>NC_138869.1:57151838-57760371 GCF_965194805.1 Balaenoptera borealis | reverse complement strand
TTGAAAAGTAAAGTCCACAAAGATCTCTGAAAATTTCTGAAACATCCCTGGAAATCCAGATGGCCACACATACGCACAGGGCTCTGTACATGCCCAGAGCTGTGCACAAGGCCAGAAAAATGCTGAGAACCGTGGCATCACCTCTACATTTTTTGTGGTAAGCCATTTACAATCCAAGACACGGGTTTCCTGCTGTGGAAATGTGCAGGTCCATGAAATCTGCTCTCTGAGGCAGTTTCACTCTTGAGACACCAAATATACAGTCAATGGCCAGACAATAGATGAAAATAGAACTCTGACCCATAACTTCTGCAGCAACTAGTCCAGGAAGCCGAATCACAACCTCTGCAGCAATCAGCCCAGACAGCCAGGACTCGGTCAACGACTGCCACCTTCCCAAATGTTTGCTCCCAGTTCCAAGTCAGGACCAACCAGAGAAAGCCCACTCTGTTCCCCAAATCAGGCACATAAGGTGCTCCACTTCAGGTTAGCCCACTTCCAGATTCCCTGTGCCAACAACCTCCAATCAGAGCACTCTTGATGCCTTTCCTATTTTTCACTATAAAGCTCCCCCTTCTCCTGCTTGCCTCTGAGTTTCTGGCAAACACAGGTGATGATGGCTGACCCCCTTGCTATAGCAAACTCTGGAAATAGCCTCTGTGCTCATTCAGGTGGTCTCTGTTTATTTCCACAGCCTCATCACCTCGATGAGTTGTGCCAGTTACCCTCTCAGCAGCCCCAGGAAGCTGCTCCGGGGCGGCTCAGAAGCCTATGCCCTGCGGGCTTGGTAAGAGCGTCCTCTATTTTATGCTCCCTGAGGCCCTGCCTTTCTTCTGCTTTTGAAAGTTGTGGCCCTTTAACATTTCCTTCTCTTCCATTTTCTGCTTGAGTGTGATGGGCCTCTGGTGTCTGAGAACCTCTGTTCCCATCAGAAGCCACAGGTGAGATGTCAGCAGTTTAACCTGCTTCTTAAAGGACCGCTCGCCTCCCCTATGGGAAGTAGGACGATACCTTTACACTGGCGCAGCGCTTTCTTTCTCTTTGCTTTCATATTGCTTTTCTGGCCCAGACATTTGTCTTTCTAACTTCCTCCTCAAGAGTTTGCATTTTTGGGTCCCCCAGAGTATCTGATACCAAGTCAGGGAGTCAACAGTTTTCCAAGTATATAATTTTTAAACAAATCTTATCTATCTTCACTTTCTTGAGTTGTTCAATCCCACTCAGGAGGCCTGACCTCCTCAGATCAATACTCGACTCAGGACTGACCCCGTTTATTTTTATCTTGCCTGGTTCCCCTGGAGTACGTCTTATTTGCCCTGTGCCTTCCCTTGGAGGGGACCCTAATTCCATAAATTTCCCTGGCAGGTTCCCTTCAGGCACAGGCACTTCCTGCTTCCCCACTTGTGATAACTGATAACCGTACCAGTTTCCAATTCAAGACTCAGTGCCTAGAGTATTTTATCCTGGCTTCTCAGGCCTCCTCATTCACATCTGTCCAAATATTGTGCACAGCTATCTCAGTCCTCAAGGGGCGCTTACCCAACTCTTCTTATTAAGGGAGACCTATCTGCAGTTTTATAGAGATGCCCCTCAATCATTTCCTAAAGTCAGGGACCCCCAGGGAAATTTGTCCCATCTCCTCCCTGAGATGAGAGACCTTCTCTGATCTTAGAGCACTTGAACAACTATCCCTTCATTAGGAACGGGGGTTAGATGGATGTGCTTCTCCTGTCCATTCTTAAATATGTCTCATCCAGCCTCCAAGATCTCGTTTTCCGTTTCATATCTGCCTAGACTATGCTCTAAGATCTCAGTCATTCTGCTAAAGAAATTTCTCCCTTTTTCACTTGAGTCAGCTGTTTTCCTTTTGTTTCCTTTAATTCTTCTACTTGCTCCTATTTTGATAGTAAGATCAGTGCATGATTTAAATAATTTCCTGAACAAACCTGATCCCTAAAAACAAAGTGTTATGGGCATAGACCTTTGTAGCTGTGTTATTTTCTTTGGATATATGATAGTTTATGATTCCTTTTCTTCAACCAAAGGATATCCCATCCCTATTTAATCAAATTTATGGGATGATTCTACAGGCTGTCTCTCTAAAATCTAAAATGAGATCCAACCTCATGTAATTAACAAAACAGAGCCTCCCATATCAAGTCCAATCTCTGACCATGACCCTGAGGTTGGAAAGAAAATAGAAAGAGGTTGATGGTTTCAGGCTCACTCAAACCCACCCTGCTTATCTTTAGCTGCATGCTAGATTTCAGAGAAAACACCTGAGTTTTGTCCCAGATCTGCCATTTTACTATCTGACCTTGAGTTCAGTCTTGGCCTGTCCTGCCCTGGTTTCCTGGTTGTATCATATACACTTATCTCTGATCCTCCATGACAATGCTCTGATCAAAACCAGCACCATCCAACCAGGCTTTCCCTCCTGGAAACCTGGTCCCCTGGATGTCCACACTGTAGGCCCATCACAGAAGTGTCACTACCATGCCTGTGTCAGTCCCAGCACAGGTCCTGTGCTACCTTAACCCCACACTGGGCCCCAGTTCTGCCACAAGTGGGGTGCTACAGTGGCAGCAAAATCACCACTAAAATTAAAGCCTTGTTATTACATGGTTACATTATTACTACATGTGATTTATAAAATGGTTATATATTTTAAAATCCATTATTTTATTACATATGTTGTTAACAAGATTTACTTATTATACAATGTTGTATTTTTTATTTACACTGAAAGATAAGCTCCATGGGGACAAAAATTTTGTCTGTCTTATACACTGTATCACCTGCACCTAGAACAGTATCTAACACATCACTGATGCTCAGAAAATATCTGCTGAATTCATCAGGGGTTAAGAGCAGAGACTGGAATCAGACTATTTGGGCTCAAATCTGGATGCCACCACTTACTGGCTCTGTAACCTTAGATGAGTTAGTTAAGCTTCCTAAGCCTCAGTTTCCTCCTCTGTAAAATGGGGATGATGTACTGGGGACCAGCCATGTTGTGAGATTTAGGAAAGCTTGTCCGTACGAAGAGCTTGGCTTAGTGCCTGACCCAGAGTGAGAGCCGAGTTGATGTTAGCCATTGGTTTTCCAGCTGCATGCTGCATAGCTCCTGTCAAATGTCCCAGAAGAGCGTTTAGACTCCACATGCTAAAATTAAACTTCTTATCTAACCATCATCCATTCTCCAAATCTGCAAAGTGAGGGATAGCATCCAATTCCTGTCTATTCCTCACCCACAATCACATTAGACACCAAGAATATTGTCCCAACATGTGATAAAACAACTGTCTCTCTCAAGCCAACTGGCCAAGTCCATCCTCTGTGTCTCCTATTCTACAGGACAGTGTGGTAAAGCCAGTCCTTTCTCACAGCCTTTGTCACACTGTATAGATGGTGACCTACTGATCTACTTCCCTCCCTGGACAGCAAGCTCCCCAAAGCTCATTAGCATCTCTTGTTCCTTTTTAAGGAAACTAGCACACTGCCCACATTTAGTCATCAATAGGTAGCTCCTCAGAAAATAATGCCGACAAATAAAGGCTCCGTAGCAGATACCACAGGGGATCTGGCCCAGCCTCCATTTTCAACCTCATGCTTACCTCTATTGTTGAAACCGGAAATGCCAAAAACTCATTTTCTCAGCCACTCTTATAGCTGAATGTGGCCATGTGACACAGTTATACCCTCTGAGGCAAGAGCAGACATCCACTGGTGCCAACTCTTTCCTTTATTGCACCTTCCCGCTGTTATGGACTGAATGTTTGTGTCCCTCACCCTATTCGTATGTTGAAGCACTAAACCTCAATGTGATGTTATTAGAGGGTAAGGCCTTTGAGAGGCAATTAGGTTAGAGAGGTCATGAGGGTGGGCCCCTCATGATGGGATTAGTGCTCTTACGAGCAGACACGAGGGAGCTTGAAGACGTCATTAAGCTGGAAAGTGGGTCCCCACTGGAACCAGAACACCCAACACCCCTTACCATCCAGTGTGGCCCTCCCCGAACGGCTGCAAATGCGGCAGTTAATGGCTCACCTGAGCAAACTTTGCCAGAGATTGTACCTGACTGATGATTTTCAGCTGACCAGGAGATGCTTAGCAGTTGATAGAACTGAGGAAGCAGGGGGACAGAGGCAGGTAACTGTATTTTTTTATACAGCAGGTTCTTATTAGTTATTTATTTTATACATATTATTGTATATATGTCAATCCCAATCTCCCAATTCATCCCACCACCACCACCCACCTCCCTGCTTTCTCCACTTGGTGTCCATACATTTGTTCTCAACATCTGTGTCTCTATTTCTGCATTGCAAACCAGTTCATCTGTACCTTTTTTCTAGATTCCACATACATGCATTAATATACAATATTTGTTTTTCCCTTTCTGACTTACTTCACTCTGTATGACATTCTCTAGGTCCATCCACATCTCTACAAATGACCCAGTTTCATTCCTTTTCATGGCTGAGTAATATTCCATTGTATATATGTACCACATCTTCTTCATCCATTCATCTGTCAGTGGGCATTTAGGTTGCTTCCATGACCTAGTTATTGTAAATAGTGCTGCAGTGAACAATGGGGTGCATGTGTCTATTTGAATTATGGTTTTCTCTGGGTATATGTCCACTAGTGGGATTGCTGGGTTGTATGGTAATTCTATTTTTAGTTTTTTAAGGGACTTCCATACTGTTCTCCATGGTGGCTGTATCAATTTACATTCCCACCAACAGTGCAAGAGGGTTCCCTTTTCTCCACACCCTCTCCAGCATTTATTGTTTGTAGATTATTTGGTGATGGCCATTCTGACCGGTGTGAGGTGATATCTCATTGTAGTTTTGATTTGCATTTCTCTGATGATTAGTGATGTTGAGTAGTTTTCATGTGCCTCTTGGCCATCTGTATGTCTTCTTTGGAGAAATGTCTACTTAGGTTCAAAAAACAGCCCAGAATCATCAACAGGAAGACACTGGAACTCACCAAAAAAGATACCCCACATCCAAAGACAAAGGAGAAGCTGCAATGAGACAGTAGGAGGGGCGCAATCACAGTAAAATCAATTCCCATAACCGCTGGGTGGGTGACTCACAAACTGGAGAACACTTATACCACAGAAGTCCACCCACTGGAGTGAAGGTTCTGAGCTCCATGTCAGGCTTCCCAACCTGGTGGTCTGGCAATGGGAGGAGGAATTCCCAGAGAATCAGACTTTGAAGGCTAGCGGGATTTGACTGCAGGACTTTGACAGGACTGGGGGAAACAGAGACTCCACTCTTGGAGGGTACACACAAAGTAGTGTGCACAAAAGGACACAGGGGGAAGGATCAGTGACCCCATAGGAGACTGAACCAGACCTACCTGCTAGTGTTGGAGGGTCTCCTGCAGAGGTGGGGGGGGGGGGCCTGTGGCTCACCGTGGAGACAAAGACACTGGCAGCAGAAGTTCTGGGAAGCACTCCTTGGCAAGAGCCCTCCCAGAATCCACCATTAACCCCACCAAAGAGCCTGTAGCCTCCAGTGCTGGGTTGCCTCAGGCCAAACAACCAACGGGGGGAGGAACTCAGCCACACCCATCAGCAGACAAACAGATTAAAGTTTTACTGAGCTCTGCCCACCACAGCAACACCCAGCTCTACCCACCACCAGTCCCTCCTATCAGGAAACTTGCACAAGCCCCTTAGATAACCTCATCCACCAGAGGGCAGACAGCAGAAGCAAGAAGAACGGCAATCCTGCAGCCTGTGGAACAAAAACCACATTCACAGAAAGATAGACAAGACGAAAAGTCAGAGGGCTATGTACCAGATGAAGGAACAAGAAACCCCCCCAGAAAAACAACTATATGAGGTGGAGATAGGCAACCTTCCAGAAAAAGAATTCAGAATAATGATAGTGAAGATGATCCAGGACGTCAGAAAAAGAATGGAGGCAAAGATCGAGAAGATGCAAGAAATGTTTAACAAAGACCTAGAAGAATTAAAGAACAAACAAGCAGAGATGAACAATACAATAACTGAAATGAAAAATACACTAGAAGGAATCAAGGGCAGAATAACTGAGGCAGAAGAACGGATAAGTGACCTGGAAGACAGAATGGTGGAATTCACTGCTGCAGAACACACTAAAGAAAAAAGAATGAAAAGGAATGAAGACAGCCTAAGAGACCTCTGGGACAACATTAAACACAACAACATTCGCATTATAGGGGTCCCAGAAGGAGAAGAGAGAGAGAAAAGACCCGAGAAAATATTTGAAGAGATTATAGTTGAAAACTTCCCTAACATGGGAAAGGAAATAGCCACCCAAGTCCAGGAAGCCCAGAGAGTCCCAGTCAGGATAAACCCAGGGAGAAACATGCCAAGACACATAGTAATCAAACTGATAAAAATTAAAGACAAAGAAAAATTATTAAAAGCAACAAGGGAAAAATGACAAATAACATACAAGGGAACTCCCATAAGGTTAACAGCTGATTTCTCAGCAGAAACTCTACAAGCCAGAAGGGAGTACCACAATATATTTAAAGTGATGAAAGGGAACAACCTACAACCAAGATTACTCTACCCAGCAAGGATCTCATTCAGATTCGACAGAGAAATCAAAAGTTTTACAGACAAGCAAAAACTAAGAGAATTCAGCACCACCAAACCAGCTCTACAACAAATGCTAAAGGAACTTCTCTAAGTGGGAAACACAAGAGAAGAAAACGACCTACAAAAACAATTAAGAAAATAGTAATACAAACTACATATTGATAATTACCTTAAATGTGAATGGATTAAAGTTTCCAACCAAAAGACACAGGCTCACTGAATGGATACAAAAACAAGACCCATATATATGCTGTCTACAAGAGACCCACTTCAGACCTAGGGACACATTCAGACTGAAAGTGAGGGGATGGAAAAAGATATTCCATGCAAATGGAACTCAAAAGAAAGCTGGAGTAATAATACTCATATCAGATAAAATGGACTTTAAAATAAAGAATGTTACAAGAGACAAGGAAGGACACTACATAATGTTCAAGGGATCAATCCAAGAAGAAGATATAGCCATTATAAATATATATGCACCCAACATAGGAGCACCTCAATACATAAGGCAAATGCTAACAGCCATAAAAGAGGAAATCGACAGTAACACAATAATGGTGGGGGTCTTTAACACCTCACTTACACCAATGGACAGATCATCCAGACAGAGAATTAATAAGGAAACACAAGTTTAAATGACACAATAGACCAGATAGATTTAATTGACATTCATAGCACATTCCATCCAAAAACAGCAGATTATACTTTCTTCTCAAGTGCACACAGAACATTCTCTAGGATGTATCACATCTGGGGTCACAAATCAAGCCTCAGTAAAATTAAGAAAATTGAAAACATATCAAGCATCTTTTCCGACCACAACACTATGAGATTAGAAATCAAATACAGGGGAAAAAAACATAAAAAACACAAAAACATGAAGGCTAAACAATACATTACTAAATAACCAAGAGATCACTGAAGAAATCAAAGAGGAAATCAAAAAATACTTAGAAACAAATGACAACAAAAACACGACAATCCAAAACCTATGGGAAGCAGCAAAAGCAGTTCTAAGAGGGAAGTTTATAGCAATACAATCGTACCTCAAGAAACAACAAAAATCTCAAATAAACAATCTAACCTTACACCTAAAGGAACTAGAGAAAGAAGAACAAACAAAACCCCAAATTAGTAGAAGGAAAGAAATCATAAAAATCAGAGCAGAAAAAAATGCAATAGAAGCAAAGATCAATAAAACTAAAAGCTGTTTCTTTGTGAAGATAAACAAAATTGATACACCATTAGCCAGACTCATCAAGAAAAAGAGGGAGAGGACTCAAATCAATAAAATTAGAAATGAAAAAGGAGAACTTACAATGGACACTGCAGAAAAACAAAACATCATAAGAGACTACTACAGGCAACTCTATGCCAACAAAATGGACAACCTGGAAGAAATGGACAAATTCTTAGAAAGTTATAAACTTCCAAGACTGAATTGGGAAGAAATAGAAAATATGAACAGACAAATCACAAGTAATGAAATTAAAACTGTGATTAAAAATCTTCCAACAAACAAAAGTCCAGGACCAGATGTCTTCACAGGTGAATTCTATCAAACATTTAGAGAAGAGCTAACACCCATCCTTCTCAAACTCTTCCAAAAAATTGCAGAGGAAGGAACACTCCCAAACTCATTCTACAAGGCCACCATCACCCTGATACCAAAACCAGGCAAAGATACTACAAAAAAAGAAAATGACAGACCAATATCACTGATGAACATAGATGCAAAAATCCTTAACAAAATACTAGCAAACAGAATCCAACAACACGTTAAAAGGATCATACACCATGATCAACTGGGATTTATCCCAGGGATGCAAGGATTCTTCAGTATATGCAAATCAATCAATGTGATACACCATATTAATAAACTGAAGAATAAAACCCATATGATCATCTCAAAAGATGTAGAAAAAGCTTTTGACAAAATTCAACACCAACTTATGATAAAAACTCTCCAGACGTGGGCATAGAGGGAAACTACCTCAACATAATGAAGGCCATATACGACAAACCCACAGCAAACACCATTCTCAATGGTGAAAAACTGAAAGCATTTCCTCTAAGATCAGGAACAAGACAAGGATATCCACTCTCACCACTATTATTCAACATAGTTTTGGACGTCTTAGCCATGGCAATCAGAGGAGAAAAAGAAATAAAAGGAATCCGAATTGGAAAAGAAGAAAAAAAACAGTCACTGTTTTCAGATGACATGATACTATACATGGATTTATACATGGATACATTTATACATTTATACATGGATACTATACATGGATACTATACAGGATTTAGAGAATCCTAAAGATGTCACCAGAAAACTACTAAAGCTAATCAATGAATTTGGTAAGGTTGCAGAATACAAAATTAAAGCACAGAAATCTCTTGCTTATACTCTAACAACGAAAGATCAGAAAGAGAAATTAAGGAAACAATCCTATTCACCATTGCAACAAAAAGAATAAAATACCTAGGAATAAACCTACCTAAGGAGGTAAAAGACCTGTACTCAGAAAACTATAAGACACTGATGAAAGAAATCAAAGATTACACAAACAGATGGAGAGATATACCATGTTCTTGGATTGGAAGAATCAATATTGTGAAAATGACTATACTACCCAAAGCAATCTACAGATTCAGGGCAATCGCTATCAAATTACCAATGACATTTTTTACAGAACTAGAACAAAAATCTTAAAATTTGTATGGAGACACAAAAGACCCCAAATAGCCAAAGCAATCATGAGGGGAAAAAGTGGAGCTGGAGGAATCAGACTCCCTGACTTCAGACTATATTACAAAGCTACAGTAATCAAGACAATATAGTACTGGCACAAAAACAGAAATATAGATCAATGGAACAGGATTGAAAGCCCAGAGATAAACCCACACACCTATGGTCAACTAATCTATGACAAAGGAGGCAAGGGTATACAATGGAGAAAAGGCAGTCTCTTCAATAAGTGGTGCTGGGAAAATGGGACAGCCACATGTAAAGAATGAAATTAGAACATTCCCTAATACCATACACAAAAATAAACTCAAAATGGATTAAAGACCTAAGTGTAAGACCGGTCATGTAAGACTCTTAGAGGAAAACACAGGGAGAACACTCTTTGACATAAATCACAGCAAGATCTTTTTTGACCCACCTCCTAGAGTAATGGAAATAAAAACAAAAATAAACAAATGAGACCTAACAAAACTTAAAAGCTTTTGTACAGCAAAGGAAACTATAAATAAGACGAAAACACAACCCTCAGAATGGGAGAAAATATTTGCAAACAATCAACAGACAAAGGATTAATCTCCAAAATATACAAACAGCTCATGCAGCTCAATATTAAAAAAAAAAACAACCCAATCAAAGAATGGGCAGAAAACCTAAATAGACATTTCTCCAGAGAAGACATACAGGTGCTCAAGAGGCACATGAAAAGCTACTCAACATCACTAATTATTAGAGAAATGCAAATCAAAACTACAATGAGGTATCACCTCACACCAGTTAGAATGGGCATCATCAGAAAATCTACAAACAACAAATGATGGAGAGGGTGTGGAGTAAAGGGAACCATCTTGCACTGTTGGTGGGAATGTAAATTGATAGAGCCACCATGGAGAACAGTATGGAGGTTCCTTAAAAAACTAAAAATAGAATTACCATATGACCCAGCAATCTCACTACTGGGCATATACCCAGAGAAAACCATAATTCAAAAAGACACATGCACCCCATTGTTCACTGCAGCACTATTTACAATAGCCAGGTCATGGAAGCAACCTAAATGCCCACTGACAGATGAATGGATAAAGAAGATGTGGTACATATATACAATGGAATATCACTCAGCCATAAACAGGAACGAAATTGGGTCATTTGCAGAGACGTGGATGGACCTATAGACTGTCATACAAATTGAAGTAAGTCAGAAAGAGAAAAACAAATATCGTATATTAACGCATACATGTGGAATCTAGAAAAGTGGTACAGATGAACTGGTTTGCAAGGCAGAAATAGAGACACAGATGTAGAGAACAAACGTACGGACACCAAGGGGGGAAAGCGGCAGGGGGCGAGGAAGGGGTGGTAGGATGAACTGGGAGATTGGGATTGACATGTATACACTAATATGTATAAAATAGATAAATAAGAACCTGCTGTATTAAAAAATAAAATTAAATTTTTCAAAAAACTTCTATGTAGAGAAACTGTAGTACCATTTGGATTTTAAATGGAGGATAAAGTCCTATACAAATGTGAGGGATGGGGGCAATAATTTAATAAATAGCATTTTAATTTTAAAAAATAATAAAAATTTAAAAAATTTAAAAAGCCCAGCCCCTTGCTTCAAGGTGAGGCAGCTCTGAGGCACTACTTACACTCCAGAGCCCCCTGGACCAAGGCCAAGCAAGGCTGTTTCCTGAGACCACTGCCTGTTCCACTCATTCCTCTTCCCATCCCCTTCCGCTTGCTCCCCGACAGGTTATTTCAGAAGAGCACTCCCTCATAAGTCACGTGTACCCAAATCTCTGTCTCAGGGACCCCAACCTAAGACAGATGACCTATTTTAAGAATGTCCTTTCCCAAAAGGAGGAGCAAGCATGCCAATACCGACCCCACAAGCCCTCATGCTCTCCGACGGCGCAGAGTCCCGCTGGAGATGGCTGTGTCTGGCTGCCACTTCCAGCTGTTTATCAATTAGAAGCTTCAGCGAGGCCCCTTAATCTGGTAGCACTAACAGAAACCTTCCAGGCAGAAACTGATTAATTTCTCACTCCATCAAAGTTTAAGTCATCAGGGATCTCAGAACACAGCTAAGGGATTTTGCGATTAGGTTCGATTCTGTGAGCAAACGTGGAAGGAAAATACTTCTTTGCCTAATGTACGAGAGGAGGCATCTCTTTTGGTGCCCAAATTCTGCCTGTGTAGAACTGAACTACCAAAGGATATGGAAAACTCCAGGAATTGTGACTTTGGAGAAAATTCCTGCAAGTCTTCAGATCTGTGTTTTAAAAGAAGCCCATACATGTCCCATCAAGAGTAGGAAATTGTAGGAAAAGTAAAACCTTGACAAGTGGTATGTGACAAATAGCCCATTTCTTCAAGTGAAGATAACAAGGGTCATTTTATATAAATTAAACATAAGTGTGGATAGTGTAAATATTAATGTTTAAAATGTCAGAAACTGACCAACAGGAAACAGAAAAATAGGGAAGTCGGGTCATCGAGGAAGGGATTTGAATAACCGAAACTAAACAAGAGATCCCAAAACAATACCTGTATTTTAGTGAATCAGAATACAAACTAGAGAAAGCAGTTTGTGGAAGTTACCATGACTGGAGCTCCAGAAAGGGAAATTAGGGGCAAGAGGCACACAAGTATGGGAACCTGAGAGAATAGAGCCTGTCTTAGGGCCTGGGAGACTGTCCAGAAGAGCCACTTTGGGCCCAAAGATATGCCTGGAAAATGGCCCAACACATCCTTAATCCTCACGTCCTGGAAATCAGAGAAACACCACAAAGTGAAGGGGAGAAGTTCATAGACCTGGTTCTTTTCAGTGGCCTCAGTGTGACAAAGCTGGATTCTGTGATGGTTTTCTGGGTACCTGTCATTTGTGAAGCCAAAAGCGTTTGTACCCTGAGATTTCTCAGCCTGTACCTAAACCCTTTAATATTGTGGTTAAAAACATAAATTCTAAATTAAACTTTGTGCCTGGGTCTAATCCAAGCCCTGCTACTAATTCGTTGTTTGAAGTAAAGTGATTTAACCTTCCCTAACTCAGTTTCCTCACCTATAAATAAGAATATTAATAGTACCCATCTCATTGGCAGCAACATGGATGGACCTAGAGATGATCATACTAAGTGAAGTAAGTCAGACAAAGACAAATACCAGATGATATCGCTTATATGTGGAATCTAAGATATGACACAAATGACCCTATCTATGGAACAGAAACAGAATCACAGATATAGAGAACAGACTTGTGGTTGCCAAGGAGATGGGTGGGGTTGGGGAGGGATGGACGGGTAGGTTGGGATTAGCAGATGCAAACTATGATATAGAGAACGGATAAACGGCAAGATCCTGCTGTATAGCACAGGGAACCATATTCAATATCCTGTGATAAGCCATAATAGAAAAGAATATGTATATGTATAAATATATTCTGGAGTCTAGACTCTAGACCCTCTAAATTATAGCGTCGGATTAAGTCAGAAAGCTGTATGCCTGGTCCACAAGCTCTGTACTCCTTAGAGAACTTACTTTCCTGAACTGTGTTTGGCATTACATCATTTCCTGTATTGAAAAACACAATGTAAACAGTGCTATGAAATTCAGTTTGTGCTGAATAATGAGATAATGTTGAGAACATGGTTTTCTATGTCATAAAGTATCTCTTTAATGAAGACTTGAAGAAAAAATGCACTCTATCCCCCAAACTGTGAATAGCAGTGCATTTCCTCAGCAATTGTAACTTGTTATCTGCTTAAATGTTTCACTTTGTTTTGGCTACTAGGAAGATCACTATTAATTTGTAGCCAAAGTTCTAGCAAACTATATAGGATATAATATGCATTTGGGGTTTAAGTATTAAGCTTACCCTTAGGAGGCAAAGTAGAAAGTGAAACTTTCCATTAGGGTGGAAACTCCTCCAGAAGGCAGATGCTATGTTTGTTTCATTCATGCCTGTATATAAAGTGTCTGTATATTATATGAGTGAGTGCTGCAGTACACAACACGACACCTTGAAAATAATGTATAATATAGAAAGCAACAATAAAGAAAGAAAGGAAAGGGGCAGGAAGGAAAAAAAAGACAGGGTTTGTAAAAATCAATCACTTAATTTGTTATGAGAAATTCAATGTGACTTTTCCCCAACATTTAATTTTTCACATATATTGTTTTGTTCCAAGAGATTGGGACATCCATCAACAGAATAAGACAGAACTTTGTGTATTGATATGGGAAAATACTAACAACCAAATGAATAGGAATATGTATAATCACATTTTTATTTTGGCAAGACAAAATCTGTAAAAATATTTGTAATTTTTTCCTAAATATGCAGTCATAGATGCAGAGAGAAAACTACGAGTTCTGGGTACTGTTCTGCTTTCTACACTGTATTATCATGGCCCTGACTTGGGACATCTTCTCACAAGGGTGACAACAGTACCATGAAGTTTGTCATGAAATTGATTTCCTCCTACATTGCCAGCAGCGGTTTATGTTGGTAAATTTATGGTTGTCAGCTTAGTATTGCTTATCTGAAGCCATAATGATATTCATAACCTTTGACCAATTACTCTACATCTGGGCATTTATCTTAAGGAAATTACTCCAAAGAAGAATAAAGGTCCATGCCCAAAGATATTCATTAGTATCCTAATACGTATATTTAACAATCCAAACCAAGTGGGAGTAAAGTATTGAATAATCTTCCTTCTTAACATTTCTGTCTCTCAACTAGATGATATTTGAAGCCAATCCTACAGCCCTTTCAATCATTTTAAAGTATTAAAACTAAATAACAGTCTCATTTGGGGGTATTAAAGTGTTCAATAAAATTGGAATTAAAACTTCAGTCTCATTTCATTTAAAACTCTTGATATAATCTGAGCTTAGAAACTTGCAATGTAGACTGGGAGGCAGTGGAGGTGGGTGGGACTTTTTAAATTTTTTGTTTTAAATACTTCCTTTCCCACTTCCCTGCTCAGGATGGGGATAGGAGAAAAGAGGAAAGGTAAGGCGGGTGGTGAAAAGTCTTGCTTGACTGATATAAATCTGGGATCAGAGCACTCTGTGGGGGCCAGATACCTAAATACTAGTATCCCTTGCTCTTTAGTCCCTTTTGGGGGTGAATTCCCCACTTGCGGGGCTCCCACTACATTGTTCCAGTAAAGCACAGACTCTTGCTTCTGGGACCCCTTGGGCAGGATGCCTGCTTCTAGGTTACCACTTTGGCACAGGCTGACCCCTTGGGCAGATGCTTTGAATTCCACACAAGCCCAGTTACCTTCCAAGGACCACCTTTGTTCTGAAAAGGCTGAAAGTGCTCCTTGCTCCTGCCCCTGCCCTCTCAATGCCCTGACCTCAAGGGCAGCTGTAACTAGCCTCTGTCTAGGTGTGAACCAGACCCCAGCCGCTGTGTACTCCAACACAGGATACGCCTCCAGGAGTTCTACTGAGAACCCCCTCACTTGGCCTAATGTGGGGGTTTGAATGGGGAGGAACACCGCACCCCTTCAGCTCTCCCCAGAGAGCATCTCCTTAGCAAGATCCACTAATTCCTCTGGATTCCACATGTGTAGAATAGAGGTAAGCCAGACTTAGAGAATGAACTTATGGTTACCTGAGCAGAAAGGTGGGATTGACATGTACACACTGCTATATTTAAAATGGATAACCAACAAGGACCTACTGTATAGCACAGGGAACTCTGCTCAGTATTCTGTAACAACCTAACTGGGAAAAAAATTTGAAAAAGAATAGATACATGTATATGTATAACTGAATCACTTTGTTGTACACCTGAAACTGACACAACATTGTTAATCAACTGTACTCCAATATAAAATAAAAAGTTAAAAAAATTAAAAAATTAAAACTTAAAAAAAAAAAAAGAATAGAGGTGAGTGATGGGCTATATGGGCAGTTTTGGTTCTTTGGAGCTCCCTTTAGGAAGGACAACATGGGTGGTCCAGCCCCTCTCTTGGATGCCTGGTCACTTAACACTTTCACCCCAGCTGCAGCTCTGAAACAAAAAGGCATTCTGTGCCACCACTTTATTCATTTCTTTACTACTTTTTAACCCCAATGAAAATTCCAGTCAACTTCAAGCAACCCTCAAATTTTTCTCAGTGCTGTAATGGAAAACCGAGTTCTCAGCAGAGAAAAACAGGCTTTGAAGTTTTAAATGTGTGTAGTTGCTTATGCAAAATGCCTATTCTAGCTTATGTTATGGTGGACTGGTTATTCAAATCAAAATCAAATCTTCTACTACCTACAGAGTACAATAAGATGGAAATAATTCATTCGTAAGATTCTAATCTGTAAAACCACTCCACTACTTACAAAATACTACTCTAAGTATTATAATTCCATCAAGCCTCAATTTGAACAAATGTACAATCACTTAAACAACAGCTGTTAAATGAAAAAAGAATTCAAAATGCCTTTAGAAGAGTGACAGAAACATTATTAACATGATTGCTCTGGTGCAGACTTTCAGAAGGACACCCTCTGGAAGACTGACTCAGCCCTAGGAAACTCACACCTTGATAGTGGCTCTTGGGGAAGAATCACAAGGAAACCCCCTTGATGGGTGGATGTTCCTCAGTGGTTCTGGAGGATGAAGGGCCAGGAAAATCCCCTGTGGGAAGTAATCTCAGGGCTTCACACAGGTTTACTGGAGGACAGGGAGATAGATGACGTCCTCTCTCATGAATACCACATGGATCCCTTCCCAGCATGGAACCTTCACCTGGATGATGGGGTTGGAGAAAAGTGCCTGCACCAGCTTCACGTTCCAGTGCTAGAGATGGATCAGGAGGACCTAAGTCATCAAAAGCATCCTCAAGATGAGTCCCACCAGGCATCCTTTTTTAAGATGTGGACAATTCACTCTCTCAAAAGAAGGCCCATTAAAACTTACAAATCATGCTGTTGCAGAAAGAGGACCAGTGTCTGAAGCAGAAAAGGAAACTCTGTCTTGTATATGTGAAGGAAGAGCTGGACCAGGATATAGATGGCCTGGTGGACACTCTATCATCCTGGGCCCCCTGAGCCCATGGACATGACATCTGGTAACATCTGGTGAACTCTGTCTTGTACATGTGAAGTAAGAGCTGGACCAGGATATAGATGGCTTGGTGGACACTCTATCATCCTGGGCCCCCTGAGCCCATGGACATGACATCTGGTAACATCTGGTGAAGTAAGGCAACATTGAACCCTGAATACCTAAACCAACCCAGCTTGATGGGACATACCTCCTGTCTTGAGGATCTAATGACCCAGAGGATTCCCTGGTTCTCCTGGGCCTCTGCCAAATGCTCTGCTTGGATCATCGACATCTTGCGGATCCTTTTCTAAACTCTCAAATGTTGTAACTTCTGCATTGATTTTCATCTTCCATGTGCATTTTCCGTAACCAAGAGCAATGAGCTGGCTTTTCAAAGGACAAATAAGTCCTTCCATTTCTTCTTCTAGAGCTCAGGCGTGTTTTTTTTTTAGTTTGATTTGATCTGGATTTTTGGTTTTTGTTTTGTTTTGGCATCCAGATCTTCATGGCACAGCTCATGTTTTCAGCTATGTTTTAAAACATTTCTCCTCAGTTTTTAAATCATTCTTCTTTTCCTACAGGATAATTTCCTGGGAGATTTCTTAGCCTTGTCTTGACGCAGCTCGGTCTTTAAGCTTTTGCTGAAGCTTTTGAACCTCACTTAATCTTTGCATTTCTGATTCCAACCATGCATTTTTTTTGTCTGTTTGGAGAGTTGCAGTATAATCCGTCAGGGATTGTTTTATCTTCTCCATCCAGTGAAATATATATTTGGTTACTTCCTACTTCAAGGGGTTACAAGGAAGCATTTAGCTTGATGGCATCAATCAGTTTCCTCAAAGTTCATATTAACTTATCATCTAAGTGGTGTCCAATTTTCATTCTCTCATTATGTCCTTTTCCTGGTGTTGTCTTTTCCAAGGACAGCAGCCAAATCTGCCATCTTTAGCAGACATTTAGTCAGAGTTTTGATCTGAAGTTCCTTCTCATGTAGAACTTTTTCCGTCCAAGCTTTAGAACAGTGGTTCGCAAACTGTGGTCTGTGGTTGCCAGGGGGTCCCCAAGACTCTTTTAGAGGATCTGTGATGTCAAAACTATGTTCAAAATAATACTAAGATACTATTTCCTTTTTCACAGTTGACATTTGCGCGGACAGTGCAAAAAGCAATGATGAGTAAAGCTGGTGACATTTTAGTATGAATCACAGCAGAAGCACCGAACTGTACTCGTAGTCATTGTATTCTTCATCACCTTACAATGTCGGCTTTAAAAAAAAAAAAAAAAAGCAGCTTCTGCTTCATACTGAGTGTGAAGATTATCTGGAGGGAAAGCACGTGTGCAATTGACTGAGTTGCAAGCTGAACTAGCCACTTTTTCACAGAACACTATATTCATATGAAAGAAAAACTGACAAACCACACAGATTTAGGGATTTGGCAGACACATAATTAAAAATAAACAAAGCAAGCCTGTCACATCAAGGAAAACAACTGACAGTATTTTTTGCCCAAGATAAAATGCAAGTTATCAAGTGAACATCAGAATTTTGGGAAAAATTATATCAGTCATCATAAGCTTGACAGCTTCCCGATACTTAAAGCTTTTTCTGATTAAATCAGTGGTATTAATAACAAATATAATATTTTTATATTTTATAATGAAATATGTCAACATTTGGAAGATTTAAATAACTCAGTAAACCAATATTTTTCAAGAGGGCAATGCATGATATTATATAATAATGCTAGGTAAAATATCTATTTAAAGTGCAACAGCAGCATAGCACAGGGAGATCAGCTCGGTGCTTTGCGATGACCTAAAGGGGTGGGAAAGAGAGCGTGGGAGGGAGGCTCAAGAGGGAGGGGATATGGGGACATATGTATGCATATGGCTGATTCACTTTGGTGTACAAGAGAAACTAACACAGTATTGTGAAGCAATTATACTCCAATAAAGATTTATTTTTTAAAAAATGTGGTGTATATTAAAAAAATAAAATAAAAAATAAAATGCAAGTTAGACCAATGAATTTTAATGTAGCAGAGTATGGAAATTTCATTGATATGCTGTCAGATTCCACATCGCAACTATCCTTTAGTAAACAATTGTCAAGTTTTAGTATAGTAACAAAGAAGAATACCCACAATTACCTAAAATAGCTGTTAACATATCCCTCCTTTTTCCAACTACATATTTGTGTAAGATAGAGTTTTCTTCATATATCTGAATTATAGCAATACACTGCAAAGTATTGAATGCAGAAGCAGATATAAGATTCCAGGTATCTTCTATTAAGTCAGACTTTTTAAAAAATTTACAAATCTATAAAATAATGCCAGTCTTCTCACTAATTTTTTGTTGTTTTGGGTGAAAAAAATGGCAATTTTTCATTAAAATGTGTTATTTTAAAACCTTAGGGGGGGTTTCCCTGGTGGTGCAGTGGTTAAGAATCTGCCTGCCAAGGCAGGGGACACGGGTTCGAGCCCTGGTCCAGGAAGATTCCACATGCCACGGAGCAACTAAGCCCATGCACCACAACTACTGAGCTTGCGTGCCACAACTACTGAAACCTGTGTGCCTAGAGCCTGTGCTCCGCAACAAGAGAAGCCACCGCAATGAGAAACCTGCACACCTTAACAAAGAGTAGCCCCCGCTCGCCACGACTAGAGAAAGCTCCCCTGCGGAAACAAAGACCTAACACAGCCAAAAAAATAAAGTAAATAAATAAATTTAAATAAAATACAATAAATAAAACGTTAGGGGTTTATGATAATAAATAACAAATCTTTGTATAATTAGTTATTATGATAATAAAATAATGAGTAAACACTATTCTCAAAATTTCCCCAGTTTAATTTCTGATACAGTAAAAACCAGTGGATATAACCCACATGGCCAAAAGCCCTTTGGGATCCTCAATAATTTTTAAGAAAGTAAAGGGGTCCTGACACGAAAAACTTTGAAAACTGTTGCTGTCAAGTCATCAAAATTTTTTTTTCTGTTCATCACATTCATTGAGTTTTTCCCTCTTTCTGTCCTTCAGCCTCTTGTTGAAGTAGCGTTCTGCTTTCCTGGAGATGGTGTGCCCATCCACACCCTTCCTCAGTGCCAGCTTCTATAGCTGCTCTCACTCCCCTGACATAACTGTAAGGCACTCAGGGCTGAATGGTTCTTTTTTTATAATTTTTTTTAAATTTTATTTATTTATTTTTGGCTGTGTTGGGTCTTCATTTCTGTGCGACGGTTTTCCCCAGTTGTGGCGAGTGGGGACCACTCTTCATAGCGATGTGTGGGCCTTTCACTATCATGGCCTCTCTTGTTGCGGAGCACGGGCTCCAGACGCGCAGGCTCAGTAATTGTGGCTCACGGGCCCAGCTGCTCCACGGCATGTGGGATCTTCCCGGACCAGGGCTCGAACCCGTGTCCCCTGCATTGGCAGGCAGACTCTCAACCACTGCGCCACCAGGGAAGCCCGGGGCTGAATGGTTCTTGATGCACCTTCCAGTGACTGGGCATCCTGTGAGGAGCCCTCCCCAGTGCTCATCCTGGACTTGTAGGTGTCTCTTTCCTCCATTCTTTTACTGACAAGTCTGTTTTAACCTCAAGAAGGAAACTTTTTAGTTTTTTATTATTTGCCTCCAGGCTCAGCATTTCTGATGACTTAGTCTCAAGGCTGGCCTCTTTCCAAAAGGACTCCAGTGCTTCATAATCTCTCTTAATATTCCTGAGCTCAGAAATTTTGCTTGTTCTTTATCAAAGGCAGAAAAAGTTATGCCAAGATCTTCCTCCCTGCATTTAAAAGTTGGCTTTTGTCTACAGGAACACCCATACCACCATCTCCCAGGTAGTGGGTAGCACCACCAAGGTCTGGACCAGGAGTTACACCTTTACCCAGCCCCACACAGCATTTCCAGGGTGGACTGGGGTGAAGCTTGGTAGCCATCACTAGCTCCCCTATGGCACTAGTGGCTTCCACAATATAGCCTCAAGTTGTCAGGGCCCTACTGGCCCCAACAGACTAGAGGGGGCCCCATAGAATGTAGTTGTTACATAAATTACTTCCACATACATTATAATCCCACAATACATCTTTATTACTGTTTTAAGTAGCCAATAACCTTTTAAAGAATATATGTATGTATGTATAGATATATACTTTTTATAAATACATTATTTTTGGTGAGAAATCTGTCATTATTCTGTAAGTCATATATCTTTTTCTTCAGGCTAATTTTAGAATTTCCTCTTCATCTTGCTTTTTTGGAAGTTGATTATGTTTGCCTATGGTTTATTTTGAATTTATCCTGCTTAGGGTTCACTGAGATTCTTGGACCTGTGGGTAGTTATATTTCATCAATTTGGAGAAATCTGTGGCATTGTCTCTTCAAATATTTTTTCTGCCCCATTATCTGTCTCCTCTCTTTTCAGGATTCCTGTTACATTAGATCATAGGTCTCAGATGTTCTTTTTGGTTTTTCATTTTTATTTCCTCTTTGTTTTCAGCTTGTATAATCTCTATTAACCTGTCTCCGTGTTCACTGATCCTTTCCTGCTGTTAGGTGTATCAATTCAATTATAAAAATCAATTCTGATAGACATTTTTTAGCATTTCCATTTGGTTCCTTTTAATGTTTTCCTTCTTTGCTGAAATTCTACCTATGTTTACACGTGTTATTCATCTTTTCCACTAGATTCTTTAACATATTTATAATAGCTATTTAAAAGTATGCATCTGCTAATTCCAACATCTGTGCCATATGTGGGTCAATTCTTTCAACTCTTTTCTCTGTGGTTTATTGGTCACATTTTCCTACTTTGTTTCATGACTCGCTACTTTTTATTGTATGCCCAAAATTGTGTGCAAGGGAGCAATAAGGGTTGAAGTCGATAAGACTTACCCCCAGAAAAGAGCATGCCCATTGCTCTGTCAGCTGCTAGCATGTGGGTAGCCTGGCAGGGTTGGAGAGGAGGGACAGTAGTGAGTGTAGCTAATCTACAGTTGAGCTGAGTTTGGGCCTTGTTGGCAGCTCATTTCGTGAGATTTTGTTCAAATGTTTTGGGGAAAGATCAACACTTTGTCTTCAGCAGGACTTGGAGTCTGAGCCTCGGTGAGATTCCAGAGTCCTCTCTGGGCTTTGCACCCCCCTGTCCAGCTGCCAACTTTGGGAGTTGCTGGGGACTTCTATTTGCTCTGACACCAACTTCTTTATTTTGTCTTCAAAAATTGGAAATTATTTAAATGCCCAACAAAAAGAGAATAGTTGTGTACGTTATGGAAAACCAATGCTGAGTTGTATGCACTGATTTATAAAATAGTTCTGAGGAAAAGACAAACGCTTAACATACAGTGTTAAATTTTTAAAACCAGAATATCAAGGTAATAAAAATTATATTAAAAATTATGTATACATATGGACAAGTACCAGAAGAAAGCCCCTCATGGCAAGCTCATGAGCAGCTTTGCCTTAATGTTTTGTTGTGATTTCCACCAACAATGCCAACCATACTGAGTGTACAGTAAAGAACAAACCGTAGACAGATCTGAAAGAACAATAACAATTTCTTAGTCTGGGAAAGATAACCCAGAGAAGAAAGGGTCCAGCAAGGCTCTTCTCCCCTAAGGCCCAAACAAAAAGAAACTAGCTTAAAATACAGCAAGAGGACTGGGTTAGGAACAAGGAAGAAAGAATCTTTGGACTGTCATGGTTGTAAAGTGAAGGCTGACATGAGAGGGTTAGGAGAGAGGAATAAACTTAGAAAAACCCAGATGCAAACAATGCAGTTCTGCCCATCGGTCCGTCATTAATTGACAGTAATGCCATCAGATGTCTCAGAATAAACCATCCTCATTTCCATCACTGTTATTATAGACTGGAACTAGTTACCAAGGGAAGCTGTGGACTTTTTTCCCAGAGGCCATTTAAAATCAGATAGAGACAACCACCTGTCTAAAATAATTCAGGGAGAGACCTTCAAGATGGTGGAGGAGTAAGATGTGGAGATCAACTTCCTCCACACTAATACATCAGAAATATATCTACATGTGGAACAACTCCTACAGAACACCTACTGAACGCTGGCAGAAGACCTCAGACTTCCCAGAAGGCAAGAAACTCCCTTGCCTAGGGCAAAAGAAAAAAGAAAAAAGTAAAAACAGAGACAAAAGAATAGGGACAGAACCTGCACCTCTGGGAGGGAGCTGTGAAGGAGGAAAAGCTTCCACACACTAGGAAGCCCCTTCACTGGTGGAGACGGGGGGTGGGCGGGGGGGGAAGCTTCAGAGCCACAGAGGAGAGGGCAGCAATAGGGGTGCAGAGGGTAAAGTGGAGAGATTCCCACACAGAGGATCAGTGCCGACCAGCACTCACCAGCCTGAGAGGCTTGTCTGCTCACCCGCCGGGGCGGGTGGGACCTGGGAGCTGAGGCTCGGGCCTCAGAGGTCAGACCCCAGGGAGAGGACTGGGGTTGGCTGCATGAACACAGCCTGAAGGGGGCTAGTGTGCCACAGCTAGCCGGGAGGGAGTCCGGGAAAAAGTCTGGACCTGCCTAAGAGACAAGAGACCATTGTTTTCAGGTGCGTGAAGAGAGGGGATTCAGAGCAACGCCTAAACGAGCTCCAGAGACAGGTGCGAGCTGCAGCTATCAGAGTGGACACCAGAGACAGGCATGAAACGCTAAGGCTGCTGCTGCCGTCACCAAGAAGCCTGTGTGCAAGCACAGGTCACTATCCACACATCCCCTCCTGGGAGCCTGTGCAGCCCACCACTGCCAGGGTCCTGTGATCCAGGGACAACTTCCCCGGGAGAACACATGGTGCGCCTCAGGCTGTTGCAACGTCATGCTGGCCTCTGCTGACACAGGCTCGCCCCACATTCTGTACCCCTTCCTCCCCCCGGCCTGAATGAGCCAGAGCCCCCTAATCAGCTGCTACTTTAACCCCATCCTGTCTGAGCAAAGAGAAGACGCCCTCAGGCGACCTATACGCAGAGGCGGGGCCAAATCCAAAGCTGAACCCCAGGAGCTGCGCGAACAAAGAAGAGAAAGGGAAGTTTCTCCCAGCAGCCTCAGAGCAGCGGATTAAATCTCCACAATCAACTTGACGTACCCTGCATCTCTGGAATACCTGAATAGACAACAAATCATCCCAAAATTGAGGCCGTGGACTTTGGGAGCAACTGTAGACTTGGGGTTTGCTTTCTGCACCTAATTTGTTTCTGGTTTCATGTTTATCGTAGTTTAGTATTTAGAGTTTATTATCATTGGTAGATTTGTTTATTGATTTGGTTGCCCTCTTCCTTTTTTGTTTTTTATATATATATAGATATATATTTTTTTTCCTTTTTCTCTTTTTGTGAATGTGTATATGTATGTTTCTTTGTGTGATTTTGTCTCTATAGCTTTGCTTTTACCATTTCTCCTAGGGTTTGGACTGTCCGATTTTTGTTTGTTTGTTTGTTTTTAGTATAGTTTTTAGCTCTTGTTATCATTGGTGGATTTGGGTTTTGGCTTGGTTGCTCTCTTCTTTCTTTCTTTTTTTTAATTACTTTTTAATCATTTTTTATTTTTATTAATTTAAATATTTTTTATTTTAATAACTTTTATTTTATTTTTTTTTTTTCTTTCTTTCTTACTTTTTTCCTCCCTTTTCTTCTGAGCTGTGTCACTGAAAGGGTCTTTGTGCTCCAGCCAGGTGTCAGGCCTATGCCTCTGAGGTGGGAGAGCTGAGTTCAGGACATTGGTCCACCAGAGACCTCCCGGCTCCACGTAATATCAAATGGCAAAACCTCTCCCAGAGATCTCCATCTCAATGCTAATACCCAGCTCCACTCAACGACCAGCAAGCTACAGGACTGGACACCCTATGCCAAACAACTAGCAAGACAGGAACACAGCCCCACCCATTAGCAGAGAGGCTGCCTAAAATCATAATAAGGTCACAGACATCCCAAAACACACCACCGGACACTGTCCTGCCCACCAGAAAGACAAAATCCAGCCTCATCCACCAGAACACAGGCACCAGACTCCTCCACCAGGAAGCCTACAACAACCCATTGAACCAACCTTAGCCACTGGGGGCAGACACCAAAAACAATGGGAACTATGAACCTGCAGCCCGCAAAAAGGAGACCCCAAACACAGTAAGTTAAGCAAAATGAAAAGACAGACAAAAAAACAGCAGATGAATGAGAAAAGTAAAAACCCACCAGACCAAACAAATGAAGAGGAAATAGGCAGTCTACCTGAAAAAGAATTCAGAGTAATGATAGTAAAGATGACCCAAAATCTCGGAAACAGAATGGAGAAACTACAAGAAACGTTTAACAAGGACCTAGAAGAACTAAAGAGTAAACAAACAATGATGAACAACAAAATTAATGAAATTAAAAATTCTCTAGAAGGAATCAATAGCAGAATAACTGGGGCAGAAGAACGGATAAGTGACCTGGAAGATAAAATAGTGGAAATAACTACCGCAGAGCAGAATAAAGAAAAAAGAATGAAAAGAATTGAGGACAGTCTCAGAGACCTCCGGGAAAACAATAAGTACACCAACATTCGAATTATAAGGGTCCCAGAAGAAGAAGAGAAAAAGAAAGGGTCTGAGAATATATTTGAAGAGATTATAGTTGAAAACTTCCCTAATATGGGAAAGGAAATAGTTAATCAAGTCCAGGAAGCACAGAGAGTCCCATATAGGATAAATCCAAGGAGAAACATGCCAAGCCACATATTAATCAAACTATCAAAAATTAAGTACAAAGAAAAAATATTAAAAGCAGCAAGGGAAAAACAACAAATAACATACAAGGGAATCCCCATAAGCTTAACAGCTGACCTTTCAGCAGACACTCTGCAAGCCAGAAGGGAGTGGCAGGACATATTTAAAGTGATGAAAGGGAAAAACCTACAACCAAGATTACTCTACACAGCAAGGATCTCATTCAGATTCGACGGAGAAATTAAAACCTTTACAGACAAGAAAAAGCTAAGAGAATTCAGCACCACCAAACCAGCTTTACAACAAAGGCTAAAGGAACCTCTCTAGGCAGGAAACACAAGAGAAGGAAAAGAACTACAATAACAAACCCAAAACAATTAAGAAAATGGTAATAGGAACATACATATCAATAATAACCTTGACTGTAAATGGATTAAATGCTCCAACCAAAAGACACACCTGGCTAAATGGATACAAGAACAAGACCCATATATATGCTGTCTACAGGAGACCCACTTCAGACCTAGGGACACATACAGACTGAAAGTGCAGGGATGGAAAAAGATATTCCATGCAAATGGAAATCAAAAGCAATCTGGAGTATCAATTCTCATATCAGACAAAATAGACTTTAAAATAAAGACTATTACAAGAGACAAAGAAGGACACTACATAATGATCAAGGGATCAATCCAAGAAGAAGATATAACAATTGTAAATATTTATGCACCCAACATAGGAGCACCTCAATATATAAGGCAAATACTAACAGCCATAAAAGGGGAAATCGACAGTAACACAATCATAGTAGGGGATTTTAACACCCCACTTTCACCAACGGACAGATCATCCAAAATGAAAATAAATAAGGAAACACAAGCTTTAAATGATACATTAAACAAGATTGACTTAATTGATATTTATAGGACATTCTATCCAAAATCAACAGAATACACTTTCTTCTCAAGTGCTCATGGAACATTCTCCAGGATAGGTCATATCTTGGGTCACAAATCAAACCCTGGTAAATTTAAGAAAATTGAAATCATATCAAGTATCTTTTGCGACCACAATGCTGTGAGACTAGATATCAATTACAGGAAAAAATCTGTAAAAAATACAAACACATGGAGGCTAAAAAACACACTACTAAATAACCAAGAGATCACTGATGAAATCAAAGAGGAAATCAAAAAATACATAGAAACAAATGACAATGAAAACACGATGACCCAAAACCTATGGGATGCAGCAAAAGCAGTTCGAAGAGGGAAGTTTATAGCAATACAATCCTACCTCAAGAAACAAGAAGTATCTCAAATAAACAATCTAACCTTACACCTAAAGCAGTTAGAGAAAGAAGAATAAAAACCCCCAAAGTTAGGAGAAGGAAAGAAATCATAAAGATCAGATCAGAAATAAATGAAAAAGAAATGAAGGAAACAATAGCAAAGATCAATAAAACTAAAAGCTGGTTCTTTGAGAAGATAAACAAAATTGATAAACCATTAGCCACACTCATCAAGAAGAAAAGGGAGAAGACTCAAATCAATAGAATTAGAAATGAAAAAGGAGAAGTAAGAACTGACACTGCAGAAATACAAAGGATCATGAGAGATTACTACAAGCAACTATATGCCAATAAAATGGACAACCTGGAAGAAATGGACAAATTCTTAGAAAAGCACAACCTTCCAAGACTGAACCACGAAGAAATAGAAAATATAAACAGACCAATCACAAGCACTGAAATTGAGACTCTGATTAAACATCTTCCAACAAACAAAAGCCCAGGACCAAATGGCTTCACGGGCAAATTCTATCAAACATTTAGAGAAGAGCTAACACGTATTCTTCTCAAACTCTTCCAAAATATAGCAGAGGAAGGAACACTCCCAAACTCATTCTACCTGGCCACCATCACACTGATACCAAAACCAGACAAAGATGTCACAAAGAAAGAAAACTACAGGCCAATATCACTGATGAACATAGATGCAAAAATCCTCAACAAAATACTAGCAAACAGAATCCAACAGCATATTAAAAGGATCATACACCATGATCAAGTGGGGTTTATCCAGGAATGCAAGAACTCTTCAATATACGCAAATCATTCAATGTGATAAACCATATGATGAACTCACTAAATGCAGAAAAAGCTTTTGACAAAATTCAATGCTGATTTATGATAAAAAACCCTCCAGAAAGTAGGCATAGAGAGAACCTACTTCAACACAATATAGGCCATATATGACAAACCCACAGCCAACATCGATCTAATGGTGAAAAACTGAAAGCATTTCCTCTAAGGTCAGGAACAAGACAAGGATGTCCACTCTCACCACTATTATTCAACATAGTTTTGGAAGTTGTAGCCACGGCAATCAGAGAAGAAAAAGAAATAAAAGGAATCCAAATCGGAAAAGAAGAAGTAAAGCTGTCACTGTTTGCAGATGACATGATACTATACATAGAGAATCCTAAAGATGCCAACAGAAAACTACTAGAGCTAATCAATGAATTTGGTAAAGTTGCAGGATACAAAATTAATGCACAGAAATCTCTTGCATTCTTATACATTAATGATGAAAAATCTGAAAAGGAAATTATGGAAACTCTCCCATTTACCACTGCAACAAAAAGAATAAAATACCTAGGAATAAACCTCCCTAAGGAGACAAAGACCTGTATGCAGAAAACTATAAGGCACTGATGAAAGAAATTAAAGATGATACAAACAGATGGAGAGATATGCCATGCTCTTGGATTGGAAAGATCAACATTGTGAAAATGACTATACTACCCAAAGCAATCTACAGATTCAGTGTAATCCCTATCAAACTACCAATGGCATTTTTCACGGAACTAGAATAAAAAATTTCACAATTTGTATGGAAATACAAAAGACCCCAAATGGCAAAAAAAATCTTGAGAAACGGAGCTGGAGGAATCAGGCTCCCAGTCTTCAGACTATACTACAAAGCTACAGTAATCAAGACAATATGGTACTGGCACAAAAACAGAAATATAGATCAATGGAACAGGATAGAAAACCCAGAGATAAACCCACGCACAGATGGTCACCTTATTTTTGATAAAGGAGGCAAGAGTATACAATGGAGAAAAGACAGCCTCTTCAATAAGTGGTGCTGGGAAAACTGGACAGCTACATGTGAAAGAATGAAATTAGAACACTCCCTAACACCATACACAAAAATAAACTCAAAATGGATTAAAGACCTAAATGTAAAGCCAGACACTATAAAACTCTTAGAGGAAAACATAGACAGAACACTCTATGACATAAATCACAGCAAGATCCTTTCTGACATACCTCCAGGAGAAATGGAAATAAAAACAAAAATAAACAAATGGGACCTAATGAAAATTAAAAGCTTTTGCACAGCAGTGGAAACCATAAACAAGATGAAAAGACAACCCTCAGAACGGGAGAAAATATTTGCGAATGAAGCTCCTGACAAAGGATTAATCTCCAAAATATACAAGCAGCTCATGCAGCTCAATATCAAAAAAACAAACAACCCAATCCAAAAATGGGCAGAAGACCTAAATAGACATTTCTCCAAAGAAGATATATAGATTGCCAACAAACACATGAAAGGATGCTCAACATCACTAATCATTAGAGAAATGCAAATCAAAACTACAATGAGGTATCACCTCACACCAGTCAGAATGGCCATCATCAAAAAATCTAGAAACAATAAATGCTGGAGAGGGTGTAGAGAAAAGGGGACCGTCTTGCACTGTTTGTGAGAATGTAAATTGATACAGCCACTGTGGAGAACAGTATGAAGGTTCCTTAAAAAACTAAAAATAGAGCTACCATATGACCCAGCAATCCCACTACTGGGCATATACCCTGAGAAAACCATAATTCAAATATAATCATGTACCACAATGTTCATTAAAGCTCTATTTACAATAGCCAGGACATGGAAGCAAGCTAAGTGTCCATTGACAGATGAATGGATAAAGAAGATGTGGCACATATATACAATGGAATATTACTCAGCCATAAAAGGAAACGAAATTGAGTTATTTGTAGTGAGGCGGATGGACCTAGAGTCTGTCACGCAGAGTGAAGTAAGTCAGAAAGAGAAAGACAAATACTGTATGCTAACACATATATATGGAATCTAAAAAAAAAAAAAGGTTCTGAAGAACCTAGGGTCAGGACAGGAATAAAGACGCAGACGTAGAGAATGGACTTGAGGACACAGGGAGTGGGAAGGGTAAGCTGGGACAAAGTGAGAGAGTGGCATGGACATATATACACTACCAAAAGTAAAATAGCACGAAAGAGGGAGGAGATATGGGGACATATGCATATGTATAGCTGATGCACTTTGTTATAAAGCAGAAACTAACACACCATTGTAAAGCAATTATACTCCAATAAAGATGTTAAAAAAATAAATAAATAAAAAATAAAATAATTCAGGTCCATTGAGCTAAATGACCCCTGAAAGTCCTTTAAACCCTGTGACTCTGGATTCCTGGGCTGATAACATTAAGAAAGCTTTATGATCCTTTTTTCCTAATCCTTTACTGTGTACTCTGTTTATATTTTTTCAGATTAGAATGTGAAACTTCTTCTCGCAAGCAATCCGTTCATTTCTCTTCCTGACATGAGGCTGAAATTTCAGGCTTGCAAATATCACTGGGGAATATTTCTCAGCTGCAGTTGATAATTTCTTCTTTCACTGCCAGGCGTCATCATGCCTGGAGAGAATTCACTTAGCAAAGAAGGGGCGAGGGCAGTGGGTAGCAGAGGGAAGAAACAGCATGTCCGAGAAGCTGGGGGTGAGCCTGGCAAGAAACGGGGGTAGAATTTATGGTAATTCGGTGACAAAGCAAGAACTTAAAATTGAAAATAAAAAGTCTAGTAAGCCTTAGTTCTGGGTGTCTGTGTGTGTGTGTGCATGTGTGTGTGTTTAAAGTGCTTTAGAATGAAACAATGCCATTTGCAGCAACATGGATGGACCTAGAGATGATCATACTAAGTGAAGTAAGTCAGACAAAGAGAAATATCATATGATATCACTCATGTGTGGAATCTAAAAAATGATACAAATCCACTTTGTTACAAAACAAAAACAGACTCACAGACATAGAAAAAAAATCTTATGGTTACCAAAGGGGAAAGAGGGGGGAAGGATAAATTAGAAGTTTGGGATTAACAGATACACACTACTATATATAAAATAGATAAGTAGCAAGATCCTACTGTAGAGCACAGGGAACTATATACAATATCTTGTAATAACCTATAATGGAAAAGAATCTGAAAAAGTATATATATGTATAATTGAATCACTTTATTGTACACCAGAAAGGAACCCAATATTGTAAACAAACTATACTTCAATGAAAAATAAAAATTAAAAAAAAAAGAGAGATAGATACTTCTGCAACTTCAAAGATACTGTCAACTAAAAATAAAAAAAGTGCTTTAGGACACAAAATTCTACACTACCCAAATAAAGCTGTTATTTGGTCACAGCAGCTAAAAATATTAATGATGCCACGCCAAATGCTTCATAAGAAATCATCCCCAGCTGCCAGAAAGGGGGAAAAGTATCAGGCAAGATTTACATACACTTATTCAGAATGAAAAAGCAGTGACCTAAAAAAATAACCAAATCAACTTGAATTTTGCCCCTGAATTTCTCATCTCTCTCATTTGTCAGTGATCACTTGTGGGGTTCCCTCTGAGGACTGCATTTTGCCCTCCTTTGGGATGGGATTTGCACCCAGAGAAGAGATGGGGCAGGAATTACTGAAAGCCCCCTTTCGGATCAGCATTAACAATTCATGGAGCTCATCTCTAGTTCCACCTGAGGCGCTGGGAAGGACACCCGACAAGCAGCAAGGCCTTGTTCAAAGTGTCTCCTAATCTGCTTTGAAACGCACAGTGGATGGGGCCAATTCGAGGTCGACACCCCATCCTCGTTGTTTTGCGAGCTGCCTGGCTGCTCTTGTGCCTGAGGAAGTGAAAAGACAGACTGATTGCAAACCCACCTGGCTCCCACCCCGGCCGCTGAATGGCCTTTTGAAATGCAAACCTCCAGAGCTGAGGGTTGGAAACTCTCCTTCTATTCAGGTCCCCTGTCACACAAAGGGGAAAAAAAATAATCACCAAAAAGTAATTTAGGCTGAGTGGTTTACAAAATGAGACAGATCAAAGGGTAAACTCACACAATTGAAATGCTGAGAAGAAGGAGTTTTCAACATTATTAATTAAGTAAACCCAGTGTGGGTGAAAGCAGTTCAATTTCAGATGGGAAGCAGGTAAGGGGAGCTTTAGCGCCTATACCTCCACCAGACTTCACGCTGGTCCAACAAATATGTCCACAGGCAAAGCTAGCCTCCAGGCAACGTGCCCTCCAGGCAGCATTAGCCTCTTCTGGCTTCTGAGACGCAGCAATCTCCTGGCTTTCCTCCCACCGCCAGACATCCCCCTCCTCTGAGTCATTTGCCAGGTCCTCTTCCCCATCTCTCAGACTTGAAAGTTGGTTCCTCATGGCTTGGTCCTAGGTCTGCTTTGATTCCTTCCATGTGCCCTCTACCTGGACCACCTCATCCACAGCCTGGTTCCTCGCCATCTCTAAGCAGATGGCCACACATTTGCTCTCCAGCCAGACTTTCTTTCTTTAAAGCTCCAGGCCCAGGGAGTTTGGGATTAGCAGATGCAAACTAGTCAATATAAGATGGATAAAAAACAAGGTCCTACTGTATAGCACAGGGAACCATATTCACTATCTTATTGAAACAGAGCAGGACCCCATGTCCTCAGCCTGCCTGTTGTCTGTGGAAAAACTTTAGTCAAAGAATAAGTTTAATCATAGAAGTGAAAAAATGCAGAAGCGAAGGAAAGCAAACAGGACAAAATAATAATAGTTGAGTCATTAAGCAAAGTCAAGGACCTTTAGTTCCTCCTCAAGGGCTATAGATAATATTCTGAGCCATATCCTGTGAGCTGTCTTATAGATACTAAAACCCCCACCAGGTGGAAGAAGTTAATACATGATGACCAGACTGTAGCCATGACATAAGCTGCCACAATCCCGAGAATTGGCCTCAAAGACAAGGGAACAAACCCACCCTGGAACTGAAGATTAACTGTACTTAAAACAGTCAAGATGATGGTGGTCAGACCACTGATGACCAATTTCAAGATGAGCGTCAGAGCTGACTGTGCTGTTTCTGCATGTAGCCCCCTCCCTCCGTCTATAAAAGCTCTTGCCCACTGATTGTTGGTGGAGGGAGTCGGTCTTTGGACAAGAGTTCCCCACCCACCCCGGTTGCCGGCCGCCAAAATAAAGCAAACTTTCCTTTCCACCAAGCTTACCTCTTTATTGGCTTTGGAGTGGCGAGAACACAGATCCACTTTTGGTAATAGTTTTTGCTCCCAACGTGAGGCTGGGATCTCGCGATATCTGGCTCCCAGGGTTTCCCAAGCAGAGCCGCCGCCATGATGACGCTCGGGGATGGCAGCAAGGAGCCTGCTGCTCATGACTCACTGGCCCTGGGCGGGGATTTGGGGGGATGTTCCTGGCAGCTGCCAAAACTATTTGTTTTGGGGATCCTCCCTGTTTCTCCCTTGCTCGGCACTGGCTGCCAATGTATGCTTTTCCTTGGTGGAATGGAAAGATGCCTTTGGACGAGCTGACAAGCTCCAAGACTGAGTAAGTCCACTAGCGTGCACCCGGCAAACTTCTCTTTTAAGCACAAAGTGTCGTTTGGGCATTTTTGCCAATTGGTTCTGATGTGTGTCTACCATTGAGGACCGTTTGTGAGCACGAAGTGTCATTTGGGCATTTTTGCCAATTGGTTCTGACATGTGTCTGACGTCAAGGCCTGATTGTGTTGGGAAGTGTTTGTTTGGGACTCCGTACGGGTCATCCTCTTGTTGGATTTGTGATAGTTCTATCTTCTGGTGTGTGAGTGTGTAGTCCATTTGTGTGGTTGGTATTCTTGTTGCCTTTTGTAAAATGGGAAATTCAGGTTCAATTCATTAGAAAAAGTCTAAGTTATGAAACTATGACTAAAGTAAAAGAAAGGTGATTTTTTTTAAAGGTTATTTGTATTTATTTATTTATTTATGGCTGCGTTGGGTCTTCGTTTCTGTGCGAGGGCTTTCTCTAGTTGTGGCAAGCCGGGGGCCACTCTTCATCGCGGTGCGCGGGCCTCTCACTGTCGCGGCCTCTCGTTGCGGAGCACAGGCTCCAGATGCGCAGGCTCAGTAGTTGTGGCTCACGGGCCTAGTTGCTCCGTGGCATGTGGGATCTTCCCAGACCAGGGCTCGAACCCGTGTCCCCTGCATTGGCAGGCAGATTCTCAACCACTGCGCAACCAGAGAAGCCCAAGAAAGCTGATTTTTTAAACACTTTGTGGCCAACAGTATTCTTCACACTCCAGAGAAAATTGTTCAGATGAAACTCCTTTGAAACTCCAAAACTGGTTCTTTTTGCATATGCAGTTAGAGAAAGCTAGTTTGATAAAATACTGTTTTCAGAATTCTGACCCTGAGAGAACAAAAATATGCCTAAGAGAAAGCTTAAAGTTAACTCTTATCATGTCCTTGAAATACAAACACAGTCCACTTTGCCTGAGACTTCAGCCTTGAGTTAATTAGTAGAACTTCAAGCAAAGGGAAAAGAAGGGGGAGCAGGGAGAAGACTTTTTTAATATTTATTTATTTGGCTGCGACGGGTCTTAGTTGTAGCACGCAGGATCTTCTTTGCAGCATGCGGGTTCTTTCGTTGCAGCCCATGGACTCTTTGTTGCAGCACGCAGACTCTGTTGCAGCGCTCAGGCGTCTAGTTGTAGCGTGTGCAGGCTCCAGACCACGTGGGCTCATTAGTTGCGGTGCATGGGCTTAGTTGCCCCACGGCATGTGGGATCTTAGTTCCCTGACCAGGGATTGAACCCATGTCCCTTGCATTGGAAGGTGGCTTCTTAACCACTGGACCACCAGGGAAGTCCCAAGAAGCCTTTTAAACTCAAGTGAGAAAATTCAACTTATTCCAACTGTTATTTATAAATAGATTTATAAATAGATAAATTTATAAATAGATAAATGATTATTTATAAATAGATATTATTTATAATAAATAATTATTTTATTAATTATTATAGATAAATTCTATATTTATAAATTATTATAAATAGATAAATTTATAAATAGATAAATTCTATATTGAAATATCTGATTTGAGATCTCTGAATATATGTCTATATGTGACATATCATAAATAGATAAATTCTATATTAAAATTTATAAATAGATAAATTATTTATAAATAGATAAATTTATTTATAAATTTATCTATTTATAAATAATTTATAAATAAATAGATAAACAAATTATTCATAAATAGATAAATATATTTATCTATTTATAAATAGATAAATTCTATATTGAATTTATAAATAGATAAATTATTTATAAATAGATAAATTCTATATTGAAGTACCTGATATGAGATCTCTGTCTGAATATGATATGTCTGTATGTGACATTGTCATAAGTGGGATCAAAAGTTTTTGTATAAACTCTTTGAACATAATCATGTTTCAGGGATGTCTACTTAAAAATAGTTTTTCCAGATTTTGGGTGACTTGAAACTTTAGAGTTTTGCTAAATTAAGTTAAATGATGAAAACTAATTGAATGTCTAAATCATTTTTAAGATAAAATACTAGAACACTGATTGCTGAACAAATCTAAGTTTACCTACTTTTGCCTTCTTATGACAGAAAAAACACTAAAGATGTTTGGGTTTACTAAACACGCATGTTGTACCACATTAAAGAGAAATTATGCTATGAGAAAAATGTCTGTTTTTAGAGGTTATGGAATATGTTCTTAAGTTTGCCAATCAGTAAATGCTGGTATAACAGTTCAACTGCTTGTTTCTTGGTTTTGTTAAGGCTTTTAAGGGTTAAAAATTGTAACATGTAATTAAAGCTACCAGAAATGATAAGGGAAGCATTTCAGTGTGTAAAATAAATAGGATATGTGTTGTCGGCGAGAGACAGTATAAAGAATGGAGATATTTTTGTTGAGGAAAAATGATGATAATGATGTTGTCCTAGAGCTGGTTGTTTCTGGATGGGGAAATATTAGGGACAAATCATATGGATACAAAAAGTAATAAAAGGTTTGTGAAAAAAGGGAATTTTGAGAAGAGAATTTTGTACATTGTCAGGAGTGATTAAGATTAGATTGGATTTAATTAGGTAAATGAACTTTGTTATTAATAGTAAGCTGGCACAAGACTGGAATTTGGTTTTCTTTCTTCCTGTTAAGAGAACAAAATTTTCCTGGAATATTGAGCTGCTTTTTTTTTTTTTTTTTTTTTTAATTTATTTATTTTTGACTGTGTTGGGTCTTCGTTTCTGTGCGAGGGCTCTCTCCAGTTGTGGCAAGCAGGGGCCACTCTTCATCGCGGTGCACGGGCCTCTCACTATCGCGGCCTCTCTTGTTGGGAGCACAGGCTCCAGACGCACAGGCTCAGTAGTTGTGGCTCACGGGCCTAGATGCTCCGCGGCATGTGGGATCCTCCCAGACCAGGGCTCGAACCCGTGTCCCCTGCATTGGCAGGCAGATTCTCAACCACTGCGCCACCGGGGAAGCCCTATTGAGCTGCTTTTGATAACAGATTGTAAGTTTCTTTCTCTAGTTAAATTTGAGTATTCCAAAGGGTCCCTAGGTAGCTCAGAAGAAATATTAAAGTAACTAGGATTATTTGATATGTTAAATTATATGGAAAACACTTGATAACTTTCAGATCATATTGCTAAACTGGGTAAGAAATTTAAAGAATTCTAATGGAAAGTTATTGCTTTGCTTCAAACCATATTGAAGCCCATGTGCCCTAGAGCCTGTGCTCTGCAACAAGAGAAGCCACCACAATGAGAAGCCCACGCACCACACTGAAGAGTAGCCCCCACTCGCTGCAACTAGAGAAAAGCCCACGCGGCAACGAAGACCCAATGCAGCCAAAAATAAGTAAATAAATAAATATTTTAAAAAATTAATCAGAGAAGTGAAATAAATGCAAAAGCAAAAGAAGGCAGTCAAATGGGACAAAATAATAATAGTTTAGTCATTAAATAAAGACAAGGACCTTTATTTCCTTCTTAAGGGCTGTAGATAATATTCTGAGCCATATCCTTTGAGCTGTTTTATAGATACTGAAACCCCCACTGGGTGGAAGAAGTTAACTACATAATGACCAGACTGTAACCATGACATATACTGCCACAGTCCCAAGAACTGGCCTCAAAGAAATGGGAATAAACTGATGCAGGAACTGAATATTAACTGTTTAAAAGATCAGACCACCACGTGACGAATTTCAAGATGACTGTCAAAGCTATAATTCAAAAAGATACATGCACCCCAGTGTTCATAGCAGCACTATTTATAATAACCAAGACATAGAAACAGTGTAAATGCCCATCTACAGATGAATGGATAAAGATGTGAGATATATATATGTATATGGAATATATATATATGTATATATATGGAATATTACTCAGCCATCAAAAAGAATGAAATAATGCCATTTGCAGCAACTTGGATGGACCCAGAGATGATCATACTAAGTGAAGTAAGTTAGAAAGGCAAATACCATATGATATCACTTCTATGTGGAATCTAAAATACGACACAAATCAACATATCTACAAAGCAACAACAGACTCACAGATACAGAGAACAGACTTGTGGTTGCCAAGGTGGGTGTAGGAGGGAGGGAAGGATTAGGAGTTTGGGATGAGCGGGTGCAAACTAGTATATATAGGATGGGTAAACAGTGAGGTCCTACTGTGTAGCACAGGGAACTATATTCAATATCCTGTGACAAACCATAATGGAAAGAATATGAATAAGAAGTAAATAAATATATATATATACAAACACACACACATATATATAATTACTAAGTCACTTTGCTATACAGAAGAAATTAACAGAACATTGAAATCAACTATATTTCAATAAAATTAAAAAATAAGAGATGACTATCAGAGCTGACTGTGCTGTTTCTACACGTAGCCCCCTCCCTCTGCCTATAAAAGCTCTTGCCACTGACTGTCAGTGGGGGGGAGTCGGCCTTGGGCCTCATTATAATATGTTAGCATATGCTAAATGACATGCCCACAGACGCCATGACAGTTCCAAGGCCGCCCATAAAAGGCCCAAAAGTGGGTGGGGCCCCAATTCCTGGAAATCCCCACCCCTTCCCCAAGACAGTTAGAATATTCCTCCCACGCCTTAACCTATGAAATTCGCCAGCCTGTGAACACTAATCACCCCCATGCCTCCCGGCCACTCTCACTTTCTGAGATGACCTCTTGCCCTGGGGCCACCTCTCACCATCTAAGATGGCCAGCATTCTGCCTATGGAGTGTGTATCTCTGCTTTCACTTTACTACTGCTCACCTTTGAACTCTTTTCTGCACAAAGCCAGGGACCCTCACTTGGTGGCCTGTCCCAGGAACGCGCTGGAGACCTGGGACATGACCATCCTTTTGCGCCCCATTTTCTTGCAACATCTTTACAAAGGAAGAGGGGGAAGGTGGTCTCTTCTTCCCTCCCCACTTTTCCTTGGATTAATTAATCCACTTCTTACCTATCACTTTGCCTCTCACTGAATTCCTTCTGCGCCGAGGTGCACAGAACCTGAGCTTCATTGAATCCTGAGACAAGCTGTGTGGTTTCAGTTGAAATATTGTGGGTTCAGTCCCATCTGAGGTGCAGTTTCAATCCCAATCCCCCTCCCGGCTCTTGCCCAGCTCCTCCCCACGTCAGTGCCTTCAAAAGGGCTCATTTTTTCTGCCGGCAGCTGCTTTCTCCCCGTGAATCTGCTGGGCCAATTCCCCTCATCCTCCCAGTGTCAGCAGAATTACACCTTCCTCACAGCACCCGTCCTGTATCCCCAAGGCTGTCACAACCTCCACTTGTCCAGTTTCATAGTCTCCTTGACTTTTTATTTATGTAGGATTTGTCACGCTTTCTAATTAACCCACTCTACATAGTTACTTGTTTTCTATTTTTTGCATTGCTGTGTGTCCAGTGCCTGGCACTATATCCTGCACATTTAATGAAGCTATCCTGAAGGAATTAGTAAATGAATAATAGAAATAGAGATAAGGTCACAAGAAAAGAAAATTTTTCTGCCACCAAGTTACAATTTGTATATTTTTATTTCTATGAAGTTAGTCAGATGCTCTTCCTCAATGACTCATACTGAAATCCGTGACCAGAGTAAACCCCAGTGGCTTTTTCCACATTAACTGATGTCAAGCCACGTATGTCTCTATGCAGAGGTAATGCATGTTTCATCTGCATGTAAAGTTTTTATCTTTGGGGGAACTATGTAATTTTTGAAACTGAATTCTGTCATCCAAGATATTAACTGTCCTCACCAGGTGTCACTTGAAAATACTATAATCATGACTGCCGTGCCTTTTTTCAAGTTGTTAAGAAATGGTGCCTTCATGCTAGCCCCACAAAACCCTGCAAATACCCCTACGGGCCTTTTTCCCAGTGTGGCAGACATAATTGGTCAACTCATCCAATAGCCATTTCTCCCAACTTTCTTATTCCTTGCTCTCTTTCAACTATAGAGGCTAAGAAAAGCCAGAAACCCAATATGTCAGCTTCCCTGTAACTAGTGGTGGCTAGTGAGACATAAAGGGACATCTACAAGGAGGAAGCAGTGTGGGGAAGTACTCTGCTCCCACTTTAAAACAAACAAACAAACAAAAAAAGGTCAATCTAACATGTGCTCTCTTAACACTGATTACTCCATTGATTCTACCTTTGAATGTGATTGTGATGCCTAGAGCCATAGTGGCTATCCTGTGGCCCTGAGGTGACAAGCATGAAGACAGAGGCAATATGAAGATGGAGGAATTTCTGAACCAGCCTATTATGCCTATCGCTAGAGTTCTTGTTATGAGAAATAACTGTGTCTTTATTGCTTAAGCCACTATTAATTGGGTTTTCTGTGCTTTACAGTCAAACATGGCTTGAATCGTACCTTTAGTTAGAACGGCACCATGAGTCAATATTAAAAGTATAGTTGATCAGTCAGACACAATTCTGTCTAACCATAGCGAAGTCCAACCCTAATTTTTCTATTTTATCCATAAAGCTATCATGAAAGACTTTATTTCAATTTTTCCCTCAAGTCACAATACACTGAGACTATGTTATTTCCCTCCTTTGACAGTTCTATAGGTTCACCCTTTAAGCATTGCTCTTGGCCTGAAAAGAGTGGAGATAGTAGACATATTGTGCTCAGATCCTATTTCTATGACATTTGATCTGGATTAACATTAAGCCTCTTAAGACCTTTTTCTCTGTAAGCTTCATCCTACTCTTTTTCATAATTATTTTTTAAAGTGGATAGGTATTTTTCCTTCTGAACACTTAAAAATGCCCAACAAAACAAAGTATAAGTTCTCTGTTCTGCTCTTCCAAACTCTTTCGTGGTTCTGTATCCTGAAAAATCTTCAAAAGTAAATAGAATCTTTCCAGTAAACAGAATTGTCACACTATCCTCTGGCATTAGTTACAATATCAGTTGCGCTTCTGTGTCATAGGCTCAAAATAAGAGTGGCCTCAATAAGAAAGGTGATTATTGCGAGCCTAAAAATTCAGCCACTAAGCAGTCCAGGGTGGTATGGTAGCTCCATTTTGTCAGGCATCCCATTTCCTTCTAGCATAGCCGGTTGGCTTTTCCTCTTGGTCCAAAATAGTACCCATCATATCCACGTTCAGGGCAGCAAGATGGAAGAAGGAGAATGGAAGGTGTCCTTTCCCTTTAAGGGCATAACCCAGACATTACACACATCACTCTTGCCCACGTATAACTGACTACAGCATAGTCATATAGTCACATCTAGGTGTAGGAAGGCTAGGAAATGTAGTCACTATTCTGGGGAGCCAGGTGCCCAGCTAATTATCAGGGCTTCTACCACTACAGTAAGTCCCCTACATACAAACGAGTTCCGCTCCAAGAGCACGTTTGTAAAAGTCCAACAAAGTTAGCCTAGGTATCCAACTAACACAATCGGCTATATAGTACTGTACTGTAATAGGTTTATAATACTTTTCACACAAGTAATACATAAAAAATAAACACAAAAAGTAAAACATTTTTAATCTTACACTACCTTGAATGGTACAGTAGTACAGTACAACAGCTGGCATACAGGGGCACATTTGCATCTTTGAAAGTTCACAACTTGAAGGTTCATATAAAGGGAACTTATTGTATAGACAAAGGGAAGTGAGATTTCGAGGGACAACTTACAGCCTCTCTCAGACTTCCCCCCAAGAGAAATATGAATTCCTGGACTGAAGTTGCAATAACAAGCAATAATGTAACAATGTACATGAAATCGAGCCAAAGGCTTGAAGCTGGCTCTTGGGCCAGACAGAGTCACCCACTTTAATGAGAGAGGCCCAGTATTTTTGAAGTTTCTCTATCATAGTGGTTTGTAGAGTGGCTTGGACCAGCAGCACAAGCATCACCTGGGAACTGTTGGAAATGCAGATTCTTGGGCCCCACTTGACACTGAATCAGAAACTCTGGGGATGGAGCCCATAGCCTGTGTTTTAATGAGCTCTGTGGGAGATTCTGATACATGTTCAAGTACCACGCTGTAAAGTATCGCACTTCACAGGTTCGTGCTGAGCATTTATAAATTCCTACATTAAGACACCTGGTACCTGAAGAATTCTTGCGCTCAGGTGAGCAATAAACTATTTTATTAAGAGAATGTTCTGATCAGAAAATGGATTTCAAATAAAATATATACCTTTATATTAAGGAGTCTTCCATTCTTCTTAAGAAAATTTCTATTAGATTTGTTATTAACCTTCAAAAACAACGGTTGTGCAGCAGTGGATTTAAAATCAAGAAAAGGGCAAATCCTCTTCTTACTATATGGTCATCACAAAGACATGAACCAGCTCTCTTTCTCAAGCAGTCAGCATCATGAACAACACAACCAGTGGGGACATCTCACCCCAAAGGATGAGGTGCCAATGACTGATTCACTAGGTGGGGCACGTAGGGGTCTCTGGGGCATCCCTTCACACAACGCTTTCTTTCTCTAGCTCACGGATGTGAACAATTACTTATTTACACAGTCTTTCCTTTTTCTTGTGGTTTTTTTTACTTATAAGAGGTAAAACATCATCTTTACAATCATTTATAGCAGAGCCTCTCAAACTTTGATTGGCAGATGAATCTCCTGGGGATCTTGGTAAAACGCAGACTCTGATTCAGTGGGTCTGGGGCCAGGCCTGAGATTCTGCATTTCAAACCAGCTCTCAGGTGAGGCTGATCCTGCTGGCCCACAGACCACACTGAGTAGCAAGGATTTGTAGAATAACAGGATAACGAATACAGGAGCTGTTTTAGAAGACCTCCCAAATTTAGCTAAAGAAGTCACCACCCGTGGGAACTGTTCAAACTGAGCTGCCAACACCAGGGAGGTTAAAAAGAAAAGATGCCTATTTACTGAAAGCAGTGGACAAAGAAAGGGAAAAAAGGGGGCACAGGGGGCCTATTCCCCCAAGGGTTGCTCCACCCTTGCTTCCAGGGCAAGACATCATCACAGCCTAGCTGTTTTCCCTGGGAATCACTGTGATCGATGACAGTTACTCCCTCATGTATGCATTCACTTAATAAATATTTACTAAGCAAGGATTATATGCCAAGAGGGTCACCTCGAGTCTCACAGCATCAATCGAACAAGCAGAAGCTCACCGTCATGGTCCCACACTCTGACTAGGTCCCTGTCACTCCTTCTGTCCATCTGGGGGCTGGCTGGTCTCCTGAACTTCTCCCCAGAAGTAGAGTCTTACTTCTCATTGGGCTGTTTAATATTATAGCTTTGAGTTACAGGGGCTCGTTTATATTTGGTTCCCTTGCTTTATCCTTCAGGAGACAGTGTTCTCCAGTTAGGGAGATATTTCGTCCAGAGGTGCCCCATGTGGATCTGCCTCCTCTGTTTACTTACGGAGCTAGTGTTCGGCATTTCCCCCCTCACCTCAAAAGCCTTCTCTAGCCAGGTCTTAAGGACCAAAAAAGCTATCTCTGATTTACTTTCTACTCTAAGCCCAAACATTCTCAATGTCTTAACCAAAAAATTGAAGTGCTTCTTCCTTCACTATTCCTCAAGGCAAGATGAACTTCTGGAAATTCCCCAGACACAAGCTGACCCTGGCGGTCTTTTTCTTATCCCCTACAAAAGAACATGAACAAAACTTTCAGAACGCTTCTATTTAAGATAAGTCAAACAACCATGGAGGCCCTGGGGTAAATTAAACATATTGTTTCAAGCCAAAAATCAAGAACATGCCTGGAACATTCAAAAGTACTTATGGTGACAGAGAAACAGAAAATTTAAGAATACGCTTGTCCTAAAAAGTTTCAAACATATATTCGTCTTGGCACTGGTAGCCAAAAGTGTTCTAGAGCTGACAGAGAAGGGGGGAAAGGATGCAGAAAGGAACAGAGAAAAGACAAAGACTATGTGCTCCATCTATTCACAATAGCCAACACATGGAAACCACCCAAGTGTCCATCAACAGATGATTGACTTAAGAAGATGTGGTACATATATACAATGGAATACTACTCAGCCATAAAAGAGAATAAAATATTGTCATTTGTAGCAACATGGATGAACCTAGAGAATATTATACTTAGTGAAGTAAATCAGACAGAGAAAGACAAATACCATATGAGATCATTTACATGTGGAATCTGAAAAATAATACAAATGAATCTATATACAAAGCAGAAACAGATTCACAGACATAGAAAACAAATTTATAGCTACCAAAGAGGAAAGGGGGGTTAAGCTGGGAGTATGGGATTAACAAATACAAACTACATAAAATAGGTAAACAACAGGAATTTAGTGTATAGCACAGGAAACTATATTCAGTATCTTGTAATAACCTATAATGGAAAATAATTTGAAATATATATATAATTGAATCACTTTGCTGGAAACCTGAAACTATCACAACATTATAAATCAACTATACTTCGATTTTTAAAAAAAGACTCTGTGCTTCATAGCTCTATCATTCAGGATAAGCCAGATCAGTTTTCTCAACCTATTTTTCATTATTGCCTCCCCAGGGAGTCTTTTTTAGACATTTTTTCTTAATCCCCCCCCCATGAAATTTCAAAACCACAGATACTTTATATATTTGTTTATTTACAGTATGTATATACTGTATATTTTCACCCATCCCAAGAACCAATTTTCACCCCCTTGGTGGCGATATTGTCCCTCTTAAGAATGCATGGGTTAGATGCTGCTTGGTAACAAAAAATCTGAAATCTTAGTATCTACTTAACAACAAAGTTGTTTCTCATTCACATTCCCTGTACATCACAGGTCAGATGGTGGGGGTGGGAAGGGAATGGTGTGGAGGCTGCTCCCCAAATCTCTTCACCCCAGGGTCCAGGCAGACAGAGCAACCACCGATTCCATTGTTGCTGGATGCCAGTGGCAGAGGGAAAAGAGCAGTCAGGAAGGTCTCACACCTGCAATTAAATGCTGCAGCTCAGGAGAGACACATGTCATTTCTCATCTCAGGTCATTGGCCAGAAGTAAGCCATATGGTCCCCACAACCACAGGGGCCCAGGAAGTTTAATTCTACTGTGTGCCCAGAAGATGGAAAGCAGGAGGAAATAATAGGGAAAAGCACCCCAAAGCTCTCAAAACAACCTTGCCTTTGGAAAGCACTGCTATCAAAGAGGACATATATACAGAGAGGCTCTTGGGACCATAGGGTGTAGACTTTCCTTGTCCAAGACTCACCTGAGTTCTTGGCAGAAGTAACCCACACAGACACGCCCCCTTCCTTACCACTCTGGCCAGTGTCCAGTCCATTCAACCCCAACTGCTCTGTAGCCTCAACACCACATCCTCTTTTCTCTCCCTTCCTCTTCTGCTCCAACTCCCCGACTAAGGATCTAAACCAGCAACAGGAATTTAGAAGGCTAGGAAGGCTGTCTATTAGAGAAACTCTTTCAATTGCAAAATGATTCAACTGCCAGCACCTTTCAGGGAAGAGGATGAACTAGATACAGAGAATTTAATACCCAAGCAAGGGTCATCATCAAGATGAAACAAAGTAAGTGCTCAGTAAACACCTGATAGATCAATGAATGCAAAGTTGGACAAATCCATGAATGAAAAGCATGGTGTGCAGCCCATTTTCCATAGTCCTCAGTAGTACATTTTCTCCTTTATTGTTCTTTTCCTGATCTCCATGCAGACCAGTGTCATATCCCAGTCTTAGCTTCAAAACAAGCTCTGTTTCCTTGTGGTCCCATCATTGGCTTGCAAATGGGTTCTGTGCTCCACTTTCTCTTTCCTTCCTCTATGTTTGAAGGCAAGGCCCTGTGACTTGGCCTCTTCTCTAGACTGTCCTGTATCCTGTCTGACCTGTGACTATCCAGATCTCATGCTAGCCCCCAACAAATTCTCTAGAAAAAAAGAACCTCCTGGCATAAACACACTGACTGTGAAACAATGACATTGACAAGCAGAAAGAAAGTAACAGGATATTGTTGCAAAATGTCAGAAACATGTGCACACAGACTTGTGCAGGTTCAGCCAAGAATTGTTTTATGGGTTTTGTTGTTTCTTATTTTATTGGAGGGCATTTTGGTAAGTGAAATAAGTCAGACAGAGAAAGACAAAAACTGTATGATATCACTTATATGTGGAATCTAAAATTGCAACAAACTAGTGAATATAACAAAAAAGAAGCAGACTCAGATACAGAGAACAAACCAGTGATTATCAGTGGGAAGAGCAGAGGGGTAATATAGGGGTGGGAAAGTGGGAGGTACAAACTATTATGTATAAAATAAGCTACAAGGATATATTGTACAACGTGGGGAATATGGCCAATATTTTGTAATAACTGTAAATGGAGTGTAACCTTTAAAATTGCATTAAAAATTGTTTAAAGAAATAGAGAAATAAAAAAGAAGGCCATATGAAGACACAGCAACACTGAGACACACCTAAAGAACACCGTGTGAGGATGGAAGCAGAGAGTGGAGTGATATATCAACAAGCCAAGGAACACCAAGGATTGCTGGCAACCACCAACAGCTAGGAAGGGGCAAGGAAGGAATCTCCCCTAGAGTCTGCATGGCCCTGCTGACACCTTGATCTCAGACTTCTGGCCTCTGGACTTCTGATTTATTCTCTCCAGTGAGAGAATAAAGTTCCGTTATTTTAAGCCATGAAAAATAAAATATTAATAAAATAAATAAAATGAAGTGAAATAAAACAAAATAAAATACTGATGAGGCAGGCATATAGCAGTCAGCAGTATTCACGTTTGCACATATAGCTATGTGATCAGGCAACTGCTCTCAAAAATTATGAACTATGAACAAGAACAAATCAACTATCCATATTTAGGCAGTTCAAGTGTCCAAGCAGAGACTTGTCACGTTCAGACCAAAATATCTACTTGGAAATATGAAAATGTTATTGAAGCCCCTCTTGGGAGTCAAGGGCTAGGGTGAGGATACGGGAATGGGAACAAGCCTTTCTGTCTTACAGAGGGGTGCAGTGAATAAAAAATACCCTTGCAGGAAAGGAGAGGAAGAAGAGGTTCCCGGCCAGCAGAAAAGTTTTGGGTCAGGAGTTCTAGAATCAAGCCTCAGAAAGGGCAACATAGAGTTGCTTTGAACACAAATCTAATATCATTAACACACTAGATGGCCATCCGGGTTGTCTCTATCCTGTAACATGTCAGTTCTTGCTGTGTGCTTCTGAGACATAGATCACAGATTTCTATTTCCACCTCCAGTAATCTGATATATTTGGCAAACAACATCATGGAGAGGAGAAAATGCGAAAAGCATGGAAGGAAAAGGACCCCACTTTGCCCTTTCAATGCAGGCAGCCTGTTCAGCATGTGTCGCCGGAGCAGGACACAGACAGGCACCGACCTCGGCATGAGGGATGACGTGAGCAACAGGACAGGGGAGCAACATTTTAATGGAGAAGAAGAGACAATGAGCAAGTACATGAACAAATGAAGGATGCACTATCATGAGATAATAAACGTGGAAAGAAAATAAAACAGAGTAAGGTGGTTTTCTTACTGATCTGGGGGTTGGCTGTTACCTTAGATAGAGGCGTTACTTTAGAACGCATGAATAAGTCCAAAGACCCTGGAGCGATCATGAGCTTGGTGCATTCAAGGAGCAGAAAGCAGGCCACGTGCCTGCGAAAGTGAGGAGGGTGATGGTGAGAGGAAGCTGGAGCAGCGAGTTGAACCTGGATCACATGGGGACATGGGGGTCTTAAAGACCAGGGTAAAAAGTTTGAATTTCTCAGTGCATGTAGAGTGTGGCCCGTCACAAGGCAGAGTGAGGAAAGCTGGCCTTGGTTGCCTCCCTGTGTGTATCCAGCCCCACTGTGCACCAGCTGGGTAGGCACAGGCTCACAGCTGGTCAGTGCAAACAAATTATTCTGTCCTAGGTCAAGTTGGCTAGAAGTAGACCCTGAGACAAGGACTCATGTCAAGGGACTTACTAAGGAAGTACACCCAGCAGAAGCCAGTAAGGAAGGATGGGGAAGCAAGACAGAGAAGGTTAGGCAGAGTTCGGAAGGTGGGAGCTTCAGCCTGATCCCCGGAGGCAACTCTGAGGGAAAATTGTGCAACGACACCTCACAGCTGTGCCAAGCTGTAATAAGAAAGTTGACCTTTCATAGTCTCACATCAGGCAGTTGTTGGTTAAAGGCCACCCCAGGAAAAGTGGGTTCCAGTATCCTGAGGGCAGACCTCTGAAAAAGAGCTGCAAGTGGTAAATACCACAAGCAAAAGCACACTGAAGCATAGACACACACACACACACACACACACACACACACACACACACAGCAAAATCAGATCCTAGAGGGTTGAAAGAGTTCCTATATCATCCACTACACAGCCTAACTGAAATACCTAGTTTCAAAATAAGTTCCCACCACTTACTCCCTCTGTGATCTCAGTCTTCTCCTCTATAGAATGTATATAATCATAGTACCCACCTTATGGGGTGATTCCAAAGACTTAAATAATGATAATGCATTTAAGTTCTAGCACAATGCCTAGCATATAGTAGACACTCAATAAATATTTTTTCCCACCTAATCAGGCATTCCAAAATTGCTGCACCGATCTAATAGAATATTTTCCCATTCATTGCCTTCTCCATACTCATAAAAGCTCCACCAATTTCCATAAGCATAATAGCTTTATAATAAGTTCAGTTGGCAAGCTAGGGGATTATCCTCAGAACTTTCAAAGAGAAATATAACTGCATTCCCACCTAATTATACATCAAGACATCCTTAAGAATCTCTCTTTCCCCTGGGGAGGACAAGGAGTATTCTTAATAATAACCAGGGACTATCATTATCTATCACAAATAGATTTAGAAATCACAGATGTCCAAAAGACTTCAATCAAATTCTTTATATTTGGGTCCATTATGGGTGATAATAGAGTTGTGTCTGCTTCATGGATTCTTGGATGTATTTCACTGCTTCTACAATTGCACTTCAAATGCTATCCTACTTCCTAATAATGAAGACACAGGTTCACTTCAGCAGAATTTTTTTAACTTGATTAAAGGACCCAACATCAAAGAATCTCTGTTTAGCACTCAATGGGACTTTGAATCTTTAACCATGTTCTCATGTAGTTCATCAGCTCACTTCCCAGCACCTACACTTTGAGCTGTTTCCAGGTTGGCCTATGTCTGTCTATCCATTAAAATGAGCCCACAAGAAACAAAGGATGACCTAAGATATGGGAATTCAAAACCACAGGGTCCTGTATAAGGCCCAGGTCAATGGCAAGATACCACTCAGCTCAGAGTCTGGTTGGAAAGGAGAGTAGTACATTCCATTCCTTAAAGTCAACACAGTCTATTTAGATGGAAATTAAGCGGACTTAACTGATAAAGATTTTTTGTGAAAAGTAGTTGTCTTAGACTTCTAAATAAAGATGGATAATCCTCTATGGTTTTCTCCCTTTTCAGCCAGACTCCACTGAAATTCCAGTAAAAGAATAAAAAATTGTGTTAACACAAAAGGACAAAAACAAAAGGGAAGAGGAGATGGCAAAGGAATGAAATTAGAGGTGGGACTGAAAACGGAGCAATTAAAACCCACATACTCAACTACAAGAACCTCTTCTTTCTCCTTCCACCTGCCCCAAAATGACAGTAGCCAAGCAATTTACTGTCCCTTCATACCACTCCATCTGCAAGCTGGGCTCTCTTCCGTAGGGAAGCTGAACAACACAAATATAAGCTCTTTCGAGACAGGTAAAGCCCCCTGATAAAAATACCCCCTCATTACCTCATCATCTTCAGATGAAGCCCACCAGTGGAAAGGTCCCCTCCCCATAACACACAGATTCCAGTCTGCTTTCTAGTGCTTTACTCTCAATTATATATGGAGAGCCAAAGATCACCAGTTATGAGAGCAGATTTCTGGCATGGAAGACATCAAAACAAACAGAAAAAAAAAAGGATCTGAAGGAAACAGAGACAAAAAACAGAAAAGAAAAATTTGAAAAACCTGTAGTATGTATTTTTAGAAAGCTAAGAGAAGGTATTTACATTTGTGAACCAAGAATAAGAAGCTAGTAAAAAGTATCAGTCAAAGCACAGTGAAGAGCTGTCACATAAAATTTAACTGAAATTAAATTTTTGATGGAAAGGCTAGATGGCAAATTTGCAGAACTTACCTTGGAGGAAGGGAAATTACCCAGAAAGTAGAACGATTTTCCAAAGACATAATAAATGGGAGGGAAAATAAAACAAAATTAGATAACCCAGGAAGTTCAATATTTGATTAATATGAATTCCAGAAATAACAGAGGAAGGGAATGGGTAAAATTATCAAAGTCGCAGTACAAGAAGATAGCCCATGGCTGAAGACTTGAGTCTCTATTTCTCTAAGTGACAAATACAATGAATTACCATCTGTGTTTTAGTAGAGGCTCAATCAAAGTCACATCCTCATGAAAAATCAGAACATCTGGGATAAATGAAGACTCTAAACACTTTCACAGTGAGAAAATATGTCACATACAAATATTGGAAACAAGACTAGCCACCCTAGGTGCCTCCAAATTTCTGAGGGTCATTATTCTTAATCTAAAATTCTATACAAGGTCTAACCATCAATCAGGTACAAGGAGAAAATACATTTTCAAGCATGAAGTGTTCAAATAAACAAATCTCCCATGCCTTTTGGAGATGATTTTAAAATCTCCATCCCTTTTTGATGGGAAGATATTAAATAATATGCTTCAGTGAAAGAAAGAGGAAGGTATGACTTTTAGGACACATTCTTTCTTATTCAACAGAAGGAAAAAGTGGAGGGAATTCACAAGCAGATTGTATAGGGAAGACTCATAATGATAGCGGAGTGGAGATCAACCATTTCAGATGGAAGGCAGATGGCTGTAGGGAAATCTCCTGAGTGGAAAAAAAATGGAACAGATTATTTGATGTGTTTGATTGTTCAGAAAAAAAAAATATATATATATATACACATACATATATACATATATATATAAATGGCTACCATTAACAGATCAATGAGAGCAGCATTTGGGGAAAAAATAAAAAGAATTCTATAGAAAACTAATCAAAAGTGAAAACAGGCAACTGTGGTTGCCAGAGGTGGGGCAGGAGGTGAGTGACCCATGAAGAGGGTCAAAAAGTACAAACTTGGAGTTACAAAATAAATAAGTCATGGAGATGTAATGTACAGCATGGTGACTAGAGATAATAATATTGTATTGCATATTTTAAAGTTGTTAAGAGTGTAAATGGTAAGGGTTCTTATCACAAGAAAAAAATATTCTGTAACTATGTATGAGGACAGATGTTAACTAGACTTATTGTAGTGATCATTTCTTAATATATACAAACATGGAATCATTATGTTGTAGTCCTGAAACTAATATAATGTTCTATGTCAATTAGACCTCAATTTAAAAAATAAAAAATAAAAAAGCAGAGGCAACTATGAACTCAAAAAAACAAAAATTGTATGAAAATGCAACCATAATATATTACATTTCTCAGCAGTGAATGACATTTATAAATTAAAATGATGTAAACACCAACTCTTGATTGAACCAAAATTATGAAAGATTGGGTAGACAGCAGAGAGAAGTGGAAAGAGAATTGCAGAAAGGGGTATAAAACTGTGAAATTCTCAACTGCCCAGCAGGAAATCAAAAAAATAATGTGAAGAATTAACAACGTAAGAATATTATTTGACATGTAGAATTACGTATCAGAAATAATTTCTAAAAAGGATTGAAAGTGGTTATTTCTGGGGATTGGAGGTAGGGAGTGATAAGTGTTTTAACACAGTTTGGATTTTTTTACTATATACATATAAAACTTTCATATAAATAATTTTTTTAACTGTGAGGAAGGAATAAGAAAGATCACTGGCAAACCAAATCCAACAATATATAAAAAGGATCATACACTTATGATCAAGTTGGATTTATTCCATGGACACAAGGATGGTTCAATAGTCACAAATCAATGTGATACCCCACATTAACAAAAGGAAGGATAAAAATCAAATGATCATCTCAATAAATGAAGAAAAAGCATTTGACAAAATTCAGTATTCATTAATGATAAAAACTCTCATCAAACTGGGTAAAGAGATAACATATCTCAACATAATAAAGGCCATTTATGACAAACCCATAGCTAACAGCATACTCAATAGTGAAAAGCTAGATAGGGGTATGGGATTAAGAGATACAAACTATTGATACTATCTATGTATAAGATACATAAACAAGGTTATATTGTACAGCACAGGAAATTATAGCCATTATTTTGTAATAACTTTTAACGGAATATAATCCTTTAAATTGCTGAATCACTACACTGTACACCTGATACTAATAGACTATTGTAAAGCAACTGTACTTCAATAAAAATAAAATAAGGAGCAAACTAAAATAAATGACAAACAAATAAATAAACCAATAGGAAAAAAAAGAAAGAAAAAAGGTCATTGGCTTCTGTGACCCAATCTCTATCAACAAATGCCCACAGATACAAAATTGATCTTGTTGAAATGGTGCCCAGTTCAAAAGTCTCTAAGGAAACCATAACCCACTCAAAAAGACTTTTAAAAACTAAACCAGTTTGAAACTAAAAATAAAAAACATATTTAGTTCCCTAGAAAACAGATTCAAATCAAATAAATAAAATATCAAGTTCACTTTATGTTCAAGTCCAAAAATATATATTGGTCTTTCCATTTTAATCTTCTTTGATCATTTTAATGTGTATGTATATATACACATATATATACACACATATCACTCTTTATTCAAACCTCCCAAAGATATGGGTTCTTATTTTTCATACTTCACTTTTAATCATTTTGATTAAGTGGTTAACTTTGCAATCCAGTTATTGGTCTTCCTTTCTTTTAAGATAGGGTCTTCAGATAAAATACAAGATGACCAGTTAAACTTGAATTTCAGATAAAGAACAAACTTTTTTCAAATAATATGTTCAAATATTGCAATGGACACACTTATCCTAAAATTATTCATTGTTTATCTAAAATTCAAATTTAACTGGGCACCCTAATTTTTATTTGCTAAATCTGACAACCCTATTTTAAGGGTTTCCTCTGTCGAACTCATCTCATATCTGCTTCTGAATCAGTCTAAGCTGCAGCTGTTGTTTTCATCACGTCCTCCCTCTCCACCATTCTCAGTCCATCTCGAGCCATCATTTCTTTGTGACTGGTCATTCCAGGACCTCCCAGGCCCTTGTTCATCCTGAAGAGGTGTAGCCTCTGTCTTGCTGGCCTCAGCCAAGGTGTGATGCAGAGCTGGTGGCATTTCCCTTTGCTCTCTGCCTCTTGACACCTGCCAACACCACTAACAGAGTCTGTGCCTTTGTAAAAGATTTGGTGACACAACACAGAATACTAAATATGACTTAGAGTAAAATAGAAAAAGAAAAAAATGGGAAGACCTTCTCAGGGGAAACTCTAGTTCCCAGCTCATTTTCTTCTCCTGCGGTTCACGACCATCACATCCTCCTCTAGTTGATGAAACCACTTCCCATAGTCCTTCAGAATATGACTTCCCTCCCTCTTTTACGGGCGCCCACTTCCTACCCAGAGGCCTCACACTTCCCCTCCCAGAGGAGTTTACAGGGATTAAGAATCCCCCATCAGTGGTAGAAATGTTCCATATCTTGACTGTAGTGGTGATTACATGAGTACACACATTTGTCAAGATTCATGAATTCTATACACTGAATGCACACATTTAATGATATATTGATACCTCAATGAAATGGATTTTTGAAAAATATCCCCTAGCTGTACTTTTACTAAAGCATAAGTTAATCATTCTGGAATCTAAAAGAACACTACAGGGATTTCAGCAGCCTGGGATTTTGCATTCCAAGTTTAGATTTCCTCAAGTTCTAGCACCAGTGTAAAGTGAAGATGTGCCTCCTTTGGTTTCTTGTGGTGGCCTAGTCTCTTGTGGGTACCTCTGAATAAAACACACACACACACACACACACACACACACACACCCCTTAGAGATGGTACAATATAGTCCATCTAAATATCTTACAGGGACTTTCCTGGCGGTCCAGTGGTTAGGACTCGGTGCTTTCACTGCTGAGGGCACGGGGTCAATCCCTGGTTGGGGAACTAAGATCCCACAAGCCACATAGCACGGCCAAAAAGAAAAAAAAAGGAAAATTATTTAATAATCAACTCTTTATGTGACGTAGAGACACAAGCAAGATGGCGCTTGGTGGAACAATTCCATCAAGACAAAAGCATTGGTCTCTCTACACAAATGCACTTGCATGTGAGGCAATATTGAAAATGGAATTATTAAACAGGGATATCCTCTGAACTGGTACAGGTGGGGAGGAGTCAGGGAGATGTTTAATATTGTTTTACAGGAATTGTCTTGGTTTCCAGGATTTTTCTACTCAACAAAGGGAAAATTCCATTTTCGGCTCAAACTCTAATCAGGAAATTATTCTTCAAAAAAAAAAAAAAGAGGGAGAACAGCTGAAAAACTCCTCACTACTCCACAGCCCACAAACAGGACAGACAGCAGACCGGAAGAGTCTCAGCTCCAACCAGATAAAAGCCATTTCTGAGTAACACATAATTTATGGCCAGGCATTTTGTATATAATACAGGAGGAAAGCAAACCTCTTAAGTCAAGAGTGGGTACGTAAGTGAACCTTCTGAAAGCACATAAACAAACATGGGCAACTTTCCATAAACTTTAATAAATAAATGCTTTGATATTAAAAAGAGGGAGAAGAAAGAAAGAAAAAAAATAAAATAATCTAATACCAAACCAAGACAGAGCAAAGGGTCTCCAGTAAGGAGAGTGTCAAAAGAAACAAAGAGAATAGGATTATGATCAGCATTGGAATAATAAGAGTAATATTGACAACTATCTTGAGGAGTCACTGTGTGCCCAGGACTATTCCTAAGTGTTTTATATGCATTTGATCCTCACAACAGCCCTGTGAGCTAGTAAAATTATTAGCCCCACTTTGCACATGACGAAACTGAGGCATCCAGACTTCAAGCAACTTGAACAAAATCACACTGCAAGTGAGTAGCAGAGTCCAGATTTGAATCCATCTCCATCTGTTTGCAAATCCTTAGCCCTTGCCACTATGCTCTATTCTCTTGCTACTCAAAGTGTGTTCCACGGACCAACCGTAGCCCGAGCATCCCTCTGGAGTCTCTTAAAATGCAGAATCTCAGGTGGCACTCCCAGACCTGCTTAATCTGAATCTGCGTTTTAGCAAGACCCCCAGGTGATTCTATGCATATAAAAATTTGAAAGGCACTATCTAGTCCCTTTCAGAAGACAGATCAGTCTTATCTGTTTCGGATTTATCACCAGTTCCTTCACGAGAATGTACTGAAAATGGATATAAGACTCTATTGTATAGAATTCATAATTATTTTAAATAAACTATGCTCTTTTTTGCAGTAAGTAAAATACACATTCCTTGTTAGGTTCTTTCACGTTGCAGGGACTAGGCACTCCCAAGTTACTTTACAGTTACACTCAAAACTTTTCCAGCAAGTACCCCTAATAGCTAAGCTCACACCTCCAGAGGTTCTAGGAGCCATACCATTTTCTCTTTCTGTCTTCCTTATCTTCCATTTTTTTTGTAAACAACTTTACTGAGATGTAAGAATATTCACCTGTTAAATTTACAATTCAATGACTTTTAATAAATTCACTGAACTCACTGAGTTCTACAACCATCACCATAATCTAGTTTTAGAACATTTCTATTACCCCAATACGATCCTTCATGCCTACTTACAGTTAATCCCCACTCCCATCACCATCCCCTGTCTCTGTAGATTTGCCAATTCTGAACATTTCATATAATTGGAATCATACAATATGTGGCCTTTTTCATCTGGCTTTTTTCACTGAGTATAATCTTTTTGAGGATTATCCATACTGTAGCCTGTAGCAGTACTTAACTTTTTACTGCTGAATTGTCCCTTGTATGGACCCATAGCCCTTTAGATTGTTTAGCAAATTTTTAAAAAAATTTTTGAAGCCTCAGTATTTATCTTTAAAATTCATTCCAGTGTTGCATGTGTCTGCGTTGGCCTGAATAGAAAAATGTTTTAAATAACAAATTAAATCAAAAATTCAATCTTTGCTCCAGTCCACCTTAGACTCCATCAATATGAGACATATAAACTTGGGTGATGAGAGTTAGTGCTAGGGAAACACAGGGAAGAGAGAAAGATGTGTTCATATAAGTCTTTAGTCATTGCAAACTAATCCTTCTGTAATTTGTTCCAAGTCCCAAGATAAAAATGCCCCACCAGGTACTGGTATAAAGAGACAGCAGAATGAGATGGCCCATCATGATGATTACAGTCAAGATTTTGAGGACTAATTATGGAAAACAGTATGGAGGTTCCTCAAAAACTAAAAATAAAGTTGCCATATGATCCAACAACCCCACTCCTGGGCATATATCCTGAGAAAACTCTAATTGGAAAAGATACATGCACCCCAACATTCATAGCACCACTATTTACAATAGCCAAGACATGGAAACAAGCTAAACATCCATTGACAGGTAGATGGGTAAAGAAGATGTGGTACATATATACAATGGAATATTACTCAGCCATAAAGAAGAATGAAATAATGCCATTTGCAGCAACATGGATGCAACTAGAGATTATCATACTAAGTTAAGTAAGTCAGAGAAAGACAAATATCATATGATATCACTTATATATGGAATCTATAAAATATGACACAAATGAACTTATCTACAAAATAGAACAGATTCACAGACATAGAGAACGGACTTGTAGTTGCCAAGGGGAGGGGGAGAGGAGGGACAGATTGGGAGTTTGGGATAGCAGATGCAAAACTATTATATATAGAATGGATAAACAACAAGGTCCTATTGTATAGCACAGAGAACTGTATTCAATATCCTGTGATAAACCATAATGGAAAAGAATATGAAAAACAATGTGTATATATATATATATATATATATATATATATATATATATATATATATATATATAACTGAGTCACTTTGTTGAACAGCAGAAATTAACATAACATTGTACGTCAACTATACTTCAATTAAAAAAGAAGAAATGCATGTAAGATTTTGAGACTGGAACAATGAAAAAAATAATAACATCACTCCTTTAAAAATATTGCTTAATAAAGGACTTTTCCTATTACACCAAACAAGTAACTACCCCTCACCCTAATATCCCAAAAGCTTACTCTTAAAGGGAAGCCATTCCTTGTTCTAAAGTTATTTTTGTTGCCTTTGTCAAATCTTGGAACAGCCGTGTAAAACAGTTAATTAACTCACAGATGATCACCTTGTTGTTCCCTAGCTGAGGCTCCATTAAAAGCACCATCAAGTCACCCAGTGCAAAAATCTTGGCTTCTAATATCATTTTCCAATAAAAGAAACTAGAGCTCCTTGGAGATATAGTTGATTCTAGGACTGGAGCAGGAAGTATACAAGATGATCCCAGAGCATCTTGTGGTACCAGAAAGTAAGAAAGTGCTCCCAAAAATCATAATAATGAGGATATGTCAAAGGGACACAACAGCCAACCTGAAAGAGCTCCCAAGGGCCAAAATTGGGACAATTTGAGAAACAGAATAAATAATGTAGGATTAAATTAAAATCCAAAGTACAAAATAAACATCCATGAGACCATACTGTTATAAATAAAGTACTGAATAAATTTAAAAATGGAGCAGAAAAGGTGATCTCCCATACAGAAAATTCCAAATATTTTGTGTAAATACTCCTCTTTGAAGGAAATAGAACTTAACTCCCCACCCATTGGGTGTGGGCTGCATTCAGTGACTTGCTGCCAACAAGTAGAGTGTGTTAAGAGAGAAAAAAGTTACTTCACCAAGGAGAAGCCTGGTAACACTGCCTTGGCCATGTGACCAAGGTGGACATCATCAGTGATAAGTCATCTTGAAAATACAGACCCTTTAACTCATATGGTGAGAAGGGCAGTTTACCTCTGTGGTCTTCTTCCCCAGAAAACCATAACCTTAGTCCAGCCATGAGAAAAACATCAGACAAACCCAAACTGAGGCGCGTCCTACAAAGTACAAAGTACATCCTACAGGCACTGGCCAGTACTCCTGCCAACAATGTCTAAATGTCTGAGGACCGTCACAGCCCAGAGGAGCTTACAGAGACATGACAACCAAATGTAGTGTGGTGTCCTGGACGGGATCCTGGCAAAGAGAAAGGACATGGGAAAAAGTAATGAGACCTGAATAAAGTATGGAGTTTCGTGAATAGTAATGTACTAGTGCTGGTTCCTTAGCTGTGACAAATGCCCCCTGGTAAGGTAAGATCTTAACATTAGGGGAAACTTGGTATGGGGTATATGGGAACTTTCTCTACAATCTTCGTAACTTTCCTGTAAATCTATGCTATTCTAAAACAAAACATTTAATTTTAAAAAACAGGGACTTCCCTGGCGGTCCAGTGGTTGGGACTTCACCTTCCATTGCGGGGGGGCGCGGGGGTGTGGGTTCGATTCCCAGTTGGGGAGCTGAGATCCCACATGCCTCGTGGACAGGGAACCAAGATGTAGAACAGAAGTAATATTGTAGCAAATTCAGTTAAGACTTTGGAAATGGTCCACATCAAAACAATCTTTAAAAAAATGAAAATGAAAATAAATAAATAAATAAATAACAGACATAAGTTACAACCAGAGTTACTTCAGAAACCTCTCTACAGAGAAATATGCAACCAATTAGCCTAACCAATCGGCCACACCTAATAGGCAACTGATGGTTATCCGAAGAGAGACTCTTTTGTTCTTTTTATTTTTGACTGCAATGGGCAGCTTGTGGGATCTTAGTTCCCTGACCAGGGATCAAACCCAGGCCCTTGGCAGTGAGAGCGTGGAGTCCTAACCACTGGACCACCAGTGAATTCCCTCTTTCGTTCTTTTTAAGGAGTCACTCATGCCCAGGCTGATGTCATCCACAGCCCAAGGCTTTGAGCTGCATGACGATGACTCACGGAACTATACAGCACTGTCCCCAGCCCCCATTCAAATACCCAGAGCTTGATAATGTTTCCATGTGGCTGTCACCCAGGCCCCCAAACACAGGTGTACAGTTGTTGGCTATTATTATAACGGTTCTAACATCCAACGCAGACTCATTTTCTGGAAAGCTGATGTTTGTGAGTGCAGCATCCTGGCTGGCCCTGGCGATTTGCTCAGCCTTTAAAATGGATAAATACATGTTATAAACCATACGTGGAAAAGGTCCACTAGCAAATAACCCAGTCATTCCTAAATGGTCAGAGCAGTCCTTGGAGTCAATCACTGAAAATAAACTGAAGCCAATTTTTTTGGTATGGTATTGATGAGGTGGGAGTGGAGATTATGAATAATGTCAGATCCCTCCCTAAGGCTTCAAAATTGGGAAGTTGGGACCCGAGGCTGGGCCAAGGATGGGAATTCAGCCTCTCCCTTGCAATTATTTTCCATCTTTCATTCATTCTTTCAACTATTATTTATTGAGCACCTACAATGAACTGGTAACCCTGGCCTATTGCCTAAGGCCAGGGGCCCTGGACAAGCAGAAAAGAAGACAAGTAAGTGGAACCAAGAATGCAATTAATCAAGCCCAAAACTGCCTGCATGCAAAAGTCCAAAGTTCTTTCTATCATCCAAGAGTAGCTGGCATACAGTAGGTGCTATTAACTATTTGTTGAATGAACGAATGCACACATCAAGGCTTTCCCTAGATACCAATGTGAATACCTAGAGGAGGAAGCAAACTAAAGAACTATTCTGAAGAATCCACTTCCTGTGTGTCAAAGGAAGAATCGGTTATCCTTCCCTATTTTTCTTTATGACCAGTGACTTTGCCCCACACAAGCCCAGTCACTTATGAAACAAAAATAAAATAACTGTATCTAAGCTGACTGAGGGAAGAGGCTTTGGAATGATAACACACAAGAGTGAATTGCAGATCCTTCTACCAAAAACACTTATCCCAGGGCCCCTGTGACACAAAGTGACGGACTGAGTACAAAGAGCTTTTTCTCAAGCCAGACACATAATTAAATTATTACGACGTTGTTCCTGTATCTCCCAGGTCTCTCTGATCTTAAAATTAGCTGAACAAGATCAAAACATCCTTAATATAGACTGAATGATCGTTTGTGAACAAATCTCTAAAAGTAGAGTAATCACATGATGTTCTGGAAAAAGTACTGAATTAAGGATTGACAGCTGCACCATTTAGCTCTTCATAGAACTTTAGGTGTGTTATTCCACTTCTCTGTGACTCTTTTTCCTTTCCTAAGAAAAGAGGGTGGGTGAAGAGTTAGACTACATTATCTCTAAGGTCACTTCAGGGTCTAAAACATTGGAATTCTAAGAGTATTGCTCTAATAATAATAATTTTATTATAATAGTTACTCATTGGTTGTATTTACTGTGTCAGACACCGTTCTGTATACTTTTCAAGCATTGTCTCGTTTAACCCCCAACAACTGTATTGGGTAGCTGTTAGTATTCTCATCCTCGATGAGGAAACTGAAGCACAGAGGGTTAAAGGTCCCAGGCAGTCCACATGGTGCACAATACCAAGGGCACAGGTCTGATGTGTATGTATTTCTGTTAACACAGTACCTGGAAAGTTGATAACTGCCCATACACGAACTCAAGCAGCTCAGCTTCAGAGTCTGTACACATAGCCTCCACCTACACCAACGGTTCTCAAAGGGTAGCCACCAGACCAGAACGGTCAGCGTCATCTGTGAACTTGGCAGAGTGCTAATTCTTGACCCCAGTCCAGGTCACAGAATCTGAAGCTCTAGGACCGGGACCAAGCGTTCTCTCTGAACAAGCCCTCTGGGTAATTCTGAGCTGGAGTTTGAGTATCACTGCTCCATGACTCTTAGGAGATGTGATGATGGAAGTCAGGGAGTGAGGAGTGTGAGGCTGGGGCATCATCAAAGTCATCTACTCTAGATGAACTAAGGGTTCCTTAAGCCTTAACAAGAGAACCTGCAAAAGTAGTCAACACTGCAGGCTGGTTACCTTTAGAGAGATCATCTTCTTTTAACATAGCACTGCAATGAACAAAGAATAAGAAAAACTCCATTTATTTTTCCCTTAAAATTATTGTCCATGACCATTTTTTCCAGGTTGAAATATCTTCAGGACTCATCTCTGAGTTTCCAAAGTGCTTGCCAGGGATTTAGCGGCAGAAGTCCTATTAGACTCCACAGGAGATTTCCAACTGGAGCCACCAGCAGATGCTTTGAAGTCTTTACCTCTGATGGACCGTCTCCCCTTCTCAGACACAGCATTTGATGTTCTGAAAGTGGTGGAAAGCATCTGACAACCCTTGTATTTCTCTTTTGACCCAAAGCTGTTGATTTGGTGGCTTTTTTCTAAGAGGCACACCAGATTGTCAGCTTGCTTTCTTTAAAAAAAAAAAAAAAAAAAACTTCCAGGCTAAGATATTCAAATTGCTGAACCAATGGTATCATGGGAGGCCATTATAAAATCCTCTCCAAGTTAAGTCTGCATGCCTCAAAGAGCAAAAAATTAATATACTCCGTCGTTACACAGTTGAGAGGGGAAATTAATTTATACAGAAATCTTTTCTAAGGCATGTTCAGACTGCCTGGGTACTGCTCCAAATGGGAGCATTATCTGCCTTCCCAAAATAATATGCCATATGCCCTAATCTGGCAGACACAAAGATAATTACATGACTCTGGCAGAGCCAATATGCTTGCTAATAAATGGAAAAATGAGGACAATGCAAATCCAAGTAAAGTTAGATGGTTATCCAGAACATTGGGAAGGAAGCTACCTGTTACAATTAAACATGGTGACAAGCAGAAAATGGGTCTCTTGCATAGATTAAAAGAGCCAAAGCCGCTGCGAGGAGACCCATTTACAGCAAGGAATATTAACAGAGGAAGTGGGGTTGTTTGTGGGCATGTGTGGTAGGATTCCAAATCACAGGGTAATTTCCCTTCTAATAAACAATTCTTACGGAGATTCAATGGGAATTTTTAGTAAAACGAAAGCTCAAAACGCCAAATTCCACACTATGACCTGCAAATTTAAAGCAAAGGAAACAAAATGCAAAATGTGGCCTAGAGATTGGATTTGCATTAACACAAATGATGTGATGGCCCCAAACCATGGAAAGCTCTAGCCCGCAGTAAAACATCTGACATCGGCATCCTCTTCAGAGTGCTCTCTTTTTTTAGGCAAGAGATCTTTTTTTCTTCATCTTTTTCTTGCAAAACTACTTGGAATTCTCGTATCTAACCTCCTGGATTCTGACATGCACTAAAGTGCTGAGTAACTGAAATTATCAAGCCTGACTCCACATGGCTATGAATGAAAGATGTAGAGACCAAAAAAAAATAAAAATGTGTTTCTTTTACCTTAGAAAATATCCAAATTTTCTGGGAAAAATTCTTTTCCTGCAATTTTTCTTTTTATTTCACCCTCCAATAAGCTCTTGGTCGCAGCACCAGCAAGCCTTCCTATCTTTGGAATAGAGGGAAGAACACCGCCCTGGTGATGAGAGAAGCATTGGTGCGAGGGACCAAGATTAAACATGTCCAGCCTCTGATGCGCTGTGTACAAGAACCAACCACAATCCTAAAACATGTCTGGGCAGCATGTGGGGACGTGGCAAGCCCTGCACAAGGGGCTTCAACTTAGAAGCCCCTCTTGTCAACCACAGGGAAAAAAAAAATCAGACCTTGGGACCCTGAGCCCTCGGAGAAAGAGTCTTTCCTCAAATGCTAACAAATACGGTCCCATGAGTGTTTCTTGCCAATTGAATTCCAGGAGAAAGACCATGACAGATGTGGGGTGCCGGTGGATTTGAGCTCCATCAGTACAAATACCTTCACGAGGGAGCTTGCATTGTACAGAGGAAGGCAGGCAGCAGTGATGAAATATTTACATATTTATAAATATCTAGACATTAACAAGCTTGCCAGGTTCGTTCCATTCCACGCATTCTAAAGAGTTGTCCCAGGAAAGAGAGAGGAGAGAGACATGGCCCTTGATGGAGAGATGACCTCAGGTTTAGGAAACCCGGGCAGAGGCTGATCGGGATCTACCCTCCAGGAGGGTACCCACCGTAGTCGCTGATTATTACAAGCCCGGAAATTTATCTAATACAACATCTCCTAAAGCATTTTCCACACAATCCCAAGAGATGAATGGGGGGTGGGGAGGGGAGCTTCATTTTCAACTAAACTTGGGAAAAGTTTTATTCTTAGAGACTTAAAATATCCTCTGGCCTACCAAAGGCTCTGAAAAGTCCTGCAGTAAAGAAAGCTGTAAAATGTTGTTTAACCCAACAATTCCCTGATTTCTTGGATCATGAGGATCCTTCTATTCACTGATACCTACATCTTGTACAGTCCAAATTATCCTTCACCATACTGTGCAACAGAGTAGAATTTAATTAGGAAAATTTTCATTTGCTTATTCAGTATTTAAATGTCGAATTAAAAAATAGTGCATTTCGGGGCTTCACTGGTGGCGCAGTGGTTGAGAATCTGCCTGCCAATGCAGGGGACACGGGTTCGAGCCCTGGTCTGGGAAGATCCCACATGCCGCGGAGCAACTGGGCCCGTGAGCCACAATTACTGAGCCTGTACATCTGGAGCCTGTGCTCTGCAACAAGAGAGGCCGCGTTAGTGAGAGGCCCGCGCACCGCGATGAAGAGTGGCTCCCGCTTGCCACAACTAGAGAAAGCCCTCGCACAGAAACGAAGACTCAATACAGCCATAAATAAATAAATAAGTAAATAATTTAAAAAAAAAAATAGTGCATTTCTTTCCCAATAAACTAGACTAAGACAAGTTTTTCTTTAAGAAGGAAAAAAAAACGGGAACTGGATTGGAGGGCCTCTGGGGTTCTGTTTGATTTAAGTCTTTTTTTATTTACTTTTCTTCTGCCTGAGGCCAAGGTCAGACTTGCTTTTCTATAAAGACAGACATAAAAGGCACACCCACCCTTTGGGTAATCCTCTGATACTAAAACAGCACTAGAAAGATTTAGGACAGATGAGGGGGTTAGTGTTTCTGAGAAGTGACTGACTTTTTTGCCATCAAATCCTTTATTGCCTTCTTTCATTGACTTGAAAACTTTGAAAAACACCCCAATTAAGTTAGCGCAATTTATAGCAAGTCTTTTGTGATATTGATTGTACTGTATAGTACATTGTATTACTGTGGTATAGTAATATTTCTTAGAGTTGTTTTGTTGTGTTTTGTTATTGCAGTAGAGTTGATGTACAATATTATATGTTACAGGTGTACAATACAGTGATTCACAGTTTTTGGAGATGTGACTGATTTTGATTGGTTTCTGGTCCAGCATGTGTACTTGCTACAGTTTGGGACAAGATGCCTTTATAAAAAGGAGCTGCTGAGTTGTTGCTTACCCAGATTCATTGTCATTTAAAACAAGTTCTGAATGTGAAACTGTCAGAATTAGTCCACTTCCCTCCTCCCACCCCCATCCAGGGCTGACTTACTTATTAGCAACTCTGCGTGGCTGCTTTCACCTGCCAGCTCCAGGCTTGTTATGCGCTAAGACTGGCCCTATGTCCTTGCTGAGTCTGGAACGACCTTCGAATGCTCCCCTGGTTCCTCTCAGTATTAATCAGCTATTGTCACAATGATGCCACATAACAAAGTACCCCAAACTCAGTAGCTCCAAAAACAAACACATATTTTTGTCACTCCCAGTTCTTGGGGATGGTTCCCTTTTGACTCCCAGTTGGCTGGCTGGGCCCTAAGCTGTGCTCTCCCATCCCAGGCTGCAGGCTAAGGAGGCAGCAGAATCCAAGTGTTCTCATCTCACAGCAGATCTGGGAGCATAAGAAAGCCCAGTAACACGGTCCATTTAAGGTCTCTGTTCATACCCTACCTGCTCACATGCTCCTAGCCAAAAAAGTCACGCAGCCAAGCCCAGCATCAACAGGGTGGGAAAGTGAGGGCGAGGGGAGCGAATACCCACTGAGTAGGTCACACTACATCATGCATCTCTTGCCCTGCTTCTCCTACTACACATCCTGAGGTGTCCTCACCCCTAACTGCTAGCCTGGCTTTCGGCAACTGGATGATTTTGACCACTTGTACACTCCCTGCTTTCTAGGACCAAAATAGGATCAAGTGGGATGAGGAGCATGAAGACTCCAGAGTGGAACGACGGTGAGTAGAAGCCCTGCTGTTAGGGTGACATGAGCAATACAGGGAAACCCTTCCAGGCCCGAGGGTCCTAGCACAGAAGATAATTACAGATGAGCCGCAATGGTCAGAAGCTGAATTGATAGAATGGAGGCCAGAGAGGCAAGGAGATTCAGCAGGTTCTTCTAGATGTTTCCCACTTGGCCATCAGTCTTTTTCCTGGCTTGTGGGATCTTGTTCCCTGACCGGGGGTTGAACCTGTGCCCATGGCAGTGAAAGTACAGAGTCTTAACAACTGGACCACCAGGGAATTCCCCATCAGTCTTATTTTGGACTGTCCCAGGCCAAATTTGCTACTGTGACCTATTGCCCCAGGGCAGCAGGCTGGTGGGGGCCCCTCCAACTCCTCACTCACCTCCAGCCTGCAGGGCAGTTGCAGAAAGCAGCTTTTGAGTCCCTGTTTCAGCCTCAGCTTAGCCCTTCCTGTGATTAGCAGACAGACCCCTGTATCTTTCTTAATGATTTGGCCTTTTCACCAAAGCCAGAAGTTCCCGGACTTTGCTTCATGTTGGAATCATTTAGAGATCTTTATTTAATTTTTTTTTTATTGAAGTATAGTTGATTTACAATGTGGTGTTAGTTTCTGGCGTACAGCAAAGTTATTCATATATATATAGATATATATAAAATCTCCATTCTATACATAATAGTTTGCATCTGCTAATCCCAAACTCCCAATCCATCCCTCCCCCACCTCCCCTTGCCCTTGGCAACCACAAGTCTATTCCATCTAGAGATCTTTAAAAAGTGGCTCCCACCCCCAGGCATTCTGATTTAATTGGTCTGGGGTACAATCTGGGAACCAGAATTTTTTAAAGCTTCTCAGATGATTCTAATGAGCAGTGCAGCAAAGTTTATACCCACAAATCCAGAAATCAAATCTAGCCAATCAGACTACAACCAAGAGTTTAAGTCTACAACACAGTTTTGCACAGGCAGAAGATGGCCCTGAGCTGGGTTTGTACATAGGAACTGGAGAGACCCCAATGACTCTGCATATCAAAATGCAGGTCCATAATCCCTTATTCTGAAACCCAAAAGACTCTGAAATTTGAATGTTTTTTCCAAACTCAATGGCAGCAAAATCTGACCTGACTTGAACCCACTTGGTGGCAAGACTCAACTATTTATACTCTTTATCCATCCCACTTAGCATGAATATTCAAGCATTTTGCCAGGAAATATTAATGTGTTTAATTACAGAGTGCTTTCCCAGACCCTACTGAAGCTGTTACATAATACAGGGTATGTGAACCTTTCTCACTCGGAAAATCTCCAAATTCAGAAGACAAATATGTGGCCCCAAGGGTTTAGTCTAAAGGAAGATGAACTCATAGAAAGAATTTGTTTTATTTCTCCTTGGATATAAAGAGCAGAAAGGAGAAGAGGAGAGAAGAGAGTAAAATGACCAAACAACTTGGCGCTTGTGTGACTTATCTGTAAGTGTCCCATCTGCGTGGATTAATTAGAGAAAAGGACCATCTCTGAGTAAACAAAGCCCTTCAGTAAGGCTCACAGCTTGACAAGCAGATCGCAGGCTGGATTTTACCTTCACTCACCTCTCTTGGCCAGATTCTTTCATGTGGTGCACAAACTACACAACTGAACGAGTGGCCTTGCGAAGCAATTTTGATAGCAGCTGGAACCTGAGGTACAGAAATGGGCAGAGCTTTTTCTAAGTACAAGGATGTCTAATATTCAATTTTTAGTGTCTGTTAATGAAATGATAAGCTTTAGGGTGAAGGGCATTGGAGGGCCTGCATGGAGTACCAGCATGAAGTGGCATGGCAGGGCCAGAGTCCATAAGATGGGGTACTGGACTTTCCACAAACTATTAAATAGGGTTCAGGACAATTTCACCCAGCTGCTAAAGAGCAGTGTCATGTGTGAGCCCAGCCTATGTCTGAGCTACAGAAACATTTCACTGAACATCTAATAGGTTGAATATAATATGCACTATCTCAGATGAGCCTCGCCACAATCCTATGAGAGGAAAGGAAGCTAGGAGTGGTTAGGTTGTTTGCTCAAGTAAAAATAGTTAAAAAGTGACAAATCCAGGTGTTTGATCTAGATCTTTCTAATGCCAAGCCAGTGCTCATAACCACTGCTCTGGGCCTACGTCACGCAGACACTGGCCTAGACACTGGGCATGGTGTCTGCATACAAGTGCTCAAAGGTTACTCCAGCAAAAGCAAAATATGGTGCCCACCCAGCACTGCATGTGGTAGAATCTTGTTAAAGATTCTATGCCTTAAAACTAAACCATAGGGCTTCCCTGGTGGCACAGTGGTTAAGAATCCGCCTGCCAATGCAGGAGACACGGGTTTGAGCCCTGGTCCGGGAAGATCCCACATGCCACGGAGCAACTAAGCCTGTGCACCACAACTACTCAACCTGCGCTCTAGAGCCCATGAGCCATAACTACTGAGCCCAAGTGCCACAACTACTGACGCCTGCATGCCTAGAGCCCGTGCTCTGCAACAAGAGAAGCCACCCAACGAGAAGCCCGTGCACCGCAAGGAAGAGTAGCCCCTGCTCGCCGCATTAGAGAAAAGCCCGCACGCAGCAACAAAGACCCAATGCAGCCAAAAATAAATAAATAAATAAATTTTATTAAAAAAAAAAACGAAACCATAATAAAGACCCTACCAGACTAACACAAGCATGTGAAACACTTGAACAGCTCCTGTATACTTGCCTACCTCGTTTACATTTATATATACTCTGCAGTACAGAGGTACCCACAATTTCAGCTATTTTTTAAAATATTTATTTATTTATGTATTTATTTATTTTGGCTGCTCCAGGTCTTAGTTGCAGCATGTGGACTCTTAGTTTCGGCATGCATGCAGGATCTAGTTCCCCAACCAGGGATCGAACCCGGGCCCCCTGTGTTGGGAGCACAGATTCATACCCACTGGACCACAAGGGAAGTCCTGTCAGCTATATTTTAAGGAGAAATGTTTTGTTTCAGGCATTTCATTTGTAGGATCCATTAAACTGAATATCACCAGTATTTACTTAGAACCAAAAACACCCTCATGTACTAGACAAAGCTGAAAAGATTCACAACATTGTTTATTTGCAAAGGTGGTTTCCATTACCTGCACCCTTGTGAATATCAACAGACCACCAGAAATTCAGCCAATCAGGAACCTGTGGCCAGCCACATGTGGAGCTGTTTGTTTAAACTCCTATCAGAACCCAGCAACCAAACTGCACTGGTGATGGATATGGCACTTAATAAGCAACATAGTTAAATTGAAAATATAAATTTCCTGCTGTTTATGACTGTGGCAGAGACCCCTGATAGTCTACTATGGCAGCAGCTACCTATGCATCAAAAAGTTATCCTCCCCAAAGGGACTTCTGCAGTGCTGTTTATGTTCTGTTTCTGAATCTGGAGCTGGTCACACAAGTGAATTAAGTTTGTGAAAATGCATTGGACTGATGGTAACTAGATTTATCATGGTGATCATTTTGAAATGTATTGAAATATTGAATCACTATGTTGTGTACCAGGAACTAACATAGTGCTGTAGGTCAATTACACTTCAAAAACAAACAAACTTATACAGAAAGAGATAAGAGTTTGGTTACTGGAGGCAGTGGGTAGAGGGTGGGAGAATTGGATGAAGGCAGTCAAAAGGCACAAACTTCCAGTTATAAGATGAATAAGTACTAGGGATGCAATGTACAACATGATAAATATAATTAACACTGTTTTACATTACATATGAAACTTAAGAAAGGAAATCCAAAAGTTCTCATCACAAGGAAAAAATATTTTTCTAATTCTTTGATGTTGTATCTATATGAGATGATGGATGTTCACTAAACTTATTGTGGTCATCATTTCATGGTGTATGTAAGTAAAATCATTATGCTGTGCACCTTAAACTTACACAGTGCTGTATGTCAGTTATATTTCAATAAAATAGGAAAAAAAAGAAAATGCACTGGGCTGTACATTTATAATACATGTACTTTTCTGATTGTGTACTACAGTAAAAAGTGTCTAAAAACAATTACCCAGGGAATTCCCTGGCGGTCCAGTGGTTAGGATTCCATGCTTCCACTGCCAGGGGCCTGGGTTCAATCCCTGGTCGGGGAACTAAGATCCTACAGGCCACATGGTGTGGACAAAAAAATAATAAATTAAAAATAAATAAATAAATAAATAAAATTTTAAAATATCAATGATCCAGGCTACACAATATAGGCAAATAAAAAGAATACACTGAGAAAAAGTGTGTTCTTTCCAGGTACAGAGTTGTCAGTAGAAGCAGAGGCCAAAGCAGGGACTACATTTCCCAGAACCACTTGCTTCTAGATGGAGCCATGTGACTCATTCTTACCAATAGAGTGTGAGCAGAAGTGATGTGTCATTTCTAGGCCTCAGTGGCTAAGACACTGTATACTTTCTCTATTCTCTCTTCCCATCTGTCTAATAAATGAAGAGGATTCCAGTGCCCTAGAGCATAGCTGATCAACAAGACGGAAAGTGCCCACTGACCAGGAATACCAACACTGGACTTTTAGCAACCTGTAAATAAAATTCTGTAGTGTTAAGCCATTGAAATTTTGGAGTTTCCTTGTTAAAACAGCTAGCATTACCCTAACTTGTATAGCCACCCCAAATCTGTTCATTCCTTCTTTCTGACTAATGGAACCCTAGTATTTTTAAGTTGACAATGTGTCCACTTAAAAGTACTAACCTCTCTATATTCCCTTGCAACTGGATATGGCTACATGACTCAGTCCTGGTCAATGAGATATAAATGGAATTTGTCATCTATGACCTCCAGGAAAGCCCTCTTTTTTTTAATTTATTTTTTTTATTGAAATATAGTTGATTTACAATGTTGCATTAATTTCTGCTGTACTGCAAAGTGACTCAGTTATACACATATATACATTCTTTTCTATATTCTTTTCCATTATGGTTTATCACAGGATATTGAATATAGTTCCCTGACCTATACAGTAGGACCTTGTTGTTTATCCATTCTATATGTAATAGTTTACATCTACTAACCCTGAACTCCCATCTATCCCTTGCCCCTACCACTTGGTAACCACAAGTCTGTTCTCTATTACCATGATACTGTTTCTGTTTCATAGGTAAGTTCATTTGTGTCATATTTTAGATTCCACATATAAGTGATATCACATGGTATTTGTCTTTCTCTTTTTGACTTACTTCACTTAATATGATAATCTCTAGTTGCATCCATGATGCTGCAAATGGCATTATTTCATTCTTTTTTATGACTAATATTCCATTGTGTATATGTACCACATCTTCTTTATCCATTTATCTGTCAATGGACATTTAGGTTGTTTCCATGTCTTGGCTATTGTGAATAGTTCTGCTATGAACATAGGGGTGCATGTATATTTTTGAATTATAGTTTTGTCTGGATATATGCCCAGGAGTAGGATTGCTGGATCATATGGTAGCTCTATTTTTAGTTTTCTGAGGAACCTCCATACATGGACATGCTACATGAGATGCAGCAGCCACTTTGCAATCATGAGAGCATGTTAAAGATGGCCATGAACACCTCTTATGAAAACCACCCAGTCAAGAAATAGAAACTGACACTACCCCAGAGATCCCTCATGCGTCCTTTCCTGACCACAACCCCTTCTCTCCCCCTAAATGTAACTACTATCCTTCTCAGTCTCCCTTATTTATGGCATTCCCCAACCCCACATACATACAATACACCTATGTTCAAACATTCTTTTTCGAAATGGCATTTGGGTATAAGGAGTAGGGGACTCAAGTGTCTTCATGGCAATGCAGTGGTGTCCTCAGACCTACACAGTCTCCTCTAATGATGAGCCTCTTCTTCATGAGAGAGAATATCAGGACCCACATGTCCTACAAACTCCCTTTTCTGCCTCAATGTCTCTTTCTCTGTCTGCCTCCTCTTTGCCCTTAAAACATCTCACCAGAAGGGACAGGTTTTCTCCTGTGTCATATTCTTCCTCCCAACTCCAGCCTCAAGGCCAAGCCATAATAGGAATAAATATTTCTTTCTTTACTAAATAAGGGAAACTCTAGGAAGACTAGCATTTGCTATGCTACAAAAAGAACTAAAGGAACTGAGGAAAATCCCCCTTCTCAACAATGCCTAATGCCCAAGCCTACCTCTTGCCAAAGAAGTCAAGAACTTAACCTTTCCTACCTGAACCACTAAGCCTCCAGGCTTGTAGTTCAAGGAGAATTTAGTAGCTTAAAATAACAACGCTTTATTCTGCTCACATGTCTGCAGGTCCCCTGGGCAGGTTCTTCTGATCTCAGCTAAGCTCACTCATGCATCTGCAGCCCAGCTGTGGATTGGCTACTTGGCTCTGCTGATCCTAGTTGGGCTCTCTCTTCCGTGCCCAGGGGTCATCTGACTCTCAGCTGTCCTGCAAAGGCCTTGGCCTCCCCATATGTCTCATCCTCTGATAGGCTAGCCTGGCCACGTTCTCGTGGTAATCACAGAGGAGTAGCCGAGAAAGCAGAAATGCACAAAGGCTTTCTCAAGCCTCTGTTTGTAGCAAGTCTACTAACATCCTATAGACCAATGACAACCCATGAAGCCCAGATTCAAGTGATAGGGAAATAGACACCATCTTTTTAGTGAGAGAAGTTGCAGAGTCATAGGGCAAGGGGCGTGGATTAAGAGAGGGTCAAAGAATTGGTACTATCAAGGCAAACAATATACCATATCCACCAATTGCCATCTGCTGTAGATTTAGGTTAATTCCTCAGCACTGCCAGACTGCCCCACAAGCTTGGGTCAAGAGGAAGCCTTCCTCGAGCAGAGAACTGCTGATACTGAGAGTAGCACAGGGTTGATAATTACTGAAATGGTGAATGATGAGGGACATTCATGGGACTCATCTGTCAATCTACTGTTTGGTGGGTGGCCCATGATGGAACGGACCCATCAGATTCTCACTCAGGAATTAGTACTGGAGGTCTAGACAGATGTGACAGAAGAAGACACACCAATTAACAAGACAGAGAGAGAGGGTAGCTAGGAGTAGCTAGGTCTAGTTCTAGGCTAGAAATGTGCATTTTATAGCAAACCTCTTTTTCTTGAAAATACCTAAGTGAATATCTGGGAGTACATTAATTGCCAAAAGTGGGCCAAATTCTCCATCTCCCCTGTATCCATGCCCCTTTGCAATGCGATTTTGTTGGTCTTCCAATCAAAGAGTACAGTAGTCCCCCTTTTCCACGGGGAATACGTTCCAAGACCCCCCAGTGGATGCCCGAAGCCACAGATATTACCAAACCTTTTTTTTTATTATTATGGTTTTTTTTCCTGTACATACCTATGATAAAGTTTAGTTTATAAATTAGGCACAGTAAGAGAATATTCAAATTGCTAGGACCCCTACTCTTGCGCTTTGGAGTCATTATTAAATAAAACAAGGGTTGCTTGAACGCAAGCACTGTGATACCAAGACAGTCCATCTGATCACTGAGACAGCTGCTAAGTGACTAACAGGTGGGAGACACTGGACAAAGTGAAGATTCATATCCAGGGCAGGACACCGCAGGATGGTGCCAGATTTCATCACACTACTCAGGACAGCACACTGTTTAAAATATAAGAATTGCTTATTTCTGGAATTTTTCATTTAATATTTTCGGACCGCGGTTGATCACAGGTAACTGAAACCACAGAAAGTGAAACCGTGGATAAAAGGGGTCTACTGTATATCCATGTCCGTACCTTTTGAATCTGGGTTGACACTGTCACCTCCTTTGACAGTACGATGCTATGGAAGTGACGGAGGGCCAATTCCAAGTCTGGGTCTCAAAGGATGCACAATTCTTTTTCGGATCCTTGCTACCACCACAAAAAGAAGCCTTTTGGGGAATGAGAGAGACCACGTGGAAGAAAACAATCATCCCAGCCAAAGTTGTCCTAAACCCTACAGCAGCAGCTGACCCTCAATCACAAAAGATCAGCAGAGCTGCTCACCCAACACCAACTTATCACAAACACTGGAGAGGGAGCACAGCCCAGGCCAGAAAAATGTTCTACCTAACCCAAAGGGTCTTTCTTCTTTGGCGTGTCAATATGGTGGATTACATTGATCGATTTTTGAATACTGAACCAGCCTTGCTATTCTCAGGATAAACCCCACTTGGTTGTGATGCATTATTCTTTTCACATATTGCTGGATTCAATTTGCTAATATTTCACTGAAGATTTTTTTTTTTAATTATTTATTTATTTTATTTATGGCTGTGTTGGGTCTTCGTTTCTGTGTGAGGGCTTTCTCTAGTTGCGGCAAGTGGGGGCTACTCTTCATCGCGGTGCGCGGGCCTCTCACTATCGTGGCCTCTCTTGTTGCGGAGCACAGGCTCCAGACGCGCAGGCTCAGTAGCTGTGGCTCACGGGCCTAGTTGCTCCGTGGCATGTGGGATCCTCCCAGACCAGGGCTCGAACCTGTGTACCCTGCATTGGCAGGCAGATTCTCAACCACTGTGCCACCAGGGAAGCCCTCACTGAAGATTTTTGCATCTGTATCATGAAGGTTATTGTTCTGTTATTGGTTATTTGTTGTTGGTCTTTCCCTTTCTTGTACTCTCTGTTTTGTTTTTGTATCAAAGAAATACTAGCCTCATAAAATGAGTTTGTAAGTGTTCCCTCCTTGTCTATTTTCTGGAAGAGATTTTGTAGAAATTGTGTTATTTCTTCATTACATGTTTGGCAGAATTCACCAGTAGAGTCTTCTGGACCCTTTTTTTGAAGGTTTCTAAATATGAATTAAATTTCTCTACTAGATATAGCACTAGTCAGATGATCCATTTCTTCTTGGATCAGGTTTGGTAACTATTTTTCTTTCAAGGAATTGGTCCATGCCATCTATGTTATTGAACTTATGTGCTTAGAGCTGTTCATAGTTTTTTCCTTATTATCCTTTTAAAATCTGCAGAGTCTATAGTGATATCCCCTATTTTAGTCCTGATATTGGTAATTTGTGTCTTCTCTCTTTTTTTCCTTCAGAGTATGGCTGTAGGTGTATACATTTTGTTGATTTTTTCAAAGAATCATCTTTTTGTTTCATTGATTTTTCTCTATTTTTCTGTTTTCTATTTCATTGATTTGTGCTTTTATCATTACTATTTCTTTCTTCCAGCTTGCTTTCTGTTTATATTACTAGTTGTGTAAGGTGGAAGTTTAGATTATGTATTTGAGACTATTCTTCTTTTTTAATATTTGCATTTAATGCCACAAATTTTTCTCTAAATGCTGCATCCCACCAAGTTTGATATATTGTATCTTCATTTTCATTGAGTATTCAAAGCATTTTCTGACTTTTCTTGAGATTTCTTCTTTGAGTCATAGGTTACTTGAAAGTATGTGCTTAATCTCAAAATATTGAGAGATTTTTCCAATATTTTTTGTTACTGATCTCTTGCTTAATTCCGGTAAGTTCAGAGTTCATATTTTGAATAATTTCAATTCTTTTAACTTTGCTGAAAATTGTTTTATGATCCAGGATATGGTCTATCATGGTGAATGCTCCATGTGCACCTAAAATGAATATGTATTCTGTTACTATTTGGTAGAGTTTTTATAAATGTCAATTAGGACAAGCTAGTTGATGGTGTTGTTTAGGTCTTCTGTACCCTCACTGATTTACTGTTTACCTTTTTTTCAATCAGAGTGAGGAGTGTTGACATCTCCAACTATAATTGGAGTTGTCTATTTCTCCTTGCAGTTCTATCAGGTTTTGCTTCACTTATCTTTACACTCTGTTGTTAGGCACGTACACATCAAGGATTGTTATGTCTTCTTGGAGAATTGACCCCTTTATCATTGTGTAATACCCCCGTTTTCCCTGATAAGTTTCCTTGCTCTGAAGTCTACTTTGTCTGAATTAATACCGTGTTAATGCTTTCTTTAGCATTAACATGGTATAGCTTTCTCCGTCTCTTTATTTTCAATTTATCTGTGTCTTTATATTTAAAGTGATTTCTTATAGATAACATAGAGTTAACTCTTGTAGATAAAATTGAGTTTGGTCTCGTTTTTTTTTAATCCAGTCTGACAGTCTCTGTCTTTTAATTGGTGTACTTATTTAGATCATATACATGTAAATTGATTATTAGTATAGTTGTTCCTTCTCTACCATATTGTAACTTTGTTACACATTAATCTGTAACTTAATTAACTTAATTTGTTACCTGTTGTTGTTTGTTTCTTTTTCTTTTTCTTTTTTTGTCTTTCCCTCTTTTTTTACCTTCACTAGTTTTAACTGAGCATTTTACATGATTCCATTTTTCTCAATCGTATTTCGTTTTAAAAATTTTTAGTGATTGCCTTCAATTTTGCAATATACCTTTACAATCAATCTAAGTTCACTTTCAAATAACACTATATTGCTTCAGAGGTAGTGAAAGTGTCTTCCAATGGAGTATTCTCAATCCCTCCCTCCCATCCCTCATAACATTGCTGCCATTCATTTCACTGATCCATAACCATAATCATTCAATAAATTGTTGCTATTATTATTTTGAACATACTATTATCTATTAGATCAATTAAGAATAAGAAAAATAAAAGATTTTATTTTATCTTCATAATCTCTTCTCTAACACTCTTTCTTTCTTTATGTGGAGCTGAGTTTCTGACCTATATCATTTCCTTCTGTCTAAAGAACTCCTTTTAACATTTCTTACAAGGCAGGTCTACTGACAACCAGTTCCCTCAACTTTTGTTTGTCTGAAAAGTCCTTATTTCTCCTTCACTGTTCAATGATAATCTCACTGGATACAAAATTGTAGGTGAATAGCTTTTTTTTTCTTTCAATACCTTAAATATTTCACTCCACTTTCTTTTGCTTGCATTGTTTCTGAATAAAAGTCTGATGTAATTCTTTTTTAAAAATATTTATTTATTTATTTATTTATTTATTTATTTATTTATTTGGCTGTGCCAGGTCTTAGTTGCGGTACTCAGGATCTACACTGCGGCACTCGGGATCTTCATTGCGGCATGCGGGATCATTAGTTGCAGCTTGTGGGATCTTGTTTTAGTTGCGACATGCAGGATCTAGTTCCCTGACCAGGGATTGAACCCAGGGCCCCGGCAGTGGAAACGCGGAGTCTTAACCACTGGACCACCAGGTAAGTCCCTGGTGTAATTCTTTTTTTTTTTTAATTTATTTATTTACTTTTGGCTGTGTTGGGTCCTCGCTTCTGTGCGAGGGTTTTCTTCAGTTGCGGCAAGTGGGGGCCACTCTTCATCGCGGTGTGTGGGCCTCTCACCATCGTGGCCTCTCCCACTGCGGAGCACAGGCTCCAGATGCGCAGGCTCAGCAATTGTGGCTCACGGTCCCAGTTGCTCCGCGGCATGTGGGACCCTCCCAGACCAGGGCTCGAACCCGCGTCCCCTGCACTGGCAGGCGGACTCTCAACCACTGCACCACCAGGGAAGCCCCCCTGGTGTAATTCTTATCCCAGTTTCTCTGCAGGCAATGTGGGCTTCTTCCTCTGGCTTCTTTCAAGATTTTCTCTTTGTCTTTGATTTTCTGCCATTTGACAATGATATGCTTAGGTAGATTATTTAGTATTTATCCTGGTTAATGTTCTCTAAGCATTTTGTTTGGATGCTTTCTTAGCATTTCTGTTTCTCTGCTCACATTATCCACCCATTCTTGCACGTTGTCCACTTTTTCCATTAGTGTCCTCAGCATATTTATTGTAGTTATTATACATTTCTGGTGTGATAATTCCAAAATTTCTGCTCTCTCTTAATATGGTACTGATGTCTTCTCTGAATCTCCAGACTGGTTTTTTGGTGGGGAGCAGCTTCCTGATATCTAGGCAACACCATTTTCCTTCTTTTGCTTCTCCAGCCATTCTAAGACTTTTACAACCAATTCTCCGTATTAAATCTCTCTATGTCTGGAATATTTAGAAGGGTTTCTATTTTCCTATTAGACATTGACTAGAATAGATGGAGTAGGGCCCTCATAAGAGGTCTGGGGTGCCATGCATGGGCAGCCAGGAGTTCTCATTAATACAATTGGAGCATAATCTATTCAGAAATATGTGCCTTGGGGAGCAGCAAAGACATAAGGGTAGTCATGTAGTACAAATGAGAAAAGGAGACAAAAATTTTAATTCATAAATTTGCTTGTGTTCTTATCCTGCTCTTAAGTGCTGTTTGCCTTGACATGATATACACAGCTGTTAAAATTAAATGTGGATCTTGTGCCATCTTTTAAAAATTGTTTTAAATTGATGTTCTTCAATAGATGAATGGATAAATAAACTATGGTACATCTGTCAAATGTAATATTATTCAGCACTAAAAAGAAGTGAGCTGTCACACCATGAAAAGACATGAGAGAAATGTAAAAACATATTACTAAGTGAAAGAAGCCAATCTGAAAAGGCAATATACTGTATGATTCCAACTCTATGACATTCTGGAAAAGGCAAAACTCTGGAGACAGTAAAAAGATCAGTGATGGCCAGGGGTTTGTGGGGGAGGAGAGATGGCTAGGCAGAGAACAGAGGATTTTTAGGACAGGGAAATTATTCAGTATAATACTATACTAGTAGATACATTGTACATTTCTCAAAACCTGTAGAACATCCAACACAAAGAGCAAACCTTAATATAAACTACAGTCTTTGGTGGTAATGATGTGTCAGTGCTGGTTCATCACTGTAACAAATGTACCACTCTTGTGGAGGATATTGATGGTGGGGGAGGTTTTGCCTGTGGTGAGGGCAGGGGGTATATGGGAATTCTGTGCTTTCCACTCAATTTTGCTGTGAACCTAAAACTGCTCTTGAAAAAAATTTAAGTGTATATATATTAAAAAAAAAAAAAAACTAATTGTTACACTCAGAAAGATATTGTACAAAAGATACTCAATTTAGGGATAGAGCCATTGGCTTATTAATCCATGTGACAAGAGGAAAACCAGTGTTTTCTCACAAATTTCCTCCTTTCCTGCATTCCCATGAAAACCAAAAAGTCAAAATGTTATTACATCAGAAATAAAAGCCATTGGTTGCATTATAAAGGAAGTAGAACTATTCCTTAGGCAGGTTTTGAAATCTTCTGTTTTGTAGAAATTAATCCTTCCACAAACATCACAGGAACTGCAAGCTTAACTTCATGTTTATATAAAGAGAAGGAGGAAAAGGATCATAGACCAACATGCACCCCCCGTCTTGGAATGCACGCTTGCAAACACAATCACATTTGCTTCCTCATGCTAAATCAAGATCACAGGGACATTCAGAAGTGAAATTAAATGAGGGAACAGTAGCAATATGCTTGAATGGTTTATTATCTGTCCCAGTCTGGAAAAATACATTACACTCCAAAGGAAGAAATAACAGTACAGCTGAATGACAGTATATTTATTTTTTATTGCAAGAAAAATGAATTACTTTAATACCATGAAACTACATTTGATAATTATTCTTTAAATCAACAAACAAAAACAAAACTTTTTCTTTTTTACAATCTGACCTTTCTCCAACTGTACTTACTCCATGCTTCTGTCATGGTTAATGGTTATAAGCAACAGAAGCTGGACTCGATTGAATGAGGAAAAGGAGAATATTCGAAGGATGTCACAAATCCTTTAGAGGGCTGGAGACCCAGGCTTAAGATGAGCTCCCCGAAAGAGTTCCCAAATCCATACAGCAGAACTAGTCTGATTAGGAAATAGTTACTGCCACCACTTCCAGCAGGCAATAATTATGCAGTTTGAACCACCGAGGCATCCATGCCAGAAATTCTACCTCACAGCCTTAACCTCCAAAGAAAGAGAGCAAGTTCACCCACCATCTGTATTATTTCACTGGTTCTCCAGAGAAACAGCCAATAGGAGGTATATACAGTTGACCCTTGAACAACACAGGTTTGAACTGCATGCGTTCACTTCTATGCAGATTTTTTTTCAGCAAATACATACTACAGTACTACATGATCTGTGGTTGGTTGAATCTGAGGGCTGTCTATGAAGTTATACATGGATTTTTGACGGGACAGGGCGTCGCTGCCCCAACCCCTGCCTTGTTCAGGGTCAACTGTATATACGAAAGAGAGATTTATTTTAAGAGATTGGCTCATGTGGTTATGGAGGCTTAGTTACGTCCAAAATCTGACTGGGTAAGCTGGCAGGGAAGAGTTGCAGTTCAAGTCCAAAGGCAGTCTGCTGGCAAAATTCCCTCTTGCTTGAGGGAGGTCAGTTCTATTCAGGCCTTCAACTGGTTGGATGAGGCTCACCCGCATTGGGGAGGGAAATCTGCTATATTCAAAGTCCACTAATTGAAATCTTAATCTCATCCATCCAAAAACACCTCCACAGACAGTCCAGAATGATCTTTGACCACATATCTGGGTACCATGGCCTAGCCAAGTTGACACAGAAAAAGTAACCATCCTACCATCCCAGCCCTCTTCTGTCACTAGCTTTTGGGTCAAAGTTTGGCAAAGACATGTTTGATTGGCAGAGTGAATCAGTGGGGGTCCAGGCAGGAAAGAGATGGCACACTCAGAAGGATAATTGCAGAGTGTTTATTAAGAGGATGGTTTACAATGATGTGGGGAGAGATGGTGACACACCCAAGGGCTAGTAACAGTGGAAACCATTACCACACCTAGAACTGAAGGGCCAAGGGGAAGGAGCCATTCCTGGAGGTCAGTAGAGAAAGTAGAGATAGTAAGTAGCTTTTGTTTTGTTTTGTTTTAAATTTTATTGGATTATAGTTGATTTACAATGTTGTGTTAGTTTCAGGTGTTCAGCAGAGTGATTCAGTTATACATATACATACATTCATTCTTTTTCAGATTCTTTTCCCATATAGGTTATCACAGAATACTGAGTAGAGTTCCCTGTGCTTTACAGTAGGTCCTTGTTGGTTATCTATTTTATATATAGTAGTGTGTATGTTAATCCCAAGCTCCTGATTTATTCCCCCTCGCTCCGTTTCCCCTTTCGTAACCATATGTTTGTTTTCATATCTGTAAGTCTGTTTCTGTTTTGTAAATATGTTCATTTGTATCATTTTTAGAAATTAGATTCCACATATGAGTGATACCATATGATTCTGTCTTTCTCTGTCTGACTTACTTCACTTAGTATGATCATTTCTAGGTCTATCCATGTTGCTGCAAATGGCATTATTTTGTTCTTTTTATGGCTAATATTCCATTGTATATATGTATCACATCTTCTTTATCCATTCATCTGTCAGTGGACATTTAGGTTGTTTCCATGTCCCGGCTATTGTAAATAGTGCTGCAATGAACATTGGGGTGCATGTATCTTTTCTAACTATGGTTTTCTCCAGATACATGCCCAGGAGTGGGATTGCTGGATAATATGGTAGTTCTATTTTTAGTTTTTTAAGGAACCTCCATGCTGTTATCCACAGTGGCTACACTACATTCCCACCAACAGTGTAGGAGGGTTCCCTTTTCTCCACACCCTCTCCAGCATTTACTGTTTGTAGACTTTTTGATGATGGCTATTCTGACCAGTGTGTGGTGATACTTCATTGTGTTTTTGATTTGCATTTCTCTGAAAATTAATGATGTTGACCATCTTTTCATGTGCCTTTTGGCCATCTGTATGTCTTCTTTGGAGAAATGTCTATTTAGATCTTCTGCCCATATTTTTATTGGGTCGTTTGTTTTTCTGACATAGAGCTGCATGAGCTGTTTGTATATTTTGAAGATTAATCCCTTGTCAGCCACTTCGTTTGCAAATATTTTCTCCCATTCTGTGGGTTGTTGTTTTGTTTTGTTTTGTTTCAGAGTTTTGGGGGACTTTACCAAGAGCAGCTTTCAAGTTCTGAGCATTTCTCCATCACTGGCAGGTGTCACAGCTGGTGGTTCTTTCATCAGTACTAGTTGGAAGGCCAGCTTGTAGTGACCACAGTAGCCACAAGCAGCAATAACAATCACCAATCATCCCACAAGATGTTGACTTTCTGTCCACCATATTCACACACCTGGTTTCAGTGCAGTTTCTCATCTGTGTTCTCCACCAGGTTGGCAAAGTCATCAATGATCTCTATGACTCTCTACTATCCCTACTCTATTCCTGGAGCAGTAGCAACAGTTAGAACACTTCCTGGCACAGGTGGAGCTGGGGGAACCCGTGTCCCACTGCTCTCTCCTTCCACTGTCCAATCTCCTGCTATTACCTCCCGTTGGCTAAAGCCAACCAGAAGCCAGAAGCAAGGAAACTTTGGTGATATAGTCCACGCAGCTCGGCCTCCTGGTGGACAGAGCATGTAGAGAGGGGTGGAAAGCAGATCTGGAGTGACAAATAGAAGAAACCCAGAGCCTAGGTCACTGGCCTCGACATCAGCTGTAAGAACGGGAGTGTGAGGGCTGGGTATGTGAGACCTGCCTCCTACCTTCTGGAGGTAGGATTTTTGAATGAGGGAAATTTCCAAAATAGAATGTTCTGGTGAGGCTGGGCAGACACAAGTGAGACAATTGTCCTCTTTAAACTCCATCAGCTGGGTACATCCCAAAGATCATACACATCTTCTCGCAGTAGCCACTGCTGCAGCCCACAGTCTCCAACCTCAGAATAGCTGAAGACAACAAGGACCCCCTCATACACAGGACTTTCTGTCCTCTTCCAGAACATCCTCGTCCTGGGACTCCAAACCCTCTGCCTCTTCATCCAGGCCTTCATTTCCCTTGGAGGAGATTGGACATTTCTAATGTTATCTGAGAAAAAGAAACAAGAGACAAACACACTTCCACAAACAAACAAACAAAAAACAAAAACGCTTTATTTCAGCAAGGACCCCCTGAATATGTAATTTAGTACACAAGTCTCCAATTTAATCTTAGAAATACTCAACTCAACAACTCAGCGTTAAAGGATGTTGGCCTAAGTGGAGGAGAGACTCCAAAAGGCCACTTGGCAGCCTTCTGCTGCCCTCATGGCAGGTTGGATAGTGAGTCACCTGTCTGCGGTTTGGGCGCAGTGGGAACTGGCATCAGCCCTCCCTCCAGGTGTTTTCTAAAACACACACACACCTATGCAAATATAACCTTAGAGTCCAGCGCTCTCATCCCAAAAGCCACACTTGTAGAAACAGACAATAGTCAAAGTTGCAATGTGGCATAGGGTCAAGTCTGCCCTGCCAAGGTGCCTTGCAGGCCTGCACTGAACTTAATGTTGTCTTTTAGGTGCCAACATTGAAAAATTAGGAAATTCAAAACCAAAAGCCAGATTGCCAGCTTCTCATGAAATTTAGGATGCTGTAGGAAAACTGGACCCATATTCCAACATGGCAGCATTCAGCCGGAGCTGGGAAATGACTGACTCCTTTGCTCGGACACGGGCTCTTCAGGCCTCCCCTGCTTCTGTCCCCGAGAAACTGAGGCTGACCATGAATGACTGATTGTCATTCTAATCGTGCTTTTATTTTCCTTATAGTCAAGTTAGAAAAATATTTCTCTACCAAAATGTGGGGAAATTAGAGACAGACTAAGAGAACCACATGTTTCAAGAAGAAGGGGTGGGAGCCTATTTGTGGGCCAAAATGAGCCAGCCTGTCTCACTTATTTATGCTCTGTGCACAGTCCCAAGTGACACGTGGGGTTTTGATACCTGGTTTGACCCCAGCAGACTCATTTAGACCCACCTTAGCCTCTCGGTTCCTTATTTGATTTAACCTGCGTTTCAAACCCTAAACCTACATGCAGACCTCATTTTATTGCGCTTTGTTTTATTATGCCTCACAGATACTGCATTTTTTTTTTTTTTTTTAACAAACTGAAAGTTTGTGGCAACCCTGCATCGAGCAAGGCTGTCAGCACCATTTTTCCAACAGCGTTTGTTTGCTTCATGTCTCTGTGTCACATTTTGGTAACCCTCGCAATATTTCAAACTTCTTCATTATTATTATTCTGTTTGTTATGATGATCTGTGATCAGTGATCTTTGATGTGACTATTGCAAAAAGATTACGACTCAACAAAGCCTCAAATGATAGTTAGCATTTTTTTAGCAGTATTTTTTAATCAAGGTAGGTACATTATTTTTTTCGAAGTAATGTTGTTACACACTTAACAGGCTACAGTACAGTGTAAACATAACTTTTACATGCACTGGGAAACCAAAAAGTTCGTGTAACTCGCTTCATGCGATACTGGTTTTATTGTGATGTCTGGAACCAAGCCTGTAATATCTCCAGGGTGTGCCTGTAAGTTTTTTAAGTCCAAAGTGCTCTCTGCCACCTATAAACATGGAGATGCCTGATTTCTTGTATATTCAATCACTCAGCATCCTTTCAACAAATAGTTATTGAGCGCTTACAGGCAAGGCACCCTGGTAAGCACCAGAGATACAGCAAGATGCGTGTGATCTCGGCCCTCACAGAGCAACCTCTCTGTCCAGCTCTTCTGAGTATATTACTACAGGGAAGCTTCAATTTTCAGTTAGCAACATCACAGCTTTCTCCTGAGCCTTGGAGAAGTATCCTTGCAAACGGTAATGAGGGTTGCTTTCTAGCGGAAATCAAAGAAGGAGAGGGGCGGGCAAAAATTATTTTCATTGATTAGGCCCCAAATGTTTTCACTGTGGTGTCATTCAGGATAGGCCGCTGTGCTGTTGTGACCCCAACTTTCAGCGGCTTATTTCTTGTGCCTGCTGCCCGGCTGTCTCGGATCAGCCATGGTGCTCTGCCAGCCCAGCTTCCCCCTGGCACCCGGCCTGTGACCTGGCCAGTTTGTGGCAGAAGGAAATCAGAAGGGTAGTCCTGAGATCTTCTCCTTGGAGTCTCACATCACATTCACTCACAGTTCTTTGGCTAAAGCAAGCCTCATGGCCACACCTGAGTTCAGCAGGGCAGGGAGGTATAATCCTCTGTCCAGCAGGAAGGGCTCCACATGGAGAGACGACTGATGTTTTGAACAATAACACAATCTACCACAAAGAGCCATATCATCAGAGTCATCTGGTCCCTCGAGACCAAAATAAAGAGTTTGGTGTAAAAATCACATTCACCAAAAATTGACGGTCTCCAGTGAAAAAGCCAAATAGTATATAAAAGAAAGAAAATAGAAAGCCGAGTCAGCTCTGTCCCCTGTTCCTGGCTGCCGCAGCCCTGGCCCTGTTTCTGCACAAAGCAGAGGGACGCTCACACCGGGATCCTGCTTTCCAAGGTGAGGTTTCCCCTGCCTGCTCATCGTGGCTAAGTGACTGAAACAGGAAGCCTAGAAAATTGTTTTGGGAGGGTATTAAATAACTTCCTGACTTAATTGATTGATGAATAATAACTTCTAAAATTAGCCCTGCATTTTATTACTTAGTGTCTGAAATGAAATCCGCTCAGTTTACCTGAAATTCTGGGCAATGCAAATGATTAACAAACGCCCTTTAAGCTCCTGAAATCGTCTTCCTCTGCGGTTGTCTTCCGGGAGTTACACGGGGGAGGCAGCAGGGTGGGGGACAGGTGGGAGGCTCTCAGTCCCATCTGTACAGCCCGTCTTCTCCCCACAGCTTCCACGAGCACCCACAGGTTTACAGTCTTAATCATCACAAAGCTCTTAGTTCTTTAGGTAAAGATTGGGAATCAAAAACTATAATTACTTGCCACCCATGCTAACTCTTGCCTTTTCTCTCCAAAAATTCGCCGGTAGAAATTGTAAAAAGGTGAAGGCAGCTGTGTGATTCTAAAGACCTGCGGTAGGAAGCAGAGGCCTGTAAATGCACAGATGCCTTGCAGGCCAGAAAGGAATCCTCTCATCCCCAGAGAGGGAGGCATTTAACCCCAATAGGGGCAAGGAGGTTGAAGGAATCCTGAGGCTTTTAAAGCAATTAGCTCTATCTACAGACTATCAGTGAGTCCCAGTTTGTTTTCATTCATCTGCTTTCAGCCCCAAAGAGACAGAAACTGAAGTTCCTCAAATTATTCTGCTGTAGACCACTAAATGTTAATTCCATGGGAAAACATGATTAAAAATAGAAATACCGTTATTACAGATCTGAGACCCTTTTTTCAAGATTTGAATGTGGGAGGGCAAATGTGCTTTCCCAAATGTAAGCTTCTTACCCCACATGACCACTTCCTTTACCACTGATTTCTAAACTCAGCAAGTATTTACCAAGCATCCTGGGCTGTAGAATGACTAGTGCAGAATTTACTCACCCACCAAGCAATGAAGCACCTCGCATTCACTTCTGAGCAGACGGACATACAGGACAACCTGGTCAAATAAACAAGCTCCCGTGGACTCTTAGATTAACCCCGTCCATAAAACATGAGAAGATGTGCATCTTCATTGACTTGAGCTTTATTCACAAAGAAACCTGGAAGAACACTGATAGCAAAGCCTAGGGGTGAAGTAAAATTTTCTTAAAGCCACACCGTAAAGATGGCCTTCTGCTATGCAAAAATGAACACCTTCAAAGACGCAAATGCTACAATCAAGAAAGAAAGATTGGTGGACATAAAGCCAGTCCACCATGATTGAAAGGTAAGTGCTAGAGACACAGACATGAACAAGATGGACACTATTCCCATCCCATGTGGAGCCTACAGCCTATGGGGAAAGAAGACAGATATTTGGAAATTTGTTGAATAGTGTGAAAGGAGAGGTACAGGGAGCTGTGGAATACAGAGACATTTAATTTGGGGGAGTCAGAAGAGGCTTCCTTGAGGAAATGGCTTGGAAGCTGAGACCTAAGAGGTTTGTGGAATATTAATTAGAGCACATGGCAGCTCCTGTCGCTGCCCACGGAGATTCTCACTGTTGTCAGCTCCCCACCTTACCATCCAAGAAGCTCCCACCATGCACGGCACCTCCCAATCATCAAAACTCAGCAGCAACCACCCACCTTATTCCATTAAGCAGACAAGAAGACAAATAAATGGAGAAATAAGTTGAGGATGACTTCAGTCCAAAAAAGTTTAAATGGAGAAACCCAAAGTTTACTAGATGGGTCATCACGGAAGTGAGTTAATTTGGATTCTGTAAAACAGATAGTCAAAAACTCCTGCCAAGATCATGGTAACTACACCTTCTCACAGTCAAGAATTGTGCCTCACTTTCTTTGAGACAGTCTCTAAAAGATAACGAGGTCCAAAACTGTAGCTTTATAAATGGAAGAAGAAGGAACTTCTTGTCAATGGTTTGGCAAATGTATTTGAAAACATTCCCTCAAGATGGGTGCAGAAGGACAAATAACAGCTGGTGTTGTCAACAGTCAATATCACTCTTAGATTTAAAGATAAAATACACATCGCTTTTCTAAAATGTCATGCTCTTATCAGGACCAGAGCATTTGACCCCGTATTTCTCATAAATGAACAACTACCCAGTTTAACGAGCAATAATCCAGTTGGCCATCAGATGCGTGCAGTTTGATCTGACTGACATGGCTGGGTATGGAAAACTCTTAGCAAATTGACCACAAACAGGACAACTGCATGAGTGTTAATAATTTGTCTTTTGAAGATGTGTGATCATAGTGAATAAGGATGTTCTTTGATGTGATTCTCATAGTTAGGATGCCAGTTTCTTCTGGGGGTTATTTTAACCACATGTGGTGTCTTCTTCATTAGCCACATGAAGAGAACAGAATGCCAATGTTCATAGCAGCACTATTCAGCCAAGACATGGAAGCAACCTAAATGTCCATCAACAGATGAATGGATATGGAAGATGTGATACATATATACAATGGAATACCAATACCACTCAGTCATAAAAAAGAATGAAATTTTGTCAATTTCAGCAACATGGATGGACTTGAAGGGCATTATGCCAAGTGAAATAAATCAGGCAATGAAATAAAAATACTGTATGATATCACTTATATGTGGAAGCCAAAAAAATACAACAAACTAGTGAATATAACAAAAAAGCAGACTCACAGATGTAGAGAACAAACTAGTTCTTACCAATGGGGGGTGGCAATATAGGGGTTGGGGAGTGGAAGGTACAAACTACTGGGTGTAAGATAGACTCAAGGATGTACTGTACAACACAGAGAATATAGCCAATATTTTGTAATAACTATGAATGGAAAGTAAACTTTAAAAATTGTATAAAAAATAAAAATTATTTTTAAATATTTAAAATTTTTATTTTATATAGGAGTATAGTGGAGTTACAATGTAGTGTTAGTTTCAGGTGTATAGCAACTTGATTCAGTTATATATATATACATATCTATTCTTTTTCAGATTCTTTCCCCATGTAGCTTATTAAAGAGTATTGAGTAGAGTTCCCTGTGCTATACAGTAGGCCCTTGTTGATTATCTATTTTATATATAGTAGTGTGTATATGTTAATCCCAACCTCCAAATTTATTCCCCCCCCCCACCTTTCCCCTTTGGAAAATTATTTTTAAATCATTTTTAAAGAGAATGGTCTGGACCAAGAGGGCCATGAGAAACCTAATTCCATGCCCAAGTGTATGGCCTTGGTGGGTACCACAAGAACATCCCCCTGTCCTCTACTCATGAGAGGTGCCTTTGTCCTCATTCCTCTACAAAAGCAAATTAAACCAGGTTCTCTTTGCTGACCTTGAAGGCGTTCTATTGATCAAAGCCACCTTAGCTGAGACACCTTTCTTATTCAGCCAAGAGCAGAGACTGCAGAGCCTTGACTGGAAAGCACTTCCTCGACGCCCAGGATTCTTTTGTTGGAAAAAAGGGGCCAGGTGGGAGCATCTTCCTGGTGCTCTGCACTGTGTCGTAACAGACAGAAAGACTTCAGAGGAAATTGTTTCTGGCCTTTCTTTGAAATCAATGTAACAATAACTGCGAGTCTGAGGATGTACAAGTCTAGAAGTGAACTCCTGGGTGATTGCACACACTGTGATACATTTGTTGGGTGGGAATAAAAGTCTATGAGTTACATCTTATTCTTCTCGGGATGAAATGTCTTGAGAAAATTATTGCAAAGCAATTGGATTTTTTTAAGTTTTTTTTCTGTTTAAAAATAAAAAACAACTATTCAGACAGCACCATTGTATATTCTATTTTTGTCATGAGAAAGCTGCATTTTGCCTTATTTGTAATCTAACTTGAACAATTATTATTTCCACCATCCATATGATATAGGAATGGTTACAATATTCCCACTGGGGCTAACATTCATCAGACTAGTCAATATACTTTATTTCCTCCAAATATTCATAAAGCATTTTTAACTTGATTTCTTTTTCTAATATCTATTTAGTTAGTTAGTTAGTTAGTTAGTTGGTTGGTTGTGCCGGGTCTTAGTTGCGGCAGGCTGGCTCCTTTAGTTGCGGCTCGCCAGCTCCTTAGTTGCTGCACTTGGGCTCCTTAGTTGCGGCACGTGAACTCTTAGTTGCGGCATGCATGTGGGATCTAGTTCCCTGACCAGGGATCGAACCCAGGCCCCCTGCACTGGGAATGCAGAGTCTTATCCACTGCACCACCAGAGAAGTCCCTTGGTTTCTTAATTATGAATCATTTGGGTAAAGTAAAACACAATAAGTTTTCAACATGTAAGTCAGGTTTGGTGAGTCTTCTGAAAGAATATGCCAGCATGTCCATTTGATGGCTTATTGCATTCCTTGCCTGACCTCCCTGCCACCAACACCAGAAGAAAAAAAAAACCCTGCAAAGCCAGGTTTAAAATATAAGTAATAGCTGATAGACTGTCAACTTTCCAATGTCAGTAGGAGAAATATAAGGCTGCAGACTGGTTATCAATAGAAGGAGGAACATATAAAATGACCCAATCTATCTACAGGACCATCTTTTGTCTACCTTGTCCCAGACCTGATTAAAATGATTCAAGCTCCGATTCCACTTGGAATATTTACAGTTCTTTTCTGTTCATATTTCTCTTCTTCATATTGACTAATGGTCTCTTCCTTTTCTCCCTTCCACTGTCTCTCTCCCCATTCTCTAGAGAATTTGGCTTCTAGGAGGGACAGGACTGAACTATTCAGAAGCTTTTTGATGGCTCTAAAAAGAAAACCTCATATTTTCAGAGGGAGCTTTCCTTTATGATACATTCACATCTTTTAAGTTCACCATTATATTCATAATTATCCACATTTTCTAAATAGTTGTGATTCTCTTTTCTATAAAGATTCATAAATATCTCAAATTTACTGCTTCATTAATCATTTTCACATGGACAGTATCACACTTGGCACAATGCAGCATTAAAGATTTCCCTAAGAAAACATCCAAGAACTATCATTCTTCCTACTCTTTGATCTTCCCAAACCAAAATCTCTCAGCTTAAAATATCCCAAATAAGAGACCTATTTCCTTCCTTTTTCTGATTTTCCCTTCTAAACACAGGGAGGTTGTCTCCAGGAAAGGGAAATGGGGGCTGGGGATCAAGGGTAGGAGAGAAACTTACTCTTCACTTTTAGTTTTCTATTGATTATGAAAACTTTCACAGCCTAAGACAATACAAATTTGTTATCTCACTGTCAAACGTCTGGGTTGGATTGACTGGTTTCTCTATTCTGGGTTCCATGAGGTTGAAACCAAGGTGCCAGCAGTGTTCGTCCCTTATTGGAGGTTCTGGGGAAGAATCTGCTTTTTGGCTCATTTAGGGTGTTGGCTGAAGTCAGTTGCTTGTGGTTGTGGGACTGAAGTCCCCGTGTCCTGTCTGTCATCCAGGGCTGGGCTTGGAGCCTCCAGGCTGCCTGCATCCCACATGGTACCTGGAGCACCAGCTAGTGAATCTCACTCACGCTCAGAATCTCTCTGCCTTCCTCTTCTGCTGCACCTATCTATCGCTAGCCAGGTAATCTCTCTGTTTTTATCTAGATTGGGCCCACCCAGATAATCCAGGATAATCTCCCTATCTTAAAGTTCATAAACTGAATTACATCTGAAAGTCCCTTTTGCCATGTAACATATTCACAGGATCCAAGGATTAGCACATGGACATCTTTGGGAGGGGGCAGTATTGGAGCTACCACATCACTGTATGTTTTTCGTTACATTTTGAAGTTATAATTTGTACCATGGGTATGGGTCATCTATTTTAAAAAATAATTAAAATAATAGAAGAGGACATATGAACAACAATACGGCAACATTTGTGGAAGTTGTAGTATATTTGCTGAGTGCTTGCCAAACGCCAGGCTCTGTTCAAAGTGCTGTACCTGTTTTACCTAATTTAATCATTACAATGTTGTTATCTAGATTTTACAAATAAGGAAACTAAGGCCCAGAGGGGTTAAGTGTTTGCCCGAGGTCACACAGCTACTGTGTGGCAGAGTCTTGTGCACACAGAGGTAGCTAGCAAAGCAAAGCCTGCTTCTAGCCGTTACACACCACTGCCTATAAATCCCCAGCTGTGAGAAGCTCTGCTCTAATTCCTCCTTCACCTCCCCATGTTACACGGATTTCTCTAGGGGAATAAATGGATGAGGGAAGTGACTTTAAGTGCCATATGTTTTATGAGAGCCCGGGGAAAGCTTTCTGGTTCTAATAGATCAGCACTGCTGACAATCATTTCCCTCCTGCCCATCCCAGGTAGGAAAGAGCCAGAAGCCACCCCCGGAGCCAGTGGGCTGGGCCAGGCAAAGGCTTTTAAAAGGGGGTCACTGGGTGCAATTTTTAGCGGTGGCAGGCTACAAATCCTCCCACCCCATGCCTGCTTCTAAATCCCAGATGTGTATCTTACCCCAAAGGCCACTGAGATGCTGCCTGGTGGTTGTCTGAGGCTTTCTGCCCCAAAACATTTCTGCGCAAATGGGAGGCTCCATTTTACCTAAGATAGAAGGAAATCCCAAACCTACATCAGCACTCAGTAAGAAGAAGGGGGTGGAGGACTGAGAACAGGGCACCTGACAACCCCCTTCATATGTACACTTCAGGCATCCTGTCTATTGTGTGTGAAATTAAGCTCTACTTTTTTCCAATTATACAAGTATTACATGTTCATTGAAAAAAATATAAATTATACAGGTGAGCAAAGAGAAGAAATTGTTCCGTATCTCTCACCAAAAGAGAACCACTGCAGTATACTGGTGTGTGTGCTTCCAGATGTGTGTGTGTGCGAACGTGTTTCTGTGTTGTGAGAGCGAGGAGGAAAGGTGCAAAGACAGAGAAGAAATTGATTTCTCTTTTCTAAAAAGTAGAATCATTGCACATGCAGTTTAACGCCCTTTTATTTACAATTGTTCTTCCTGTGAACATTTTTATCATGTCAGTAGACAAACTTCTACAACAAAATTCTTTCACAGTTCAAAATTTTTAAAATATTTTTAAATGAGTAACATATTCACTGAAGAAAAATTAGAAAATACAGATATGCAAAATAGAATTGTAATTCAACCGGGGGAGACAACCACTGTTCACATTTCCACCTTTGTTGTTACAGAATACACCCTATTCTAGTCCTTCGAAGTTAAACACTACTGCCAAGATTTTGCTAGGCAAGATTTTGCTGGACACAATTTTGCTAGACAGGCAGCCACTAACGTTAAGAGAAACCAAACTTTGCTGACGTCCCTGATTAATTCCTAAAGACTAAGTTCTAGAAGAAGTGCTGGGTCAAAGGACATGTACATTTTTAAAGCCATTGATCAACATCATCAGATTGCTTTCCAGGAGCAGCAGGAGGGTATGGGAGTACTGTTTTCCAGGCCCCCTCACCAATCTTGGGTGGTATAATTTTTTAAGTCTTTCAGGCACAACACTTAAAACATTTTGAACTCTGTGCAGCACAAAGCTGTGTGGGGTCTTGGTTTGGACTCACAAGCTCACACTGTTTTAATGACATCCTGACCGACTGTGAGGGTCAAACATGGTCTTTTGCAGGAAAAATCATGAAACACACACACATTTACAAGCAGAAAACTATGCAATTACAAAAGAAAAGATTCAGGTGAAGAAAGAAATAGGATGCCCTTTGAAATTGTTTCTAGAGAGAAATAGAATCTTCTTCACTTTGATTTCATTTTCTAAAGAAAACCATCCCAAGCCCAAGAAGTCCATTTATAAGTTTAAGGCGGTGGTATCAAATACCAATTTTAAAAACCTGAATAGGCTCTGACACTCCTTTGGTGAACACCTTAGAGCAAAGAAATAGAAATACAGGATCATCCCATCCTGTCCTCCCTTGCTCTGCTGATCACAAGACCAAGCACCTGTTTGGACGGTGTGTCTTTAAGAATCATTTCTGTCTCTTGTGGATCTGGTTTCGGTCAGAGAGCATATCATCTGCCACATGGAACTCAGTCCAGCAAAGGAATTGGCCCATTTCCAGCAATTATCTGAGAAATCCTACTTCGGCCACTAAATCTCCAGTTTTAATCAACTTACAAATCCCCATCACCCCCAGCAGTGAGCAATCAGTGGAGCCAAATGGAAGCAGTGATTGTGTCTGTGACCCCAGAAGCCCTCTCCCCACCAGCTGGCACTTGGAAGCCCGGGGGGGGGTTCTCATTGTCTCCCATTAAAACTTCATTTCCCGATAAGATATCTGAATGAAGGAGGAAACGGTGCCCAGGCAGTGGAAGGGCTGCCACTTGGGGCCGAATGATGCCGTCTGTGTCCCTCGGCGGGAGCTTATGGAAGAGAAACAATTGCCCAGGAAATGGGTGTGTATTCTGTTCTTAGCATCATCAGATACCCGCCTTAACCAGAGATTTCTCTCCCAGCAGCTCCAGTGATGATGGTTCTAGCCATCTGACGTGCCAGCATCTGAGTGTAATTGATTCCTTGGCTTATTTGGCTTCGGTGCCAGCAGCTGTTTTGAGGCAACATTTACCCAGAACTCTTAGTTTAACCTCAGCACTTAAGCTTTTTTGGCACTGCCAAAAGCTGCTGTCCCACCCAGCAAAAACCCCAACAGAAGTGCTTTGGGTGCCCAGCAGAGATCCAGGTTGTATATTACAGCAAGTGGAATAGATCAGCTCTTAACTGTGGTGTGTAAAATTCTTTCATTCATTCTGAACATCTGTATGTTAAAAACCATAGACCAAGTAAAAAATTGTTTTCTGTTGTAAGATAAATCTAGGAAAGAATATCACAAAACTTATTGCTTTATATTGTGGATTTTAAAAAAACCTATTTCTCTGTTTTTAAGTGTTGAGGTGGAAGGGAGAGGACAGAGGTAGGCAAAATTTGCCTTTAGAAAATGAGACCTTCCTCCCCAAACTGCCAGCACAGGTTTTCTAAGACACTTTGTTGAAAATTAGTTCTCTCTATAAAAATAGTCATCGAATTCTAACCAATTTCCACTTTTTAAAGATCATATTTATGCTCTAATTAAACCCAACAAAAAAGACTACAGGCATTTCTTCAATAGGGTCAGGAATTAGGAAGTTAGTTGTGCCAACACTACTGTCTAACACACCGATCAATGATTTAGCATCTCCCACTTCACGCTTCTCTGAACAGCAGGAAATGTTTGGTGCTGTCACAAAGCTGCTTTCCTGTGCTTTGCTACGCAAGCATCTTTCACCTGCATCATTTTGCAGGGCTTATTTCTCCTATCTTGCAAAAAAGAAAGTGCACCTACCTGTTCCTCTACCTACAAAGATTCCTCCCACAATGTGTTACTATTAAATAAAGTCCTTAATCAATCAAACAAGCTACAGCCTTGGATTGTTGCATGGCTTTCTTGCTTGTGTTGCGTAGTCTGTTAAATATTGAGAAATAATAACAGATGAGTTACTACTACCTGCTCTGATCTGATGGTGCAGTGCCAGCTACAGGCCAGGTACACTCTGAGGGGTGACTGACACTGTCTACACTCTGAAGAAAGCCAGAAGAGCTGGAGAGTTTATGCCACCATCTCTGCCCCTCAGGTGTCCTCATCCAATAACCAGGAACATGAAAACCTAAGGTTAAGATAACTCTGACACATAATTCAGATTCCCTCAACAGGATCAAGCTGGAGATACCCTCTAAACGGTTTGGCTTGAAAGCTTACCCTTACTGGGTTTCTTCCTGTTTCCATCATCTGTTGCTACATCACAAACTACCCCAAATTCAGGTATCTATTGTTGTGTCAAAAACTACCCCAAACTTCATCTATGGCTGCAAAACAAACTATCCCCAAGGCAGGTGTCCTGTAAAAAAAAAAAAAAAAACCTTAACCAAATCACCTCTTGCCCTGGGGACAAAATGTTATCATTGCCATCAGATGACATGGGTTGCAAATCTGGTTTCCAAATCTGGTTGCTCTATTTTCAAATATAGGAGTGGAGCGGCCTCTTGTCTTGGCTGAATAAGAGTCACAAATACATACTCTCGTAGTTTAGAAAAGCAAATTCCAGTTACCATGTACCATTTGCCTTACGGCATATAGCGTAGAGAATGTGATTCCTAAATCCCACTAGGGTTTTATAGCTAGCTTTCCTACCTAGCTTTCTCTTCGTGAGTGACAAAAACCAATCTTGGTTATATCAGTGCCTGAGCTGGAAAAAAACACGTGTTCCAATGCCATTTATTAAGCTTCAAGGGTGAAATCTGCCTATTAAATTTCCATAGTCTAGAAGGATATTTCAGAGCAGACACTTTTCCTAGCTAATTCCACAATAAGTAGAACAGTATTTTCTCTTTTTCTTTTTTCTGAGCTTGTTCTTCTTTAAATGATACAGCTGAGACACTGTTACAACTTGATGTTATTATATTTTCTTGTTAAACTTTAATCCTAATTCTCAATTTAGTTCCATAATCACTGGTTTTTAGTCTCTAAAATGTTGTTATTTAATTAGCAAGATAGAGATCAATGTCATACAAAATATGTGCTAACACAGAACTAGATTTTGCTCTCCTGTGCATAGATGCCAAGTGTGGAGAAAATAACCTGCTCCAAGTTCAAGGGAAACTTATCTCATCCCAGAAATAATAGCCTCCTGTTTCATGGGAAGCAGCAATCTTGAAATACCGAATTTTAACAACGTGCTCCCCCCTCCCCCTATGAATTTAACATATATGAAATGAAGGTATGTCTAGTAATTATCATCGTTTAATTGGCTTTTTTCTTTCATAGTGGTACATAAAATAATGGTGTACCTTAAAACTGGTAATGTCTGAGTTTAGATGAAATGTGGCAATCCACATCAACTCAGCCAGAGAGAATTGACCAGACTTCAATATTAAATGCAGGTGTGTGAAAGCAAAGAGAAAAACTGAATTGCCTCTCTGATGTAGCCCCTTTTGGACACTTCCAGAAGCAAACAGCTATACCCAAAACTTGGAGTGCTTTTTGCAGCTCATTATCTGTATATACTACCTCTTGCCTATTGCAATTTTGAGCGTATTGACCATATTTAGAATGAGCCCTAGAAGAGATTCATTCTAAACATGAATGTGTAGCTTTATGGAAATAAATCTTACAACTACCCAGCTGGCATTGGGTTAGGTTTCTATGACACACTTTTCTGTTTCACAAAAACTGCCCTTGGGGTTTTGATGCTAATAAGGGCTCCAAGACACAAGTGCAATAATTCTCAAACTTTAATGAGAATAATCTTCAGCATTTGTTAAACATATTCATCCCAGGGCCTCACCCCAGACCTTGTGATTCAGGAACTCTGAACGGGACGGGGCGGGGAGGCCAGCTGTGTGGTTGACAAGCTCTGTGGGTGGTTTGGACACACACCACGGTTGACCACTGCCCTGTGGTGTGAGAACGCCAGTGCCCCACGCATGCACAGTGGTACATTAAAGGTGAGATTTCCCGAGTCCAGCATCTGCCTGGAGTCATCTGGTTGGACGCTCACACTGATCCCTGGGCAAATCTCGAGCCCATATCTCTTCATACCAGCTCTGTTTCCCCCATGATCTGTTGTCTGCCCTCCATGTGACCACCCAGACCCAGGGCATATGTGGCAACTGTTCTTTTTTTTTTAATTTTTATTGGAATATAGTTGCTTTACAATGTCGTGTTAGTTTCTGCTGTACAGCAAAGTGAATCAGTTATACATATACATATATCCACTTTTTTTTAGATTCTTTTCCCATATAGGTCATTACAGAGTATTAAGTAGAGTTCCCTGCGCTATACAGTAGATTCTTATTAGTGTGGCAACTGTTCTAAAAAATGCTTCTTCAGTCAAAAGGAACTGAGGCCTAAACTAGTTTACTTCAAATAGTGAAGGGGCAAGGAAATTTGGGTTCATTAACATTGATTTATTTGCCGACTAATTTTCATTTTAAAGGCCACGTGGAAGCTGCCTTTTCCAATACAGGGGGGATTCTAGCCCAGTTCAACACTCAGTGCTGGGCCTCCACCTCCTGTCCATTTAATATACGTTCCAGACAGTGGGCATGGTGGACTAAGCAATGGCCCCCAAAGATGCCCACGTCCTAATCCCTGGAACCTGTGAATATGTTACCTCACAAGATAAAAGGGACTTTGCAGGTGTGATTACGTTAAGGAGAGAGTAGCCTAGGTTACCCAGGTGGACCCAGTGTAATCTGACGGGCCTTATAAGAGGGATATGGGTAGTTCAGAGTCAGAGGGAAGAGATGCAAGCAGAGGTCAGAGGTCGAGAGAAGCGTTGGGCCCCTGGCTTTGAAGGTGGAGACAAGGAAGTGGATTCTCCCCTACAGCCTCTAGAAGGAACGAGTGGGTGACACCTTGATTTTAGACCAGCGGTACCATCCAAGACTATAAGGTAATACACTTGTGTTGTTTAAGCCTCTACAGTTGTGAAAATTTGTTATAGCAGCAATAGAAAGTTAATACAGGGGGTTTTAAATTATTCTTCTCACTCTAGAGCTGAAAATTCTCTGAACAAAGAGAGACCTACAGGAGGCCCAAGGGAGCAGGCTTTGGGTGGAGCCTGAGAACCAGGCCACCGACTGTTCCTGTTTCTCAAAAGCAGATGGGATTAATAGACTGTGACTTTGATTCTTGAATAACAAATGCCAAGGTCTCCGGGCCTGATCTAGGAGATCAACTATATTTGGCAACCAAACAGAAGCACCCACGGGTCTGCAGTTCTCCTCTTCAAGCTCATTTGTGTCTGAAAGCATGCTTGCTTGCTTGTTCCTGGGAAAGGCTGAAGTTTCTGTTAGAGTTTAGATGAAAGGTTATCCACCAGTGTCCCAAAGAAGATAAAAGAAACTGTGTCCCGCAATCTGTGTCCTACAGGAGTGAAAGGGACTAAACCGTCCCATGCCTGGAAGTCTCCCAGGGTTCTTGAATAGATGCTTTCTAGACAGCAGGTGCTGCCTTTTACCGTCCATTCAGGGTCCTATCCCTTGCCCTCTTCCCCTCTCCCCAACTCCTCCATCCCAATAAGGTCATCCGACACCAATTCTGAAGCTTTGGGCATCTTGGGATGACTTTCCCAACCAGGAAGAGGATGGGGACTTTGAGGTGAGAGTGGATGGTGTCTCCTGTCTCAGCCCTACAATCCCCTATTCCAGCTGCTTCTCCACTGCCGGGTACAGAGCCTGCAAACTGCAGTTTCCAGCCTGGCTTTCCACCTGGCTCCTTGTCACATGCCGCCAAGGAGAGACCCCGGCAGGAGTTCGGAAAAAGCTTTTCTTCTGTAGACTTGGTTGTGCTTCTGCAGAGTCAGGGCAACCATGGAAGGGGAGGCAGCAGTGGCTGAGGGAAGGGGCAGTCTCCTGGTTTTCTGCCAACTAGGCCCTGACAACAGCAGGCTGAGGGCAATGAGCAACAGTTTTTCTTTCTTCTTTTTGCTCTTTCTGAACTGGAGGCGGCAGACACTTGCTGCAGTGACTGATCTTTGGGAAGTCATACCCTCCCACCTGTCCTCCAGCTCTTCTAACACCTCATGACCAACCTCCTATTTCAAAATCTAGATAATCTGTTTTCCTGATTAGATGAGGAAAACCTGCATCTTCCACTTTCATTGACAAGGGCCAGAGTCAGTGAAACCCTTTATCTACCCTCAGTATCGTGGGTTTTTGGATTCCATTTGAGTCTTTCCATCAAAAGACTCAAAGTACAGACCTGCCCAGAAAGAGGAGGTAGCTAGAGCTGGCTGATGCACGTCGAACAAACCAGGTTGGAAGCTAATGTTTTTTCTTAGGTACTCTTGGTCTTAGGTTAGTTTATCCAGCTAAATTCTCCAAGGTGAGGGTCCTGTGTGAGTGACTTACTGTGGGTGGTGTAGGCAGGATGCAACCAGGCCTCCCAGGGTCACTCCAGCCTGGCCTCCAGGGGGAGCTCTGGCGTGTGAGTGGCCTCAGAACTTTCGTGATGATTGCAGCCATAGATCATTTCCAAGGGTCACCCTCAGGGGCCGTAAACTCCCAGGCGATTTTGACTAACTCCAGTAGCCTGATAACAGGCCTCTGAAGAAGAGTTGCAGGTGTGAGCCTTTGGAACAAAACTACACACAGAAAAGATATGGGACCTGGGGAATCCAGCCAGAGAACTGACAGGGCCCCTCTGATTATGACTTGTACTATCTGACTGTGAAAAGACCTTCAGAAAGGGGTGGCCAGCCCTTCAGAAAGGGGTGGCCAGCCCTTCACTTCTTTTTTTTTTTTTTTTTTAAGTATTTGTTTATTTATTTATTTATGGCTGTGTTGGATCTTCGTTTCTGTGTGAGGGCTTTGTCTAGTTGTGGCAAGCGGGGGCCACTCTTCATCACGGTGCGCGGGCCTCTCACTATCACGGCCTCTCTTGTTGCGGAGCACAGGCTCCAGACGCGCAGGCTCAGTAATCGTGACTCACGGGCTTAGTTGCTCCGCGGCATGTGGGATCTTCCCAGACCAGGGCTCGAACCCATGTCCCCTGCACTGGCAGGCAGATTCTCAACCACTGCGCCACCAGGGAAGCCCTAGCCCTTCATGTCTGCCTCTCAAATTTTATGCAAGTTCCTCTTTGGCCAACTCTAACCCAGAATCGTAGGGGGAAAGGGATTCTAGGAAATGTAGTCCCCAGCTGAACCGTGTTAATGACAGAACAATCCAGACAACTAGCCTAACTGTTTTAATAAAGTATCACCAAACTCAGGTTATGGGTGGACCTCCTGTCGCTAGAATATCCACAGGAAACTGTTGGTGGATATTCTCCCAGCCGTACTAGGAAAAACTGTTGATACAGCACCCTGTGTGGCCCCCATGATGTGCTCCATCAAATGAAAAGGGGTGGTCCACAGGTGGGGAGGGGGGGATAAAGTTCCAGGCAGCAGCCTGGCCCTGGAAGGTTCTAGGCCAAGTCCTCACCTCTCCACTTGGCCCCAGTTCTGGCCCTCTCACCCTAGCACCCCCATCCCCAGCTTCCTTGAGACTCATGTCAATTCTCAGTGCTCATTTGGGGAATCGGAGATAAAGTCAGTGTGGTGTTGCAGCAAAGAGCATGGTCTCAGAAGCCAGATTTCTGAGTTCAAGTACTGGGTCTACCACTTCCCACCTGTGCAACCTTGACCAAATGACTCAATCTCTATGCCTCAGTTTCCTCATTTGTCAAATAGGAATAGCGTTACTACCTATCTCATATGGTTGTTGAGAGGATGAGAGGAGTTAATGTGTCAATCACTTAGAATTTATATGAATAACATTCATTAAATTTCAATGACTAAGTCACTTTATTTAGTGATTATGTACTTTTTATTTTCTTTATATTCTACTAAAGCATTACCCAATGGGATCTGACAATACTTTGAAATAAATTAGCATTGTCATGTGTAAGAAGACAGAAGTACACGATGACATTTTCAAAACTTTCTTATTCCTACTTGTTACTATTTCAGAGTGACCTTTCCCCAGATTTGTAAAGTTTTTATCATACATGGAATTTACTCTTAAAAGACAATCTTTAGGGAAATTTTCTAATAGAGTAGTGATTATAAAAAGGTTAAAGACCAAGTATGAGGCATTTGAAGTCGTCTTATTTCCATCAATAGCTGGCAAATTTCACCAATAAATATTTGCCTAAGTAGCAGGAGCATAAAGCCATAAGAAAGGTTTGCAAGTGTTGGGTTTCACTGAAGATTCAGCGAGAGTAGAAATGTATTCTCCCGGAGAAGTAACTTTGAGTTCCTCATGTTTGGTCTCTAAGAAATAACTGGTATAGTCTAGTGGTCCAGTATGATGAGTCACTGTGGTCAGAACTTTCCCTCCCAAAACACTCATACATGCTAGTGGTACTGAATATTTTGTCCAGCCTCCTTGGAGGACAATTTGGAGATGTCTGTCAACACTTTAAATGCTTATACCCAGTCATATGCTAAGTGTTTGTTGTATAATAAAGAATTCGAATAGTCTTTGTCTCAGGTTCCTGGGATGGAACCTCTAAACCCTTGGAATTTCCTGAGTGTTAAGAGTGCTTTTGTTATTTATGGTGGGCTCCTGGGGTTGCACCTGAGTTAATGAGGTGACGTTATGGGCTCCTAGGAAGTTTCAGGATGAGCGCTGGCTGTGTCAGAGAGATGGATCCTGTAATTACAGGGTTGGGGCTTTAGGCCACCTGCTGCTAGCCCAACCTCCCTCCCCTGGGAGGGGACACGGCTGGAGATTGAGTTCAATCACATGGCCAATAATTTAATCAATCATGCTGCCATATTGAAACACCAATAAAAACTCTGAACACTTGAAGCTCCAAGAGCTTCCTGGTTGATGAACACATTGATATGCCAGAAGGATGATGTGTCCCTGCAGCCACAAAAACTCCATTTGGGAACCTGCCAGGCTTCACCAATAGGTTTCCTCATTTGGCTGGCCCTGATTTGCATCCTACGTAGTATAACTGTAATAAGTGAAGTGGTCTCCTGAGTTCCATGGGTCATTCTAGTAAATTATCAAACCAGAAGGGGTCACGGGAGCCCCCACATTTGTAACTAGTTGGCTAAGAAGTGTGGGTGGCCTGGGGACCTCCAGACTTGCAGCTGGTATCTGAAGTGAGGCCAGCCTTGTTGGGGGCTGTGCCCTTAACCCATGGAGTGTGCACTAACTCCAGGTAGTGGCAGAATTGAGCTGAGGTACTGCAGTGTTTAACAACCAACTCTGCAGGGACAAGGGAAGCCCTCATGTGTAATCATTGCAGGTTCCCATGATGTAAATACTCTCACTATGGCCAATTCAAGTTACCGGTGTGATGTCATTGACCACGGAGCTGGGAAGAGATGTGTTTGACCTGGTCCTCATGGGCCTGTATAAACTGACTCCAGCACATTATTGCTTGTATCCTTGGACCAAGCAACTCTACTTCTCAAAATGCAGCTGGCAGACTTTCACCATCCCAAATATGTACAAGGATGTTCATTGTGTGTTGTTAGTATTCATAAAAGATTAAAAACAATCTACAGGCCCACCAATAAACTTAAATCACTGGGCATGAATAAAATGAAATACTCTGCAGGGTTTAGAAAGAACGAGGCAAATCTACACTGATGTGGAGTAATTTGCAAGATGTATCATTAAGTGAAAAAAGGAAGATGCAGAACCATCTGCAGGTTGCTGCCATTTAGTATAACATGAAGGGAGATATATATTAACTGTATACATGTGTAGACTTTCTTGGGAAGGAATACGTAAAAATCTAGTAAAAGAGGTAGATTCTGGGAAGGAGGATTGGGAGATCTGAGAGAGAGACACTACTTTTTATGTAAACATTTTTGTACTGTTTGCATTTTGATGGCAGCTATTTAAAAAATTAAAGCCACAAGCAATGATAGAAAGTAGGGTAATTGGAATGAATGAGTAAATAAATGAATGAGTGAACCTTTGAACAAAATGACCTTAGTTCTTTCATTGAAGTTAATATACTTGTCACTGATCTCTGCACACAGCTCTGTTCTAAAGGTGACAGGGTTTAAAAAGAAACCATGAGGCAGTCTCTAACAGTGAGGTCAAACACTGAAATGCCTGTAGGAGCCAGGTGGACATCATGAATGCAGGAAGCTGTCCAGGTGGGGGCCATGTCAAAAAGAAGGGCTCCCGCCGAACTCGAGGGAAGCCTTGACTCGGCTATAGCAGCCGTTGGCCTGCAGCAGTGCGGGCCCAGGGTTGCCAGATCTTTTGACTTTTCAAGAGAATTCAGAAATCCAAAAAAATTTCTTGTTTAAAGTAAGCAACAAATACAAATCTTTTAACAACATAATATGAACCAGAGGAAATCCATTAGGGGAATTCCCTGGCGGTCCAGTGGTTAGGACTCAGCGCTGTCACTGCTGTGGCCCGGGTTCAATCCCTGGCTGGGGAACTAAGATCCCACAAGCTGTGTGTCACGGCCAAAAACAAAAAAACAAAAATCCATTATAACTTTGTAATTTTAAAGAGGAGGACTACTTTTCCACAACTGAAATACAGGAATTTGCTTAGGTTGAGCTTAAATGAGTAGCAAATATTTGGATTTCGCAGTCTAAGGAAAGAGATTTTACCATTTTTTTCCCCTTAAGTCCATCATTATATTTAATGATGGTATTGGTAAAGTTAGTGTCTTAGTCCATTTGGGCTACTATTAAAAAAACAAAACAAAAAACCACAGACTGGGTAACTTAGAAACAACAGAAATTTATTTCTCACAGTTCTGCATGCGGGAAGTCTCAGATCAGGGTGCCAGCAGGGTCACGTTTTCTGGTGAGGGCTTTCTTCCTGGTTCACAGCCAGTGCCCTCCCCCTGTGTCCTTACCCGGTGGAAGGGGCAGGGAGCTCTCTGGAGCCTCTTTTATAAGAGCACTAGTCCCATTTATGAGGGCTCCACCCTCATGACCGAAGCACCTCCCAAATACCTAATACCATCACCTTTGGGGGTGGTTAGGATTTCAACCTATAAATTTGAGGGAAAAACAAACATTCAGACCATAGCAGCTAGTTAACCAACTTCTCTTGGCAGTGTATACTGATTAACAGATTTTAAAAGCTTTGAGAAATTGCCAGGCCCATGCAAAAGTGAGGGATGAGAATGGGAGAAAGCTCTAAACGTGGTAGCTGGGCAGACCCAGGAAGGCAGCCAGGGAGGGGAGCCCAGATGGAGGCAGTTAAAGGAGAGGACTACAGTACTGCCCGCCTTGGGAGGATGGGAAAGAGCCCAAAGACCGGAAGTCCAATCATTATAAGGTAGTCTTTTCCAGTGGGTTTTCTTGCTTATTGATCTGCCTTTCTGAATCCCCTGTGTCTCCACTCTAGCTTCATTAGAATTGCCTGTGTCCGTCAATATCTGCATTATAACTAATTTATCCCTACTGACTGAGATCCTCCCAGCACCCTGGTGGCTGAAAGTGTGCTGATTTCCAGTTGCTCTAGCTTTTTAAAATCTCAGCTGTCAGCATAGCCATGCTTCCACGGAAGCTCAGGCCCACAGGGTTAAGCAAGCCCAGATGGAAGTGAGATTAATGGGGGCGTCTGTGTTACTGCAGAGGGAGAAGAAACAGTGGCATTAATAATAATGATGACGATGGTAGCAGCTTTTAGTATGGGCTAAGGGGCTTTATGGGAGAGGCAACCAGAAGTCTCACCCCATTACTCCATCTAGCTCCAAGCCCGGCATCTCTTGGGGACTGTCTCTTCCTCCAAGTCAGGTCCACGTGTAATTTCTCAGAGTCCAGCAACGATCAATTTGAATATTTCCAACATCTAAATATTTCAACAGTGGTAGAAAAAAAATAAGTTAACCGCAGCTGAGTCCTTTTTGGATAAAATCAAATATAACCACCCAGAACACCCAGTCCTGAGCACACTTTATCCAGCCAGAGAAGACTGGCAGGCACTCCTGTCCTTGGCAGTGAAGTGACGTCCTTGGTCAGCCAATCTGGCCGCCCCTGGTTTTGCAAACAGAAAGGACTTTTCATATCAAGGTTATATCCTGTTTCCTCTTATAAGAGCCATCTTGGACCAAACTTTGTCCCATTCTTTCAGGACTTGACTGAAAGCTACAAGAATGAGCCAACACACTCCAACACTGGGACATTTTTCTACTGAAGTCAAGGCTGAAGTTCCATACTATTGTTTCTTAATTGCAGAGCAGGAAGCTAAGACTCAGGGAGATTAAATAACTAACCCCATCAGCAAGACGCAGAGCACAGATATGAATCTTATCCTGCTTCAAGATTATTCTTTTTATTTCATCTTCTATAACTTTTGCATTTCTAACTATAGAAGTAAGTGCGTAAGTGTGATGGGAAAATTGGAATACACAGAAATGTATTTTGCATTTCTTTTCAACCTCACTCTCTTTTATTGTTACATGCGTGCAAAAAACACATGTAGCATTTCATCAGGATTAGTCATTACATGTGCTCTACAAAGTGCAGACTTCTCACCCTCAGGCAGGAAAAACAGCCCCAAGACCTGGAAGGTTTCCCATAGTTTATTGCTTAGGTAATAAGCTGACCGTGAGATGGTCAGCGCATGCCCCTCCTCCTCTTCCTCCCGAAGCTTCAGGATCTCCAGCACCTGAATTGGGAAGCAGGGGCGGACATGGTTAAGACACACCCCTACCCCTGCCACCTCCCATCTGCCCACTCTCCCTTGGGACCCGACCTCCGGCTCCGACTCCCAGGCCTGATGCCTGGACAACTTCTCCTCGTTCGTCAGCTTCGTCATGGCCTCGTACTGGTAGAGAAGCTTCTTGGTGTGCTCTATGGGCTCCACCTGGAACAACCACCACAGTGACATGGAGAAGCAGCAATGGCTGGGGCTGTAGGCAGATTCTGGAGCCAGACCTCCTGGGTTCAAATCTTCCCCTGTCATTCTCTAGCTGTGTGACCTCAAGCAAGTTGCTTAACCTCAAAAAAAAGAAAAAAAAAAAATTGCTTAGGCTCTCATCTCTAGGTGAGAGCCACCTCAAAATTACCTCAGATGGGCTTATATTTCACTGGGTTAAATTTCAAATAACTCATTATAATGAATAATCCAAGCACTAGATAAATTGAGATTTTTAAAATATTCTGTTTCATGCCTGATTTCAGAAATGGTGCTGGAATATGATGAACCCCACGTTTACCTAAAGTAAGGAGAATCCTGGCCACTAACAGGGTGAGGAGGAGACATAAAATAAGGTCAAATATGCATCCATTCATTTGTCATTCAACAAGTAATTCAGAGCACCTTTTTTTTTTTTGGGCCTCGCTACACAGCTTGCAGCATCTTATTAGTTCCCCGACCAGGGATCAAACCTGTGCCCCCTGCAGTGGATGTGCAGAGTCCTAACCACTCGACTGCCAGGAAATTTCCCAGAGCACATTTTATGTGCCAGGCACTGGTTTCAGAATTGAGGATACAACAGTACACCAAATAGACAGAGTCCCTGCTTCAGGGGGCTTCCACTCCAGTAAGGGAGACAGACAGTAAACAAATGAACTGAGAAAATGTCAGGTTGTGATAAATACTGTGGAGAAAAATAAAGCAGAATACAGGGAATAGAAAGTGCTCAGGAATAAGGTTGCTCCTTTATGCTGTATATTAGTCTGCTTGGGCTGTCAAAAGAAAATATTGGGTTGGCCAAAAAGTTTGTTCAGGTTTTTCCGCAAGATGTTACAGAAAACCCAGACGAACTCTTTAGCCAACCCAATACCACAGACTGGGTGGCTTAAACAACAGAAATTTATTTTCTCACAGTTCTGGAGGCTAGAAAATTGCACCCTATTCAGTTGCAGTGAGAGCTCTTCTTCCTGGCTTGCAGACTGCCACCTTCTCTGTGTTCTCACGTGGCCTTTCCTCAATATGTGCACATGGAGGGTGGTGGGGGGAGAGGGAGAGAGAGAGAGGGAGAGGGCCCTCTGGTGTCTCTTATAAGGACACTAATCCTATCTGACCAGGGTCCCACCTATGTGACCTCGTTTAACCTTAATTACTTCCTTGTTCCAAACACAGCCACACTGGAGGGTTAGGGCTTCAATATATGAATTTGGGAGGGGACACATACATTCAGTCCATAATATACAGGATAGTCTGAGAAGGCATCTCTGATAAGATGTGGCAGCCAGCTTTCAAGATGGCCCTCAGTGAGCCTCACCTCCCAATATTCACACCCTTATGTAGTCTCCTCCCACAAAAGATCGGGGATGGTCTCTGTGTAATAAAGTACAGCAGAGATGAAGGTATTTGATTTCTGAGGCTGGGTCATCAAAGGTGTCAAAGCTTCCACCTTGCTTTTTTGGATGACTCTCTCTGGGGCAAGCCAACCACCATGTCAGGAGGACACTCAAGCAGTCCTGGGAGAGAACCACGTGGAGAGGGACTCAGACCTCCCCTCCAGCAGCTCTAATCTGTCAGACGTGTAAATAAAGCACCGTGGAACAGGAACCTCCAGCCCGAGTCAAGCCTTCAGATGACTGAAGCCCCAGCTCAAGTCTGCACTCCAGCCTCATGTGAAACCCTTAGCCAGAGCCACCCAGCTAAGCTGGCCCTACACTTCTTGTCTACAGAAAATTTGAGGTAATAAAGCCTCTACACTGAAGTAATTTGTTAGCCAGCAAAAGATAAGTAGTACATAAGGTGAGCAACCTGAAGGAAGGAAGCAAGATGAAGCTTACTTTTCCTTCCTTTTCCTTCTTTTTCCTTCCTTTTCCTTCCTTTTCCTTCCTTTTCCTTCCTTTTCCTGCCTTTTTCTGCCTTTCAGGAGGAAGGAAAAGCAAGTGTCAAAGCCATGAAATCAGAGCACGTGTGGCAAGTTCAAGGAACAGCACAGAGGATAGTGCAGCAGGAACAGAATGAAATACAGGGTCAGATCACATAGGGTCTATGTGTCTCCACCCTGCCAGAGTCACGTGCACAGAGACGCCCACTTAGGAGAGCATCTTTTTTTTTCCCCCCTTTGGTTTAGATTTTTTTTTGAATTTTATTTTATTTTTTTTATACAGCAGATTCTTATTAGTTATCTATTTTATACATATCAGTGTACATATGTCAATCCCAATCAAAGATTTTTTTTTTTTGGATGTGGAGCATTTTTTTTTAAGTCTTTATTGAATTTGTTACAATATTGCTTCTGTTTTATGTTTTGGTTTTTTGGCCGCAAGGCATGTGGGATCTTAGCTCCCCGACCAGGGATCGAACATGCACTCCCTGCATTGGAAGGTGAAGTCTTAACCACTGGACCACCAGGGAAGTCCCTAGGAGAGCATCTTATTTGTTTTAACGGAATGTCCTGATAAGTTTTGAATCTCATGTTGTCAGATTATGCCAGCCATCTTGGTGATCCCAAGAACCCTCACTCTTAAATATTATTTATGTTTACAATTCCCAAATTTGTCTTTCCAGTCTAGATGTCTCCCCTGAACTTCAGCATCTCATACCCAAGGGCCTAGTCAACATCTGCCCTGGAATAGCTAATAGCATCTCAATCTTACTGTGGCCAAAATCATATTCCTGCTCTTCCCACACCTCACCCCCCACAATCCTCCTCATCTCTGAAAATGAAAATCCATCTTTCAGGGACTCAAGTCAATAACCTTAGAGACATCTTTCACTTTCTCTCTTTCTTCCCCCCATACACCCATCCAAAATATCGGCAAAGTCTATTAACACTCCTTTTAAAATATATCCAGAATCCAACACTTCTCACCATCTCCACCCCATCCAAGCCACTCTTATTTCTAGGCTGGGTTATGGTATGAGTTTTCTAACCAGTTTCCCTTTCCCTCCTATGGTCTACTCTCAGCCCCGTAGCCAGAGGGAGGTTTACATATATCCGATCATGTCATCTGTCTGCCCTGAATTCCCCAATGTCTCCCCATCTCACTCAGTGTAAAAACCAAAATCTTCACAGGATAAGGCCCTTCAGGATCTTGTCCAATTATCTCTCCAACCTCATCTCTAGTTACTCTCGCCCTTCCTCAGCTTCAGCAACAACAGCCTCCCTGCTCTTGCAGAAACGAGCCAGGCACACTTCTGCCCCAGGGTCCATGCTCTTGCCGTTCCTGTTATCTAGAATACTCTTTCATCTGATTTATCCAAGATTTACTCCCTTACCTCCTTTGGGAATGTGCTCACGTGTTCCCTTGCCAGCAAAATCTTCCCTGACCACCCTCTTAAAAAGTGCAACCCCCTCTCCAGAATCCCTTATCTCTTTGCTTCATTTTTGCACATAGCTCTTATCACTATCTGACATTTTATACATTTTATATGTTTTAATTATTATTTAGTTGTTTTATTGATTTATTTTTGTTGGGCTCCTTCTGCTAGAATATAAGCTCCTTGATGGTAAGGATTTCTGTCTGTTTTGCTCACTGCTGAATCCCCAGGGCCTAGAACAGTTCTTAGCACATGGTAAACACCTAATAAACACTTGAATGAATGAATAAGCCCCTTAGCGTGGATATAAGAGCCTCCGTTTCGGGACATGAGCAAGTGATGAAACGTGGTAGCTAACCTGCCAGGCTTAAGATAATGGGGAGAACTCGACATGCTCTAAAGAGTGAGGAAAAGAAAAACAAAAGCAAGGTGTACCGAGAAAGGCCCAGCATCACTGGGGGGTACCCGAGAGGAGCCAGAGAGAAAGTTCCTCCCTTGGGGGTGGGCTCAAAAGACTGGGGAAATCAGAACTATTTAAGGGGACTTTTAAACTAGTTTTTTGTAAGGTATCCAATGTAAATCCCAGTCCTCCACCTTCCCTACAAAATGTTGCCACCAATTCTTCTCTGCTTCGTAATGCTTCTGTGGGAGGGGATTCTGGCTGGAGAAGTGGGCAAGGATTGACTTTTGCATCCAAGTTGGCTGATGTTCAACATGTTCCATGCGGAGGTCAAAGGCCAAGAGCACAGCTGATGTCTGATTGCACCTGCAGCCTTTAACCTTGCTGTGTATTTCCTTGGCTGGCTTCTGTTGAAGGGAATGGTGATTTGAACAAGGACCAGGGTTTTAATTCATCAGACACTGTGTGCTGTGGCTTGGGTCCAATTCATCTTAAGGGCAGCTGCTTTCCTACACATTCTTCGAGTCATACTTATAATTATTACCAATAACCCCACATACGTGTGCCAGACACGACAGCCTGAAAAGACATGATCTCTGAGCTAAACAGCTTAGTTTCTGTTTTAATCATGGAGTTCTAGGATCTTACTCCCCTACTTTTTTCTAATACAGTTAGCTGATTTAAAGCAAGTAGCCTTTTGAATTCCCCTCTCCGTGAATTTTGCTTCAACCCGTGCTTTGGGAGAGCTGCGGGCAAAGAAATTTCTTTGAGGAACAACAAAAGTGCTCACTGCCCCTGGAGAAGGGACAGAAAATTAAAGCATGGAGCCAAGAATCATGTTATTTTTGTATTGTTAATATAAAATCACATTGAGATAGTACGTATATTAAGAGTTAAACCTATTCACAGAGAGAGAAAAAAAATATTTTGTAGGCTAAAAAGCCATATTCACAAAATATATATTTTATCTACATCCTGTCTGGCTTTTATCTGCCTTTATTCCCATTGTCTTTTTCCTTTTTTTTTTTTTTTTTTTTTGGCAGTGCCGCGTGGCATGCGGGATCTTAGTTCCCCCACCAGGGATCAGACCCGTGCCTTCTGCAGTGGAAGTGCAGAGTCTTAACCTCTGGACCGCCAGGAAAGTCCCCGCAGTATATTTCTTGAAGTATCAATAATGTGCCATAGGCTAAAAGAGCCATAAGGATACTTTTCCTTTGGGGTTTTCTGTCCTGAAACCCTAGCTCTGCGCAGCCCCTACCCTCCTTCCCCTCTCACCCAGCTTTACTCATCATGAACCTTCCATTTTGAAACTGTTAGCCTTTCAGGTCCTCTCTCCAAATTATATTTCACTCTCCAGGTTTTCTACAGGTAAAAAGAAATACATAACCTTTCCCAAATCTCTCAGATTTTTAAACTCAATTTCATTTAATTCCAATACCACAAGTGATTTAAAAAAAAAAAAAAAAACAACCCAGCAATGCCGTTGTTACAAATGGGTGGACGAGGGCAGGGATTAGCAGTGATATCTAGTAGGTAGAGTTCAATAAAACTTCTTGAAACCAGATTAGCAAAATACTGTTAGGATATATGATGAAGCACGGGAAGAGCCTTTGGGGTGTGAACCCAATTCTCCAGACCATACTCTTCTCACAGCCATTGCAAGCATGTGCAAGTTCTACGTTTAAAAAAGAGAGAGATGGACAAATGGGCCAAGGGAATAGGACAGAGAGCCTAAAACAGGTGCATGCCTAGAAGGATACTTTGTGTAAGTGGAGGTGACACTTCACAGCAGTAGAGAAAGACAGTGATCGACTAAATGGTGGTGGGTGTCCATATGGAAAATTTGAAATTGAGCCCCTACTTTACAACATACACAATAAATTCCCAGTGGATTAAAAATTCAAATATGGAAGGCAAAAACATTCAAACTTTTAGAAGAGAGTATCTTTATGACCCAAGGGGTTAGAGGGCAGAAAGATTTCTTAAAGCACAGAAAGTACAAACCTTATAGGATAACACTGATTGGTAAATTAGACTGTTAAAATTATGAGCCTATATTCATCAAATTACACCCTAAAAAAAGCGAAAAGGCAAGCCACAAACTGAGAATAAGTATCTGTAATAAGGTAACTAACAAAGTATTAGTATCCTGAAAATAAAAAGAGCTCCCTACGAATGGTTGAGAAAGCAAAAAAACAGCACAATTGTTAAGTGAGTAAAAAATGTGAACAACTCTAAATATAGCCAACAAATATAATACCACATTATAATAGATATGAAAAAAGATGGTCTTTGTAAGTTATCAGGAAAATATGAATTGTAATGAGATACACATTGGATTGGAAAATAACTAAAGTCTAATACCTAAAATAACTAGAAAGTCTGATACCAAGTGCTTGAAACAGTGTAGATCAACAGGAAATCTATTCACTGCTAATAGTAGAAAGTAATTTGGCCTTCCCTGGTGAGGCTGAAGATGTACACAGTCTGTGTATAACTCATCAAGCTCACTCCTACGTATAGATCCCAGATAAAATTCTAAAGATAATAACATGAAATTGTATAGCATTTCACAGTTTACAAAGCACTGTTATTGGTATATGTAGTCTACAAACTATTTTTTTTATGAAAGTATAGTTGATTTACAATGTTGTATTAATTTCTGCTGTACAGCAGAATGACTCAGTTATACACATATATACATTTTTTTCATATTCGTTTCCATTATGGTTTATCCCAGGATACTGAATGTAGTTCCCTGTGCTATACAGTAGGACCTTGTTGTTTATCCATCCTATATAACAATATAGTTTGCATCTGCTAACCCCAACCTCCCAGTCTATCCCTCTCCCAGCCCCCTCCCCCTTGGTAACCACAAGTCTGTTCTCTATATCTGTGAGTCTGTTTCTGTTTCATAGATAGGTTCATTTTTGCCATATTTTAGATTCCACGTATAAGTGATATATGGTATTTGTCTTTCTACTTCTGACTTACTTCACTTAGTGTGATAATCTCTAGGTCCATCCATGTTACTGCAAATGGCATTATTTCATTCTTTTTTATGGCTGAGTAGTATTCCATTGTCTATATGTACCACATCTTCTTTATCCATTCATCTGTCAATGGACATTTAGGTTGCTTCCATGTCTTAGCTATTGTGAATAGTGCTGCTATGAACATTGGGGTGCATGTATCTTTTTGAATTATAGTTTTGTCTGGATATACGCCCAGGAGTGGGATTTCTAGATCATATAGCAGTTCTATTTTTAGTTTTCTGAGGAACCTCCGTACTGTTTTCCAAAGTGGCTGCACCAACTTACATTCCCACAAACAGTGTAGGAGGGTTCTCTTTTCTCCACACCCTCTCCAGCATTTGCTATTTGGTCTACAAACTATTTTTAATCCATTTTTAGTAAGCAGTATTAACTCTACTTTTCACAGAGGTTTAGTTATCTTTCTAAGGTGACATGATTGGTGAGTGGCATTGACACTTGCCTGTGTAAATTTCCCCATCTCCTGGTAACGACCCCCCACTTTTGTGTGGGGATCTACCCTCTCCACTCTTATGGGATCCGGATGAGGCTCCATCCACACATGGTCAATTAAAGCGCCACAGTGATTGGTCCAGGGATAACATGGATCCCTAGGCCTGTTCGTTCAGAGTGAACCTTAGGACTGCTGGAAAAGTGTCCTGCGCTTTCTTGCTGGTCTAGACCCTGTGAGCAGATGAGACCAGAGCTAATGTAAGCTGCCTTGTGGAGTCTGAGAAAGAAGCAGAGGTAGAGTTGAGGGGTGGAAAGAAAAGAAGCCTTCACGACATAATTTATAACTCTGAGCTACTTGAAGCCAGATTTACCCTTGAACATCTAAGTTATTTAAGCAAGAAACTCCCTTTTTGCTTAAGTGAATGAGTTACCCTTTCTGCAATGTACAAGCCAAAGAATTCTGGACCATACAATGACAAAGCCAAAAGTAGAGCCCAGCTGTCCCAATGTCCACTGTTCTTTCCATAGCTCTGCCCAGCAGGATGTGGCTGGTAGGCTCCAAAGCCAACAAGAAAAAAATGGAAATAGTGTTTTGCTTTTACTAGGACAGGACTCTTGGAGTTTTTCCCCAGCCTATTACACCTGAAAATATTTTTTCTCTTATTTCTATGGGTATATATCTAGTTTGTATCTTATCCCATTCAAGATCAACAACTTCATAACTGAAGTAGTTTCTTTGTCAAAAATCCCCCTTAACATAGTCAAGGACAACATTATGTAATTATAGATAAATTCATCCAAGCTATCAATGGGGATATATGTATATGCATAGCTGATTCACTTTGTTATAAAGCAGAAACTAACACACCATTGTAAAGCAATTATACTCCAATAAAGATGTTAAAAAATTTTTTTAATATAAATAAATAAATAAATGTGATCAAAGTGAAGATATATGTTAAATTATTATCATGAAAGGGATATAGACTATTTGATTCAACAAGAAGACTGAAGTCTGATGACGCTGCGAAGAAAATAACCAACAACACAGAGTTGTAAACGACATTTCCTCTCCACACAGGAGAGTGGACAATTGTCAGAGCTGTCACAAAGACATTTAGCTTCTGACAGAGGCTGACTGCACCTGGAGAGAGGGACCACCCTGCCAGCTGGGGTCAGTGAGCTGGAACTGTGGGTCTGGAAACTGCACCGTAATTGCAAGACCACAGTCCCCAAACCCAGTCTGACAAGTGTGAATGTACCTCTGGGGACATCACGGGAATTCCAGAATGGTGATCACCAACGTGGATAACAAAAGCCATCCCCCGTCAGAGCAAATAAGTCAGGTTATCAAAGAATGAGCGTGAGATAGCCACCCAGCTGCTGAAATTGTAAAGCACTCAGAGTTGGTCTTCAAAGTCTCCACTGCTCCTTCGCTCCCCTCCTGGACCTTCCGGCTTCCCTCCCCCCTCTCCCCACAGACCCACAATAAGGTACTCGATTCGGACATACCCTCTGGGAAAGGGCTTAAAGCTCCAAATCAAATCTCTTTCTCTCTTTCCATCTCATTCACCAGAATTTCCATTCCCTCACAGAATCATGAACATTGGAGCCATGCAGTGCTAGGTTAGAAGCCAAACCATGCCACTGACAAATGAATGAAGCTGGGCGAGTTAGCTAACATTCCTAAGCATCAATTTCCTCATCTGAAAAATGGGAATAGTAATATCCCCTCACTCATAGAGTTATTGAGAGAATTCACTGAGATAAAGCATGTAATGCAGTTTACCCAATGGGTGGTCCATAGGAAAATCCCAATAAGCATCAGTAATTATTATTATTGCTACTAGTAATAATAATAGTGATACAGATAAAGATGATCAATAGGTCTAACCATCCTGTGGGAGTTTGCCTATTTTTGAAAAAAGAGCTTAATTGCTGGTTGATAACTTTTTGGAAGGACCCATTCACCATTTGCATTTTGCCTCCACTGTTTTTGCCTGTGGGGCTTTCTGTAGGACAGATCATGTATTCCTTACTGTAGTAAATTTCAATATTCCTTTTTCACAGGATCTATCAGCTCTGAAATAAGTCTTTATACATAGCATGTAACCAACCCAAATGATGCCAAACAAGGCGCTAGCCCAAAGATCCAATACTAGCAATATACAAGACCTTTTCCCCCTTTCCTTTAGTGATTTACTTTAAGAATAAATTGCTTTTCTTTAAAGGTCACTTTGTTGCTTTAGAACAACAAAGGGAATTGCACAAAAGATGATTTATGCAATATTATGCAATTTTTCCTAAGATTTTATCTATTATTGCAATTTTCCTAGAAAAAAAAAAAAAAAAAACCTCAAGATGTTGACTAAGTAAAATGATTTGCCTGAAAATACAAATTTTATCAGAAATAAAAATAACAAGCAATGTATTTTATATAATCTTCCACCTGGGTAAGGCATAATATTTAATTACAATTAATGTTTATTGAATACTTACTATATGCCCAGCAGTATACACTAAGGGTTTTATATGTATCATCTCATTGAGTCCTGACAATTATTTTATCAGGTAAGTTATTATTATTCTCATTTTTAAAACAGGAAATATAATATAACTTAGCCAAAGTCACACACTAGCAAGGGCTGAGTGGAGAACAGATTTATCTTACTCTCTAATTCAAGTTTGTTGATCAAGCAAGACCCAACTCTTGAGCATGACACCTCCAAAAGGCAATGTTGGAAAATGTTCATTGGGATAGCTGTGAAGTCCTGAATCAGAACAGCCAATTCCAGTAAATCACATAGACTCTGCCCTCTTAGCTTCTTCAAAACATCCATCCTGAACTTCCCATCCAATAGGATGGGGCACGAAAATTTCCCAGTTCTAAGGCAGATTCATCATGAAAAAAATCAGGTACAATAATGATTATCTGCCCAGACACATATTGCCTTCCATCCTTCCTGTAACGTTTTGAGGTGTGTATCACTCCCATTTGACAGATGAGGAAATAAGGTTCTGAGAGATTAAGTCAGAGACCAGAGCCTGCTCTCAGCTCACAGGGATGTTCTTTTGGCCCACAGAGTAGTATTGAAATATTTGAGCCAACATTTAAAGATTGGATGACATGCTAAAACCTGGATTTCTGGATTCTATTGAGACTCTCAAATTCCCAGAAACCCTGGCCACATTCCTTCCTGGCATCAATAGCTAAAGCTGAGGAGTAGTTGCCCAGGGCCCATTGTCTCCAGCCACCACTGTCCCCATCAGCATCACCCATTCCCTTTTAGCATAAATATCCACTGGTTCCCACCTCTCATGAGAACAGGCAGAATATTACAACCAATTGAGTGATCTGCAGAAGACCCAAGCCATGGGAAATACCCACTCTGCCACAGCCACCATCTCCAAAAGATGCCCACCTGCTGGGCAAAAAGGAGAGCCACAGAGGAATGACACAGATACAGGACACTGAATGTATTCTCTCCGTCTATTCAAAACACTATTTGCCACACAGCACACTTTAAATTGTCGCAGAATACTGTTTTCATTAATTGTCTTGTGTGTCTATTGTACAGGCAGCCTTTGTTGTTTTCCCACATGACTTGCCTAGGAGCAATTCTAATAAAAGACTCAGATCATACAGTATCCATTTTCTGCTTCTTTTCAGTAGTAGGGCCCCTGAGTTTTAGCTAGAAATCTAGCCACCACCCAAGAAGAAACTACATTTCCCAGACTCCCTTGTGGTTAAGTGTGGCCATGTGACTTACTTAGACCAATGGGATGTAGCCAACTTCAGGGTCTTCTAAAAGATTGACCTGCCCCAGGCTAGACCACCAATGTGGAAGTGAGCCAGCATCAGCGCTAAGGACATTCGAGGAGATTACAGGGCAATAAAATGGAAGGCACCAGGGTCTCTGAATGTCCTCGTAGAGCAAAGCCACCCTACCAGCCCAAGTGAGCTCATTCTAGACTGTTCTTGGGAGATAAATAAGCCTATTTGCTTAAGCCACTATAGTTTATATGTCTTTGTTCCAGGCGCCTTCCTCCCCTTATCCACTCCCACTCCTTCCATTTTCAGGCATCCTTCGTTCTTCCTCGGGTTTCAGAGTATGAGCTGTCCTTCCTTCACTGCATAAAGTACAGCCTTAAATCCTAACACAGCTTCTGGGGAGCAGTATGGCCTTGGGCAAGTTCCTTACCTTCTTTGAACCTAATCTGCAAAATAATATTTGGAAGGATTTGTCAAAATGAGAGAGTACAGGCACATCTACCTTGTATTTTGGTATGTCTTTAGCCTATATCTTAACTTATATGACCACTTTCCAACCTATTTTTCTCTAATGCATTCTTGAGCCCACACTCCACACTTTATCAATGGTACCCCCATTACCCTTAGGAGTGAATCCAAGTTTCAAAACAAAGTTTAAAAGGCCCCAGATGACTGGACCCCAGTGTCACCTCCAGGCACGCTCTCTAGGCAGCCGGGGATGCTGTCATTTAGTTGGGAAAAGACCCTTTGCCAACTAGGCCTGTAACTCTTGTTTTAACTCCTTGCACTCTTGAGTTTCCTACAGGTCAGCCAACCAGAAGGCTGCACAGTGTAGGGGTTAAGACCAGAGGAATCAGACAGACCTGGGTTCTAATACTGTCTCCACCACTTCCTGCTGTGACCTCTGGCAAAGCACTTAACTTCCCTGTAAAACAGGTATGATCCTATGACTCAGCTCGGGTTGTTCTGATCATTAAATCAGATACTGTACAGAGAGCCCTCGGCTGAGTGTCTTGCATGTAGTAAACACTCAATAAATAGTTAGCGTTGCAGCTTTCCTTACTAGCTTTTTTAGTTTGTTGCAGCACAGAAGAAACATGGAACAACCTCCCACCCCTCGGCCTCTACCCAAGGATATATTCAGTGATGTACACAGTGAGTGTCACATCCTAAATTGCATCTCCCTGATGACAATGTGCCAGTGACACAGGATGAAGTCCAAGCCCAAGCCCTCTCCCACACACCCGCCTGTCTAGTGCATTTGGGGAGAGGTGAAGCGGTCTGTGAGTAGCCAACTCCCAGCATCCTTGTGCTCAGGCATCAGCTCCAGATCCTTCTCTACCAGTTTGCCCTGAGGAACCAGAAGCAAGTTGACTCTGGCTTTTGGAATTCTCTCTTGGAACCCTCAGGAATAAAAGTCCCTCCTGTAAAACCCCCAAAGCCCAGCTCTATTGTGGTCCAGTCATGCCTTCTTTAAAACAAGTGGGACTTCCCAGGTGGTCCAGTGGTAAAGAATCCGCCTTCCAATGCAGGGGACACGGGTTCGATCCCTGGTCGGGGAACTAAGATCCCACATGCTGCGGGGCAACTAAGCCTGCGTGCCACAACTACAGAGCCCACGTGCCCTGGCCCGCGTGCCACAGCTGGAGAGAGAAAACCCACAGGCCGCAACTAGAGAGAAGCCTGCACACCGTAACAAAGATCCCACGTGCCACAACTAAGATCCCATGTGCTGCAACTAAGACCCAACACAGCCAAAAAAATAAGGAAAATAAATTTTTAAAAGATTCCTACACTAGAACAACGTCAACAAGCCAGCAACCAAAAAGTAATTTTTAATTAACATTTTACTGCAGTTGCTCTCAAAGAACACCAAAGAGGGAACACAGAACTTGTTAGAAATTCTCTCTTCCCTTTCATTCACTTCCAATTATTCCTCAAACCCTGCAACTGTCCCAGAGGCTCTCAACCTTCTCCTAAAGCAAGACACACAGACACACACACACACACACACACACACACACACACACACACACATGCACACAGCCCACCAGCGGTATGCCAGAGTGGGCTTGCACCAGCTTGAAAGAGCCAATTGTTCAATTTTCAGGAATTTTGCCAGCTGGTTGTTCAACGCAGCCATTATTAAAAATTAAATTATAGAAACTTACAACAAAATAAATTATACACCAAAGTGATAAATATGCAATACTCAGAGGAAAAAGAGGAATGAACATGCAGCAACATGAGTGAATCTCAAAATAGTTATGCCGAAGCCAGACAAGAAAAGAGTGCATGCAGAGTGATTCCACTTATAGAAAACAAATCACCCTTATAGTGATGGAAAGCCAACCAGTGGTCATCTGAGGGCAGGGCTTGGAGGCAGTGGAAGAGACAGGTTATATAGGGACGTGAGGAGATTTGCGGGTATTTGATTTGATTGTGGTAGTAGTTTCACAGGTATATACAAATGTCAAAATTTATCACATTCAAGTACGTGCAATTTACTGTATGTCAGTTATACTTCAAGAAGCTGTAATAAACACTCAGAAATCCATCACTCTCTAATTATTTTACTACATTTTACTACTATCTATATACTCTTAAGGTTTATTTTTATTTTATTTTATTTTATTTTACTCTTAAGGTTTCTTTACACTCTGTATCTGTAATGTGGAGATACTATACAATAGTGCTTCTGGCCTCTGTTCCCAATTCCATTTTCAGTGACCTCATTTTGGTAGCTTGAAATTGGCCATGATGGGAGGGTTTACACCATGGAAATCAGCAGACACTCCAAACCAGGGCTTGATTTTTTGTTTTCTTGGTTGTCAAGACTTAAGAAAGTCATGGAAAAAATGCTAGTAATACAGATTAAACTTAAAACTGTGTTATGCCTTACATCGTGAACAGCACAAAAAATTAAGAAAAGATTCTTTCGGGGCTCCAAAACTATTATCCGACTTATCAAAAAAGTCAGTCACTCACATCATTGATGAATGTGTAAAGTTAAACATATTCTTTGTTGTTTCACTTTCTTATGTCTAACTTGTTAAAATAAATGAAAATATTAACCAACGTTTATGTGAGAACGATATTCATTTATCAGTTGCAATGGATCTAAGAGTTCAGCAAAAATCAGTGAAAGCATTCTGTGGGAATCAATTGTTTATAAAGAATTTATAATAAAGAGTATTACATATTTTATTTTCTGTAAATTGTGCATGACACAATAAAATCTATAATAAACTTACTTATGTATGTGTACACACACACAGAGTTTTGTTTTTTCAGAAAGCCTGTATTAAACATTTAGCAGCATTGCATCACTTTAATGTCACTGTGATGTCGTTTGCAAGATAACCATTCCATTTCATGGTGTCCCTGTCTTTCCTTCACATTAGGTCTTTATTCTGTAGCTCCCTGGTTGAGGGTTGTTTTTTTTTAAATTTATTTTTGCTTGTTTTTCTTTTTTGGGGGTGTTGTTCAATTTTCCCAATTCCAGAAAATAAAAAAGAAAGACTCTAGAATGACCAAGCTAGAGTCCTTCCTCCTTAATGAAGGAGGAAGATTGCAACCACTTCAATATAACCTGTTCTCTTCTCCTTTATTTCTGCCACGTGCACATTTTTGGCTCAGTGCTTTAGAGCTGACAAGATGCATGCACACGACTATGCTGCTCTAACCCAGCTGGCTCTTTGCACCTCCACGCCCCCCTTTAAGCCGCTTCACTAAGGTCCTGTCATAAAATCCAGCATCTGTGTGCTGAAGGCATTGCAGACAGAAGTACAGATGTTCCCTGCATAACATCCTCCAAGCTCAGAGGTGACAAGCAAAGCCTCAAACCCAAGATGGCCTGACCATAAAATCGTATCAACACTGATTATAGAGAGAGAAACATTCATAGGTTTTCCTGCAAAGCCCGGAAAGACGCAAAAATGAAAGTACTCGTTTGTTTGGGTGGTAAAAATGTAGGTGAACTTTTTCCTGTGTTTTGTATTCTATTCATGTCACTCTTGTTTGCATAAATATGGAAATGATTTGGGGGATGTATTTATGTATAGCATATCAAAATATAGAAATTGCATTTGATTTGCTTTGTTCCTATTCACCCTAAAGCACAAAGTGTTGTACAAATTTCTCATATTCACCTCTATTCTGCAGCCCTGCCACTCCCACTCCCATTACAGTAAGCCCCCTACATACGAACAAGTTCCATTCCAAGAGCGGGTTCGTAAATCCAATTTGTTCTTAAGTCCAACAAAGTTAGCCTAGGTACCCAACTGACACAGTCGGCTATATAGTACTGTACTGTAATAGGTTTATAATACTTTTCACACAAATAATACATAAAAAACAAACAAACACAAAAATAAAGAAAACATTTTTAATCTTATGGTCCAGTACCTTGAAAAGTACAGTAGTACAGTACAACAGCTGGCATACAGGGGCTGGTATCAAGCGAACAGGCAAGAAGAGTTACTGCCTGGAGGAGGGAGAGGAGGTGGGAGATGGTAGAGCTGAAGGATCGTCAGTAATAGGAGACGGAGGGCAAGCTGCAATTTCACTCATGCCTGACGTTGATGGAAAGCACTTTCTCGTCTTCAAAAGTTCACAGCTTGAATGTTCGTATGTAGGGGACTTATTGTATGTAGCAGGTGTTTGATAAATATTAGTTGAATGAATGAATGAAAGTCCCCTGCTATCTGGGTTGTTAGAAAGCACCATGTTGGCTGAAGGGAAGAGAAATGCTGTGTCCTAGCTTGTTGTATTCAGCTGGACAGGTTGGGTACTTTATAGCTTTAGGAAGGTGTGATTTATGTCATGTCTATGTGAATGGCACCCCCAACGATCACACAGGAAGATCTGACTCCACCGCTGGACGATCATTCCTCGAGGGCAGGGACCCCGCCTTATTTGCATCGGTTCTGCGTATGACACCTAGCAAGGTGCTCCACGCCCGGTAGGTCCAACTGGCTATTTGAGGAGTGAATGTATATGTCCAATAGAATTGTTCACAAAGCCGTGGTAGCCAAAGGATTGTTCTTCTTCACGTTAAGGATATTTTCATCTTTAGAACTGTGCTGAATAGTACAAAATGATGTCCTTTCCTCCCTACAGGCAATCATTCACTGAGCAGAATTTACTGAAATACCCGCTGTGTGCCAGACACAGGCGCTGCTTGGGACACTGAAGATACGGTGGTGAGTAAAACAAAGGCCCTGGCCTCAGGGAGGTTACATTCTAGTGAAGAACAGACAAGAAACAGATTAGCAAAGTAAGTGTATAATGTAATGTCAGGTAGTAGGAAATGATAGGAAGAACTTTAATGCCAAGTTAGAGGATAGAGGGGAACAGAGAGCAATTTCAGGGAAAATGGTTAGGGCAGGCCTCGGTGAGGGCGTGATGTTTAAGCAGCTCTAAGTACAGGAAGTGAGGAGGTGAGGCGAGCCAGTATCTAGGTTGGGAAGCCCCTCCCCAGGCCCAGGGCAGAGCGTGTGGAAAGGCCTGGATGTGGCAATGAACTTGATGTGATGAGGAAGAGCAAAGAGGCTGGCAGGAGTGAGTGGAAAGTGGTAGAAGAAAAATACCAGAAAATTCTTGCATTCTGGCCTCCTCTTTCTAGGTTCCATGAAACCCTTCAGTTAAGAATCAGTGTGGTGGTGGTGTTTTTTTTTTAAGTCACTCCTTATGTCAGGTTAACAGCTTACAGCACCATTCAACATTTTTTTTTACACCTTTACATTCCAAGCCTATCTTTTTGATATGAAACGCTGAATATTTTTCTTAGAATGCTCTCATTTCTTCAAGCAGTACAAGCTTTCTTTTTTAAAAAGAAATGTGTGCGGAGGGATTGTCCCCTCCATATTCCCGCTAATGTCCACGACGAGTCAGATTTTTGCTAATTATAGTTTCGAAAATGGCCTTTTCCTGACATTACCCCAATTTCTAAGCATCTCCTGTGTGTTGGCTGTTGGCAGTGTGACCATAAACAAGATGGTTCAGGCAAAAAGCAAACAAGAGTTTCACTATGGAAAATAAAGAGGGTTGAATTTGTATATCTTTGTTTCCCTAAGTATGTGATGTAGCTAAAACCATTCACCATTGCTCTTTACAAGGAGAGCCTGGTTAAATATTAACACTTTTCATCTTAACAGGGGTTCCTTTTGTTTCTTGTTAACAAAGTCCAATTTGACCAAAGCATTTCTTCTCTTCTTCTGGAAGTACTTGTAGGCAGAGTATTATATTGAAGGCTCTAGAAAATAATTCCTGCACATTTTTTTCCTACTATGGAACACTGAGCAGTGGGGTGATGTGAAATACTTTATGATCAGATGGGTTGTGCTGAGAATATTCTTTTTTCTGGATGGACCAAGTCATAAGAGTCAAAAACCACACGTCAATTTCACTTGATCTCTATGATACCATTTCTCTCTCCCTCACACTACCTTCCCAGGAAATAAATGATCACTCATTTGGCAGGTTGAAATAATAACCACAAGTATCGGGATAGAGTGCGCTCAATGACCTTGTAAACGGTGGTTAAAACGCCAATTAGTCTTTCATAAAACCTTGAGAGAGGCCATAAAACAATGCACATTCCTCTCCCTTTCCTAGCCTACTCCGTGTGAAAAACACGCAATTCAGAACTTGGGAGAGAGGGGAGGGAAGAACGGTGTATATATTTTGAAAAAGCTCCCTGGGTTTCATGGTGATTCTCTTGTTCAGTCATTTTCTCCTCCTCCTTCTTTACTGTTCCTCTGTTGTGTGGCTGTATTGCTATAACTTTTTTATCCCCCGCCTTACAAATTTGAGGAGGTATTGTTTCTTTCTCCCCTCATTCTTCTTCTGACTGTTTCCACATTTTCTCAATACCTCTTCCTTTCCTTTTATACCTTCTCTCACAGCTGATCATACTACAGAATTCAAGTTTATTTTTAAATAGTCATGGTATCTCTGAAATTAAGTTCATGCTCACCATTCTTCATTGTAAAATCAGAGTTTGGAGGAGGAGAAAGGAACTAACATTTATTAAAACACTTTAGTGCCAGACATTATGCAAGGTGCTCTGAGGACATAAATTCACTTAATCACTTTAGCAGCGGTAGTAGATTACATTATTTTTCAGAAATGTTCACTCCCTGCCCCTCACTTTCCTGGGAAGTGTAGACTTCCTTCTCCAGCGATGTTGAGTTTGCCTATGTGACTTGCTTTTGCTTCTATGGGGCAGAGCGTATTTCCCCTCCCCTTGGCTTTGACCTCAGTCATGTGATCAGCTTTGACCAATAGTGTGTTAATAGATGGGATACAAGCAAAGACTTGAAATAGGGCAACACATTCTCAGGCAGCCCTCTGGTCCCAGGAGAGGAATGAGGCTCTCAGAGAACAAAATCACTCCAAGCCAGCAGTACTGTTTACAATAGCCAAGACATGGAAGCAACATAAATGTCCATCGACAGATGAATGGATAAAGAAGATGTGGTACATACACACAATGGAACTTTTTTTTTTTAAATAAGTCTTCCCATCTAACTACTTTTTTTTTATTTTATTTATTTATTTATTTATTTATTTATTTATTTATTTATTTATGGCTGTGTTGGGTCTTCATTTCTGTGCGAGGGCTTTCTCTAGTTGCGGCAAGCGGGGGCCACTCTTCACCAAGGTGTGCGGGCCTCTCATTATCGCGGCCTCTCTTGTTGCGGAGCACAGGCTCCAGACGCGCAGGCTCAGTAATTGTGGCTCACGGGCCTAGTTGCTCTGCAGCATGTGGGATCCTCCCAGCCCAGGGCTCGAACCCGTGTCCCCTGCATTGGCAGGCGGATTCTCAACCACTGCACCACCAGGGAAACCCCACACAATGGAATATTACTCAGCCATAAAAAAGAACGAAATGATGCCACTTGCAGCAACATGGATGGACCTAGAGATTATCACACTAAGTGAAGTAAGCCAGAGAAAGAGAAATATCATCATATGATATCACTTATATGTGGAATCTAAAAATTTATACAAGTGAACTAATTTACAAAACAGAAACAGACTCACAGACTTCTTAGAAAACAAACTGATGGTTACCAAAGGGGAAAGGTGGCTGGGAGGGATAAATTAGGAGTTTAGGATTAACAGATACACACTACTATACATAAAATAGATAAACAACAAGGACCTACTGTATAGCACAGGGAACTATATTCAATATCTTGTGATAACCTATAATGGAAAAGAATCTGAAAAAGAATATATATATATGCATATATGATAAGCATATATATATATATGAATCATTTTGCTGTACACCTGAAACTAACACAAATTTGTAAATCAACTATAGTTCAATAAAAAATAATTTTTTAAAAAACTAACCCAGATTAGCCACCTCCCAGCTGACCCCACACAACATAAACAAAGTTTTATTGCATTATGCCACTGCAATTTTGTGGCGTTTATTACACAGCAATAGCTAACCAATGCACAAGCCTATGAAGTAAATAGTAATATTCCTTTTTAACCAAAATGGAAACAGAATAAGAAACAAGCCTGTAGTCGCCCAGCTAGTATGATGCAGAGCCAGGATTCACACAAAAGTCTGTCTAATCTAAACTCCAATGCTCTTTTACCTACAGCATGTTTCTTCTTGAAACTCTATATTCCTCTTTCCAAAAAACAAACAAAATTAATTTTATTTTTACTTTCATGTGTCTCTTGGTTGATTTTTACTAAGGTCCATAGCCCTCCCTAGAAAGTGTCTTCTTTACCCAGCACAGAAATTTGACTTCCTAGAATCACTTTTCTCCTTTTTTGGGTGAGTTCTCAATATGGCCCACTGATAACAGGAATAAAAACCTAATAACTGGTTATTCCAAAAATGTATTTTTATATATATGTAATTTGTTGTTTAAGCTCGTAATTGATCAGATATGAAGAGCAAGCGCTGGGTGCCAGTGTGTGATGGGTAATCACTTTCTCCCCTCCTCTAGCCTGGAGGCCTAGTGTGTGATAAAACAAGAGTATTCCAATTGCTGGGCCCTGATAACACGGTTCTCAGCCCTCGGCAGGAATTGGTCGCCTTGCTGCTGAGTCACTTGTCATTATTTTTCAGAACTGATAGTACTGAATAAAAAAAGAATCAGGAAATGGGACAAATACAGTGCCCAGTAGTTTTAAGAGGTCGGAAGACTCCACTGGCTATTTGAGATTAATCAGTTTAACTTCAATATCTGCAAAGGTACTTGAAAAAAGAGTCAATTTGAAATGATGCTGTAGTCAACTCGATTGCCAGCTAGAAGGGTTCCCACTTCCCTAGCTTAACCCTGTGTGGTAAGTCTTTAAATATCATCAACGATGGTTGTAAAGTTGATGCGGAACACTGGTTTTTTGTAAATCCATCTCTGGGATACACTTCCGACTTTCTCAACCTGGGCGCTACTGACATTTTGGCCCGGATAAGGTTTGTTATCGGAGCTACCCTATGCATTGTAGATGTTTAGCGGTACACCCTGGCCTCAACCTCCGAGATGTCAGTCTCCAGACATTGCCAAATGCCCCCAGGGGTCTAAAAACAGCTGCTGGTTGAGAACCACTGGGGCACATAAACACTGCCTCTGATCTCATTTGTTTGGTATAACAAACTGTAATGTGACCTGCTTGCCTTCAGCCTTCCCAGCCTCTGATCTGTACTGGCTGATCTTGCTCACAGTGATATAACATAGACTGTCAGTTCTCAAAGCCCCACAGTCTCCCCCTGTTCCTTCTGGGACTCAGCAGGGCGGCCCACCTCCCTCTCCCCCTTCCTTGGGTATCTGTCACCTGGTAAGCCATTTGAGGACACCCCCCTGGCACTGCTGCCAGTGCCCATCAGGACGTCCATGCTGCCTCCAGGAGCATTTAAAGATGCCAGCCCTGGAGACGGCAGACTGATACCCCTTCCCTAGAGTCCCCACTGCACTAGAATCATCTGGGCGCCCTGTCAGAGGGCTTCTGTGTGCCAGGCTGCTTCACCTGGGCATCAAACGAATACTCTGTGACTTACCTCTCCCTCCCGCTTCTCAGAATCTGTCAGGAAAAGAATCCTTTGGGGAAAATGAATGTTTCTCAAACCATTAGGCCAGGACTTCTCAAACTGACTGCGTGAAGAATCACGTGGGAGAACATGTTAAAATGCGGACCCTGATTCAGGAGATCAGGGATGGGGCCCCCAGGTGAGGCTGGCCCTGTACTCCACTTTAAGCAGCAAGGTTGTAGTAGGTGTCAGAGTCACCTGGGGTGCAGGTTCATAGACCCTTCCACCAGAGATTCTGATTCAGAGGGTCTAAATGGAACCCAGACATCTATGTTTTGGGGGTTTTTTTATATTCTTTTTTTTTCATATTCTTTTCCATTGTGGTTTATCATAGGATATTGAATATAGTTCCCTTTGCTATACAGTAGAACCTTGTTGCTTATCCATCCTATATACAATGGCTTACATCTGCTAACCTCCCACTCCATCCCTCCCCTAACCCCCTCCCTCTTGACAACCACACGTCTGTTCTCTACAGGCATCTGTGTTTTCAACAACTTTCCCCAGGTAGCTCAGAGTTCACACTTAGAGAACCACCTCATTGCTGCCACCCTTATCTTTGTAAGACTAAGAAACACGTTCCCAGGGGCTGAGTCTACAATTCTGTTTGCACAGGAATGTCCTCTTCCTAGTTATAAGCTCTCTCCCTACAGGAAGATTGCCAAATGCAAATTTGTCTTTCTCTTTCTGACTTAGTTCACTTCGTATGATCATCTCTAGATCCATCCATGTTGCTGCAAATGGCATTATTTCATTCTTTTTATGGCTGAGTAATATTCCATTGTATATACGTACCACATCTTCTTTATCCATTCATGGACATTTAGGTTGCTTTCATATTTTGGCTATTGTGAATAGTGCTGCTATAAACCTTGGGGTGCATATATCCTTTTGAATTAGCATTTTCTCCAGATATATGCCCAGGAGTGGGATGGCCAGATCATATGTTAGCTCTATTTTTAGTTTTTTAAGGAACCTCCATACGGTTCTCCATAGTGGCTGTTAACAATTTACATTCCCGCCAACAGAATAGGAGGGTTCCCTTTTCTCCACACCCTCCCCAGCATTTGTTATTTGTAGAGTTTTTAATGATGGCCATTCTGACCAATGTGAGGTGGTAACTCATTGTAGTTTTGATTTGCATTTCTCTAATAATTAGGGATGTTGAGCATCTTTTCATGTGCCTATTGGCCATTTGTATTTCTTCTTTGGAGAAAAATTGACTAGGATAAATACAGCATTTAAATACCACAGTTTAGGAAATGTCACGTTTTTCTGAGTATTTCTCCTTGATGGCATGTTTCCATGTGAATTTAAAAGGTGAGTGTTCACTGTTTTGCCCTCTGGTGTTTCTCTAAGTTCACCTCCACCCCAGCCCCATTACCCAATAACCCCATAATGGCATCCATCAAGCTCTTCAATTAGGACAGTACACGAAACAATGTCCCGACAGGTCTACCAGGATCAGGCTAATTCTACCCAGGAAGAAAATGTCATTTTCTATTTTCATAATAGACTTTTGAAGAAACCTATCATATTACTCTCCTTCTTTATGAAAACCTGTATTGCAAAGGATAAGCCACTAAGCCAAAGCAGATCAATAAATATGCCATGTGGTTCATCTCAATTCCAGTTTTCTCCAGTTCTAACTTCAAAATTGATATTCATCTCATTGCACATTATTTTTGTAAGAAGAAACGATCAACATTTTACAGTTTAGGTTATGATCCAATCTCCTAATCTCTTAAGAAATATGGATTCAGTGAACACATAGCCCAGATCTTCCAGGGTCAACCCAATTTCAAATGTTTTTCAGTTGTCATCTTTGGGTCCTGATCTGTGGTTCACCCCTGTTTCTGACAATGCAGTCTTATTTTTCCCCTTTAAAATGAGGAAATACAGTTTCCCCTCAATCTGAAAATCTGCTATCTCACATTTTTTCTGGAATAGATTTGATTCAGCTAACCTGAATCCTTCCCAAATCTTCCCTCACTCCCAATTCTGCTTTTCCTTCTAATTCCCAAGGGCCTTCATCCATTTCTATCATGTCACATTTCTATTATTTACCTAAGGATTATTATGATAGTTGATTGCTTTGCCGTTGCACATACGTACATTTGTATGGATCTATCTTGCCTAGACTGTGATCTCTTTGAAAACAGGGGCCCTGTGGCATTTGCTTTTGTATCTATATGCCTAACACAATATATGTTCAATAATCGTATGTTTTAAGTTAACAAAAATAAGTAAATATGGTTTTGCTCATAGTTAAGTACAGAAGTGGGATCTCTGGGCACTACAGAGGAAGTTGGGTCTACATAAGATGGACCACCCAGGCAATGTGAGTGACTTAGCATGGATGGGGAGTAGAAAGGGAATCGTGCTAATGAGGGGGTGAAAGGGAGCCAATGACAAATGTGACCTCCTTCCAATTTTGTCTAGAGTCATCTTGTCCACAGCAATCACAGAAAGCTCAATTTAACAGCAAGAAAGGAGGTCAAGGGCTGAGGGCAGACTTAGTGGAATTAGAAGTTAAATAAATTCTGAAATTGAAGAATGAAGAATAAATGCCCTGCTGCTACACTCCAGGAACGTCCTCAAGAAAAAGAAGTTCTATTAATTTAAAGAACCAGAAAAATGGTTCAAAAGAGAGATTGTTTCCCCCGCTCTATAAAAAGCTAACTGCCAGATGCTCTTGTCGGCCGATACTGTGAGATGTGATCGTGGAATACAGCTTTTTTCAGGGCAAGTGTTTTTCTGGGGCTTGCACCAGGGAACTGGGGCCTTTAAATGGAATACTCAACAAATGAAATCAGGCAAAATTTCAAGGGTACTCAAATAGACTCATTTTTATTTTTATCCTCTAGCAGAGGTGATCTAGAGAAAGAGGAAATTCTCTTCAGTGACGCTTGGATCTGAGGCTTCAAACTCCAGTCACTTCCTATAGCACCCACATCCACTGACCCAAGTTCATCTTCTAGAAAGCAGGCAAAATTCACCCCTCAAAGTTAGATTTTTCCAGAATTCGAGAGAGGTCTACAGTTTGCATATTTCTCGACTTATTTGAGAAATCCAGATGCTCCTTCCCCCAAATTCCGAGTTTTGATCTGTGAATTTTATTTTTGCCTCAGTTGACAAAAGATAGTACATCCTTTCTTGGCTTTCTGCACCCCCCAACTTCGTCACTAGAAGCAGATGGCTAGAATCATGTGATCAAACTTTTTTTTAATGATTTTATTTTTGCAAAGTCAATATATCAATACATGAAAGCAGGCAGTCTGGTAGCCTAAAATAATAAGCCTGACAAAAACTTCCTATGTCTGAAGTGAAAACTTTGCTCTTGTGTATTCCCTCCACCTGTGAACCCTCAGCTGCTCTTTGCAGGCTGTAAAAGTTCCCCTTGCTTTGTTCACACTGTTCGTTAACTAGGGGCATAAATGTTTCGGATCCTGCTCTCATATAAACAACAAGCACTCCACACTGGCAGTTTGAGGCATGCAGAATTATAGATTGGGACTTTGTGACTCAACATGTAGCCACCGCTATGTTCTCTTTTCCTTTAAAGGAAATATGATCAGCTACTCCTAGTTATCCAAGTTCTTCTTGACACTGTTACCCACTCAGCTTAATTAAGTCCTTTGTTGATATAAATAAGGTTCTGGTTTAACTGAGCTCAGCAAAAGGAAAAGTGTGTTTGTTCAAGTTCTTTAGTTGCAAACAAGAGGAATACAATTAGATGAGATCAAGTTCACAAAGGAAGGGGCTTTCTTGTGAGATGGTGCAGAGTCTCAAAGGCCTGGAGGGAGCAAGACACATGACCTCAGGAGAGAAAGGACTTGGCAATGACAAAACTAGGAGGACACGCTCAGCAAAGTCTTCTTCTATGTTCTCTCCCCAAACCAGCTTCATCTGCTTTCCAGGACCTGAAGGTTCAGCCAAGAGACAGACTCACTTTTCATTTTCAGCCCCAGAGGCCCAGGAGATTGGCAAGTTTAGAGCTTATGTCCGACTCTGGTCCAGGTGGCATAGCTAGAGATGGGTTTGCACAGAATAATCACGGTGGCTGAAGAACAAACTATTAGGATGAGAGTTGTTCCTGGGAAAATGGGGAGTTGCAGTCTCATTAGCTGATCAAACATCTCCAAAAGAGTCCACCAAAGAATAGCATATATATATATGTGTGTGTGTGTGTGTGTGTGTGTGTGTAAATATATATATATGTGTGTGTGTGTAAATATATATATATATATATATATATATATATATACACCAAAATATTTAAACACTCTGTGACCCACAGAAGGTGTGCAATAGCAGGAGGTTTGGCAATTGGGGTGGAAAATGAGGAACTCTTTAGGCCAGTGTTTCACATTCTGCAAGGGAATGGCCACCCTTTCCAGCTTGTCACAGGGAAAATAACAAGGATTTTGGACAACTTTCTAGTTCCTCTTGAACCTTTTTTCATAATGTGAATAGGTTTGCTATTTAGTTAGAAATGTTGTGATTTTCCACCATGTCAAACAAATCCCTATTTTAACATAAGTACCAAAATCCATTTAAAGCCTAACTGATATGACTTATGAAAGTGTGTTGTTAAATTTTTATTTCCTTCAAATTCCTAAGAACTGATGTGTGATCGGTGGATCCCTGTAAATGTAGTAAAGGTCATATTTTTAAGCTATTTCCCCCAGTAGTTCATTTCTTCCCTATGTTCTTTCCTCTCCAAACAGTTAGGCTGTTTTGAGCTCACTGCCTCCAGGCAGGGACACACCCTGGTGGAGAGCTGAAACAGTGGTGTTTTCCTGGGTTGGGTTTCCAAAGTCCTAGGCCCTGTTTTGAAGGAGGAGAGGACAGATGGAGACCATCCTCAGCAGAGACAGAGAAACTCCATGGTTGAGAACAGGGTTGAGTTGGGGGAAAGTCACTGGGTAGACTAGGGTTTCTTCAACGTTGGAAAACTCTTGATTGGCTGAAAGGGAGAAATCCAGGGACAAATTAAATATTTGGAAAAGAGCAAGTCCTCAAGACTGTGGCTTTGTACCCTTTTTCCTAGTATGAGCCCCCAGTAGGCAGCAAACTTAAGATAGATTTGTAGGACCAAGGGATGGGTACCTGACCTCTGTTGCCCATGTGAATGGAGCTGCCTGGAGCTGTAGCAGCACAGTCTATAGAGACCTGGGGAGAGTCATGTGCATCTAAGCAGGCAGAACTTTGGTCATTCCTGGCCCCACAAAGCCCGCCATAGCACAGAAGCAGCTGAATGATTCTCATGTTAAGCAAGCCATAGATGTGAGCTCCCAGTGGTCATTTGCAAGGATTGACTTCTGAGACAGAAGAATGATGAATACTTCAGCGGCTGTATGTGCAGACAGATGCGTCGAAGACCAGATGCTCTCCAGATATGTTTTGATAATACATAAACCCCCAGGAGTTAGATCTGATCGTGAAAAAGACACAGATGATTCTGAATTCAAGGAGGTCAAGTTTCAGCCACTCAGCTGAATGGGGGCTCCAAAAAGAATTAAGTTACATTAGAGGAAATAAAGTACACTTCAACGCTTGGATTTCTGAACTGAGATATACATCCACTAAATAAATATATAGAAAAACAAGAAAACATAAAAAGCAATTTCAGCAGACTTCCTAGAATGTCTTTCAATGCCATTCAGGATTATGGTAGGTTGTCTTATTATCCAGCAAGTATCCACTTTCTCTTCCTCACCTCTGTGGAATTCCTTTGGCCCTGATGATGGGCATGGATAAGGGAATGTTGATAAACATAATGCAAATAGAGGCAGAGACATTTAAAAATACTAGTGCAGAGTTTGGCTTGATCTCTTGAGCTTTTGCCCTTCATCATGAAAAGAGCATGCCCCAGATAGCACTTATCCCAGAATGAGAAGATGCACAGAGCAAACCGGGATCAAAGCACAAAGCAGAGTCATCCCTGATGACCCCCAATTCATGAATGAGAAATAAATGTTTGTTGTGGTAAGCCGGTGAGATCTTTGGAATGTTTGTTATGCAGCTTATTATGGTAATAGCTGACTAATACACATGAACAGCTGTAGCCTTAGGAGATTAGGAGATGCTCTGATGACACAACCAAATCTTAAGTGCTATTGTGCTCAGAAATAGATGTCCACTGATTCCTTCTCTAACATTCTGCCATTATGGCTACTAAGGTGGGTATCAATGATTTACTCTACCCAGTTTCCCCCTTCTTTGGGGAAATTTACCTTCTTTCTCTTGAAGGTCGTTTTTTCTCTCATGCAAACCATGAAAACTGTCAACCATAGTACATAACCCTCCTAGCCACACTGATTTGTCCAGTGATGGTTATGTGACCTAAGCAGGCCCAATCAGCGCCTTTCCCTAAAACGTTTTAGTGTTAGAGCTGCCATGTCCCCTCTCCCTGTATTGATGATGCCTGTTGACAAGTAGAGAAAATAAAACACACAAGACCAAGGGAAACAAGCTTACAGGACAAAGACTGTAATTTCTGCTTGGGATCAATTCTTGCTTCTCATCCTACCTAACCACATACCCAATCTTCATGGCTATGTCAGCCAATAAATTTCCCTTTTTTGCCTAAGTAAGTTCAAGTTGGGTTTTTGTCCCTTGAAAACAAGGGACAAGAATCTTGACAAATAATTTTCTGCTTTTGCTTCCACTGCTGCAGCCATTGTCTAAGGACTCACTTCTCTTCCCATGACAGCATCCACACTTAGAGACATCTCTTTGTTACCTCCCTGGTTCCGTGCTGCCCTCCTCTTGCTGTATGTCTGCGTGTGTCTCATCTTCCAACATCCTCAGAGAAGCCAGCCACAAAACAGGATAGATCCAGGCCACCTGGAAGATTGCTGACCTTTGGCCATCTTTGAACCTGGACCCCTTCACTACTCCAATAGCATGTGGCCTGGATGGCGGAGGGGGGGGGGCATGGTACAGAGCATGATGTTTCATAGGTAAAATCCTCTGCAGAAAGGGACTGTGGACTCTGAGGGTAACCAGAAAGGAACAGCACAACCAGCCAGTATCTTTTGTGGTCTGTCCTCTTGCTGCTTTTATTGGTCCACAGTATTGCTCCCTGTCTACTGTACAATGGAGGGTTAACTGGAAATGAAAGCAGAAACAAGTTTCTACTTAGAGGCTAATATAGAATGGGGAGCTTTTGGGGAAATTAATTGGTTGCAAGTTTCAACAATGCAACTAAGAAGAAAAGCTTCATTTTAGTCTCCAACTCCTCCATTTTCTGAAATCTTCCTGGTAACAAATTCTCCACCTCATAGTTCTCACTTTCAGTATTTTCTTCTAAATAAAAAATACAAGGTTGGAGATCAAATCATTCATTCATTTATTCAATTAACTAATTAATTAGTTAATTTAGTATTTTTTATTGAAGGATAGTTGATTTACAATGTTGTGTTAGTTTCAGGTATACAGCAAAGTGATTCAGTACATATATATATACTCTTTTTCAGATTCTTTACCCTTATAGGTTATAACAAAATATTGAGTATAGTTCCCTGTGCTATGCAGTTAATTTAGTATTGAAGCACAATTCACTTTGGTTTTTTTTAACTGTTCCCAGTTAATTCCACCAAATTTGTTAGTGATTATTTAGCTAATCACATCTTTTTTTCTCCAACTTTTTGTGTTGAAAAATGCCAAACTCACAGAAAAGTCACGAGGGTAATCAAACACACACCTAGGTTCACTTTCCCTTAGGCTGACCAATTAACTTTATTCCAGTATTCCAATTCTTTTTATTTTTTTTGGCTGCACCATGCGGCTTGTGGGAGCCTATTCAATTTCTTTAATATTAGCTAGATGAAGAAATTGTCTGATATTATCCTGGGTGTGACTTTTCACTGTTCAACTATATGATGAATGCTGGTGAGTAATTTATGGGAAAAAAATCCTAAAACAATATGCAGAAAACATTATTCATATCACTGAATAAGTGGGTGGATGACAAGTCAAAGAATAAAGGCCAGAATTTGGGGAGTTGCTGAGAGTTAAATAATGCACATAATTCTTGTTTCATTATTGTTTTCTCCATTGAATTCTCTGCCATTTGTGTTTGGATTGGGCTCCTTCCAATAAGATTTAGAAAGGTCTGCAGCCAGTTCTAAATGCTAAGACTGAGCTGTGCATGCAGATACAGACCCTCAATGTGCATTTGGTGAAGATGTGTTGTCCAAGGAACTACGCGGAGATGTTGCAATCACTCCACGTATGCGCAACATGAGTGGAGGAATGCGAAAAACTGACAAGCTACCTGAGAAGAAATTCAGTTTGCCTTGAACACAACTGTATAAACTTATCACCCCCTAACAGTGCTCATCTGAGGAAGACACTATCTTTTTTTTAGCTTCTAGAGATGACTCAAAGGGAGCTGACGGCACTTACCTTTTATAAAAGGCAGAACTCAATTTGCTCTTTTGCAATAATTATATCCCTTCACTAGGGTAATGGCTACCATAAATAGCATAATCTTAGAAATGTCATTATTATCAAATATTTATCGAGTCTTTCTTCATTGCACACATAGACTGTAGAGATGTATAGAGTTGATTAGAAACGGCCAGTGTTCTCAATAGTTTATGATCTAAAGACAGAGATGATGCAGAAGAACATAAAAGACAACGATTCTCTTGTAGCTAAGAATGACCTGATCTCATCTTCCGTAGTTCTCCTCTCACTGTCCTTCTGAAGTCTCCTGTCCTAAATGCGTTCACCCAAAAGTCAATCCCTAAGACAAGATTTTGTGTACAAGTCATTTATTTGGGAGGCGATCACAAGAAGCACAGAGAGAGTAGCGAAGTGAGACAGGAAAGGGAGGAAAACCAATAAAGGGTATGCTGATGAGGACGTTACTGCCGTGGGCAACAGGGTTTCAGTCCTGCTGGGGATCCACTAGTGCCTGCATAGAGCACATCTCAGAACTGTCCCTTCTCCCAGATGGATAAAGATATGTGGATATTTATCCTCCAGCTCCTGTCCCTATACACTTGAGGGTTGCTATTGGGGCATCCTCCTCACCCAGGCCCAGCACATCCCAATGGCAGAGAGATACAGCCGAGAGGAAGCTTTGTGCAAGTAGAGGGATTCTCCACGGAAGCAGCAGGTGACGTCTGGGGGTGGAGGGGTGACGGGGAGGTGAGTGGGCCATTTATAGCATCTGCCACATCTCCTTTTCCCATCTGGGTAAAAGTTCTGGTCCAAAGCCATCGTCAGAATACCTAGGATTCAAAACATTTTACCACTATTTAAAGGTACCATATACTTCTCTTGTACTACAAATTATGTCGTGTCTACTTGAGCCTTGAATAACCTATCCCGATTTTGAATAACCTAGAAATTAGCACCCATATCTGGATTATTTTTTATCACAAGTGTGATACATTGGCATTATTTTTCTTGGCATTTTAGTTTTCTGATAGGGCAATGGGCACCTAAGAAACAAATTTTTCATTTTCTATAAGAAGACAATTATCTCAAAAGAATCAAAGTGACATCCGTGCTAACCGAAATAGGACATACTTCAATGTCACCAGGCAAGTGCATATTATATTTCTGAGGTTATATCCATTCCAAAAGGGTGAGTCAAATTCTATTTTAAGGGACTGAATTCAATAAAATCTAGTTTTAGAGGTTGTCTTCGTGACAGGGAATAGCCAGTTTGAAGGTTTCCCCCCAATTTCTTTAAAAGACTGTGTGGGTGACCTAAGATATAGTGCTTTTTTTTTTTTTAATAAGTAATTCAATGAGGAAAGCAGAATAATTCTCTATTTATTTTATTTATTTTTGGCTGTGTTGGGTCTTCGTTTCTGTGTGAGGGCTTTCTCCAGTTGCAGCAAGTGGGGGCCACTCTTCATCCCGGTGCGCGGGCCTCTCACTATCGCCGCCTCTCTTGTTGCGGAGCACAGGCTCCAGACGCGCAGGCTCAGTAGTTGTGGCTCACGGGCCCAGTTGCTCCGCGGCATGTGGGATCTTCCCAGACAAGGGCTCGAACCCGTGTCCTCTGCACTGGCAGGCAGACTCTCAACCACTGCGCCACCAGGGAAGCCTGATATAGTGCATTTTAAAATGGGCAGAGGAAAGTCAGCGCTGGGGCACAACCAGCCAGCAGGCACACCATCACATCCTTCCTGGAAACCAGGCGAGGCAAAAGTGCACGAAGTAAGCAAGCACAAGCAAACAAAGATGGTGGTGTTTTACAGACACTTAAGAGGAAAGACTGAGTCAGAGCATGTGGAAGAGGCAGAAGGGAAAACGGACAAATCAAGACAACACTGTTTTAACACATAGGGTTATAGCAAGAAACACGAGGCACACTGAAACTGAGAAATTGGGAGAGAGTTTAAGAAATGGATTATTTATAAAAGTGTGGGCAGGATTAGGGAAACCGCCATGGACGGTGTTAATATTCAGGGCTAGTGACAGCAGTGGGGAGGTTCAGAGCCTGCAGGGGCAGGGAGTGAGAGAGGTTACCAGAAATCAGAGAGGAGAGGGCCACAGGGCAGGAACTTTGTGGGCGTGTCAGCACTGCTGACCCCACAGAAAGGGGGCCAGGGAAACAAGCACCCCAACCTCCCTGCCCGTACTCGCTGCTGGACACCCCTACTAGAAGCCAAAGGGCAGGGCCCCGTGGTTGTCACCCATCCAGGTCAGCCACCAGGAGCAGAGCGCATGTGCAGAGTGGGTCTGGAGGACAAGAGCAGATATCCAGTGCCACCAGCATACGAGAGGACCTTGCTCAGTTCCTGTGCAAACTAAACAAGAGAGATCTCCAGCCCTGGGTAGTCCTGAACAGTCTTGCCACTGACTTGAGAGAAGCCAAGTACAAGTTCGCCATCTCAGTAAGTGGTAAGGTGTCCCCTACTATCGGGCGTGAGAGAAAGGACACTCAGTCACGACGGTGGCAGAGAGTCTAAAATGTCAGGATCCCATTTATAATCCTAAAGAGGATGTGTAGCTCCTTGGGTCCCATTTATTTGTGACAGATTCAGAGAGAAGAGTCCCCATGATCATAAATTAGCAGCACCCTCCCCGCCCCACACACGTGGACTTTTGTAGCATTTGACCTTGGGCTTCAGAAGCTTTAGGGGTCTCCGTGGTGCTCCCAAGCAAAATTGCATTAGGCTGGTAGCCACTGCTTACCATGCCCTCGGGGAAAGGAATGACGTTCTGAATATGCCTCAAGTTAAATACATTTTTTTTTTAATGCATGTAAGTGAAGGACACCTAGAGTTCTCCCATTTCCAGGGCTTGGCTTCGTGGCTGTGTCCGTATCAGTGGTGGGAAGATGGGTGATGGTGGACTCAGGTGGGCTCTTACTCATCTCTCTGGTTTGTAGCAACTTTTCTCGCAGCTGCTTTAGAAAATCCTGTGCACATGTGCTTTGAGAGGCAGCAGGAGATGCTAAGCCTCAGAGGGCCGGGGAAACTTGGGCTGTGACCGCAATACCCCTTGCTTGAGAGGAGCTCTCCGTTAGACAAGAAACTGAGCACTCCTTTCTCCTCTGCCATATGGTGCTGCGGTATAATTTAAATTCCAAAGGCCAAATTTCAGAGCCTGAGAATTGCAGTTGGTAGACACTCCTAATCACTTTACTGATATAAGTAGGGACAGAGAAGCATAATAATTTAAGTGAAAACCATGCTTTCAGAATCTGAAAGGAAAACTTCCAAACCTAATGTTTTGGATCTTCTGCTTCAAAGGAAAGACCCAGAAAAAAAGATGCCAAGGGAACAGTCTGGGCAAATTGATTCTACTAGCAAAGTTACTTAAAAAAAAAAAAAAAAAGCTGGACTGCTGACCAATTGTTTGGAGTCCTTTAAAATGAGATCTATTATGGCAGGATTCTCGGATCAACAGAAAGACATCCATTAAGCTCTAATTCTCACAGATGCTATTAACGTTAGTAAAAGTCAGAACTGAGAAGGAGGAGGTGGTATGTAGCCAAGCTATTGGACAGAGGAGTTTTTACTGAATAGGGAAAGAATTCCAAGAAGCATTTGCTAAAGATAAGTAAATATACCTAGAATAGGTCGAGCTGAGAATTCCAGTTTACGAGTCTTAGTGGAGGTTTACAAGCCAACATATTTTTAAATTTTTAATCAAATCCAAAAAGGCAAGTTCTAAGAAACACCAGCAGTTCCCTCTCCTTTAGGCTGAAAGGAAATAGAGCATGGAGACGCATAATTTGGCCCTTAGGAGATATAAGGGAAAATTCACTTGTCTTTCTGAGCAACTGTGAGGGGAATGGAGAGCTTGAGAGGACAAAGAAATAAAAATGACTTTAAATACTCTTTGGGAGAATCCTCCTTTCTGTACCCGTCGAGATTTTTTCAGGTTAAAAAAAAAAAAAAAAGAATGAGAAGGAAGGAAGGGAGGAAGGGAGGAAGGAAGTGGGGAGGGAGGGGAGGGAAGGAGAGTTATTAGCTTAAGTAGCAGGGGTAGTCTGTCTTCAGGTGCAGTTTGATCCAGAGGTTCAAAGATACCACTAGGGCAAGATTGATTTATTTTCATCTTTCCACTTTGCTCCTTCAGGACAGGCTCTATCCTCAGTCAGGCTCTTGGTTGGTGGAGAGAGCAGCAGAAAAAGCTCATTGTCCACCCACAGCTACGTTCCCTTTACTTCCTTTAGCATAAAACCTCTCACCTGTGGCTGGGCGCACAGTCTCCTGAGGTAAAGACCACATTTTCCACACCTCTATTGCAGTTATGCATAGTAGTGTGGCCAATGAGATACAAGCAGAAGAAGCGTCATGGGCAATTTCCAGCAAGTGTCTTTGAAGGATCCCTCTTCACCCTTTCCTCCCCCCTGCAGCCTAGAAGCTCAAGGATCCATCTGGGACCATCCATGTTATCAAGGATGACAGAGCAAGAAAGAAACCACTCCCTGCTGGACCTTGAGCCACCCTGAATTGCTTACCTCAGACTTCATTCATGTAAGAAAAAAAATACATCTCTATCTTGTTTAGATTATTGCAAATGTGAGATTTCTGTCTCTTAGCAAAACCTAATATTAATTAACACACATAGCAGAATGCTTACCACAGTTCCAGGCTTATATCCCGTGAGGTAAAGCCCCATAGGATACTACGCCTTCCTCTTCCTCAAAAGCCCAAAGATGCATCTGAGCATCTCGGTGGCTCTGATCGGGTCACAGGCCAATCCCTGAGCTGATTACTGTGACCCAGGGCTCTGATAGGCTTAGCAGGACATTAATAGAAAAACTGGTGAAATCCAAAGAAAGTCTCTAGTTTAGTAATAATCAGGCACCAACGTTCATTCCTTTGTTTTTTATTTTTATTTTTTTCTAAATTTTTATTGGAGTATAGTTGATTTTAAATGTTGTGCTAGTTTCTGCTGTATAGCAAAGTGAATCAGTTATACATATACACATATCCACTCTTTTTTAAAATTCTTTTCTCATATAGGTCATTCCAGAGTATTGAGAAGAGTTCCCTGTGCTATACAGTAAGTGCATATATACAATGGAATATTACTCAGCCATAAAAAAGAACGAAATAATGTCATTTGCAGCAACATGGTTGGACCTAGGTATTGTCATACTGAGTGAGGTAAGTCAGAAGGAGAAAAACAAATATATGATATCGCTTATATGTAGAATTAAAAAATGGTACAAATGAACTCATTTAATCATTGTACTATGATTATGTAAGATGCTAGTATCAGGGGAAGCTGAGTAAAGAGCATATGGGAACTCTGTTGTGGTACACTTCTGGAATCTCCAAATAAAAAATTAAAGAATAAATACAAATACATAGGGAACTGTACTCAATATTTTGTAATAACCAATAAGGGAGAAGAGTCTGAAGAATAGAGATGTGTGTGTGTGTGTTTGTGTGTGCGTATAACTGAATCACTTTGCTGTACACCTGAAACTAAACATGACATTGTCAATCAACTATACTTCAGTTAAAATAAATAAATAAATACAAATAAATTTTAAAGTACATTAATCACCTCTTGTGAAAAATAAGCTTTGATTCTATCCATTAGCAATAGTGGAAAAATAACAAAATATTGATCAAGGTGGAAAAGAACGCTATGGATGATGTGACACTATGGTTCCCTGTCCGATGCCCAGCTTCCCCTGCTGCCCAAGCTTGTCTGCTGTGTCAGCACCTGGGCTACCTTGCTTCCCTTGGCACACAAATTTCTTATTTTCAGTCATTTGACATCTCACAGGTAGAGTTAGCTGTGGTTTTATTCTTAGTTACTATGATTATTTGAAAACAGCATTTATATGAGATCTTCCCCCCCACCTCCATGTTCCCTACTCCCTAGAAGTTTCTCTTCTGTCTCTCCAACAGCTGCTCCCATAACTACATCACTTCTTTCTTTCCCTTCCATTCCTCTTTTCTCTCCCTTCACATCTCTTCCTCACATGGTTTGGAATTTCTAAGAAAGGTTGAACAGGAACTACTAGGGTAAGAGAAACAGGGGGGCCTGGTGTGTTACTGTATTTTAAACACAAAACCCACCCCGACTCCTTCAAAATTTTAGGTGTGTGGTGCTAAGACTCCACCCAGAATTCATACCTCTACTTAAATCTGTACAATGGCATCTCAGCCCAGGGTAAAATGTGCCCAAGGTGTTGTGCCTTCTTGACCTCAAGCAAGTTGTATAACTTCAGAGAAAGTCATTTAAAATTTTTTAAAATTTTGTATACAATTTTTAAATGTTACTTTCCATTTACAGTTATTACAAAATATTGGCTACATTCTCTGTGTTGTACAATATATCCTTGAGCCTGTCTTACACCCAATAGTTTGTACCTCCCACTCCCCCACCCCTATATTGCCTCTCCCCCTTCCCACTGGTAACCACTAGTTCATTCTCTAAATCTATGAGTATGCTTCTGTTTTATTATATTCACTAGTTTGTTGTATTTTTTAGATTCCACATACAAGTGTTATCATACAGTATTTGTCTGACTTAATTCACTAAGCATAATGCCCTCCAAGTCCATCCATGTTGCTGCAAATGGCAAAATTTCATTCTTTTTTAAGGCTAATATTCCATTGTATATATGTGCCACATCTCCTTTATCCATTCATCTGTTGATGGACACTTAGGTTGCTTCCGTATCTTGGCTATTGTAAATACTGCTGCTATGAACATGGAGATGCATGTATCTTTTCAAACTGGTGTTTTTTGGAGAGGAAGTCACTTTTTAAAATATAGTTCAGGTACACAACATGGCAAAGGAAATTGATGTGGAGAACCAGAAACAGTTACTAAAAAACAGAAGAAAGAAAGAGAGAACAGAGTTCATTCTTATAGGCTATTGTTTGGAAAATGAATAGTTCAACCCGAACCCAAACAAAACTAGAATAATAAATGTGCCATTGACTTGGTGGAAATGCCCTGTACCTGGTAGAGAGGAGCATAAATATTCTTTGAATATATTCCTTACATTTATCCTGGTCTGCAGAGTTTAAAACCTCTTAAACTTATTGAGACTTCTCAGGGCTGTTTCTTGCTAATTACCCTGAGCGTTATGAATTTCTGCCTACATCTTAATATCAACAGTATTGGGTCAGTGTCTACTTTATAATCTGTGCTCACATGCTCTGCCTTTAAGATGCTTATTTATTTCTCTAAAATTATAAAACCTTCTTTTGAAGTAGAGATGGAACAAGGCATTCCCTACTACTAATACAGGGCACAAAACCATAATTATGTGTAGAGTATAAAATAAATCTCTTTTATTTAAAGGGCACAAAGATGAACAGGGGAAAATAGGAGAGAACTAAATTAAGCTCTCATTATACTCATAGAAGTTACCATTAACCATTCATGATTTTTGTTAAATAATGTACAGAGAAGGAGACTTGAATGTCTTCTTTCAAAATTACTTACTTTTTTAAAGTAAATTTTGAAGTGTACTCAGACTCTTGAGTGTTTTTCTTATCTCTGTGACATAGTAAGCTTGCAGACACTTAATGAGTACTATCGATGTAGAGAAAAAAAACGTGAATTCAAGCAGAAATGAATTTAGTTTTAAAGTTAATGCTCCAGTTTTGTTGGTATACCTGAATAAGATTTCATTCTCACAAATGTTTGGGTTCTCAGTGTTGAAATGAAAGGGAGTCGAGTGCATCCAGGAGATGCTGGCAGGTGGGAGAAGTTTGCCCTGGCAGGGTGGGCAAACTCTTGGTAGCTTGTTATCAGTCTCACATCCCTGCGGAGAAAGTGAAGATGTAATCATGCTCGTGAATCCTTCACAGAGTCACTGAGAAATCACATTCCTCACAGAGACGGTCTAGAAAAGAAGGAATAAAAGTTCAAGAAGTACTGGGGTTTTCTAGAATGTTCTCCAGTCTCAGTAGCCAAGGAGAGATCGAATACATTTCGTGTGTGTGTGTGTGTGAGATGAGAGTCAGTTAAGTAAAATCTACAGTTTTAGTCTAGTTTTAATTCATGATTCATGAATATACAAGACTGTCTAAAACTATAATTCAAAAAGATACATGCATCCCTATGTGCATAGCAGCACTATTAGCACTATTCAAAATAGCCAAGACATGGAAACAACCTAAATGTCCATTGACAGATGAATGGATAAAGAAGATGTGGTACATATAGACAATGGAATACTACTCAGCCATAAAAAAGAATGAAATAATGCCATTTGCAGCAACATGGATGGAGCTAGAAATTGCCATACTAAGTGAAGTAAGTCAGAAAGAGAAAGACAAATACCATATGATATCATTTATATGTGGAATCTAAAATATGACACAAATGAACTTCTGTATGAAACAGAAACAGACTCAAAGACATAGAAGACAGACGTGCGATTGCCAAGGAGTTGGGGTGGGAGAGGGATGGATTGGGAGTTTGGGATGAACAGATGCAAACTATGAAATATAGAACAGATAAACAGCAAAGTCCTACTGTATATCACAGAGGACTATATTCAATATCCTGTGATAAACCATAATGGAAAAGAATATGAAAAAGAATGTATATATATGTATAACTGAGTCAACTTTGCTGTACAGCAGAAATTAACACAATATTGTAAATGAACTATACTTCAATAAATTAAAAAAAAACAAGACCCTGTCTAAACACATTATATTATGTACAGGACACATGAGGAGGGACTCTCAAGATTTAATTTCATGTGTGGTTTGTCAAATGTCTCACTGCTTGGCGTTTTATACTTTGCATGCACACACCCTCGCTTTTGCCACTAAAGACCACACTGCCCGACCACTTTCAACTGAACATGACCTTTGAGTTGTTTTTCCAAGAGTGGTTTGAGGTTTGCATTATTATTCCCTCTCATGTGGTTTGCCTTTGTGACCCAGTGCACATGTGTCCAAAATTTCTGGCTGAAGTTAGATGTTGCAGCTGGGAAACAGTTTTTCTCAGTGAAAAACAAAGTGGTTCAGTAATAATAATGACAAGATTTATTGAGCGCTCACCATATTAAGTACTGTCCTCATGCTTTACTTCAACGAACTCATTTAATCTTGACAACCCTCTTATGTAGATCCTATTATTAATATCATTATTATTCTCTTTAACAGATGGACAAAACTGATACACAGAGAGGTTGAGTAATTCACTAGAGGGCACACAGCACGTAAAAACAGCCAGGATACAAACACAGGAAGTCTGGTTCCAAGTCCTGACAAGCGAGGTTTGCACTACAATTTGGATATGACAGCACTTCAGTCCCATCCGATTCCTGCATTCTCACTTGGGTCAAAAGCAATACTTCAGAATTCCATGGATATGCTCAGATTATCCTACATCAAGGACAGCATTCCTGGCCGTACCACATGCCCCAAGTATGAAGTGCTGAACTGGTCACCATTTCACCAAACACACACTCGCACTGTGTTTGGAACACAATTGCTGACCGTCAGTCTCTTCATGACGTTCTTCTACCAATCCTTCACCTTTAGCTTCACAGCTTAGCTTGGCTGCTGCCTTTGCACTCAGGTCTTTTTTTTTTCTAGCTGCATCCTTGCTGGGCTTCTTCCCTTTCCTTGACTTTTCCCTCCCTTGCCAATTTCTCCTGCGGGCACTTCCTTAGTAAATCACACACAAGCCCATCTCAGGGACTTCTTCCTGGGAAACGATCTAAAACGGATGTATGAAGATTTTATGAGAAGCAGAAAGATGTTCAAGAGATTGGTTCAAGATGGCAGAGTAGAAGGACGTGGCCTCACTCCCTCTTGCAAGAGCACCAGAATCAAAACTAACTGCTGAACAATCTTCGACAGGAAGACACTGGAACTCACCAAAAAAGATACCCCACATCAAAAGACAAAGGAGAAGCCACAATGAGACAGTACAAGGGGCGCAATCACAATAAAATCAAATCCCATAACTGCTGGGTGGGTGACTCACAAACTGGAGAACACTTATACCATGGAAGTCCACCCACTGGAGTGAAGGTTATGAGCCCCAGCTCAGGCTTCCCAACCAGGGGTCCTACAATGAGAGGGGGAATTCCTAGAATATCAGACTTTGAGCGCTAGTGGGATTTGATTGCAGGACTTCGACAGGACTGGGGGAAAGAGAGACTCCACTCTTGGAGGGCATACACAAAGTAGTGTGCACATCGGGACCCAGGGGAAGGAGCAGTGATCCCATAGGAGACTGAACCAGACCTACCTGCTAGTGTTGGAGGGTCTCCTGCAGAGACAGGGGCTGGCTGTGTCTCACGGTGAGGACAAGGACACAGGCAGCAGAAATTCTGGGAAGTACTTGGTGTGAGCCCTCCCAGAGTCTGCCATTAGCCCCACCAAAGAACCCGGGTAGGCTCCAGTGTTGGGTCGCCTCAGGCCAAACAACCAACAGGGAGGGAACCCAGCCCCACCCATCAGCAGACAAGTGGATTAAAGTTTTACTGAGCTCTGCCCACCAGAGCAACACCCAGCTCTACCCACCACCAGTCCCTCCCTCAGGAAACTTGCTGAAGCCTCTTAGATAGCCTCATCCACCAGAGGGCAGACAGCACAAGCAAGAAGAACTACAATCCTGCAGCCTGTGGAACAAAAACCACATTCGCAGAAAGATAGACAACATGAAAAGTCAGAGGGCTATGTACCAGATGAAGGAACAAGATAAAACCCCAGAAAAACAACTAAATGAAGTGGAGATAGGCAACCTTCCAGAAAAAGAATTCAGAATAATGATAGTGAAGATGATCCAGGACCTCGGAAAAAGAATGGAGGCAAAGATAGAGAAGATGCAAGAAATGTTTAACAAAGACCTAGAAGAATTAAAGAACAAACAAACAGAGATGAACAATACAATAACTGAAAGGAAAAATACACTAGAAGGAATCAATAGCAGAATAACTGAGGCAGAAGAATGGATAAGTGACCTGGAAGACAGAATGGTGGAATTCACTGCTGCGGAACACACTAAAGAAAAAAGAATGAAAAGAAATGAAGACAGCCTAAGAGATCTCTGAGACAACATTAAACGTAACAACATTCACTTATAGGGGTCCCAGAAGGAGAAGAGAGAGAGAAAGGAGCCGAGAAAATATTTGAAGAGATTATACTCAAAAACTTCCCTAACATGGGAAAGGAAATAGCCACCCAAGTCCAGGAAGTGCAGCGAGTCCCATACAGGATAAACTCAAGGAGAAACATGCCAAGACACATAGTAAGCAAATTGGCAAAAATTAAAGACAAAGAAAAATTATTGAAAGCAGCAAGGGAAAAATGACAAATAATATACAAGGGAACTCCCATAAGGTTAACAGCTGATTTTTCAGCAGAAACTCTACAAGCCAGAAGGGAGTGGCATGATATACTTAAAGTGATGAAAGGGAAGAACCTACAACCAAGATTACTCTACCTGGCAAGGCTATCATTCAGATTCGATGGAGAAATCAAAAGCTTTACAGACTAGCAGAAGCTAAGGAATTCAGAACCACAAAACAAGCTTTACAACAAATGCTACAGGAACTTCTCTAAGTGGGAAACACAAGAGAAGCAAAGGGCCTATGAAAACAAACCCAAAACAAATTTTAAAATGGTAATAGGAACATACATATCGATAATGACCTTAAACATGAATGGACTAAATGCTCCAACCAAAAGACACAGGCTCTCTGAATGGATACAAAAACAAGACCCATATATATGCTGTCTACAAGAGACCCACTTCAGACCTAGGGACACATACAGACTGAAAGTGAGGGGATGGAAAAAGATATTCCATGCAAATGGAAATCAAAAGAAAGCTGGAGTAACAATACTTGTATCAGATAAAATAGACTTTAAAATAAAGAACGTTAAAAGAGACAAGGAAGGACACTACATAATGATCAAGGGGTCAATCCAAGAAGAAGATATAACAATTATAAATATATATGCTCCCAATATAGGAGCACCTCAATACATAAGGCAAATGCTAACAGCTATAAAAGAGGAAATCGACAGCAGCACAATAGTAGTGGGGGACTTCAACACCTCACTTACACCAATGGACAGATCATCCAAACATAAAATCACTAAGGAAGGAAAGACGAACTTTAACTGACACAATAGACCAGATAGATTTAATTGACATTCATAGGACATTCCATCCAAAAACAGCAGATTACATGTTCTTCTCAAGTGCGCATGGAACATTCTCCAGGATAGATCACATCTTGGGTCACAAATCAAGCCTCAGTAAATTTAAGAAAATTGAAATCATATCAAGCATCTTTTCTGACCACAACGCTATGAGATTAGAAATCAATTACACGGAGAAAAACGGAAGAAACACAAACACATGGAAGCTAAACAATACGTTACTAAGTAACCAAGAGATCACTGAAGAAATCAAAGAGGAAATCAGAAAATACCTAGAGACAAATGACAATCAAAACACGATGATCCAACACCTATGGGATGCAGCAAAAGCAGTTCTAAGAGGGAAGTTTATAGCAATACAAGCCTACCTCAAGAAAAAAGAAAAATCTCAAATAAACAATCTAACCTTACACCTAAAGGAACTAGAGAAAGAAGAACAAACAAAACCCAAAGTTAGTAGAATGAAAGAAATCATAAAGATCAGAGCAGAAATAAATGAAATAGAAACAAAGAAAACAATAGCAAAGATCAATAAAACTAAAAGCTGGTTGGTTGTTTGAGAAGATACACAAAATTGATAAACCCTTAGCCAGACTCATCAAGAAAAACAGGGAGAGGACTCAAATCAATAAAATTAGAAATAAAAAAGGAGAAGTTACAACAGACACCGCAGAAATACAAAATATCCTAAGAGACTACTACAAGCAACTCTATGCCAATAAAATGGACAACCTGGAAGAAATGGACAAATTCTTAGAAATACACAACCTTCTGAGACTGAACCAGGAAGAAATAGAAAATATGAACAGACCAATCACAAGTAATGAAATTGAAACTGTGATTAAAAATCTTCCAACAAACAAAAGTCCAGGACCAGATGGCTTCACAGGTCTATTCTATCAAACATTTAGAGAAGAGCTAACACCTATCCTTCTCAAACTCTTCCAAAAAATTGCAGAGGAAGGAACACTCCCAAACTCATTCTATGAGGCCACCGTCACCCTGATACCAAAACCAGACAAAGATAGTACAAAAAAAGAAAATTACAGACCAATATCACTGATGAACATAGATGCAAAAATCCTCAACAAAATACTAGCAAACAGAATCCAACAACACATTAAAAGGATCATACACCATGATCAAGTGGGATTTTTCCCAGGGATGCAAGGATTCTTCAATATAAACAAATCAATCAATGTGATACACCATATTAACAACTTGAAGAAGAAAAACCATATGATCATCTCAATAGATGCAGAAAAAGCTTTTGACAAAATTCAACATCCATTTATGATCAAAACTTTCCAGAAAGTGGGCATAGAGGGAACCTACCTCAACATAATAAAGGCCATATGCGACAAATCCACAGCAAACATCATTCTCAATGGTGAAAAACTGAAAGCATTTCCTCTAAGTTCAGGAACGAGACAAGGATGTCCACTCTCACCACTATTATTCAACATAGTTTTGGAAGTCCTAGCCACAGCAATCAGAGAAGAAAAAGAAATAAAAGGAATACAAATTGGAAAAGAAGAAGTAAAACTGTCACTGTTTGCAGATGACATGATACTATACATAGACAATCCTAAAGATGCCACCAGAAAACTACTAGAGCTAATCGATGAATTTGGTAAAGTTGCAGGATACAAAATTAATGCACAGAACTCTCTTGCATTCCTATACACTAATGATGAAAAATCTGAAAGAGAAATTAAGGAAACACTCCCATTTACCATTGCAACAAAATGAATAAAATACCTAGGAATAAACCTAGCTAGGGAGACAAAAGACCTGTATGCAGAAAACTATAAGACACTGATGAAAGAAAGTAAAGATGATACCAACAGATGGAGAGATATACCATGTTCTTGGATCGGAAGAATCAATATTGTGAAAATGACTATACTACCCAAAGCAATCTACAGATTCAATGCTATCCCTATCAAATTACCAATGGCATTTTTTACAGAACTAGTACAAAAAATCTTAAAATTTGTATGGAGACACAAAAGACCCCGAATAGCCAAAGCAGTCTTGAGGGAAAGAAACGGAGTAGGAGGAATCAGACTCCCTGACTTCAGAGTATACTACAAAGCTACAGTAATCAAGACAATATGGTACTGGCACAAAAACAGAAATATAGATCAATGGAACAGGATAGAAAGCCCAGAGATAAACCCACACACCTATGGTCAACTAGTCTATGACAAAGGAGGCAAGGATATACAATGGAGAAAAGACAGCCTCTTCAATAAGTGGTGCTGGGAAAACTGGACAGCTACATGTAAAAGAATGAAATTAGAACACTCCCTAACACCATACACAAAAATAAACTCAAAATGGATTCGAGACCTGAATGTAAGACCGGACACTATAAAACTCTTAGAGGAAAACATAGGAAGAACACGGTTTGACATAAATCACAGCAAGATCTTTTTTGATCCACCGCCTAGAGTAATGGAAATAAAAACAAAAATAAACCAATGGGACCTAATGAAACTTAAAAGCTTTTGCAAAGCAAAGGAAACTACAAACAAGACGAAAAGACCACCCTCAGAATGGGAGAAAATATTTCAAACGAATCAATGGACAAAGTATTTATCTCCAAAATATATAAACAGCTCATACAGCTCAATATTAAAAAAACAAACAACCCAATCCAAAAATGGGCAGAAGACCTAAATAGACATTTCTCCAAAGAAGACATACAGATGGCCAAGAAGCACATGAAAATCTGCTCAACATCACTAATTAGTAGAGAAATGCAAATCAAAAGTTCAATGAGGTATCACCTCACAACAGTTAGAATGGGCATCATCAGAAAAGAACAAATGCTGGAGAGGGTGTGGAGAAAAGGGAACCCTCTTGCACTGTTGGTGGGAATGTACATTGATACAGCCACTATGGAGAATAGTATGGAGGTTCCTTAAAAAACTAAAAATAGAATTACCATATGACCCAGCAATCTCACTACTGGGCATATACCCAGAGAAAACCATAATTCAAAAAGACACATGCACCCCAATGTTCATTGCAGCACTATTTACAACAGCCAGGTCATGGAAGCAACCTAAATGCCCATCGACAGACGAATGGATAAAGAAGAAGTGGTACATATATACAGTGGAATATTACTCAGCCATACAAAGGAAGGAAATTGGGTCATTTGTAGAGACGTGGATCAATCTAGAGACTGTCATACAGAGTGAAGTAAGTCAGAAAGAGAAAAACAAATATCATATGTTAACACATATATGTGGAACCTAGAAAAATCATACAGATGAACCAGTTTGCAGGGCAGAAATTGAGACACAGATGTAGAGAACAAACATATGGACACCAAGGGGGGAAAGCGTCGGGGGTGGTGGTGGTGGTGCTGTGACAAAGTGGGAGATTGGGATTGACATCTATACACTAATATTTATAAAATGGATAACTTATAAGAACCTGCTGTATAAAAGAATAAATAAAGTAAAATTCAAAAATAAAAAAGGAAAGATGTTCAAGAGAGGGCAGTAAGCCCCAGAGCAATAGGAGCCATAAGGAAGCATGAGTAAGTGTCTTTGAGAACAAGTATAGTGAGTGTGTTAGAGGGTAAAGACAGGAAAGGCAGTCACAATGGGAACCAAGACAGAACAGTGGCGTCAGCATATGGACATGGTGCAAGGAAGATGACAGGTCATACGACTGGCCTAGCAGAGTTTTGTTGAGACACTAGAATTGCTGTGCATCCCAAAATAACTTATTGTTTTCTCTGCAGTCTGGCTGTGCATCTGCAGAGAGGTCTTCCTGTCTCTCTTTTACTCCTCTGTGCATCGTTTCAATAAATTCCATTACCCAGAACCCAAATACATCTCTGTTCTTTGAAAACTTGAAAGAGCCTAAGAAACCCACGTTATCAGAAATGAAATGAACATCCCAATCGTAAATGCATTTATAATGCTTTAGATGTTCAGAATATTTTTACAATTAATATATCCCTTCAGCTCCTTTTAATTTTGTTTTTATTATACAAATTATAATGTAGTTTTCAATTTTATAACTTCCAGCTAATGTGCCTTCCATTTCATTATGTCACTAATTTAATAACCAACAAAATCTCTAATTCCTTGGTAAATGAGTTTGTTTTGTGTAGTTATTAAGTGGAAGACATTTCTTCAGCATAATATTTATTGTACCTAATTTTAAAATTAAATGTTTGAGATATGAACAATTTACAATAGAAGTGGGGAGATTCAAAAAAAATGAATACATAAACTCTGAAGCTCAATATATATTAAATTTTCTGGTTAAGCAAGAAAAAGTCCTTATGTCAATTTTTCCTGTTTTCCAGACACCTCTAGGGTGAAATAACAGCATCTTCCTCCTGTTTCGTACAGGTTGCAATTTGTCCTGAGGATGAACGGGAAGAGAGGGAACCCATGAGAGGCTAGCTCTAGGTGTTGGGACAGGCACAGGCCACTCTAATTTCCCATCAGGAAGAAGAATTAACCACAGGCTCAGCCTGCCCCACGGAACCAGAATAGGGCCTGAAGCAATCCTGCGGTTTTATAAGTTTCTTTGAACTTCACTCTGACTTACTTTATATAAGAATATAATACATTGTCTTACAAATATAATGCAGTTATTGATTCTGTGATTATTTTACAATATGTAAAAAAAAAAAATCCCCAGTGTATAAGGATTGGTGATGACACTGCATCAGATCACTGTGATTGTACCTGAAATACATTAAAAGAAAATATTTTTTACTAAAGTAAACTATTTACTCACCTGCTCCTATAAGACTCTCAGGAAGAGGTGGACAGTTCAGCTAAATATCAGGAAGGCACAAAACTTCCTGACATTAAAACAAAATGAAACAACCTTCTTTCTTTCAGGGGAGGCATTTGCAAACAGTTACTTGTTCTTTAGAAAAATTCTATCTGAATTTCTTAATGCACCATAAAAAATCCCGTCATTACCTCAGAGGTACTTTCATGAAGTACATGATGTAGAACAGATATTCCAGAGGATATGCTAAATTGAACAGTAGAAGAGTTTGGGGGGGGGGTGTGTGGTTTAGGAACAGATTTGCATGAATTCACTGTAGATGGCCTCGTTTTCTGAGCAACCAGCAAATAAAATTATACATGTTAATGGTTTCCATAATATTGGAGCTACTACCCCAATAAGTATGCTTAAAGATACACAATCAGTGATGGCAATTCTGCCTCATTGAGGATGTGAAAAGATTGCCTTAAATATAAAATCAAGTACCCTCAGCCTTACTCATAAGGGAAATGCAAATTAAAACTATGAGTTTGCATCTCACTTGTTGGCAAAAAGCCAACCATTTCTTAACGTACATTGTTGGTGAGCCCTGTGAAATGGGTCTCTCACACACTGTGGTAAGGCAATAGATAAAAGCCCATATAAGGACAATTTATCTATTGAAATTACAAATATACTCATACCAAATTTCACGTATGGTAATTTCTCCAACCCATACACTTGCACTTGGGAAAAATTGCTTCCTTGTAAGTCTATTCATTGTATCTTTGTTTGTAGTAGCACAAGATTGGAAACAGCTCAAACACCCACCAATGGGTTATTGATTAAATTAATATGATACATCCATCCTATGGAATATCAGGCAGCCATAAAAAGGAATTAAAATTTTCTCTATGAGCTGATGTGGAAAGATCTTGAAGATAAATATTTAGAAAAAATAAGACAGAGAGAAGTGTGTAGAGCATGTAAAAAGAATGGAAAAATAAGAAAACATGTTCATATGTGCTTGCCTTTTCATAACGAATTTTGAAAGGATACAAAAGGAAATAATAAAAATGATTACCTATAGGGAGAAAAGGGAAGGAATTTGGCTTCAGGACAAAGGGAGGGAGGCAGAGTCTTCACATAACTGTATTACCTCTGTAAAGCATTCAGTAATAGTAGTAGTAGTAATAATAATAATAATAATAATAAATCAAGCTCTCCAATTTGCCTCATTTCAGTGATAAGGAATACTCTAGTTCAGGAGTTGGCAAACTACAACCTGCAGACCAAATCTGACCTGACACCTGTTTTGATAAATCAAGTTTTATTGGAACACAGCCACCTCATTGGTTTATATCAGTGAGTGTTTCTCATCCTCTTAGCCAAGGCATTTGGTCAGGAATTGACACTTGATCCAAGTCAGGCCAATCAGACCCACTGAAACCCAATTACAGGATTTTTGTTTGAGCTATCAGCACAGCCAGACATGCCTGAAGAAGTGACACTGGAGCCCTGGGGCGATAGAAACTCAATGTGATCACAGGGGTCGGGGGTGGGGGGGGTAGTGTGTTCTTGCCAATGACCTAAGAGAAGGTAAGTTAAGGTAATTTCTGGGAAATTTTTGTTTTCCTTAAAAAAGGGAGACATACGTGATTGACACTTCCTGTTCCCCTGACATTCTGCCTCAAATGCTGATGTGATGTCTGGAGCTTTAGCAGCTATCTTAAGATAGTGAGACAGCAGTCAAGAGAATGAAAACCAACCCTGCAGGGCTGTGGTGAGTTAAAGATGCTGATGCTCTAGTTATTGACAGGTGCCTGTGGGCAGCTTCAGTGACCTGCCTAAGGTCACTTGCCTTACTGGCAACCCTGCCTAAGGTCACTTGACTTACTGGCAAGACCTGACCCAGAATGCAACTCTCAGCTGCCCGTCCAGGGCTCTTCCATATGAAAGGTGCTTGCAGTTCTAGAGCTGAGGTTGAAGTGTCAACTTTAATCTCATGCAGTGTTTTCCAAACTATGTCTGAGGACTGGATGTTTCATAGCCTGTTAAAAGGTGTTATGAGGAAACAGGTCAAATAGGCTTGGGCAGTGCGGAGGTAAAATTGAGTTACTGCAGAACTTTCCAGAGCATTGAGTATGGCAAAGTTTATCATAAATTTCCAAGGGGGAATTAAAGCATGTTGGGTTTTTTGACCGGGAAAACTTTTTTTTTCTCCCAAAGTATCTTATGGGATGAGTGTGCCTTAGAATCTTCTTTGGGTGATTAAGTGGTGACAGTAGGGTTGTTTCTTTTCATCTTTGCAGGTTATTTAGGTACATTCTTAGGAAAATTATGCAAAAGATTGCTGATAACCTTATCATTCCCCTGTATTAGTTATCCATAGCTGTGTAACAAATTACACAAGGCTTAAAATAATAAACATGTATTTTCTCACAGTTCCTGTGGGCCAGGAATCTGGGTGCAGCTTAGCTGAGTCTTCTGGCTCAGGGTGTCTCATTAGGCTGCAGTCAAGGTGTCATCTGGGGGTGCAGTCATCTCAAGGCTGGGCTGTGGAAGTATCTGCTGCTAAGCAAACTCTTGTGGCTGTTCGCAGCCTCAGGTACTTGCAGGCTGCTGGCCAGAGACAATAGTTCCATGCTACGTGGGGCCCCTTTAGGAGACTACTCACAGTACTATTGTTTGCTTTCCTGAGAGGGGAAAGAAGGAGGAGAAAAGGGGAGGGGGGAGAGGGGAAGGAAGGGGGGCAGGATGAGGAGAGGGGAGGAGGAGGGGGAGGAGAAGAAGAGACTAGTTTTTAATAACCTAATTTCAGAAGCAACAGCCCATCGCTTTTGCTATATTCTGTTGCTTAGAAGTAAGTCACTCCATCCAGCCCACACCCCGATGGAGGAGATCCACAGGGTGTGAACACCAGCAATCAAGGATCACTAGAAGCTGCCTACCACACCTGCCCTCTGAGGTTTTCTTGCCACCTTAGCTTCCCACTAGTTTATCTAGCAGATATTTCAGTGAAACAGCATTCCTAGGTGGTGGTTGATTTGAGGCAGGTACTTCCTAGTTTAAAGAAACAGAGAAGTGTTGAGATGGGCTCAGGTCATGGGGGATTATTTTAAGGAGGTCCACAGAGGTAAGTCTCACAGCCCATCTGTCATTGTTCTAGATATAGAAGTAGTCCCAGTAACAGTGTCAAAAACCAACATGGATTGCGTGCTTCCTTTGTGCCTAAGTGTTGGTCCAAGTTCTCCTGGATTGTTTCCTTTATTCCTCGTTAGGACCCTAAAAGGAAGGTGCAGTACTTATCCATGCTTTAGAGATGAGGAGACCAAGGCACAGAAGGGTGAAGAAACTTGCCATAGGCCACGTGACTCAGAAGTCGAGCCGGGATTTGATCTTTGGCAGGATGTCCCCAGAGCTTGTGCTCTAAACCACCACGTAACACTGCTTCTCGGCAGCCCAGCTAGGAGCTCACAACCTCATCACTTTTCTCCCACATTTCTCCCTTTCTGCTTCCCTCTCCCCTCTGGGGCTGCGGGTCACCAGACAGGTACTCCGACTGATGCTTATCAGAAGGGGATGATGTAAGAGTGAAGTCCCTCAGTCACCAAATATTTATAGTTGCCAATTAAATGCCAGGCTCTGGCCACCCCCTCCTGTGGTGTGTTTAGTACAAGAATGTGTGTCATGCTGTTTTGGTTCCTCTAGGAAGGATGAAAACTCCTTTAAGACCTGTGCCACTCCCGAGACACGGAATCATCACTTAGGTCTTTCTTGACCACAGTGGAAATGCCAGGCACTGAGGATCAGTCATTTTGTCTTTTCTTGACCTGACTTGATCCTCTGTGTGCTTTCTAAGCCAGACTTCTAAAAAGGGTGGTTTACACTCCCTGTCACTGCATCCTTTGCTTCCGATCCCCCCTCACCCGCTGCCATCTGGTTTCTGCTCCTTACTGCTTCCCTACACTGGCCTTGCGAAAGGAACTGGCCAACTCCTGGTTGCCAAACACGGCACACTTTCCAGCAGTGTCACACTGCACTTCTCTCCACTCTGTGCCACTGCTAGCCTCGTTTCTTTCCCCTTTCTCCACTTAGCTGCTGGAACATCACCCTCTCTGCTGGTTCTTCCATCTCTTTGGCTCCTGTCTTGCCTCCCTTATAGGCTCATTCTCGATCTTCTTAATCTGGGAGTTCCTTAGGGTTCTGTCTTCAACCCTTCTATCATTCTCTCTAAATTAAGTTCCACCAAAATTTCATCCATGGCCAAGAAGTCCTCAACCTTTATCCCCAGAAAAATGTTTCCCTCTTGAGCATCAGATCTCTTTATCTATGTGCCTCTATGTTAGACACCTCCTCTTGCATATCCTAAAGAGACTTAAAGCATGACATGTCCAAAGCTGATCTGATCATCTTCCCTCCGAACCTGTGCCTTGTCCTGTGCTCCCCATTTCTGTGACACCACCTCCCACCCCAGACTCATCCTAACTCTGACTTCCACCATCAATTTTTGGATTCTGCTCCCTTGATACCTCTCCAATCTAGCACTTCCTCTCTGGACCCCACCCTTCTACTCTCACCCTTTCCAGTATACTCTTCATGCTGCTGTCAAACATTTTTTTCCATTAACCAAGTCTGATGGTTTTATTGTTGTTCTAAATGCTTCAGTGACTCCCAGCTGCTTAAAGGTTAATATCTCAACTCCTTAACCAGGCAGACAAATCCTTGATAATGTGGTTCTTATCTCCCTTTCAGCCTCATCTTCCAAAGCACCTTCATTAATACTGCATTTCGAGTATGACTTCCAAGGACTTCCTTGTTTCTGCTTGGAATCCCCGCATCCCTCTGCCTGGTGAATTTCTGCTTTGCTCCTGATATTTCACCACTCCACTCATCACACTGTACCACTTACGTTTGACTGTCTAACCCCTCGGAGATTTGAACTCAGTGAGGACATTATAAGCACCTAGCAGGATCAAGAAGTTAAGTGCAGAGAAGCAAAACAGTACACCCAATCTTCATGCACAAACTGGAAACCATTTTTTCTATGTTGGTGAGCTGGAAACTGAGAATGAACCGTGTTGCAATTTATGCCTATGGGTTCCTTAATAGTTCTTCAGTAATGCATTCCTCACGGAAGTAACTTCGGAAATCTCAGATATTGGCCCTCATAGACTGATGAGATCTCTCACTGGTCCCCTCTCCAATGTGCTTCCCACATTGCACACCAGTAACCTTTTCAAACTGCACAATGATCATCTCTCACGCCATATCACACACACCACATCCTGCTTAAAGCCCTTCATGGTTCCCTATTACTCTGCAGTTACAACAAAACAAAATCACCTCTTAACATGATCCACACTATCTGGCCATTTCTTCAACTCCTATCCCACATTGTTCAACTATCTGTGTTGCAGCCATACTGGCCCTTTTCTGGGTTCCTTGTACTTGCCTCCCCAGCCCCACGGCAGGGCCTTTGCATGTGCTTCTCTGTCTGGATAATTCTTTCCATTCTTCTTCCCCTGGTCCATTCATTCTCACCCCCAGTCCTCACCCCTAGTGCTGCTTCCTAAGGGTAATGTTCTCATCTTCTGAAGATCAAATCCCCTGTGTATCTCCCTTCCATTGTATTTGCCACATTCCATTTTTGGTACTTAGTAACGTGATGGTTCAATGTCCACCTCCCTAGGGCTGGAACCACATCCCTCATGTTCCCTCCTGCATCCCATGATCCACATAGAGCCTGGCATAAAGGAGGAGCTCAATGAATACTTGAATGAATCCGCAAGTGAGTGAGTGAGTGAAGATCAAGAATAACAGGATTTATGTCATGGTGTGTTCTGCCTATGTTTTCCTCTAAGAGTTTAATAGTGTCTGGCCTTACATTTAGGTCTTTAATCCATTTTGAGTTTATTTTTGTGTATGGTGTTAGGGAGTGTTCTAATTTCATTCTTTTACATGTAACTGTCCAGTTTTCCTAGCACCACTTATTGAAGAGGCTGTCTTTTCTTCACTGTATATTCTTGCCTCCTTTATCAAAGATAAGGTGACCATATGTGCATCACAGCAAGATCCTTTTTGACCCACCTTCTAGAGAAATGGAAATAAAAACAAAAATAAACAAATGGGACCTAATGAAACTTAAAAGCTTTTGCACAGCAATGGAAACCATAAACAAGACAAAAAGACAACCCTCAGAATAGGAGAAAATATTTGCAAATGAAGCAACTGACAAAGGATTAATCTCCAAAATTTACAAGCAGCTCATGCAGCTCAGTATCAAAAATACAAACAACCCAATCCAAAAATGGGCAGAAGACCTAAATAGACATTTCTCCGAAGAAGATATACAGATTGCCAACAAACACGTGAAAGAATGCTCAACATCATTAATCATTAGAGAAATGCAAATCAAAACTACAATGAGGTATCACCTCACACCGGTCAGAATGGCCAGCATCAAAAAATCTACAAACAATAAATGCTGGAGAGGGTGTGGAGAAAAGGGAACCCTCTTGCCCTGTTGGTGGGAATGTAAATTGATACAGCCGCTATGGAAAACAGTATGGAGGTTCCTTAAAAAACTAAAAATAGAACTACCATACGACCCAGCAATCCCACTACTGGGCATATACCCTGAGGAAACCATAATTTAAAAAGAGTCATGTACCACAATGTTCATTGCAGCTCTATTTACAATAGCCAGGACATGGAAGCAACCTAAGTGTCCATCAACAGATGAATGGATAAAGAAGATGTGGCACATATATACAATGGAATATTACTCATTCATAAAAAGGAACGAAATTGAGTTATGTGTAGTGAGGTGGATGGACTTAAGGGTCTGTCATACAGAGTGAAGTAAGTCAGAAAAAGAAAAACAAATACCATATGCTAACACATATATATGGAATCTAAAGAAAAAAATGGTTCTGAAGAACCTAGGGGCAGGACAGGAATAAAGACGCAGACGTAGAGAATGGACTTGAGGACGCAAGGAGTGGGAAGGGTAAGCTGGGAAGAAGTGAGAGAGTGGCATGGACATATATACACTACCAAATGTAAAATAGGAGCTAGTGGGAAGCAGCCGCATAGCACAAGGAGATCAGCTCCGTGCTTTGTGACCACCTAGAGGGGTGGGATAGGGAGGGTGGGAGGGAGGGAGACGCAAGAGGGAAGAGATATGGGGATATATGTATATGTATAATTGATTCACTTTGTTATAAAGCAGAAACTAACACACCATTGTAAAGCAATTATACTCCAATAAAGATGTTAAATGGGGAAAAAAAAAAAGAATAACAGGAGTTTTCCCTGCTGCTTTTACCCTCATGACTACTCTGGATTTGCATATGTACCTTAACAAATTTTCAAAATATTTCCAGATAAGCGATCTAATTTGATATTAACAATTGACTCGAAGAGTAGAAAGGGTAACCCATGCAGGTGACTTGTCCAATGTTACATGGCTAGTAAGCAAAAAAGTGGGACCAGAACCAAGCTTTGTCACTTTTCAGACCAGGGCTCTGGCCATTAAACAACCAAAAAGGAAGCAAAAGAAGATAACATACAACTTAATAGGCAGCATCTACACAAAAGACAATAAAATTGAGATATCCAAATAGAAACACAAAATAAGATTTATTTTAGGCTGATAGAACTTTGGTTCATGGAACACGGGCACAAGTTCTCTAAATGCTGGCATTTTAGCCTAGAAGGTTTGGGCTCTGACATAGAGCAAGTCACCTAGAATTCTGGTACAACAGGACTCAGTTAATATTCTATCATAATTCTCATTAAAATTTAGATGTTCAATAAATGTCGGCTATTAAATCATTAGTGGGAAAGTCTATTTCTGGAAACCTTTTCATCCTTTCCTTAATGAGACTATTTATTTATTTAATTTTGTAAGTAAATGAGAGAAAAGTTAATCACTTAGCAGGTTGAGTACGTAGCTGGGTCCAGTTGTTTCAAAGAGCAGCCGCTAACCAAGGCTACTTATTCATTTAGCTAACATTTTGAAAAGACCTACTATTTAAACACAACTTCTAAATGTGTTTACATTTTCTGTACTAAATTTTTTAATGACTTAATAATTGAGTGCCTTTATAATATTACGTGAATACACGCTTTTAAGTTCAGATGTTATTTACCTAATAAAATGGACAATTTTACGTAAATGTTAATTTACATGAAAAGTTAATCAAGTATTTACGGAGTGTTGATCATACTGAAAGCTCCGCGCCTTTCCTGGGGCTTATATCAGAGCACGTCTAGTCTCCATATATTATATATAGAGAGAGAAATTTTTATTGAAATAAAGTTGATTACTCCACTTATATTTAAACTCATTTTGCTTTGAGTTTAGTCTACCGGGTAGCACTTTCTTTTGGGGGGCAGGGGCGTGGGTAAAGGGGGAGAAAGGTGTAAAAATACAAACTAGACGTGCAAATATTCGTGTACAGGGATCTGCAGTTCGCTATCACCTAATGAAGAAAGGATTGGGTAACAGCTTAAAGTCCACAGAAAGTTTCACCCGTCTGATGGAATGTATGCAACTGTTAACAATTTCCTACATTTGCCCACATTTCCAGTGAACAAACGTCATCTTTGCAATCAGGAAAATACAAGAAGTGAAAAAAGCCGGAGAAAGTCGCACTTCCCTTGTCCCACGGGGTCGCTCCCGAGCTAGAGGCTTGTTTGCCGGCTCCGATGAGCTCCCAGCGCCGGCAAACGTGCCCTCGTCCGGAACCTGGGAGACAGGCCGCCAGGCGCAGCTCGCTGGGCTGGTCGTGGGGCGGCCGCCGGCTGGTGATTCGCTGCGCCAGAAGCGGGGAGCCCCAGGCGGCAGATCACTACGCGCCAGACCCACGCGCGGGGCACTAGGACTGCGCGCCTGCGCGCCCGGTCACGTGACGGGCGCTCCGCGCAAAGCGGGTTAAAAGTCACGACCGCGGAGCGCCCGCGAGCGCCAGGCCAGTCGGCGCGGCGCCCCCTGCGTCCCCTAAACTGGTTCTAAAGGAGGCCGCCCGTCTGTCCTCGACCACCTCCCGCCCCCTTGGCCCGGCTCAGCTCCAAGCAACGCGCGGAGCCGCCTAGCGCCCCTCCTGGCCGCCAATACAGGCGCGCGAAACTGCGTCTTTCAACTGACAATGAAGCCGTAACCCCGCAGCCAGGCCGCTCCGGGCGAACGGGCGCGAGGCCGGGAGGGGGAGGGGAGAACGGTTGGGCCAAGCCCCGCCCCAGCTCGCGCCCCCATTGGCCGGCACCGCGGTTCTGGGCCCGCCCCCTAACGGACCTGTCGCATTGTGACAGGCGTAGGGGCCAGTTCCTGTTGGGTCGGGGGCGGAGTCAGAGGTAGCCTGAGCTCCGCCCCGACTTCGGGGGACTCCTCCTCCTGCTCCTCACGGCGGGGTGGGCGGCGTTGTGGGGGGAATGTCATTGCTGCTCCGAGCCGTGGTGCCGCCTCCGTCTGCTCCTGCTCTTTCTCTGGCGCCCTCGTCCCGTCGGCTTTCGCCGCTGCCGCAACTGCACTGGGAAGACGGATGGCTAGAGGGGCGCAGGGGCCATCCGAGTTGAGAGAGCGGCGGTCGCGGCCGCTGCTGAGGCGGAGACTCCCCGCCGCCGCCTCCACCCCCTGTCCCCCGGCCTCGCGGCGCTAAGGGCGGGCGCGCGCGGCTCTCTTCCCTCCTCCTCCTCTTTCTTCCTCCTCCTCCTCCTCCTCCTGCGGGTCCCCGCCCAGCACCCCTCGGACCAGGCGGCGGCGGAGCGGAGCGAGACCCGCCGCCGGGGCACAACATGGCGGAGCCCTCGGCCCCGGAGAGCAAGCACAAGTCGTCCCTCAACTCATCCCCGTGGAGCGGCCTCATGGCCCTGGGGAACAGCCGGCACGGCCACCATGGGCCCGGGGCCCAGTGCGCGCACAAGGCGGCGGGCGGCGCGGCGCCGAAGCCGGCCCCCGCGGGGCTGTCCGGGGGGCTGTCGCAGCCGGCCGGCTGGCAGTCGCTGCTCTCCTTCACCATCCTCTTCTTGGCCTGGCTCGCCGGCTTCAGCTCGCGCCTCTTCGCCGTCATCCGCTTCGAAAGCATCATCCACGAGTTCGACCCGTGGTAAGTGCCCGCCGCCGCCCCTCCCCCGCCGCGGGCCCGGGACCGGCGCCTCCCTCCCCCCAACCCCCCCACCCCCCGCGCTCTGCCCGGACCCGCCACTGGTCCCGAGCTCGGGCGCGCCCCCGCCTGCAAGCGAAGTTTCCCCTGCGCCGCTCGAGGCGGGGCGTCGGGGCCCGAGCGGGACCTTGACCCGGGTCGGGCGAGTCTGCAGACTCCCAGGAGGGCGAACGCTTCTCTTCGCAGCCGCCTCGGCCCGCGGAGCCCGACCCGCCGCGCCGGGCGGCGGACTACCCGCCTCCCCGCCCGCGGCTCTCGCCTGCTCTCAGCTTCTCGCGCGCGTTTTCGGCTGGTTGGGATGGGCTCGCCCAGGGGGGTGCCCTGTTGCAGTTGGAGGTGAGTCCAGATGTGCAGGAGCCTCGTCGGCGCAGCCTCGCAGTTGCACGCTTTTACCGTGTCTCTCTTGGCTCTCAGACGGGAAGGGAAAAAGCGAGGGAGTGAGGTGTTGGAGGAAAGGAAATAAGATCCCTAAAAGTGATCGGAAAGCTAGGGACGCTTACTTAACATTAGATATTTTCAAGAGTGGCTTTTTTTCAAGCCTTTAAGTGCACTCTGCACCTCACCGGTCCACAATTATCTTGGGCTACTTTTTAGAGCAGGCTCATTACTCTGTGAGCCAAACTGTCACCCTCAGTATGTTATGCACAGTATCCGAAAGCGTTGCATTAGTTCCTTTATTGGTCTCTGCAGGAAGGTTTGTGGATTAGAGAACAAACAGTTCCATAGTGATGGGGAGCCCTAGATTGTAATACTGAAGTTTCACATGGTATCAGGGACTGACCTGAATGTTTTAGGAAATTACCGCATAAAGAGCACTAGCTAATTTAGCTAACTTAATTTACTGGTCTGTGAATTATTTAGATAGGAAGAGTGCTTTAATTTTTTTTTTCCAACTTGACCAACCTGGGTTAAGTTTTCTTTGTTTTTTGTTTTAGCCCTAGTCTATGCCTTTTAAACTGACTTAATTCATCTTCTTGACCCATCACCCTTGAGTTCATCTTACTTCCTTATAATTAGGCCCAACTAACCTTGAGGGTATTTGTCATTGGAAGTACAGAGAGAGAATCTTCTTGAGAGTTACTAAATATATGGATAACAAATATTTGGGGGAGGGAGTTACCCATATATTAAAATACCAATTGAAGTTCTGTTACAGATAGAAAAATTGGTAGTGCATCATCTGTTGAACACCAGAGGGGTCCACTTCTGGAGAATCCAACTTAGGTAGACAGTTAACAGCTGTGACATGCTTCCATTGCAACGTTTCCATTCCATTTTAGAGGTTTGATTTTTTTAAAAAAACAACTTTTGTGTTACTTGGAATCACAGAAGAAAATAAATTACTGTGATGCTTATGAACTAGACAGAGTTTTCTTAGTCTTAGCTTTGAAACACATAAGCAAATTAGATAAAAATGAAATTGAAACCAGAAAATGAAAACTGCTAATGTTTTGCTGAACGTGTAAAAAGAGAAAGTTGTGTTTTTTCAGTTTACAAGAGCAGAAGTGCATGGTTGACCAAACATTACGGGTAACAAAAATTGTGAATAATATTTCTGGAGAGTATCATTTTTATAAACAGAAGGCTGCATAATGTTTAGTACTAACATTGAGGCTTAAATTAAGGATTGCAGAAAAATTCACAACTGAATGATGAGATGATGGATATTTTTCCTAATTTTGAAGGAAGATTAGAAATCTGCATCAAGTGAGCCAAAGAGTTTCTACTAAAATGAGTATTATAATCATGAAAAGTCTTATCGGGTTGCTTCACAGATAAGTTTTTTTTTTTTCAATATGGCAAAAAATTAAAAGTTGATTTCTTCTCTAGTTTCAAGAATATGCTTGGAGAGCATAACCCTTTTTTACTCACACAAAAATTTGTTTGTGTCTTTCTGTGTGTAAAACACATTTCAGAAACATCCTTTAGTAGAACGAATAACATTCTACAATTCGAATTTTAATTCATATACTCTAATCTAAAGGTATATAAACCTCTTCGGTCTTAAAGACCTATTAATGTAGGTTTTCAGCTTACTGGTAGTTTTAATATATACGTTTTATTATATTCCTGGTTAAGCGTTTATGTTCATAATGTTAGGTAATTCTGACTAGTAGTAAATAGCCTTTTATAATAAAGGAATTGTCCCTATCCTTTATTGTGAATGGAGATTTGCCAGTATAAATCTAATGTCTTAAGTATAATTCAGGTGACTTAATGAGAGAATTTTCAGTCAAAAAAAAAAAATCCCTTGTTTGCTCACTTATGTTTTTCTTTTCATGTCGTTCAAAGATCTCAGTTAGGCATCTTATTTTTATAATCCATTCCTGTTGAAAAATTTGGATTTTAAAGTGGTTTTCCTTCAAAGCTACTAATAGTACCAGCACTTTGATTCTACAAACATTCTAGTGTTATACTATCTTGGGAGTCTCTCGGATTACTGTTTTAACATGTAGTAGTAACATGAACCTTTAATAATGTTTAAATGTTCCTCTCAGGTTGTGTATCCACAAACCAATTTATTCTGGCCTTTCCTGATCCCTTTTTCTCATGTCTCTGTACTGGCTTCAATTCTGAAATTTTTTTAGTGAAAAGTTTACTTTCTCTGTTTGATTGTGAGTTATTTCTGTAAATTTTAACATTAGTACTTAAATTGCGTAAGACTCTAGTTAGCTGCCAAAGGTGACTCATTGTCACAAAGTTATACTTGTTTTTTAAGTTTGTCATTCAAGTTATTTTATAAATCTTACCAGTTGTTACAAGGTTTGGTATGTTCAGTAGTATTTATTGAATTTTAAAATACACTGCACTTTTTTAGAACTTGGCCGCATTTTTGGTAATGATCTCTTCACCACTTCACTTTAGTAATTTCCTCCCTTATCAGTTGACTTTATCAGACATGAGGACACAGTTTGAGAATTTGTTGTCTGTACTTGGCAAACATTTGGTTGACCAACTAGTTTAACAGCACCTAATTTTATCTTCTTTTTATCTGGAGCAGAATGTAGTTTCTACTTATTTTTGTTTTAACTATTAATACTTTCATATTAACCAGGTGCTTTTCCCATAACCATTATCTTGTTAAATTGTGGTAGCTTTTCCCACAGAGACAATGGAAAAGCTCCCTATAAAAGAGTTGCATTTTTCCCTGCCTGTACAGGTTGTAGGGGGTTCTCCTTGGACCCCTAGAAGAAGAATTCTCTGAGCCTTGAGTTTTGGCTGCAGTTAGCTGTAAAAGGGCAGCAGATGCCTTTTCGCAGGGCAGAAAGCTGCAATTTAGAGTTGAAACTTGGGATGCAATTTTTCATAGAAACTATGGTATAAATAGGTTAATTAGTACAAACATGTTTTCAAAGGAGTGATAAACCTTTGGAACATAAGCTGTTTGTAAGTTGGGGGTACTTCCTGTACTTTGAGGTCTCCATGTTTTTCTTCACTTTGCAGATGACAAAAAGAGGCTATTGACCTCAGTTCTGAAGAAGACAAAATGGGTAATAAAACAAATTTTAGATCAAAAACATCCCTCAATCGTAAAAAGGCACTTTATGGAATCATTAGCAACAGCAGTCCAAATGCACTTCAGAACAGGTACAGTAAGTCCCTACATACGAACCTTCAAGTTGGGAACTTTCAAAGATGGGAATGTGCCCCTGTATGCCAGCTGTTGTACTGTACTACTGTACTTTTAAAGGAACTGTACTGTAAGATTAAAAATGTTTTCTATATTTTTTGTTTGTTTTTTATGTATTATTTGTGTGAAAAGTATTATAAACCTATTACAGTACAGTACTATGTAGCTGATTGTGTTAGCTGGGTACCTAGGCTAACTTTGTTGGACTCAGGAACAAATGTGACTTACTCACATGCTCTTGGAACGGAACTTGTTCATTTGTATGTAGGGGACTTACTGTATACTGTCACTGATTTCATTGTAATTTAAAACTTTTCTAGCCTTGAGCTCTTGAGATCATTCTACGTTATACGAACACTCAGGGAGGAGGTGCAAGGAGTGCCTTGAGCTGCTGGGTTGGATGATGGGATTGGACCTGCTCCCATTGGGTGAGTGTGGTGGCTCCTATAGGTAGTAATCCTGGGTTTCCTGAGGCATGTCCTGGGGGAGTTAGGCTCTGTCAGCAACCACTTTGGAACTTTTTCTTTCTTTAGAGTATTCATACATTGAGGGCTAACTTGAATAATACTGCACACCACATACTGCCATGAGTAGTTTGCATAAAGACAACGTTGGTCGTAGAAACTTAGAATAAGGAATTGCATTATATGCTCTGACCCAGTTATTATGAATATGAGGAAACTTACTAGTCTGTCTATGGTCTATCTCTGATTTTTATGCTCTCAGTAAGTTTTGGGTGCTTTGGGGTATGAGAGAAAATGTTAAAAGTTCTCTTCATCGTGATATCTTATTTATCAGTGCATATGTGCTCTCAGAAATAACGGAAAGATTAATATTCTCCAGTGACTGAATCATATTTTTTTTCCTCAATTTGTTTACTTTGCAAACTTAGTGCTATTAGAGAAAGACAATATTGCAGTTAATTTGAATTATAAAGCACCCTACAATTCAATAGACCTGTATAATGCTAATTGTTATGAAAATTTTCAAGCATACAGAAAAGTTGAAAGATTTTTACAGTGAACACTCATACTGAACATGTGGATTCTACAGTTAGTATTTACTTTATTTGCTTTATCATATCTTTTTATCTGTCCATTACTGTTTTTAAATCTTACTTCTAGGATACCGATAGTGTACTGTTCACTGTAATGTAAAGAATGTCATCTTTGTTCCTGAACTCCATGATAAAGAGGAGCTCTTATTTCCGGGTAGCATTTATTTTCTATAATACTTGAATATAATGAGTATAAATACTGTTTATATATCGTCTTTGATTGGAGTGCAGGTTAGAACCAGATTCAATCATCCTAGGTTTTGGTTAGTAACTTACCTAACCTACATCATAAGTCATTGCATTAGCCCACGTCTGTTAAATGACTTTGTTGAATCTGGTGTCTCAGGAGAAGCTCTGAAGTTGTTAGAAAGATATTGATGTTGGTTTTATTAGATTTAGTTTATGTGGAACTCCTAAACTCTTTTGAATTATTAGAAGCCTTTTATTGGTCAGCCTGTTGCTTACTGTGATGAGTCTTATGCTCTTTCTTTGCCATGTTTTATCCACATGGAATGCTTAATGGAGTTTTATGTATGATTGCAGAAGTGGCTTCTGTCAGTCCCTACAATAAATAGGAAGACAGGAAAACATTTTCAAATAATGTAGGACCCACAACTATACTATATGGGCAAATTAATACTATTGAAAGGGAAAAAATCTCTAAATGGTTAACCTGCTACTGCAGCTTCACCCCCTTATTTGCTTTACCTTTTTCTGGTGGACATTTTTTGTTTTTAAACCTCTTACTCTTTTCTGAGAAGGTTTCTGTGTCCTTACTTTACCTTTTTCTTACATGAATAATTTCCAAGGATTTAGAAATTGATAGAAAGTGGCAATACCATAAGATTTAAAAAAAAAAAAGTTTGTTAGGTCAGGGTTGGAAGAAATAGGAGCAACTGCTTGAGGCTCTCATATTTTAGTATTGATAAATGTAGGTTAACTGGCATTTGTAGACATTCCAGGAAACCTAACTACTATTTGGAGCTTTATTTCTTTGGAAAAGTGCTTTCGTAGTTTTTAATGAAAGACATTTAAACATATTTTCGAGTATAACCTGTATGTAAGTTGGTGTCTTTATGTTGGAGAAGTTTGTACTATTTTTAGGAAAACAAATTTCTAGAAAATTGTGGCTGGTACACTAAGTTGACCATATCATCTGTGACTTTTTTTCTTTCTTTGGAACTTAGTATTGCAAGGTAACTTTAACATATGTTCTAAATAGTGGTAGATACTTAGTTTTTACCTTGTCTTATAAGTTGATTTTAGATCCTAGAATTGAAGAGATCAGGTAACATCTTTTATTTCTGTAGATAAAAAATATTTCAATTCAGTATTCCTTTCAAGGATTGAATAATACAGGTCCACCTGTTCTCCAAAATCTATGTCTCCACCTGTTCTACAAAATCTTGTCCTTTTTATTGCATTCTCTGCCTCCAAGGCAGGCTTAAATGAACGTGTCTTCCATTTAATTTAATGTTTTTTAATCAGCGGCCCTGATTTAAGTCTTAACACGTTGACCTATCAGAATGCCCCGGGCACAGTCCCTGCTCTAGCTAACCACACTCATTAGTTGGATGATGGCTAATTACTTTGTTTGTTTTGATGTAGGGAAGAGAGAAGAGTTGATGGTGGCTTAAAGTTGTTATACCTGAATGACTAGGGAATTTTCAGAGAGGGGCTTTTAAGGGAATAGCTGAATGAGAGGGAAAGATGATTGAATCCAACTGAATGTTGTTTTCATTTACATTCGTCCGTAAAAAGTTCAGAGTAATGAGGTTGGAAATATTAAGCCATTTGAGTTAAGAGAATTATAGGGTGGAAGTTAAACTTTTGGAGTAGACTCAGAATTCTATAGTCTGAAGTACTTTTAGAGTATATGTTGGTTGGATTGGCTTGTTTTCTGGGTGAAGAAGCTGACTGCCAGAGTGGTGAAGTACTTTTTCTAAGGTGGTACAGTTGTGGCTTGGCTAGATTCTTTTCTATTTTCTTTGCACCTGTGTTTGCATTAGAGGAAGTTTTTGAGAAGTTGTTTGAAAATTGTTACTTCAGAAGATGAGGGGAAGTTAGTGTCTACCATTCACTTTATTTATTTTTTTAGAGATAACTTTTTTAAAAAGTACTTATTTATTTATTTGGCTGCATCAGGTCTTAGGTCATCAAATCCGTGGCATGTGGGATCTTTGGTTGTGGCATGCAAACTCTTAGTTGTGGCCTGTGGGATCTAGTTTCCTGACCAGGGGTCGAACCCGGGCACCCTACCTTGGGAGCAAGAAGTCTTAGCCACTGGACCACCAGGGAAGTCCCTACCATTCACTTTAAACTGACAGTGTGGGAGATGTTGGCAATTCAAGTTTAGTCATGGAAACAGCTTTTGTGTGAAGTTTGACTTCTTTAGAACTAGTGATTTTAAAAACTGCATCAGTTATCTGTAATTTCCATGAGTTAATAGTTTCCGTAGTTTAACTTTTCAAACTTTTATTTTTTGACTTTTTTCCTTCATTCTTAATTTTTTCTTCATTCTTATCCCAAGGGAAATATTAATGCATAAAACATAAAGAAATTTTGTTTCTCTTAGTAAAGTATTAGCGATTTGCTGATGACCAAGTTAGTAATGTTTCTTTTGGGGCTTCCTTTTAATTTCTTTTTCATGCCTTGAAGGTTTATTAGCTATTCTCAGGTAAAGATTTTTCTTCATACTATGGGTGTTCTTTTTTTTAATGTTATCTAGCAAACTCTCCAACCTGCAAATGACTGCAAGAGAATTTGGTTTTTAAACTTAAATTATTGGACTCCTCTCTCTTTCTATAGATAGATGGATAGATAATATTACAGCACATACTGTTTTCTATACTATTTTAAAAATTAAAATATAGTAATTCATAATTAATTTCTAAAGTGCCGGTATATGTGCAGCTTAAATTATTGTTTGTTGCTGGCCAGATGAGTGGAGTTGGTGAAAAGAATCATGCCTGGAAACTCACTTGTGACCATAATGCTTTTTTTTTTTTTAATTGAGGTAGAGTCGACATATAACATTAGTTTCAGATATACAACATAATGACTTAATATTTGTATACATTTTGAAATGATCACCAGGGTAAGTCTAGTTAACATCTATCACCTTAACATAGTTACCCCCAATTTTTTTTTCTTGTGATGAGAACTTTTTAGATCTACTGTCTTAGCAGTTCATGCTTATTCTTATAACACCAGTAACTCCTGTAAAGAAAAGTACACCCTATTTAAGAAGTTTTTATTGTTAAACTAAATTATTATATGATCTTACTTGTGTAATCCACAGGAAAAATAATGGAGTACAGAGTTATTGGAAGGTAGCACTCTTGTTGTTTTTGAGTTATTCTTTGAAAATGTCTTAAATATTTACATAAACGGGGAAAGAAATGTATTCTACAGAGGCTTTTTATTATCAGTGAGAAGATGTTCAGTTTCAGCCTTTAAAAAATTTTTTCACTTATGGTGAAATATAAAACATTCTGAAAAGTATTTAAACCTAATATACAGTGTAATGACTAATTATAAAATAAACACCCATGTGACCATCACTCACATCATCAAGAAAATTGCCACGACCTCAGAATTCTTGGTGTGTACTTTCTCAATCCATCCCCTTCCACGCCACACACTTTACAATAATTACATTCTTGCTTTTTCCCCTAGGTGGTATAATTCTGAGTGCATTCCTAAATAATATAATTTAGTTTTGCCTATTTAAAAACTTTAGAAAAATGCACTTGTGGCTTTTGTGTCTTGCTTTTTTTGCTCATCATTGTTTTTAAGATTCATCTTCACTGATCAAAGAGTTGTTGAGTGTATGTGGATAATAAGGTTTAGCAATAATTTGATTAACCAGGCTTCTCACCCACCGAGGAGGTTGCCTGCTCTTTTGCAGCAGGAAGGAAGTATCTGTTAGAAAGAGAAGGCATCCTTCTCTTCACTTGAGATAAAAAGATTGTCTCATGGTTGAACACTGAGCTCTAGTCAACCTGGTCTCTAGATAACCTTGACAAGTGTTTTAAAGGTACTAACTGACCAGAGAGATTTAATCTTTCAACAGACACTGAGGCTGCAAAGAAGAGGGTTGGGGATGGGGGGGGGGGGAGGAGACATCACTTTCAAGAGCCAAATGATAATCAAATAATCATAAATGCAAAATTACTGGATTTTAAACTGTAGCTTTTACCAACTATTGTTCGTTTTAAAGAATGTGTATTAAAATTTATGTAAGGAAAAGAGTTGCTGTAGTTAGTTCTTGAAAGAAAGAAGGAAAGAGAGTGTTGAAAGGGGATCTGAACTACAGGAATTTAGGAAAACCCTAAGACTGGACTGTTTAATGTATTGGTATTTTTGTAGAGGACTGTTGACCCTGGGTTGTGTGTGATTTTGTTTGTGTTGATATCATGGGCTCTTGAATAGCTTTCTTTTCTCTGAATGTTGTTTTTCCTGTTGCTTTCTTCCAATCTTCTTTGGCCACCACTTCTGTTCTTTTCCCATATTGTTAGCGACCTGGGTTCTTCAATCAGTATAAATTGATATGAGGCCTCTTTAATCAGTAGATACGGATACAAGGCCAGACGAGGAATTCAGGCAAGACTTTATTGGGACTTGTGCTGCAGCAGGAGGGAGCAAAAATAAGTAACGGGATCCCTTGCTTGCTCCCTGAGCGGGGGCGAGCTGGTCCCTTAGGGGTGATGGTAGGGGCGATTGGTGGGTCGGGCCAGAGGGGTGGCTTAGGGGGTCTTCCTACCCCCTTGGTGATGCTGTGTGCAGGGATCATTCTCAGTACCTGCTTTTGGTGCTGGCACCTCAGAAATGGCAGTTGGGTTTTGGCTGTTTTGTATCATGTTGTTCATAATTTGCCCCAACTGAGCATGCACACGGTTATTTTTAGTCCCTTACAGTTTCTTTGTATTCTTTTGCTCCGGGAGATGTTTGTCCAGGTGCAAGCACTGCAGTAAAGGGTCCCAGGTCCCAGCCCATCTCAATATCTTTATCTCTATTGATTTAGTAGTTGTCTTAGTCTTCAGGAAGAATGGGAGAGGTATGATAGTAGTAGGATCCTTTCAGAAACTGTCTTGAGGGGATAAAAAGTTGTATTCGGAGAATGGTAAAAGGTCATTGATCTTTAGGTAGGAACTTAGAATCTATTAGGATATGAGAGTTTGTCATTATATATTAGCAAGTGATTTAAAGATACTATTGGAAACGTGATTCCAGCTTATGGGCTTTTAATTAGAAAGCAGTTCTTAAGTGAAATAAACATGAATGCTTCTAATGCATTTCTATCTGTTGGTCAGAATGATTTTGATCAAATTCGGTGGTATTTTTCTGCTGTGCATTAGTATGGAACCCATGCTACTTGAATGGATAACAGTTGATTTCGTTTGTGAACAAATAAAAGACTGTATGGTTAATTCATTATTAGTTGAAGAAGAATTTAAATCTAGGACTGTCTTTCTTCAAACTTCCAATGTAGTCAATCAATATTTCTAAAGAATTCAAACTTAAAATTTAAATCAAGTATCATGAGGAAGATATACTTATTACCCTTTCTCCCCCAAATCCCATGTAATACATGCCAGAGAGAAACTTTGAATTAGGCTCTGTTTGGATAATGGTCCAACTTAATGATTTAAGCTATTTTAACACCTCTAGTATTCCTCTTGTGTGACTTCTTCAGGGAAGTAGGGATATTTTTCTGAAATGTATTAACTATTAGGAAACATGCCCAGCATACTTCTTTCAGAAATAACAATCCAGTATAGCTTATCTGCTTTACTACGTGAGGTATAGGTACAAGTTTTATTAATCCCAGTATAAAATAGACTTACTTCAGTTAAATTTTATGACTGTTCATTTAACTAAATAGGCCAGAGCCATTTTGAAGAAGATTTTATCACGTGTAATGTAAAAATACTCAAGGAGACGAAGAAGTTATTATTCGTTCTTTGCCTAAATTGGTGAGATACTGTTGTGGTGATATGGTGCTCATTTCCCCCTCTAATGAATAATAATAACAGCAATTTATTGTTACTGTTACTATAGAAAGACAAACGGAAGATCCTTAAGAAAATTTTCTTCCCAGAATATCTACATTATATTGGGAACTTAGTGAGTGTTCAATTTATATACATGGATCCTTTATCCTTAATGATAACCACATTTTATGTTTTGGTGATGATAGTAATAGTACAGGAAGTGCTTATTGTGTAATACCTTGATAAACCTTGGACTTGACTGTGCTGTTGGGAAAATGATATGTTTAGTTGGGATGTTGTGATTTATAATAGGAAGTACATATTTGGTCTAAATCCCCTTGGAGTTTCCTAAATGTTGAGAGCTTTAAAGGTGTCTTTTGTTACGTTAATGAGTGACTTTTGGAAAGTCCCTGGGTCACCTAAGGATCGGAGATGGTTGCCAGTGGAGCCAACCCTGGTTATTAGAGGGTTGGAGCTTTCAGTCCCACCCCCTGACTTCTGGGAGGGGAGAGGAGCTGGAGGTGATTTAATCACTGGAATCGCCAGTGGCTAATAATTTAATCAATCATGACTATGTAATGGAGTCTCCATAAAAACCAAAAGGATCAGAGTTTGGAGAGCTTCTAGGTTGGTGAACATGTGGAGATTGAGAGAAAGAGTGGTGGGTTCGGAGAGGACATGGAAGCTCCGCACCCCTTCCCACATACCATCTCTTCCATCTGGCTGTTCCTGAGTTCTACCCTTTTATAATAAACCGGTGATCTACTTAACGAAATATTTCTTTGAATTTTGTGAGCTAGTATATTAGTATATTAATCCAACCCAAGGGATTCTTGGACCTCCCATCTGTAGCCAGTTGGTTAGAAGCACAGGTGACAACCTGGACTTGTGATTGGCATCTGAAGTTGATGGGGTGCACAGTCTTGCAGGACTGAGCCCTTAACCTGTGGGATCTGATGCTCTCTCCAGGTAGATAGTGTCAGTTGAATTGTAGAACACGCAGATGGTGTCAGAGAATTGCTTGGTGGTGTTGAAAAACACCACCCACCCCCAGCCCCTACACACACACTGGAATTGCTATGGTGAACCTCTTATAGTGAACATCAAAATCTTGCTCTCAATAAAAGTGTCATTTTAATCTTAAGAAGAAAAGAGTTGAAGAAAGGAGGTGATAATGCTTATAGAAGTAGTTTATGTGAGCATCAGTGATTGCCATCAGCAATTGAGAGATGGCTAGTTGGATAGATGGATACCTTAGGAAGAACTTTAAGGGAGGGAGATTTTAGTTACAGAAGTATTTCTTCCAAATACAAACAACTCTTGAGTAAAAGTTCTGTCTCAAGTTTCAACTCACTAGTTAAGGAACATTGAATAAGAAAAGACAGACAAGTTAATATCCAATAACCATATGAATGATAAAAGTTCCAGTGTTGTTAACTTTTGAGATGATAAATGAAAAAAGATATCAGCAACAGAAGTAAAATTCACAAGCTGGCATTTTGTTTGAACATGAGAAATAATATCTTAATGTGGAAGAATAGAAATGATCATTGTATACACAGGCACTCGTTAGAATATACTAAATCATACAAATGATGAGTTTGGGTGGAATTAGATTAATGATCCATTTAGTTTCTTGGCTCTTAACTTTATGATAATGGGTAATTTATATGGAAATGAAGCAACATTTTAGGAAGCCATCCCAGCTCTGATCTCATTTAAACTTTACCATAAGAGGTTGAAGGATACTAAATAAAACTACTCACTAGGGATGAAGTAAGTTGCTTGTCTCCATTAAAGTGTCTGCAGTAGAAATAGTTTTGTCTATGTCTAGTCATTGGGAGGATCATTGAATATTGTAGATCTTAAGAGTTAAATAAACCAAGATATATATTTATCTTCTTTTACTATGGATTGAGGTCTAACAAAATGACTAATCAGCTCTTTAATTATAGTATTATTCCATGTAATAATAGCAGCATTCCTGTGAGTCCTAAACCTGATGTGCTGTAATGATCTCACAAGATGTTTTTGCTTAAAAATGTTTTTTTTTAGCCTTCATCCATCAGTGTGCCTTTAAAAAAATCTGTCATAGTGAGTAGGGTTTGTTGAATAAATTGACAATTAAAATATTGAATATGTTAAATTTAATGAACTTGCTTCATGGAAGTTTAATCTCAATCCTAATATTTTTATTCTAGTTAGCTAAAGAAGACTTTTGTTTTAATATGCTAAGCAGCTTTCTGACATTAGAAAGAACAGGATAATGAAACAATGTGCAGCAGATGAACTGTAATCTGAAAACTGTGTAAAGGGACTTCCCTGGTGGCGCAGTGGTTAAGAATCTGCCTGCCAATGCAGGGGACACGGGTTCGATCCCTGGTCCGCGAAGATCCCACATGCTGTGGAGCAACTAAGCCCATGTGCCACAACTACTGAGCCTGCACTCTGGAGCTCGCAAGCCACAACTGCTGAGCCCACGTGCCACATCTAGTGAAGCCCGCGTGCCTAGAGGCCATGCTCCGCAACAAGAGAAGCCACTGCAATGAGAAGCCCGCACACCACAACGAAGAGCAGCCCCCACTCACAGCAACTAGAGAAAGCCCACGCGCAGCAACAAAGACCCAACGCAGCCAAAAATAAATAAATAAATAAATTTATTAATAAAAAAAGAAAACTGTGTAAAGTCCAGTCATTTGTTCAAAGTAGAAAAATGAACTTGAGACGCAACTAAAATCTTTTTAAATATAAGGATATTTTTTGAAGGTTGTTAAAAATAAGTCACTTCATTAGTGACTAACCTATCTTCCTCGTTTTCCTCTTCGCACTAGGAAACAATTATCCTGAGTTCTATTTAACATTTCCTTTGGAGAAAAAAAAAAAAACAGTTCATGTGTGTATTTCTAGACAGTATATTGCTAAGTTTTGCTTTGTTTGGAGCTTTAAAAAATAGTATCCTACATATAAGCTTCTCTGACTTGCATTTATACATTTTCTAGTTGATTAACATTTGGGTTTCCTGTTTTTTGCTTTTATGAATAAATAATGCTACTGTGAACATTAAAAACTATATATTCTGATGCATATGTGTACATGTTTGCTAGGGTATATACCTGGGAATTTTGTCATAGTATGTTTCAGTTGTTTATAAAAATATAAAACACCACCCAAAACTTAGTGACAAAACAGCATTTCATTATTTTGCAATCTGTATGTTGAGTGGGAGGTTCTTCTGCTTCAGCTTTGGTGCTGGGATGGTTGTAGTCATCGGAGGCTCAACAGGCTGCAGTCAGCTGGGGCTAGAATGGCTGGGCTGTGGACGGCTGAGAGTCATTTGGAGTCTTGATTGGGAGGTCAGCTGGGTTTTTTCTTTTTTGACTCCTTCACGGGGGGCTGCTAGGACTGCCTCACAGCATGGTGGCTGGGTGCTAAGAAAGAGTGGCCTGAGAGAGGAAGTTGCCAGGCCAATCTCTGAGTCAAGGGAGAAGATGCCAGTATATACCAGTAGGGACAATTGTTTCAGACCATCTTAGGGGACTGGCTACCACAGTGTATTTATCATTTTTATCTCCTCTTCTGTAAAATACCTGTTATGTCTTTGGTCAGTTTTTTTACTGGGTTGTTTTGTATTTTGGTGTGTGAGGGAGAGGTGATACTAAGTCTAGGTTAAAGTTGTTGCAAATCTTACTGCATTTTGTGGCTTATTGGTCCTTAAGCAGTCCTGTGAGATAGATATTTTATTACCCCCATTTTACAGATGAGAAGAGTCAGTACTGCTTAGTATGTTAAGAAAGTAGGCCTTGAAGTCAGCCAGCCTCAGGGGATATTTTTGGTATAAAGAATAGCATATGCAAACATGTACAATTAGGAAATGGCATGATGAAATGGCATCAATCTGCTTGTTACACCCCCCCCCCCAAAAAAAAGATTGACGCTTGGAAAAACTTACAAGTTTTTAAAATTCATTTATGGTCAATTATAATGTTTTAGATAAAGTTTGGCCTTTGTTAGGAAACAGGCCTGGTGATGCCAGAGTGACGGAGCTGGAACCAGTACATTCAGGTCCAAGTTCTCTAGTCTTGCTGCCTTCCCCAGTCCTCACTTTTCTTCCTCTAAATTATTCAGTTGGATCATTCATTCACGATCTGCCAGTACATTTCAAACACTTGTGTTGATAGCCAAACTAGTTCTGCACTTAGTCTCTCACTTTGAGGGTTTGCTGGAGTTCTCAGAACACAGCGGAAAGGAATTGGCTGATATTGGAGATTTCCTTGACTAACCCTACTTACAAAGTTTATCATGAAAATTAAGATTCATTGTGGTCAGAATGTTTAATAGGAATTCTAATAAAGCTAGAGATTCACAACTAATATTCAAATATTTGCCATATGTACTTTAAAAAGAACACTGTAGGCATGCATCAAGCGCAGCTGAGTTGCTTTAAAACTGAAAATGCCACAGAGCAATTCTGAATTCTACAATGTAAGACTGAATAAAATGAGGCAGCTTTCTCTCATGCCAGAGCAAATGCACAGTATACAGAAATAAACTTGTAGACACTTCTTCCCAACCCTCAAATTTAGGAAAATTGTTATTTGTACAAGTATAGTTTCTGATCATTACAGTTCTATATGTTGAAGACAGACACCTCAGTACAGCTCTCAAGTGTAAAAACAATGCTTCAGGCAGCATGGCTTATTTTCATGTCACTTCAGGTTTCTTGGGTCCAAGATTCAAACGCGGAAATGAAAGTGATAATAGTAGTTGTACTTAACTGGAGGGATTTTTGACATATAGTGGAATTCAGAGCATCTTTGGACTTTGAGGCAGAAATCTTTTTTTCCACCAGTGATACCAGCCATCACAGGACTGAGCCTCTCATTCATTTTTATTTTTCCCAGCCCCATATTCTTCCAATTCCAGTGTCCTGCATGAGAATTAGTTACCCTTCCTCAAGAAGTAAACTGACGTATAACATTTGCTGTAATGTTCCCATGATAAAGTATAGGTGTCACATAATTTGGCAAAAAGTGTAAAGCTAGATTCCACCAGGTTGAGTATAGTACAACACCATTTGTAGAAAAGAGGGAAAAAATTAAGTTCATTTAAAATTCAATAAATGCATTTGCAACATTTGTAATTCTCAGAATAAACACATTTTAAAAATAAAAGTATACCAAAAACATTCTATTCTCTGAGGAGCTCAATACATGTTATTAGTTTATAGAAATTAATAAAATTACCTTTGATATGTGAAGGATACTAAAACTTTCTTATAGTTCACTATTTCCTAGCACCTCTTCCTCAAGCCTGAAATGTGGGTCAAAAGGGAGGAGAAAATTGAATCACTCTCCTTTTATTCTTTCATAACTGCTTGAGTATGTTTGCTGACACTTTGTTTGAAAATGGGGTGACTAAAACTAGGTAAACTGGATCACTTTTCCCCCCCTCTGGAATGTAGAATGAACTTCATACCTAGAAGAGAACATAGAAATTATTTGTTAGAGTGCTTACCCAAAGTGTATTCTGCAGAACACATATCCCAGGAATTGTAGTTCAAAACTAAATAACCTATGATAATTTAAATTTGGAAAAAACTGAATACCCCATCCACTTATTTACAATACACATTAGCATGTTAAAAGCTGAGAAGTTCTTGAACACAATATTGATTTTATTTAATATAGTGTTTACATGTTTAATTTAGGAATCACTGTAGCTTTTTTTTTTTAATTAGTGTTGAGTGCATTGCAGTTTGGGAAAGACTGATCTAGTTGCTTTATTTGATAGATGAGGAACCTGAGGCCTAATGATACTAAGTGACTTTCTCAAAGTCACAGAGCTACAGCTAGGACTGACAGGCTTGCAGGTTTGAAAGAATTACTGCATTGTGAACATCGAGTATATCCACATTATAATGGGAGCGTATATATTTTTTCATAAGTAAACAAGTATCTGCTCATTTATACCATCACCCCGATTTGTCTTGGTGACTAAGTTGAGTATTTTGACACCCAGCTCTTCAGTACTTGGAAATTTGTCAGATTTTAACATTGCAGTATGGCTTATGAATATGCCTTCCCTTAGGTCTTAAAAATTAAGATCTCCGGAGAAGGCCTGTATACATTGCTTATTTTGAGTGGCCGTTTTATTTTAGTCTCTTGGTGTTGCTTTCCCCCTGAATGTTTGCTTAGCTCTTGAATTTATTAGTTGACCAAAACCACTTTGGTTCTTTAATCACAGCAAATTATGGGTCATGGGATATTATTACTATAGATAGTGCTTGTTAGTTGGAAATCTTATTTCTGTAGTATATGAATATGTGTCTTGACTTAAATATATGTATTATAATACATATTTATATATCAAATGCTTATTAGCTGGAAATCTTATTTATATAGTATATTACATAATAATTATATAATGGCAATGTTAGATAGTATCTAATAACAATAAATAAATGTAAATCAACATGTTTATATATATAACATTTGTTGGAGATCTTGTTGCAATTATATATGAATGTGTGCCTGACTAAAATGCATATTACACATACACGTATGTGTGTGTGTGTGTGCACACGTGCGCTTTATAGGGAGAAAGAATACACGAAGGCGTGTGCATCTGCCTCTCTTGTGTAGGTTTTTTAGATTTCAGTCTATTGTATTTAACTGAGCAAAAAATATCATTGGATAATTTTAATTTATCAAATACACTCTTTTATATGTGACCCTAGAAATTTTTTTTTAGATTTTTTAAATGGCATTTAGATACTACTTTGATATAATTTTTTGGTGCCAGCTTCTCATCATTGTTTCCTTTTTTTCAGTTTATTAAGTGTCCTTTATAAAGCACAACATACTCCTTTTTCAAATGGATACTTAAGAAAACTGATAGCTGTCATTGCCAGTTAAGGCAGAAGTTGAGAGAGAACTAAAATATGGATATGTGTTTGAAAGTAGTTTGCTCTGTGTGTTCTTATGAGATCTGATATCTTTTTGATTTGTAATGCATTTCACCTTAAGTGAGATGGTACAGAGAAGTTCTGCAGGACATTTCCAGCTTTTGAACAACCCTTGTTTTTTTTCCATGTGTTGCTCAGGAGTAGAGAAGCAGGTAGTTTGTCCATCTGATACATACAGCATGCTCTCTGCTTATGGAAGACCTCGGAGTCAAAATGACCCACCCATCAGCTGTAAGAGCCAGGGAGGTTAGTGAGAGTTGTCTTACAACCCAGTAGCAACTGCTTTTACATAAATGAGTCATGATTTGATGGTGTGGTAGTGGTCAGTCTGCATCTGTGGGTCTTTTCAAACTTCAGAATTGACTTAGTAATAATAAAATAGTGAAAAATGACTTCTTTATTCTGTATCATTAGTAATCCTTTGAAATTTTATTGTTGTGCTGTTGTTGCTTAAATATTGATATGAATCTCTATAATCGTATTAGGCTTGAATATATCCTCACATATGAGTTTCCATAGTTTGTTATAAAATTGGCTGTGTTTAATACGATTATATAAACAGTGTTTATATGTATCACATGGTAGGATTGGATTTAGAGTGTTCATTTTAATAATTTAATAAATTCGGGTTTTTTCCTCTCATGTACTTATTTATTAGCATGTCATTGTGGCATGCTTTTGTTTTTGATCCTGCCACTAGATGGCAGGAATAATAAAAGGTAGATTGAAATGCCAGCTTGAGCTGCTGCTTTGTACTTTTCCCTTGCCTTGGTTGTTTTCTATTCCCTTTAGTGTGAATTTTGGGTATATATGTAGTCTCCTAACTAGTGGGATTTATGTAGATCTGGTACCTTGTGTAGCCTGAAAGTTCTTAGACAAGTTAAAGGAAAAGAGAAGGAACAGAAAACCTTTAATCCTGGATGTAATCATTGGTGTTCTAACACTTTGGTTTTCACTTTTATTATCTCTGTGAAATTCTGTTCCTTTCCTTTATTTCTCGATTCTCTTACGCTTACATTTGGCATCCATAATTGATCATTTCTGTTGGTGGCACTGGTTGCCTTCTCATTTATGAGGTGAATACGTGTTAACCCAGCCAATTTTGTAAAATCTTATGCTACACTTTGCAAAAAAAAACTCTTAGAATTATAATTGACTGTGAATCTTTTCACAGAATGAATTATTTTTGAAAGAGCTTATCTATTGATAGTCTTTGAAGAATAGAGTGGTGGACAGAGTCTAGGGTGGTTGGGATGTAGCTTCCATGATTATGTTAATGTTATATAAGATTTTTATCTTACTACTGGACTCACACCAGAGACTCTCCTTGTTGGCATTATGAAGTACTAAGCAGCCATGTTGGAGAAGTCCATGTGGCAAGGAACTGCAGGCAGACCCTTATGAGGCTCCAAAGAACTGCCAGCAAGAAACCAGGGTCCTCAAGGAAATGAATTCTGCCAGCAATCTAAGTGAGCTTGGAAGTGAATTCTTTCCCTAATTGAGTCCAAATGAGAGTCCAACCCTCGTAACCCCTTGATTGCAGCCTTGTGAGACACTAAGCAGGGGATCCAGTTAAGCTGTGCCTGGACTCTTGACCCCTGAAACCATGAGATAATGATATATGTTGTTTTAAGCCATCGAGTTTGTTGTAATTTGTTACACAGCCATAGAAAACGAATACAAATACCCTTAATAAAAATCTTTCCCATCTCTGAATGTTACCTATTTGCCAGGTGCTGTGGATACAATGGTGTGAACCCAGATAGACATGATTCTAGTCTAATGGGGGAGACAGATTTGAAACAGTTAAGAATGACAAATGCTGTGAAGGTGCATACCACAAGAGCATCTAATAGACTTAATGAAACACCAAGTATCTCTTTAGGTCTTACTCAACTTTTTAAAATATTCTTCCTAGGTTGCTTTTCTTTCTCTCCTTTTAGTATATTCTTGCCATCACAAAACTTGATCTAGCTTTATTTTCTATTAGCATTATGAAAACTATGTTATAGCCTTATTAATTATTGCCTCAAATGGCAACAACCCATATGTTCTTCAATAGGAGAATGAGTTGTAGTATTCATAAAATGGAATACCACTCAGCAAGAAAAAAGGAACAAACTGCTGCTACAAGAATAAATATAAGAAACATTATGTTGAGTGGAAGAAGCCAGACACCTATAGAAAATAAAATATCCATTTATATGAAATCTGAGAACAAGCAAAATTAATCTGTGATGAAAGAACTCAGAAAGTGGGAGGGGGAAATGACTTTAAAGGTGCTGTGGGAACTTTCTGCAGTGATGGTTTTGGGTGATAGTTATGGTTGATGAGATTATAAAATTGTCAGAACTCATTGAATCAAACATAACATCAGTGTATTTTAATGCATTAAATTATACTTCAGATTTTAAAAATGAAAAAAATGTCAGATGTCCTTTAGTATCCTATGTGTTCTTTTCTCTGATTGTATTTGCTTGTTGACTATCCGTCCTGTAAGATTGTCAAAGATTGTCAGCTTCCTGAGGTCAGGGACCAAGTTTGCCTCTGGTTCTTAGAATTGTGTGCTTGTATGCATAATGCCCAGGCTTATTGGCTCTGAGTGAAAAGTTATTTGTGAACTATAGTTTATTCATAAGTTGGTATCCACGTTTCATGGTTGCATTTTTCAAGAAAAATATTTGTATTATTTCAGAATCTTGTAATCAGTGTTTTTTCTTTATGTAGCTTCTAGTTTTTTCTTTTCTAGGATGCACAAAAGACATCTGTTTTAAGTGTTGGTGGAGTAATCTCGCTCCAACTATATCTTTGCCAACCACAGTTTGAGATAGCACAGTGCTTTATTTATATACCAAAATTTAAAAATCAGATCTTTTTTGTAAATGTGAAGTTTATTATATTCCTCTTAAACAAATGAAAACTAAATATTTATTCTTTTTTCTCCTCTTTTTGCCACCTCTCTTTAATTTTTTGAGATGAAGCAAAGAATGGAGACACTATTTTTTTTACTGTTTTGATACAAAAAGCCCTTAAGCACCACAGTAATTTGAAAAAGAACCAGGTGGTTACATAGCACTTTGCCTAACTGGTGCTATCCCTTGTAGTCATGGTGTTATTTTTTTCCTCGATGAAAATAACAGTAAATTTTAAACGATTTAATGGCTGAGTCAGAAACTTGAAAAATAAGTGTACTCTCGATTTCCCAAAACTGGTAGATCACAGGTGTAGTTTTTCTGAACTCTTGAAGAAGATAACTCAGAGTAGGTTTTTCAGTGCTGGAAAGAAATGCCTTTCTATTGTGACTTATATGTTGGGGGTCTTCTAAAAATAAATTCAAAATTCTGCAGAATTTTTATGCACATTCTTCTGGTGAGAGAATCCATATTTTCATCAGATTCTCAGAGGCTGTCATCCAGAATGATTAAAAACCCCGCCTTTCCCTCCTTTTTTTATGAGGTTATTTTTCATTGCCAGCTGATGGTTTTGCCAACTTTTCAGAAACATAACCAGCTCTAAGTTGGCAAGAAATTACTCTGTATTGAGTGTTCACCTGTAGTGAACACTGTGAAAATGTAATATTTTATATGTCTGGTGGTTCCCTTCATTTCTTCATTGTTTTTACTGTTTTTCTTACCTTTTTGGTTGCACAACTAAATCATAATTACTGGGTTCTACAGACTGTCCTCTTTGCTTCTGCATTCTAAACCATCCCAGATATAGGTGTAAGAATGATGAAAAAGAAATACTTCCATTAGTAAACCTGATTTTTCTCTGGTCAGAAATGCTTTTTCTCAATTATAACACCATTTTTTTGCAGGAAAATATATACTTCTTGGCAAGATGTTCAGGAATGTCAAAATCTAAATCTGTGGCTACATGCATATTCTGTCACTTGTTAATTTATTGTCCTGACTCTCCTGTTTCTAATCTTGTTACTCTTATCCTTGAGGTGGTACCTAGCTATAATAACCTATAAAAAGATAAAATAGCATGATTCTTGCAAAAAATTAATTAGGATAAGCTTCATGTTTTAAGAAAATTCATGTTAGAGTTACTGCATTTTGATATCTGTATTCTATTTTAGTTCAAAAACATTGTCATATTGATATACGTTCGATCAAAATTTAATTTGATTGAGGAAATGACGTTTTTTATCCTTTCTGTTGAGAGTTATGTTACTCATGCCTCTCCTATTTGGCTTTTTTTTTAGGATGTTTTATTTATTTTTTAACATCTTTATTGGAGTATAATTGCTTTACAATGGTGTGTTAGTTTCTGCTTTATAACAAAGTGAATCAGTTATACATATACATATGTTCCCGTATCTCTTCCCTCTTGCGTCTACCTCCCTCCCACCCTCCCTATCCCACCCCTCTAAGTGGTCACAAAGCACAGAGCTGATCTCCCTGTGCTATGCGGCTGCTTCCCACTAGCTATCTATTTTACATTTGGTAGTGTATATATGTCTATGCCACTCTCTCACCCTGTCACATCTTACCCCTCCCCCTCCCCATATCCTCAAGTCCATTCTCTAGTAGGTCTGTGTCTTTATTCCCGTCTTGCCACTAGGTTCTTCATGACCTTTATTTTCCCTTAGATTCCATATATATGTGTTAGCATACGGTATTTGTTTTTCTCTTTCTGACTTACTTCACCCTGTATGACAGACTCTAGGTCTATCCTATTTGGCTTTGACTGATGGGAAATGAAGTCAGATTTGAAGTTGAACTTGTAGGCCCTTATGACTTACATTTTGGTATGTTTTTACCTAGTCTTGAATTTTTTAATCTATATTTCTCTTGTCTTTTATCTTTCTGTGTTACTTTTATTTTATTATGTATTTTTGTGGAACAAAATGGTGATAAGTTAAGGCGTCTTACAGATCTTAGAACTTGGAAAAGCATTGATTTTTCCCCCCCCTCCGCCCATAGGCTTTGATTGCATATCTGAATTATAGTAGAGCAAATGCTTTTAGTACTAAATGGTACCTTCGATGTTCAAATTACCTAACAAATATTTACTGTGTGATAACTATTGAATATGTGCCAGGCACTGTACCAAGTGTTTGGAATATATACGGGGTCTCTGTTGTAATGGAGCTTATTTTCTGGCAAGCAAAATGTAAACAAATAAAAAGAAAAAATAAAGTAACATGCTAGCTAGTGTCCGGGATGTGGCTGTGGGCCTATCACTTTAGAGAGGGAAGTGAATGAGGCCCTTTTGAGGTGATATTTAAGCTAAGACCAGGATGACAAGGAGTTAGCTAGCCCTGTGAAGATCTGAATTAAGACCATCTCTCCAAGCAAGAACAAGTTTGGCATGCTGAAGGAAAATAAGGCCCCTATGGCCAGGATATAATGAGAAAGGATATAATGTAAATAGGGATAGGATAGGGCCAGGTCAAGTATGGAGATTGATAATTGTGGGAGTTAAACCCTTATTCAGATGAATTTAAAAAATAAGTGGAGCAGAAGTTAATTTGGCTGTAGCAGATGTTTTTCATTTCTGTATATAATACTGAATGGTTTTGTGGGTGATACAAAGGATGGATGAAAGACTTTAGAGGCCAGAACATGAAGAGGGACCGAAATAGCATTGACTATGGAGTGTTCACACAATGAAAGTTTGATTAAACCAGTTACACTATTTTTATTTCCTTCTACCTGAATGGTATATTTCTATAGAAAGAATAGTTTACCTTGGAGTGGGAGTTAAAACATTTTACACAACTCATAACTTCACACTAGCATTAAATCACCTTACCCAGGGGACATTCGTGGGAAAATGTTTTAAAATTGGATCATATATAAAATGTTCAGAGGTGCTTTAACATTTATTGAACTTACTATATGCTGGGTGCTTGGTGGTAGGGGTAGGAAGATCTATTCATTCATCTTTGCCTAGAGACCAAATTGTGTGACGCCTGGCTTTGCTATTCATTAGTTGAGTGACTTTCAGCAAAGTTAACCTCTTTGCAGTTGATTTCTCGTTTATAAATTGGGGATGACAATAGTACCTGTCTCAATAAGTTACCACAAAGATTAAATGAACTAATACAAATAAAAGTACTTAGAACAGTATATAATTCATAATAAGCACTTATTAAATGTTCACTGTTTGTTAATTTTGTTACTGTTCACTTACGATGGAGCCTAATAGGTAAATTTATGCTATTTAGTATGTTGGTTGGAGAGAGGTAAAATGCAAAGTGCAATATCCAGTAGAGGCATAACGGAGGGAGTGCCAGCCCTTAGCTGAAAAGGATAGTTAAGATTTAGGAGGAAGTGTCTTTTGAGTTAGGTCCTGAAGGGTAAGTGTGGGAGGATATGGAAGAGGATTTGCTCTTCAGGAAACAAGAACAGCTTGTGCAAAGGTATAGAAGTATGAAAAAGCATGAATAGTATATATTTAAGGAAAAAAAGTTTGGAATATATGAGGTGAAAAAGAAGTAGGGAGGAGACATTTCAGGGTGGGGATAGGGAAGGGAGTCTCAAAAACATCAGGACTTTGTCCTATAGATTTTGGGAAACAGTGAAGGATTAGTATGGTTAATAGTTCATTTAAGAGAGAATTGTGTGGAGGATGGATTGGGAGGTGGTAAGAAGTCAGTAAAGAGACAAGTGAAATAGTCTAGATAGAATATGAAAAGGACTTCTTATTGGGAAATTTTAGGAGCTGGGTTTAGGGAGTGAGTAGTCTAAGATGATTCTCTGTGATAATGGTAAAATTTTTAAGATAGTGAGCAACTTTACTAGTGGAGAGCAGAGTAAAAATGAGTTCAGTTTTAGGTATGTTGAGTATGATGTGCCCATGAAGACATCTCAGCAGCTATTCTGGTGGGCTGTTCAATATGAGGATTTAGAATATAGGAAAAGGAATTGTGTACTTAGGAATAATCCATGGTAGTCAAAGTTCAGGGAATGGACGAGGGAAAGAGGAGAGGTAGCAATGAAAAGAGTCTGGCATCAGTCAGGCTCTTGACATCAATCTTTGGAGCATAGTGACCAAGAAAATCAAATGTATATGGTACACAAAAAATTTTTTTCATCTAAAGGACTTAGGGAAATGGGCACTTGGAAGAGAATCAGTTGTCAGGTTCTTAGCTACTTTATGTACTTTTTCTTAAAACTGAGGTCCAGGCATCATACTGATTCTCTTTCCCCATCTCTAATTGCACAGTCATGCATCTCCCATTTTACAAAAGGAAAGCATACCACTCACCTGTCCCTATATGTTGCCCTGAGGTATAAAAATCTCTAGGTTTCCAAATGAAGGCACAGCACAGTTCACAATGTTCGTGTGGAGATACCGTCCTTTCTCTCAAAGAGAGCAAATCAGGTATCTGTCATGGAGATGTCGCAGAGGAAACTCCGTGATTCTTTCTGAGAATTTGAGTTTTCAGGAATTTATTTGTTGGATCATAATCTAAACAGATTGAATGTAGCAAATTTATCTTGAAAGAACTAATACATATCCTGAGATATTTGTGAGGGTAAGTCTAAAAATTTTTATTAACACTATCCTACTAATTCTAAAGCATGAAATAGAGCAGAAAAGTCAGTATAAATGAGAAGGGAAAAAAAATGGACAGAGGTTAGTTTCAGGGACAGAAATTACAGTATAAACCTTGAGATGCTTGCCTTTGGTGAGGGGTGGTGTCTCATTTGGAATTTTGGTGTACAGATGGTCTCCCTTAGGACAGATCAAGCTTCATAGCTTAGCATAGATTTTCTTACTCTAATAAAGCTGATGATAGTTAAACAGGGTTCCTTAGGAAGCAATGTAGAACTCTGAAGTTAGAAAAATAGATCTTTTCCATAAAGCCAATATCTTTTTTAGAAGACAGTGCTTTTCTTATGTTTTCATATTGCAGTTTTTTTTGTTTTTTTTTTAATTTATTTATGACTGTGTTGGGTCCTCGTTTCTGCGCGAGGGCTTTCTCCAGCTGTGGCAAGTGGGGACCACTCTTCATCGCGATGCGCAGGCCTCTCACCATCGCGGCCTCTCTTGTTGCGGAGCACAGGCTCCAGACGCGCAGGCTCAGTAATCGTGGCTCACGGGCCCAGCTGCTCCGCGGCATGTGGGATCTTCCCAGACCAGGGCTCGAACCCGTGTCCCCTGCATTGGCAGGCAGACTCTCAACCACTGCGCCACCAGGGAAGCCCCATATTGCAGTTTTTACTACTATATTTGAGGAAACAGGAAAAGTCTTTTTCTCTTATAGAAGACCTAGACTAATGCAAGAGAGAAAAGAGACTAATTGAAGTAGTTAAGTATTAGAAGTATGTAATGGAGAAGATGAGCTTCCCTTGTTTCATTTAGGGTAGAGACTCTACTTTGCGGTAGTGTAATATATTCCTTGAATAATCTAAGAGTGAAAGTCAAAAGGAGCTAAAATTACCCACCCCTACACATTTTGGACATTTTTTCCTCAGGAAGAGAGGGAGAATGACTTCTTAAGACAGATTAAGTAAGTCTCATAGACTTCATTTCTGAAATGGTTGTATGAATAATTTTCTCACTTGTCAGTAACCAGACTATTTAAAGATTTAAGGAAAAAATGGGATAAAGAGTAAATTGTGATTTTTAAATTCATTAAAGGAAGAGAAACAACTATATTTGAAAGTCCTGTGGAATTAGAAAATACTTCATAACAGGAGAAAGAGGAAGATATTCAAAATAAATTGTTACACTTTAAGTGTCATAAGTAATTTGTTCAAATCAAAATACGGATAGATGATTGTGGTGATAATTAATACTGAAAGTTGTATACATCTCTTGAAAGATGCTGCAATAATGGACAATAGATGCAACCTATTAACAAGTCTGTCTTGCATTCTTTTCATGAGAACTGAGACTTTGTTTTCTATCAGATATATTTTTGATCCATGTATAACAGGTATATTATAAAAGTGAACTGGTCTTTTAAGATCAAATAGAAATTCCTAGTTCCCTCTTTATACTTTGTAAACAGAGTTTTAAAAGCATGAAGGAAAATTTCTGCATGAGAAAAGCTTTTTTCCCATCCTTTCTCCTTTCTGAGACATTGAATATGCAAATGATAACAGACATCAGTGTCATGTTATCATGAGACATTCTCCCAAAATAGTTCTTTAACATTTATGTGGCAAACTTGTCTATGATGGGAAGACTGGTTTGGGTAAAGCAAACCTGTACTGGGTAGAAGTGGAAGGAGGGATTTCAAGTCTTTTTTGAAAAGGAAGTTTACCCAGGTTTACACATACGTTTATAAGATGAGAAATAAACTTTGAGGGAGTAAAGATTAGAAATTTTAGCTTACTGGTAAGGGTGGTTATCTGGAGCTTGACAGTGGTGGTTGAATTGGTTAATATATTAAATATGAGAAAGGTGCCAAGAAGGGGAGAAATATGAGGCAGAGATGGGGACCACTTGCTTTGTATCTCCTTTGTGAGAGTAATAGTTAATAGTTGTTGGAGGATTTGGTAAAAAAGCATTTTATAGGCTTTGTGTGAAGATTGAAGGTAGTAGTGATGGTTGTTAGTTTTGGTCATGCAGTACTTAATGAAGTTTTCTGGCTATGATTTTTTTTTTCTTTGCCTAGCCTTTTTGGTTTTGCTTTTTTTTCTTCTTTTTTTGTTAAAAATTGCTCATTGTTTAAAAAATCAAAGAATGAGGCATAATCTATTAACCGCTTGTTATATATTCTGCTAGGATTTCTTCAAAGGATACACAGTTTTTGAAATTTATGTAAGCGTACATGCACACATAACCTTTAAGGTTTTTGGCATAAGTACGATCATACTATACAGACTAATGAATTTTGCTTCATCTACAAAATAGCATGACATATATGGTAGCTGATAGTGCTATTCACCAGTATCTGGTTTCCCTCTTTTCTCAGCGCATGGGTGGGGCCACGTGACTAGTACTAGCCAATGAATCAAGAGTGTAAATGATGTGTATTTCTTTCCACCTGAAAATTCGTTGTGCTTAAACCTCCAAAATTCTCTTCTCTGGCAGAATGATTGCAACATTCAAGGTAGTGACTATTCAGGCTATGGTTGTTTAAAAGGTAATATCTGTACCACAGAGTTGAAATCTGAAATGATATAGTCAGAAGGATATTGGACTTCTCTGTCCTTTTGTTTCCAAAGTAACTTAAGAAAGCAAAAGCTTCAAGGTTCAAAGTTGCATCTTAAAACATCTTAAGAGAACTATGCTAATGGTTTTGCTTATATAATTTTAAACATATGCCAGTGTTTTTTAAACACTTGTTTTACCTCTTGAACCCTTTCTTCAAATGAGAGTTTACACAAGAGCCTAATATACAGATAAGTGTGGATTAAATGGGATGGTACCCTCTTCCCTTCAAAAGTATATATTCTACTCGCTTCAAAATGTATACCCCACTCCTGTCAGAAAAGTAGTATGAGAGGAGTTCTTTGGAATCTGAGGTACAGGGAATGATTTAAGATCCACTTTTAAGGTTCACAGTGCCCGGAAGGTGATGCAAATTATTACTGGCATTTATTACTCTCTTGCTGTTTGGAATCATCTTGTGATCATGCTCAAGAATGTGGGCACTGGAGTCAGAGCTGCTTGGTTCAAATCCCATCTTGGCTACTTAATGGCTGTATGACTTTGGATAAGTATTTAACATCTCTGTGCTTTAGTCTGATAGATTGGGCATAGTATCCTACCTCAAAGGTTTCTTTTTTTGTGATGATTAAATAACAGCTATTCTTAGCACAGTACCTGACAACTGTTAACAATTTTTTTAAAGAATAATTATACTTATGGGCTTCCCTGGTGGCGCAGTGGTTAAGAATCCGCCTGCCATTGCAGGGCACACGGGTTTGAGCCCTGGTCCGGGAAGATCCCATATGCTGCGGAGCAGCTAAGCCCGTGTGCCACAACAACTGAAGCCCAGGCTCCTAGAGCCCGTGCTCCACAACAAGAGAAGCCACTGCAATGAGAAGCCCGTGCACCACAACGAAGGGTAGCCCCCGCTCGCTGCAACTAGAGAAAGCCCGCGTGCAGCAACGAAGACCCAACGCAGCTGAAAAGAAAGAAATAAATTTTTTTAAGAAAGAATAATTGCATTTAAATAAATAGTGCTAAAAATGGCATCTCTTTACTACTCCCCCTGTTGGACCCCTTTCTCTCCTTAAACACACTAACCTCTCCTATCTCAAGGTCTTTGCACTGCTAGTTTCTTTACCTAGGGGCAGGTCTCCCCACCTCTTGGAATGGTTGGCTGCTCCCATCCTTAAGGTCTCACAAATGTTAGAAGACTTCATTTATACCTTGCTTAAAGCCATCCTTACCCCTTCCTCCCCTTCTTCCTATTTCACTCTTTTATCCCATCCCTTTAGTGTCTTCCAAAGCTGTTGCTTCAACCTATAGTTATCTGGTTTGTGTTTATTGTACTTAAGCTCCAGGAGAGAGTGACTTTGCCTGTCTTTTTCACTGCTCTCTTTCTAGTGCTGAATGGAAACCTGGGACACATTAGTTGCTTAGAATTTTTTTTTTTTAAATGGTAAATGATTACTACCTTTTAAAAATGAAAACCATACTAATGTTCAATGTAGAATAGCTATCCTTAGAGGCACATATTATAATGTCTTGACAGACAAGAATTTTGGGGAGGCTTTGAAAGACGTGCTGTCAAATTGACATAGGTTCTCTATTCATAGGAGACAACTATGAGCCCTCACATATCCTTATTTTTGAATGAAACTTCAGTTAACCTGGTATTTCACCACAAAGCAAATTAAAATAGTGGGATGATTCAAGGCTTTGACCTTAAGGGGAATGTTGAGATGTGGTAGTACTTGATACAGAGCTCTACTTCCTCTCTCCCCTTTTGCCCTATCTCTTTCCTCTCCTTCCCTTCTTTGCTACTTATATTTGCTGTTCTTTATCACCATCATGGAGCAAAGCTGCTTGCCTTTCCTTTGTTTGTTTCCTCCGTTGTTTCTGATTTATTCTTCTGCTTTATAGATTTTATTTGCGAAGGCAAAGCTAAACTAGACTTGTGTTGTCTTATGGAAATTAGATTTGTGCACTGAACATTTGTGGGGTGTGGGACATGTTTGTCTACCATCCCCTCTGTGTTTATCTTGCTCTTTCATTGCCAAAAGCAGTCTTTTTCTATTGTTTCCTAATTTGAATCTATTTCTGTAAAGCCTGGTTTCTAAATTTCTGAGGTTTCTACTGTGTTCATCTAAAAGTGTGTTAATCTTGAATCTGTATAAGAATTTAATATAAAAGTGAAAAGAGTAGGGATTATTACAGCAAGCACTTATTTTGAGACAGTCATTTTGATGCCAGTCTTACAAAAAAGCAATGACATAGGCCCTGGAAAATGTCAATTAGCAAACTTTAGTTAAAGGTTTAATTATATTTATATGCATTTGGTAGATAGTTTTAGAGAAGTAATGGTTTAGGGAAAAGGAGGACAGAACTGGCCCTTGGGAGACTTGCTTGTGTTTTACTTTTAGCACTGCCTTAGCCCATTTCTTTAGGCTGGAACTTTCTCTATCTTTACTTCTTAGCTATAAATTGAGACCTTTATTTCTCAGCTTTTCTAGCTCATATTCTACACATACCATATATTCTGTTACAAAAGCTAGTCACAGGGGTCTTAGATGACTTCAGGTTGGTCATAGCTTTAAGGCTAAGAATATACTATTCTACTTATTCTTAGACATCTTCCAATTAATATTTTTTCTGATACAGTGCCATATTTTTATAGAGAACTGGAAATGTTAATTAAACATACAAAACCCTTTCCCACCTCAAAAGTTTCCTCTTGAAGATAGAAAAGCCTTTCGTTAACTTTAGAGCTGAGGTATAAAATTTTTTTAACCTTTAAGGGTATATATTGTGGTATTTTGCTTCAGTACATAATCGTGAGATTTCGTTATTGTTTTTGAGTGTACATTAAGTGTTTCAGTATAACATAAGGTGAAATAACAAACCTAAATCGAAATGTATGAAGTGGTCAGGTCTCCAACAAGATAAGTAGAAGGAAAACTCAGAGGCAGCACTTTCCCTCCTTGTTCAGAAGGGCGGGCCTGGTTTACAAATGGGTTGGTACTGAGTGTTTGTTTTCCTAAGGAAACAATATCGTATATGTTGAATAAGCCGTAAAGTTCTATTTAAGCTGTAATGTTCTGAATTCAAGTATTGTGCTAATCTCTACTAGAACCCAAGAGGTATAACCATTTTTCCATAAATGGGCTTCCATAATTTAATCTCATCTTGCTACTTTAAGAGGTTGTTTCAAGCACATAGACTTTTCTTAGCTTTTGAAGGGTTTCTTGGGATGAAGAAGAATTAATACTACGGAATTTATAAGGATTAAAAACAAACAAGTGTGTGGCTTTCAGAAGCAAGCGTTTTACTCTTGTAATCTTGTCACTTTTCATTTGTCTCTTATAGATATCTGGAAAGGCCATTATAAAATGGCGGTGTCTTTGAATAGCCAAAGGACACGGAGGTCTTAGGAATATACATTGCAGAAGAAAACTAAAGTTATATATCTTAGCTTCTTTGTAAAGGTGGGTCTCTAAGACCTCTTTTAATTTGTAATATGGCTATCAGATTTAAAACTCACATTTTCCTGTGATCCCCAGTTTCTCCTTACATCTTGAAGCAGTTTGCTTGTTACTGGAAAGCAGTAAAATTATTTATATGCCCCTTTTAGAATGAAAAAGTTCATGTGAGAATTATTTTGTCTGCTTAATAAGTCATTCTTACACACACTATTGGAATTTCAGGTTGGCTCTAGAAATTGGGTTGAGAGAATTTGGGGGAAGGCGTTCATTTATTTTTTTAAAAACTTTTATGAAAAACAAATAAACCAAAAGTAGAGAAGACCACAATGAACCACATGTATCTACTATACAGAGTATTCAATAATTAGCACCTTTTTTTCACACTTGTTTCAAAACAAATCATTTTATTGAATTTAAAATACCAAACGTTGTTCTGACAATATTAATAAAAGTATATGTAAAATCTGGTAGTTTTCTCAGACTGAGTTAGATATTATTTTACCACTTCTGTTTCTCTTTTATTTCAGTTTTATTTTGATGTCTCCTAACCTTTAATACATCATTTCTCAGTCAATTCACCTAGTTTTACTTGAGGAAAACTGTAAATTTTATGTATGAGTGTGTGTGTATGTGTGAAATTTTCCATAATAAAGTTTACATATAATTGACTAGAAACAAATAGACTGCCAGATATTTCTTCAGCAAAAATGGGTTTATTTGGGATCAGCAGAGAATTGCAATTCAGGATCTGCAACCACAGCAGGCCATGTGCAAGTCCCAGCATGCCATTTTATAGAGAGGAAAAGGAAGTTGGAGGGGCTAAACAGAGTCTATGGCTTTTCATTGGCTGCTGAGTCCTTGCCAGGGAAGAAGAGGAACCTTTCTTCCTTCTGTTGGGCTCTGCCGTCCTTGCAGGGCATGAGAGCTCCCCTTTCTGGTCTCCCAACTCTATATAATAGAAGTTTATTAATTTTTAACAATATGTATTACACATATATATAATTATGTAGATTATCTATGTATATGTAAGTATTATAATTGCATATATAGATATGTGTGCATGTATATGTAAGCTCTATATACACACACACATACACACGTGCAGTATCGTGGAAAATTTCTAACATAAGCAAAAGTAGAGTTAATACTGTAATGAACCTCCGAATGTGTATACATCACCCAGCTTCAACAGTTTTCAATTTATGGTCCATCTTGTTTCATCTATAACATCCTCCCCAGCTATTTAAATTTTTTAAATATGTAAATTGGACATGCTAAAATTGAAGACAGCTTTTGTGCACACAATTGCTTGCATTTAATGAAGAAGGAAATAGAAGCCAAAATTTAAGTCAGTGTTACTACTCATTACTAGTATGCCAGAAAGAATTAATTGACCCTCATAAGTGAAGTGCCAGGAACTATATGATACCTTCAAGGATACAAAAGTCACTTAAGAAAAAAATATTCCACTGTCAGGTAAATTAGAATAGAGGTTCCAACGTGATGTTTTCAAAGCACAAATTCAAGTGGACTGGGGAGGGGAGGATGGAGTATTAGAGAAGGCTTCAAGAATGAATTTCAGGTTTGAGGGGATCTCAGGAAGAAAGGAGAATAAAATGCACGGCTGTGGTGGGTTTCTATGTAGATGGAACAAAGAGCTAAGAAAGACCATGCTAAAATTGCTCAATAAGAAGGTGAAACAAAAGATTAATAGATACAGTTCTTTTTTTGGTTATTTACTGTAATGGAAAAGAGTAATTGTATGATTAATCTAAATGCCTTTTATATTTGTTTTGGATTGGTTTTTGTTTTGTTTTTTTTTTCCCCTGGTTATTAATTTCCCCCCCTGCCCCGGGTTCTTTTGTTTTTTTCAATTGAGAAATGATTACCATATACCAATGTATTAATTTTAGGTGTAAAACATAATGATTTCATATATGTATATATTGTGAAATGATTACCACAATAAGTTTAATTAATTAACATTCATTACCGCACCTTTTTTTTTCCCTTGTGATGAGAACTTTTAAGGTCTAAACAACTTTCAAATATACAATACGGTATCGTTAACTGTAGTCACCATGTTGTATATTGCATCCCTACGACTTATTTATCTTATAACTGGAAGTTTGAACCCTTTGACCACCTTCACCCATTTCCCCCACCCCTGCAATCCCACCTCTGACAACCAGCAGTCTGTTCTCTATATCTGAGTTGTTTAGGTTTTTTGGTTTGTTTTGGTTTTGGGGGGTTTTTTTAGACTCCACGTAAATGAGATCGTCTAGTATTTGTCTTTCTCTCTGACTTATTTCGCTTAGCATAATGCCCTTAAGGTCCATACTTGTTGTTACAAATGGCAGAATTCCTTCTTTTTTATGGCTGAATAATATTCCTGAGGGGGGGGGAGAGAGAGAGTGTGTGTGTGTGTGTGTGTATGTACACCCCACATTTTCTTTTATCTATTCATTTGTCAATGGACACTTAGTTTGTTTCCATGTCTTGGCTATGCTGCAACAAACATGGAAGTACAGATACCTATTCAGGATAGTGATTTGGATTAATGCCTTTGGATTAATGCCTGGAAGTAAAATTGCTGGGTCATATGGTTGTACTATTTTTAATTTTTTTGAGGAACCTCCATGTTGTTTTCCATAGTGGCTGCATAAATTTACATTCCCACGAACAGTGTGCAAGGGTTCCCTTTTTTCTACATCCTTGCCAATACTTGTCTTTTTGGTAATAGCCTTTCTGACAGGTGTGAGATGATAACCTCTTTGCATTTCCTTGGTGATTAGGATGTTGAGCACCTTTTCATGTACCTGTTGGTATTTGGTTTTCTTTGGGAAAATGTCTGAATCCGTTTGGATTGGGTGTTTAATACTTCAACTGAGGTTTTCTGGGAATTCACGTAAAAGTAAATAACCAGACTATACTTATAGTATACTTGTAGTAACAAATGAATCTGCAACACAGTGTTACAAATTTAGATTTGGGTGCTTCTAGTGTAATTTATATATGTGTGTTTATATACACACAATGAGAAATATAAGCATTACTAAAATTTTCTATTAGGCTCTAAACAAACTTCTGCATCATTTAATTGAATAATATCTTTAACAGCAAGGAAAACTTTTTAAAAAATGATTACTGTTTGACGGTTACTTCTGAGTCAAATATTTTACAATTTTGTGAACCAAAACAAAATACCAAAATAAATTTAGATGATGTTTAGAATCTTTGCAACTATGAAATATAACCTCGAGTTTAAGATTCTGTGTTTACTGAAAGAACCTAATTGTTCTTACTGATTGATTTATTAATAAATGTTATAAATTTGGGCTTAAATTTCTATTTTAAAAAATATTTTTATTTTTCCTTTACTTTTTTATGAAGATTTTATTTGAATAAAGGTTCCAAGCCTTTAAAGTTTGAAATGCAGTAGCTTATTCCATTTTGGAATTTCATATTATATATCTTAATTAAGTATTTCAGTTAAATGTCTTTACTTTGAATGAAGTTAATATTTATCTGTATTTTCTGTATAATTGAAAAGATTGGCAATTATAAGGGATAGGTAATGGGATAGAATGATGTGGGAACAAAACATTACCTCTGATAACAGGGCTTTAAAAACTTGGAAGTTTGTCAAGTAGTCTTTGAGACATCTCTCTCATTTTAACATAGTCACAGGAATGTTTATTGATTTTCAAATTTAAAGTCTGAAGGAATCTAGTGGTAAATTATTAGAATTAATAAGCATTTGCAAGGTTTCTGGTTATAAAATCAATGTAAAAATATCAAGAGATACCTGTCAAAGATTGCCAACAAACACAGGAAAGCATGCTCAACATCACTAATCATTAGAGAAATGCAAATCAAAACTATAATGAGGCATCACCTCACACCAGTCAGAATGGCCAGCATCAAAAAATTTACAAACAATAAATGCTGGAAAGGGTGTGGGGAAAAGGGAACTCTCCTGCACTGTTGGTGGGAATGTAAATTGATAAAGCCACTATGGAGAACAGTATGGAGGTTCCTTAAAAAACTAAAAATAGAACTACCATATGACCCAGCAATCCCACTACTGGGCATATACCCTGAGAAAACCATAATTCAAAAAGAGTCATGTACCACAATGTTCATTGCAGCACTATTTACAATATCCTGGACATGGAAGCAACCTAAGTGTCCATCGACGGATGAATGGATGAAGAAGATGTGGCACATATATACAATGGAATATTACTCAGCCCTAAAAAGAAATGAAATTGAGTTATTTGTAGTGAGGTGGATGGACCTAGAGTCTGTAATACAGAGTGAAGTAAGTCAGAAAGAGAAAAACATACAATATGCTAACACATATATATGGAATCTAAAGAAAAAAATGGTTCTGAAGAACCTAGGGGCAGGACAGGAATAAAGACGCAGACGTAGAGAATGGACTTGAGGACGCGAGGAGTGGCAAGGGTAAGCTGGGACGAAGTGAGAGAGTGGCATGGACATATATACACTACCAAATGTAAAATAGATAGCTAGTGGGAAGCAGCCGCATAGCACAGGGAGATCAGCTCTGTGCTTTGTGACCACCTAGAGGGGTGCGATAGGGAGGGTGGGAGGGAGACGCAAGAGGGAGGGGATATGGGGATATATGTATACATATAGCTGATTCACTTTGTTATACAGCAGAAACTAGCACAACATTGTAAAGCAGTTATACTCCAATAAAGATGTTAAAAAAGAGATACCTGTCAATATGTCAAACAGGATTTTTAAAAAATGAATGAAAATACTATTAAAAATAAGAATAAATCTAAGCAAAGATGTGTCAGATCTCTAAGGTTGAAATTATTCATTTTCTGACGAGACATTAAAGAAGACCTATAAGAAGGAGATAAATTCTATTTATGGATTAGATGAGTCAGTATTGTGAAGATACTAATTCTCCCCGAATCAACATGTGGAGTTAATGGACTTTTAGTCAAAACCCCACATGGATTTTTTGGTGGAATTGACAGCTTATTTTAAAATTCATGTGGAGATGCAAAAGGACAAAATACAAGGCACAGATTTAGAATGTTCTGCCAGATGTCAAGATTTTATTTAAAGCTCTAGTTATAAAGTTTGCATATTATTGGTGCAAGGATAGACATAAAGACCACTTGAGCAGAATAGAGTCCAGAAACAGATGTGCCCATTAATGAACTCTTAGTGTATGATAGAGGTAGAACTGTACAGCAATGGAGAAAAGATAATTTTTCAGTAAATGATGTGGGAACAATTATTTATACAGGGGAAATAAAAATATATAAATATTTCTCACCCTATAAAATAATTGATTCCAGGTATATTAAATACCTAAATAAGTAAGTTTAAACTAAATTATCATGAAAAAGAAAATATCTTTATGACCTTGGGACAGTAAAAGACTTTTTTAACCAGAAAAAAAGCACTAACAGCAAAACAAAATTGATAAATTAGGTTTTATGTCAAGAATTTCTATTCTTTAAAAAATACCATCATGAGTGAAGAGGAGCTATGAATGAGAACAGTTTACAACTCACATAACCGACAAAAGAACAATATGAAGAACTTAGTCAAATTAACTAGAAAAAATGTGCAGAGTACTTCAATACATACTTCAGAGGAAATTTAATGACCATTAAATACATGAAAAGTGTTATCCTCACAAGGCATCATAGAAATGCAAATTACCATTGTTGGCAAAAATTGTTTGATAATCCTAAATGTTGGTAATGTTACTAAGCAACAAGCACTCTTGGGTAGGGTGTCCACCTTTTATTTATCTCTATAGTTAGTTCATTTAGCTATCAGGGCTGATTAGTTTAGTGGTAGTGGTGTGTTGTATGGGGGGAGAATAGGGGGGAGGTACTGTGTTACGGGCCTAAGAAGAAAATAGTGACTATTACTACCTTCAAAGTGCTCAGTGAAATAAGAGTGTGCTGCCCTTTACTAAAGTCCTGTTATTTCACTTCCAGGCGATAAGAAGGGAAACCCATAAGGGCATTCAGTAAACTATTCACAGTGCTGGGTTGGAAACTGGGCCAGAAAATAGGATAGAAAAATGAACGGCAAATCAGACAGGAAGAAGTTAACTGAAAATCAAAGAAAATGGGTTTGTAAGAGTGAGTTGGGACTTCCCTGGCAGTCCAGTGGTTAAGACTCCGTGCTTCCAGTGCAGGGGGGCACGGCTTCGATCCCTGGTCGGGGAACTCAGATCCCACAAGCTGCATGGCGCGGCCAAAAAAAAAAAAAAAAAGAGTTAAGGGAGTTGTGGGAGCCTTGCATACCAGAATTGACTTGATTCTGGGGATAAAATAGGACTAAACACATTCTACATCCATTTATGTTTAGTTTTTAGATACTTTGACTAGGTTTTCAGTAGAATCTTAATGAGCTTGCTTGTTTGTTTTAACACTTTAATTTTGCCTTCAGGCTTAGATCTCAGGAAGTATAGTTAAATTGGTTTTAGTCTTTAACTTTGGGGATACCATTTAAAATTGACGTTAGGTAGCTATCTGGGAAGCTATCTAGAGTGTATTTCATCTCCATTTAAAAACATTTATGAAATCAGTTATTCATTCAACAAATATTTGAGGGCTGCTATGTACCAGGTGCTATGCGAGGTGTTGGAGACATGTGGTTTCCTCGTGGGAGTATTTATCTAGTGTAGTAAATATTAATCAAGTAAACTAATGTGAAATTGCACCTGTGGCAAGTGCTAGAAGAAAAAAGTACATTGAACCTTTTCTGTTAACAGCATCCCTTAGAAATGTGCTGAAGTTTGAAGAATTAGTTATTTAGGCTAAGAGGGGAGATAGCAGTGATCCAGGGGGAAGGAACTGGCAGTCTGAAGTTCCTGAGGTCGGAGGGGATAAGGTGAGTCTGGAGGACTGAAGGATGGGTATATGGAAAGTAGGGAGATAGTAAGGTGTGAGATGAGGCTAGAGTTATGTAAGAGCTAGAGTGTGTGTGGCTTTGATTATGTTAAGTGAAGTTTCCTTCCTTTTAATTTTAAGAGATGAAGCCCTTGAATAGTTCAGCAGAGGGTTGCAATATGATCACATTTGCATTTTGAAAAGATGTTCTTTGTTGAGAAACAGTATACAGATTGGAGAATTAGGACATGGGCAAAACGGATGTAGGGGGATGAGTTGGGGGCTACTGCAGTAGTCTAGTTAAAAAATGATAGCTTGGATTACAGTGCTTAGTATCAGAGTAGGAAAGAGTGGACAAATTTCAAGGATATTTAAGTAGTAAAATAACCTGGTTATGATTTGTGTATAGGATGTGAGAGGGAAGGAGCTCTCCAGGATGACACCTAGATTTTTGGCTTTTTCAATTAGGTGGTAATTAGATAGAAAGTACTAAAAGCAGACACAGTGTATGTATTTGTTTTGGGGGTGGATAAGTGGTGTCCAATCATGAGTTAGTTGGATATTGAGTTTGAGATGCCTTTGTGACATTCAAGGGGAAAAAAATGTAGAGAGGGAGATAACATTGGCAAATTGTGGGAATACTGATAATAATTGAAGACCCAGGTATGACTGACATCTTTTGGGGGAGAGTTACAGTTAATGAGAGGATCTTGGGTAGAGGAGTCTGCCTGTACAGAAAGCAGAGAAGAGGGTTGGAGACGTGGGGTAAAAAAATAGGAGACTATTGTAGTTATAAAAGCCAAGGAAGAGAATGATTGAACAGAGAGGGAGAGGCCAAGAATTATGCGAAATGGAAAGTTAAAAATACCACTCAGAACAATTTTGATTATGAAGTTGGAACCCCATGTTTCTTAGTTTTAAGAACATATTAATCTCTTGGAGTCCATTTTTTTTAAGTGAAAAATTGCGTTTAAAATTTAAAATCCTGATTCTTGTTAAAATACTAGGCCTTTTGTCATTGAACTATTTTCACAGGTTTTGGGGATGTTACTTACTTTTCCTGTTGTGTACTTCCTAATGGTGCTCCTCTACCTCCTATAGTTTGTAACTGTCCTTTATGAGCTCATTTGAGTCTCAAGTTATTTTTGGTTTTTGCTTTTACTGTTAATCCAAGTTTTTGGACCTTGGCTTCAGTGTTAACTTCTTGATTTGGAGATCCCTTGTAAATTTAGACTAACATGCGTGGTACAAAGGTGAAGACTTTACCTTTTTTATGGGAGTCTTTCTTCCCTTGGGAGGAGAAAAATTTAGCCACTTCCATGCTGTTGGATACATCATTTTTCATCTCTGAAGGGATAGTCTTCCCATGGTCCCACCTTTAAGTACAATAAATACTTTGTTTCTAGCATTTGGAGGTTTCACTTTTAAAATTAGCTCTGGTACTTTCTTTTAGAGGGTGTGTAGCATTTCTAGCACTAGCTTAGATTTCCAGAATTGTTTCTGGAAAACAAATGTTGTTTTAAGTTCTGAGTTTAAAATCCTTTTTCCTTAGTCAGAATTTTGGGTATATTATTCCATTGCCTTTATAGCATTCAGTGATTCCAATTGACTGATATATTCCTTTGGAGAAAATCTGTTTATTTTCTATGAACGATTTTAAGTTGCACTTTATCCTTAGCGTTTTGAAATTTATTGAGAGGTACATGAAGTTTTTTGTGTTTTTTCCTAATCATCTGTGGGGCATAATGATGATTCTTTTAAGATTAAATGTAAAAACTGGATTTACCTTTAGATTTCTTAATTTTTTCATAATACTTTTTTTCAGCTTTATTGAGATATAATTGACAAAGTTGTGTGTATTTAATGTGTACTGCATGATGATTTGAGATATACATAGACATTGTGAAATCATTACCACAATCATAACACATCCATCACCTCACATAGTTTCTTTCTTTCTTCCTTCCTTTCTTTTTTTTTTTTTTTTTTTTGGTGAGAGCTCTTAAGATCTCATCTCCTCTTAGCAAATTTCAAGTATACAGTACAGTACATATTACTAACTACACTCACCTTGTCATACATTAGATCCTTAGAACTTATTCATGTTATAACTGAAGTTTGTACCCTTTGATCTACCTCTCCCCATTTGTCCCATCCCCCATCCTCTGGCAGTCACCATTCTATTCTCTTTCTGAGTTAAACTTTTTTTTAAAAAAAGAGTTCACATATAAGTGATACCATACAGTATTTTTCTTTCTCTGTCTGGCTTATTTCACTTAGCATAAATGCCTTCCAGGTTCATACATGTTGTCACAAATTGCCAATGGCAAGATTTCCTTCCTTTTTGTGGCTGAATAGTATTCCATTATATAAATGTATAATGACATTTTCTTTATCCATTCATCTATCAACAGACACTTAAGTTGTTTACATATCTTGACTACTACGTATGTATTTATTTTAATTTTTGGCTATGTCGGGTCTTAGTTGTGGCACACGGGATCTTTGTTGCGGTATGCAGGATCTTTCGTTGCACACCCAGGCTCTTTGTTGCAGCACATGGGCTTCTCTAGTTGTGGCACATGGGCTCTGTAGTTTGTGGCATGCAGGCTCTCTAGTTGAGGCGCACGGGCTCATTAGTTGTGGTGCGCAGGCTTAGTTGCCCTGCAGCATGTGGAATCTTAGTTCCCCGACCAGGGATCCAACCCACGTCCCCTGCATTGGAAGGCGGATTCTTTACCACTGGACTACCAGGGAAGTCCCCGTCTTGGCTATTATGAATAATGCTGCAGTGAACATGGAAGTGCTGATATCTTGTTCTATATACTGATTTTGTTTTCTTTGCATATACAGTTGACCCTTGAGCAGTGCAGGTTTGAACTACATGAGTCTACTTATATGTGGATGTTTGTCACTGATAAATACAACCTGCAGTTGGTTGAATCTGCAGATGCAGAGGAACTGCAGATGTGGAGGAACCAAGTATATGGAGAACTCACTATAAGTTATATGCAGATTTTAAGGAATCTCCACACTATTTTCCATAATGGCTGTATGAATTTACATCCCCACCAACAGTATACCAAGGGTTCCCTTTTTTCACATCCTTGACGGCATTTGTTACCTCTTTTCTTTTTGATAGTAGCCACGCTAACAGATGTGAGGGTGTTTCTCATTGTGGTTTTCAGTTGCATTTTCTGATATTGAGCACCTTTCATATACCTAATTGGCTATTTGTATATCTCTGGGAAAATGTCTTTTCAGGTTCTTTGACTTCTTTGACCATTTCTTAATCAGAGTTTTTGTGGGTTTTTGTTTTTTGGGGGTTTTTTTGGCTATTGAGAGGTATGAGTTCCTTATGTGTTTTAGATATTAATCCCTCATTAGATATATGGTTTGCAAACATTTTCTCTCATTCCATAGGTTGCCTTTTCATATTGTTTATTCTTTCCCTTGCTATGCACAGCCTTTTAGCTTGATATAGTCCCAGTTGTTCATTTTTGCTTTTGTTGCCTGTGTTTTTGGCATTGTATGCCCAAAAATCATTGCCAAGGCCCATGTCAAAGAGATTTTTTTCTGTTTTCCTCTAGGGGTTTTATGGTTTCAGATCTTACATTGAAGTCAATAATCCATTTCAAGTTGATTTTTGTGTATTGTGTAAGATAAGGGTCCAGTTTCATTCTTTTGCATATATTAATAACATCCAGTTTTCCAATACCATTTATTTGAAGATACTATTCTTTCTTCATTGTTTGTTCTTGGTGCCCTTGTCAAAGATTAGTTGACTGTGAAAGTGTGGGTTTATTTCTGGGCTCTGTGTTCTGTTCCAAAGGTCTGTGTGTCTTTTTTTATGCCAGTACCATACTGTTTTGTTACTATAACTTTGTAACATAGTTTGAAATCAGGGAGTGTGATACTTCCAGTTTTGTTGTTCTTTCTCAAGACTGCTTTGGCTATTCAGTGTCTTTGGGGGTTCCATGCACATTTTGGGTTATTTTTCTATTTCTGTGAAAAATGCTATTGGAATTTTTATAGGTATTGCACTGAATTTGTAGATTGCTTTGGGTTATATGGACATTTTAACAATACTATTGATAATTCTTCCAATCCGTGAGCACATAATATCTTCCCATTTATTTGTGTCTTCTTTCATCAGTGTATTATAGTTTTCAGTGTACAGGTCTTTCACCGTCTTGGTTAAATTTATTGTTAAATATTTTATTGATTTTTATACTGTTCTAAGTGGGATTGCTTTTTTTTTTATGTGCTTCAAGAAAGTCTTTCATAATCGAGATTTTATTGGTTGTTTTGAGGATCAATACATAGACATTTCAATTTGTACACAATTCTCAACATACGTACCAAAAACCTAAAAAATCATGTAGTTGTGATTCTTTTCTGAACAGTTATTCCAGTGACTTTCCAGCTTAAAATTTGGAGGCAAATTTTCCTTCACAGTATATCAAGTACCAATATCTTCAAATATTGATATGCTGTTACATCGTAAGTCCCACTAATTCACAATTTAATATCATATACACTACATACTCAAATTGTCAGTCATTCACAGCACATTAACAGTTACTAGAAGAACTGGACTACCACGACCAAAGATGTTACATAGTGCACAAAATTCTGCCCAGGAGAGCCAAGACCAAGGTAAAGTGGTTTGCTTTAGGAAACAATTATACCAAAAACAACATGGGAAGAGAAGTAATTTAGTGTTTAAGACATTAAATGCACAGCTGACTCCAAACTGCTATTTAGTATGCTTCGTATTATAAGATATAAAAGCTACCCTCCACCTGTGGAATGTTAAGCTGACACCCAAGACAATCAAAGCCTCCCATATTTAATATCCCAGTATTTTCTGGTTCTACCAAAAAATAAACAACCAGCAAATGATTTCACCTCTTAAAAAAAAGCATTTACACTTTAAAAATAGCATGAGGTGGGATTCCCTCCTTTTTAAAAATGTTTCTAGAGCTACTAAAAAACTTGCATTTACAAAATAGTTGATAACAATATTCCTCTGGATTGTACAAGAAGGGAGACAGGGACCACTGATAGGACCAGGGGTGTGATATTAATCAGACTTGGCTTCTTTCTCTCCTGCTTCATCAGAAGCGGAGCTCTCCTCGTTTTTGGTTTCTCCATTTTCTGCATGTGAGTCTTCTTTAGTCTCTTCGTTAGCCACTTTAGCCTGTTTTGCCTTTGCTCCCCTTTTTCCCTTTTGTTTGCACTTTTTGTCTGAAGATGTATCCTTTCCTGCCGCCTTTTTTGGCTTCATTTCCACTTTTGCAGGAGCCAGTTTAGCTGACAACCTTTCCGATCTCGGGCTCCTCCTTCACCGCCCCCTCAGCGGAGCTGACCTTCCTCTTGGGCATCGTGGCGGTGGAGCGGGCATGTGCCAGGTTCCTGTGGGCCGCAGCACGCCGAGAGCCTTTGCAAAGCTGGGCTGCCTGGCCGCTGCGGCTCCTCCCACTGCCTGAGCTGCTGGGACCCGCAGCGGGGGCGGTGGGAGAACCCGGGATTGCTTTCTTAATTTCTCAATTAGATAATTCATAGTAAGTGTATAGAAATGCAATTGATTTTTTAAATGTTGATCATGTATCCTTGGTGAAGCCTTCCGAGTTTTCTGTATATAAGATCATGTTATCTGCAAACAGACAAATTTTTCCTTCCCAATTTGGAAGCCTTTTATTTCTTTTTCTTGTCTAATTGCTTAGGCTAGGACTGTGTTGAAAAGAAGAGTGAGAGTGGGCATTCTTGTTTTGTTCCTGATCTTAGGGGAAAAGCTTTCAACTTTTCACCATTGAGTATGATGCTAGCTGTGGGCTTGTCATCTATGGCCTTTATTATTTTGAGGTACATTTCTTCTATACCTAATTTTTTAAGTTTTTGTCATGAAAGGATGTTGAATTTTGTCAGAGGCCCTTTCTGCCTCTGTTGAGATGATCATATGATTTTTATCCTTCATTCTGTTAATTTGGTATCACATTTATTAATTTTCGTATGGTGAACCATCCTTGACTCAGGGATAAGTTCCAGTTAATTATGGTGTATGATCCTTTTAATGTGCTGTTGAATTCAATTTGCTGGTATTTTCTTGAGGATTTTTGCATCTTTGTTCATCAGGGACCCTGGCCTGTCATTTTCTTGTTGTGTTCTTGTCTGACTTGGGTATCAGGGTAATGCTGGCCTTGTAAAATGATTTTGGAAGGGTTTCTTCTTTAATTTTTTGGAAGAGTTTGAGAAGGATTGGCATTCATTCTTCTTTAAATGTTTGGTAGAATTCACCAGTGAAGCCATCTGGTCCTAGGCTTTTCTTTGAATCAGTGATCAAAACCCCCCAACAATCACCTTACTCATTATTGATCTGTTCAGATTTTAAAATTTCTTCCTGGTTCAGTCTTTGATGTAAGTTGTATGTTTCTAAGACTGTCCATTTCTTCTGGGTTATCCAATCTGTTGGTCTATAATTGTTCATAATAATCTCTTATGATCCTTTTTGTGTCTGTGGTATTAGTTGTAACGTTTCCTCTTTCATTTCTGATTTTGTCTTCTTTTTTTTTTTCTTAGTCTAGCTAAAGGTTTGTCAATTTTGCTTATCTTTTTTTAAAAAAAGTTGAACAAAACTTCATTTTTTTTTCTTCTCTTTTTCTAGTCTTTATTTCTGCTCTGATTTTTGTTATTTCCTTCTTTCTGTTTTTTGGGCATAATTTATTCTTTTTCTAGTTCCTTGAGGTATAAAGTTAGGCTGTTTATTTGAGGTCTGTTTTTTATTAATGCCAGTGTTTATTGCTATAAACTTCTGTCTTAGATTGCTTTTGCAGCATTTTGGTATGTTGTGTTTCCATTTGTGTTTATCTAAAGATACTTTAAAATTTTTCTTTTTATTTCTTTGACCCATTGATTGTTCAGGAGAATACTGTTCAATTTCCACATATTTGTGAATTTTCTAGCTTTGTTACTTATTTCTAATTTTATATCATTATGGTCAGAAAAGATATTTGGTATAATTTTATGTCTTAAGTTTGTTAAGACTTGTTTTGTGACCTAATATGTGATCTGTCCTGGAGAATATTCTGTATGTACTTAAGAAGAATGTGTGCTCTGCTGTTAGATGGAATGTTCTCTGTTAGATCCATTTGGTTTAAAGCGTAGTTCAAGTCCAATATTTCCTTATTCATACTCTATCTTTCTGATCTATTCACTGAAAGTAGGGTATTAAAGCCCACTACTATTATTGCATTGCTGTCTATTTCAATTGTTATATACTCTTGATCAGTTGATCCATTTATCATTCTATAATGAATGACCTTTTGTCTCTTTTACAATTTTTCATTTAGAGTTTATTTTGTTGGATAAAAGTATAGCCATTCTTGCTCTCTTCTGCTTTGTTTGCATAGAATTTTTTTTCCATCTCTCCACTTTCAGCCTATGTGTATCCTTAAAGCTGAAGTGAGTTTCTGTTAGCATATGTTTGAGTCTTGTGTTTTTAATATATTTACCCACTCTATGTCTTTTGATTGGAGAATTTAATCCATTTACATTCAAAGTGATTACTGATAAGACTTAATGACTGCCATCTTATTAATTGTTTTCTAGTTCCTTTGTTCCTTTCTTCTTGTGCTGTTTTCCTTTGTGATTTGATAGTTTTCCTTAGCAGTATTCTTTGATTCTTTTCTCTTTATCTTTTTATATCTACTATAGGTTTTTGCTTTGTGGCTACTGTGAGGTTTACATAAAACATTGTATGATTATAACAGTCAACTTTAAACTAATAATTTGATTCAGTTGCATGCAAAATCTCTATTCTTTTACACACCCCTTCAATTATGTTATAGATGTCATAATCGTTTTATGTTGTGTATTTAACAAATTATTGTAGCTATAGATATTTTTATTTTTGTCTTTTAACCTTTATACTAGTTAAGTGATTTATACACCATTACAATAGTAGAATCTTCTGAATTTGATTACATACTTATCTTACTAGTGAGTTTTATACTATTATATGTTTTTATGTTACGAATTATTGCCCTTTCATGCTAGCTTGAAGAACTCCCTTTAGCATTTCTTATAAGGCAGGTGTGGTAGTGATGAACTCCTTCAGTGTTTTGTTTTTTTTGGTTTTTTGTTTGTTTGGGAATGTCTTTATGAAGGACAGCTTTGCTGAATATTCTTGGTTGGCAGTTTTTTTCTTCAAGCACTTTGACTATATATACGCTATTCTGGTGCAAAGTTTCTGCTGAGAAATCTGCTGATAGCCTTATGTGGGTCCCATGTATAAGTTTTTTACTCTTGCTTTCAAAATTCTCTCTTTGTCTTTGATTTTTGACAGTTTTATTATGTCTCTCAGTGGAGTCCTGTATGGGTTGAATATGTATTGGTACCTATGAACATCACATGCCTGGATGACCGTCAATTTCTCTCCCCAGATTTGCAAAGTTTTTAGCCATTATTTATGTAAATAAGCTTTCTACCCCTTTCTCTCCTTCTAGAACTCTAATAATGCAGCCATCACTACCCTTGATGCATAGTTAATGTAGGCTATTTTTCACTTTTTTTTTTCCCTCTGCCCTGATAATTTCAAGTAACCTCTCTTCTAGTTCTCAGATTCTTTCTTCTGCTTGTTCATGTCTGCTGTTGATATTCTCTGCTGCATTTTTTTTTCATTTTATTCATTGTATTTATCAGCTCCAGTATTCTCTTTGGTTTTTTTTTTATAATTTCTGTTTCTCTTTTGGACTTCTTATTTTGACCATGTATTGTTTTCCTGATTTGTTGAGTAGTCTTTCTGGGTTCTCTTGTAGCTTACTGAGCTTCCTTAAAACAATTACTTTGAAATCTTTGTCAAGCAATTCAAAGATCTGTTTCTTTGTGGTCAGTTACTAGAAAATAATTGTGTTCCTTTGGTGGTGTCATGTTTCCTTGATTTTTTTCACTTTTGTTGTAGCCTTGCATTTATGCCTGCCCATTTGATGGAGTGGTTTTGGTCAGGAAAGACCTTTACCTGCGGGTAAGTGTGAGGGTGCCAGCTGAATAGGCTGTGGCAGTTCTTACTCTGGGGAAGATCCAGGGGTGTAGTCTTTGTGCAGCTCCAACAGCTGAGGTCAGTGTTAGTGAAGATTGCAGGGGTCCTCAATGGCCAAGGCAGCAAGTGTCCATGGGGCTGTTAAGGGCTGTTGGGGACCTTCTGGTCTCTTTTTCTCCCACAGGGAGTTGTTGTGGCCAAGGGGATCTCTCTTGGCACCAGGTCCATCTCACAGGTGTCCTCTTAATCGTGGTAGTACTGATGAGTGCCCATGGGGTAGCCATGGAGCTAGGGTCTGGAGCTCAGGCACACACAAAGCAGCTGCAGAGCTGGAGTCTGAAGTGTAAGCACTTACAGAGCAGCAGTGGTTCTGGAGTCCAGAGCATTTGTGGGATTAGGGGGTTGTGGCAGCCCTGGTCCTGGGGCAGTGCAGCAGTAGCTCTTTCTTGCTGAGGACACAGCAGTGTCTCCCTCTCCAGGGGCCCTGTGGCAGTGATGGCTTTTGGTGAAAGCTGCTGTTGTCCTCTGCAGAGCAGGCCACTGGAGTTTGTCCTGATGAATACTTATGGGGTCCTCCTTTGTGAAAGCTGTCATGGGTGCTGTTGTCCTCAGTTGAAGAGCCTGCCTAGGTCCTCCACAGAGCAGACCACACTGGGCACTGCAGTGGTACTACCACATGGCTGATACTGATAGCCTCTACCCTTCTTTGTTCCTGGCTGTCTCTAGATGTCTCAGCTAAGCCTGTCTCCCTAGTGATCCTTCTGTGTGGTTGCTCTCCATTTTTTGCTTCATTGTGCTGCTGTAGGATCTCAGTTCTGCATGAGCCTCCTGGGGATATTTTCCTTCACGGATAGCTGTCTATTTCTTATTTTTTGTTGGGGGTATGAAGGCTGGTATCTCCTATTGTGCCATCTTTCTAATGCCACCCCTCAGAATACTTTCTGTCTTGTTACTAATTTGCTTTGCATCTTTGACCTTTTTACTATTTAACCCATCCTTTATTTTGTATATCTTAACAGTCATTTGACATTCAAAAACTTAAATAGTGCTTTTATCATAGATCTTTATTTCACAGTAATAGTAGCAGTAGCTTCTGAGTGCTTTAGAGATATTATATTGTTTACTTATCATAGCCACCTTATTGACATAGATACTGTTGTTATCCCTTTTTCACAGATGAAGAAACTAGAGCACAGAGAGACCATGAGTTGTTTGCCCAGCCAAGGTCACATAGCAAATAAGTATGGAACTAAGATATTCAAACCCAGGCAGTATGATTCTAACACTCGTAGTCTTAACCTCTCGGATATGCTTCCTTTCAGGCTGCTGTGGCTTGTCTTATTTCTGAAGATATTCCTATTTCTGTTTTCTATGGTATTAGTTCTTCCACTCATTGATTTTGATGCTTAGATTTCATATTGTCTACTTTTCTTAAATGTTTGGTTTTTGGATGTGTGCTTATTTTTGTATTTGATCAAGTCTGTCTACAAATACTACAGTGTTTGTATCTGGTGATTATGGGAGGGAGAGTCATGGCTTGCTATTGGGAAGGATATATCAAGCTGAATTTGGATATGAGGATTTCCTATTCATCTTCTTTCCGTCAAGCACTATTCCACTTTTTGAATCACTTGTCTACATGTATTGCAGATACCTTTGAGGCCCAGTTCCTTGCTTGGCAGTGGTAGGGCAAGGGGATCCACCTGCCTGGCTGTTCCTAATGCTCATTACCCTGAGGATTGCTGCAGAATTTTCTCTTGCCCCCCTGCCCCATAGCAACTTTATACTAAACATGGAACATCCTGGAAACTCCTCCCATTCCCCCACCTCCCCAACACACACACACATACCATGGTTTGCAGTTTACTTCTGGTTGCAATTTGGACTGTGGCTTCTTCCATCTCATTTCTTCTCATTTGGTTTTTTGTCTTTCATTGAGGAAATTTCTCATTCGTTAAGGTCATGTTCTCGTTTTAAAGTGCTGTTACAGTTCATCTCCCATGATTTTAGTGCTATTATAACTTATTCTTTATTTCTGTAATTTTTAGGGTTATAGGATTGGAGGCAATTATGTTGAATGTGCATCCTTCATTTTGATGCTATTTTCTGTCAGTGGTTTTTAATCTTTTGAGAGTCATTGACTTCTTTGACCATTTGGTAAATTGTATGTACCCTCACTTTTTAAAAATTCAAATGCATAGCTGTCTACCATCTGTACCCCAGGCAATGGCCAAATGTTAATTTGAGCATTACTAGTTTGGTAGAGTTGTTTTTTGGTGGGGGAGGGAGGGACTTTGTTTTTAGTTATATTTAGAGATATTAGCCTATTTCTTGGAAAATAATGTGTTACTTAGGTTTAAGGAAAATTGTTATAAAAGATGTATTTATGTAGCCATAGAGCTATATATAAAGAGTAAAATATAAAGTATAATGTTAGAAAGAGAGCTATTTCTTCCTAGTAAAGTTTTATAACATTTCTTTTTTTCCTGTTTTCTCTAGGTTTAATTATAGATCAACACATCATCTTGCATCTCATGGGTTCTATGAATTTTTAAATTGGTTTGATGAAAGAGCATGGTATCCACTAGGAAGAATAGTCGGTGGTACTGTAAGTATATTTGCAGTTATTTATGTTAATCTTAAAATTTTGCGGTTATTTGAGTAAATATTAATCACTAAGGTGGTGGCAATTCTTTTTTTTTTTTGTATTTTTAAGTATTTTAAGTATTTCTGAGCAATAATAAGGTGCGTTGTATTTTAAAATTCCGCATGTTCATTGCTAACATATAGAAATACAGTTGATTTTTTTAATTAATTAATTAATTTATTTATTTATTTATTTATTTATTTATTTATGGCTGTGTTGGGTCTTCGTTTCTGTACGAGGGCTTTCTTCAGTTGCGGCAAGCGGGGGCCACTCTTCATCGTGGTGCACGGGCCTCTCATTATCACGGCCTCTCTTGTTGCGGAGCACAGGCTCCAGAGGCGCAGGCTCAGCAGTTGTGGCTCACGGGCCTAGTTGCTCCGCGGCATGTGGGGTCTTCCCAGACCAGGGCTCAAACCCGTGTTCCCTGCATTGGCAGGTAGATTCTCAACCACTGCACCACCAGGGAAGCCCTAAGGTGGTGGCAATTCTTGAAAGCTTTGTATAGTTAACTAACACATTTTTCTGTGGCTGATTAGTATTTAATTTGCTAAATCTCTTTTCTTGACCCTCTTCTTCCCACTCTCACCCCGCAACCTGTTTTTGGGTTACCTCATACTAGCCACTATTTCTGACAAGTGGATCTCTTGTCACACATTTAAGTTCAGGTTATTTGTATGTTTTTGTTTTGTTCTGTAACAACTTTATTGAAAAAAAATTTTGGGAAGGAAATAGAAATGTAGAAGAATCAGATAATTCTAATTTTCCAGGTCCCAATTACTCGAGGTAATTGAGTATTGATCATAGTTCGTGGGGAATTATAATGTCCAGAAGATGATATAAGAGAAAATATTTTTAGGATTTGGGATGTAAGGAGAATGCTGAAGAGAAAATGAAAGACAAGACACCTGTTTGGGCAATATATATGTGTAGTATTTTTTTCTGGATCAGTTTTGTCAGAGGTTTATCAATTTTAGTAGATTTCTTAACCCAAAGAAACTTTGACTTTGTTGATTATTAAATATTTGCCTTCTCTTGTGTTAATTTCCATTTATTTCCTTCCTCCCACTTTCTTGAGTTTGTTTTGATGTTTTTATCTGTCTTCCTGATACAGTTTGATGAGTAATTTTCAACATTTCTTAGTTATTAATGTGTTCATTTTGAAGCTATAAATTTCCCAATAATCACTTTTAACTACATTGCATAAGTTTTGATATGTAGTATTTTCATTATTGTTCAGGTCAAAGTGTATTTTAATTTCCACTATAATTTGCCCTGATTCATGGGTTACTTGTATTTAACTTTTAAACATAATAGAATTTCCTAGTTATCTTTTTTTTGCTTTATACTTCCAATATATTATGGTTAAAGAACAAATCCTGTAATTTTAATCCTTTGAAATTTATTGAGGCATGATTTGTGGCCCAAGATATAGCCAACTTTTATAAATGTTCCCTCTGTATTTGGAAGGAATAGGTTCTCCGTGGTAGTCAGATGTTGTGTTATAATCTGGGGCATCTTCTTATCTTTGATGTAAACAGAGATAAAGATACAGGACAATAGTCATGAATTAGGGTGAATTAGAAAGGTATTGAATGGTGAGAGATGTGGTAGATGGCTGTATCTGTACTTCTTGTGGGATGAATGCTATCATTACTTCATTGTACTAGTCTTTGATTACTATAGTTTGTTTCCTGGTGTGTTTATAAATTTTTATCTTGAATTCACCCTCAATGAAGGCTTGTTTTCTGAGACTCCTGGTGTCTTGGTATTTGGGACCATCCTTATAATAATCTTTCTCACTTGCCTTTGTTGGAGCCCTTAGAGGTCTTACTGCTTTTAGGACAGTTTTTAGAGGTTATTTCTCAGCTTGAGGTTTTTTATACACGATGCTGTTATAAATGTGGAACCCATATTCACCCATGTGATGAATGAGTTTCTTATTTCTTGTTTTGTTTCTATTCAGAGCTTTGGAAGTAAGGCAAGAGTTCCTTACTGTTTCCCTTGATGGATGGGTAGAATTTGTCTAGTCTAGTTTCATAAATGGGCCCTGGTTTTGTGCTGGGAATTAGGCCTTTTCTTTGATCCCTGTGGTGAGTGGTAACTACCCCCCAACCTCGAGTGCCTATATATCAAGCCTGCTTTGTTTTTGTTTTTTCTCTTTTTAGATTCCCACGGCATCAGTACCTACTTTGAATTTCTTCTTTATGTTTGGAACCTGGAGGGTTCCCTTCCTTTTGAGCTTAAATATGCCTTTTTTGTTGTTGGGTGGTTTTATTTGTTTGTTTAGAGTTTTTTGGTCCTTTCATCTAGTACTTCTACCTATTTTGGCTGTATTTCATATGTCAGTTCAGTCTGCCAAATTTAGAGTATTTTCAAATTCATTTCCATTTTCTTTGAATATTGCTAACAATATCATACACTGAGGCCTGGTATCATATATGAAATGGAACAAAATTTTGATTTTTAAGAATGGTGATGATTGCCATACTTTTTCCCCCTTCCATTATCCCATTCTCCTTCTATACATTCTATCGAGCATTCATTTTGTGCCAATCATTGTTCTCTGGATGCTGGGGAAATTTTTCTGGCTATTCTGGAGCTTATATTCTTGTGAGGGTGTTTAGTTAATAGACAATAAATAAGTAAAATAAATAGTATGTGAAATGGTGATAAGTGCTATGGAGAAAAAAGCAATGGAGTTGGGTTAAAGACCATGGGAGTTTGCAAGTTTAAATAGGATAGCTAGGAAAGGAAATTTATAACATTCTTTGTAGTTTCAGTGATGGAGAAAGAAAAATCTTTTAGGATTTAGATAAGGATGGAAATATAAATACACATTTTAATCACTGAAGAATAGCTCAGAATTAATGTCCTATTTCTTGTTCTTTGAATCCTCTTAATGTTTCATGTTCTCTTTTAGAGGGAGGGTGCAGAATATAACTGTTAACTGGCCTATTCTAGTTTATTATTTCCTTTCTATTCTTAAATATTTTAAGAAGTGTAAAAAGGTCTAATCTTCCAGGAGTCCGAAAATATTATATCTGAATTCACCAACTAACTAGTCCTTCTTTTCCTAGCTAAAATTGTTTACTTTCCAAATCTTGACTTTGAAAGAAGGGAAAAATCATTTATAAATACCACTTAAATAATATTGCACGTAACTTTCTTTCATCTTCCGTCCTTTTCTCAGTCCCTTGAACACAAGTATAGGCAATGTTGGAGCACGTTAAAACTCCAAACTTAAGGATATGTTAGATTAGGACCCTGTTTTATAGTGAAAGGATAGAGTTAGTGGGATCAATAAGAAAGTTACGTAGTTTTTCATTGTTAAACCTCTTCACTTTTAATCATTCATTCAGTATGATCTTTCTTCTTTTGCTTAAGTATGTATCTGAATATCAGATTTTTATTTGTATCTAATCCACAAGAACATTTAATTTTGTAATGTGTGAAGGCAAACTATTGTAAGAGCTTATTCTCAAACTTACTATAAACAATATATAATAATAAAGAAAGAAGCTTACATTAGTGTTTTCAGCTACCTCATTTTATATGTAATTAAATTGTCCTTTTTTTTTCTTCCTAGGTTTACCCAGGGTTGATGATAACAGCTGGCCTTATCCATTGGATTTTAAATACACTGAACATAACAGTTCACATAAGAGATGTATGTGTGTTCCTTGCACCAACTTTTAGCGGCCTTACATCTATATCTACTTTCCTGCTTACCAGAGAACTTTGGAACCAAGGAGCAGGACTTTTAGCTGCTTGTTTTATTGCTATTGTACCAGGTTACATTTCTCGGTCAGTAGCTGGATCCTTTGATAATGAAGGCATTGCTATTTTTGCACTTCAGTTCACATATTACTTGTGGGTAAGTAACACTTAATGTTTTGTTATCGTTAATACCCATGAACTTTCTGCTGAAATGCTGTTGTGCAGCATTTGTCTTTTATCAATTATAGTTGTATACAGAGAACTCTGTTACTGTTTGTAACAAGTAAGTCATAGCTCCAATAAAGAGGCTATCAAAAAATTAAGCTCTTGATTTTGTTTCTTTTGTAGGGGAGAGAGGAGTCAGATACTTAGGAAAATGAAATGTGGTTCAGTGGCTTAGGATGTTGAATTCTGTTTGTGAAACTTGTATTATTTTACTGTTGCCAAGTTATTTCTTCCTTGCCAATCTGTATACCTTCTATTTCCTTTTCTTGTGTTACTGTATTAGCTACTAATTCCAGTATGATGTTGAAAAGGAGTAGTGAGAGGAGACATCCTTGTCTTGTAGGTAATATTTATCAAGTTGAAGAAGTTCCACTCTATTTGTGTCAATAGTTTGCTGAGAGATTTTATCATGAACGGATGTTGGATTTTGTGAAATGCTTTTTCTTTATCTTTTGATACACAGTTAACCCTTGAACAACACGGGTTTGAACTCTGCAGGTCCACTTACACACAGGTTTGTTTTTCAGTAAATACATACTACAGTACTACATGATCCAAGGTTGGTTGAATCCATCGATATGGAACCACAGATTATGTAGGGCCTACTGTCAAGTTACATGTGTATTTTTGATACCAAGGGGGGTGAGGGGGTCACTGCCCCAACCCCTGCCTTGTTCAAGGGTCAACTGTAGTTACATGATCTTTTTCTTTTGACTTTTTGATGTCATGAATTACATTAATTGATTTTCAAATGTTGAGTCGCTATGTCATACCTGGAATAAATCTCACTTGGTCATGATATTGATATATAATTCTTATAATACGTTGTTAGACTTGATTTCTTAATGTCTTGTTGAGGATTTTTGCATCCACGTTAATGAGAGAGATCGTGGTCTATAGTTTTCTTTTCTTGTAATGTCTTTGATTTTGGCATTAGGACAATGCTGGCCTTGTAGAATGAGCTAGGAAGTGTTCCCTCTACTTCTGTTTGCTGAAAGAGGTTGTAGAGTATTGCTGTCTTTTTTTTTTTTAATGTTTGGTAGAATTCACGAGTGAACCCACCTTGGCCTGGTGCTTTCTGTTTTGGAAGGTTATTAATTATTGATTGATTCCATTTCTTTAATAGACAGAGCCCTATTCAGATTGTCTATTTCTTCTTGTTTGAGTTTTGGGAGATTTCTTTCACAGAATTGGTCCATTTCATTTAGGTTATCAAGTTTGTGCACATAGAGTTGTTCATTGTATTCCTTTATTATCCTTTTAATACATGTCCATGGGATCTGTAGTGATGGTCCTTCTTTTATTTCCAATATTAGTATTTGTGTCTTCCTTTTTTCTTAGCCTGGCTTAGAGGCGTATTGATTTTTGTTCATCTTTCAAAGAACCAGTTTGTGATTTCATTGATTTTTCTCTATAAATTTCCTGTTTTCAACTTCATTGATTTCTGCCCTGATTCTTATTTCTTTTCTTCTGCTTCCTTTGGATTTAAATTGCCCTTCTTTTTCTAGTTTCCTAAGGTGGAAACTTAGATAATTGTCTTAGATCTATCTTTTCTGTTATATACATTCAATGCTGTAAATTTGCCTATGAGCACTGCTTTCTCTACATCCCACAGATTTTGGTAAGTTGTTTTCATTTTTATTTAGTTAACAATATTTTAAAATTTTTCTCGAGATTTTTTTATTTGACCCATATATTTGTTTAAAGGTATGTTGTTTAATCCCCATTTATTTTGAGATTTTCCAGTTAATTTTCTGTTACTGATCTTTAGTTTAATTCCATTGTGGGCTGAGAGCAACACCTTACATGATTTTTATTCTTTCAAATTTGTTAAGATGTGTTTCATGGTCCAGATGTGGTTTACCTTGGTGAATGTTCCATGTAGGCTTGAGAAGAATATGTATTCTGCTGTCCTTGGATGAAATCAAGTTTAGATGTCCATTACATCCAATATCCAGTTGATTGGTGGTGGTGTTGAGTTTCATGATTTTCTTAAATCATGAAAATCTTACTGATTTTCTACCTGCTGGATTCATCCATCTGAGGGCGAGTTTTAAGTCTCCGTTTATGGTAGTGGGTTCATCCATTTACCCTCGTGGCTCTGTTAGTTTTTCCTCATGTAGTTTGACACTTTGTTGTTAGGCACATGCACTTTAAGGATTATGTAGTCTTTGAGAATTAATCCTTTTGTCATTGTGTAATGCCCTTGTTTATCTCTGATCACTTCTTTGCTTTGAGGTTGGCTCTGTCTGAGATTAAATTGCTACTCTTGCATTCTTTTGATTAGTGTTAGCATGGTATATTTTTTACCATCTATTTATTTTAGAACTATATATATCTTTATATTTAAAGTGGGTTTCTTGTAGACAACATATAGTTGGGTCTTGGATTTTGATCCACCCTGACAATTTGTTCTTTTAATTTGTGCATTTAGACCATTGGCATTCAAATGATTATTATTAGTTGGATTAATATTTACCATGTATGTTACTGTCTTCTAGTTGGAACTCTTTAGTTCTTTGTTTTATTTTTGTTCTCTACTCTTTTTCTACCTTTTGTCGTTTTAACTGAGCATTTTATATGTTCAATTTTCTCTCTTTTTCTGGCATATTAGTTATGCTTTGTTTTAAAACTGTTTTTAGCAGTTGCGATAGAGTTTGCAACATACATTTACAGCTAATCCAAGTTCACTTTCAAAGAATACTATACAGGCATATCTCATTTTATTGCACTTCACAGATACTGCATTTTTAGAAATTGAAGGTTTGTGGCAACCCTGCATCAAACAAGTCTGTCAGTGCCATTTATCCAACAGTATTTTCTCACTTTGTGTCTCTGTCACATTTTGGTATTTCTCACAATATTTCAAACTTTTTCATTATTATATTTGTTATGGTGATCTGTGATCAGAGATCTTTGATGTTACTATTGCAAAAAGATTACAACTCACTAAAGGCCCAGATGATGGCTAGCATTTTTTAGCAATGAAGTACTCTTTAATTAAAGTATATGTGTTGGTTTTTTAAAGCATAATGTACTCTTTTTTTACATTTATTTTATTTATTTATTTATTTTTGGCTGCGTTGGGTCTTTGTTGCTGCGTGCGGGCTTCCTCTAGTTGCAGCGTGTGGGGGCTACTCTTTGTTGTGGTGCGCGGGCTTATTGCGGTGGCTTTTCTCGTTGCGGAGCATGGGCTCTAGGCACGTGGGCTCCAGTAGTTGTGGCACATGGGCTTAGTTGCTCTGCAGCATGTGGGATCTTCCTGGACCAGGGCTCGAACCCGTGTCCCCTGCAATGGCAGGTGGATTCTTAACCACTGTGCCACCAGGGAAGCCCCGTAATGTACTCTTATAGACTACAATTTAGTGTAAACATAGCTTTTATATGCCCTGGGAAACAAATTCGTGTGACTTGCTTTACTGCAATATTCGCTTTATTGTAGTGGTCTGGAACCAAACCCACAATATCTCTGAGGTCTGCCTGTATCACTTTATAGGCAGTGAGTACCTTATAATAACAAAATAATCCTAATTCCTCCCTCTTTTCCCTTGTATCATAACTGTCACTCATTTCACTTTTATATGAGCATACATAATAATTTAATTTAATTTACCTTTACTTCATCTTTGATGCTCTTCCTTTCTTCATGTAGATCTAAGATCCTGATGTATGTTATTTTCCTTCTTGTTAAAGAACTTTTAGCATTTATTGTAAGGCAAATCTGTCAACAAATTCCCTCAATTTTTGTTTGTCTGAGAAAGTCTTTATTTCTCCTTTAACTTTGAAGGATAATTTCACAGGGCACAAAATTCTAGATTGGTGGTTTTTTTCTCTCAGTACTTTAAATATTTCACTCTGTTCTTGTCTTGCTTGTATGATTTCTGAGTAGAAGTCATGTAATCCTTATCCTTGTCCTTCTATAGGCAAGGTGTCTTTTGCTCTGGCTTCTTTCAGGATTTTTTTCTTTATCTTTGGTTTTCTGTAGTTTGAAAAAGGTATGCCTGGTTGTGGTTGGTTATTTTGGCATTTGTTGCTTAGTGTTTGAGCTTTCTGGATCTGTAGTTCAATGGCTGACTTTACTGGGAGAAATTATCAATCATTCTCATTTCAAATATTCTGTTCCTTTTTCTCCTCTCTATTACATGTATATTACACCTTTTGTTGTTGTTCCACAGTCCTTGGATATTCTGGGTTTTTTTTTCTGGTCTTTGTTCTTTTCAGTCTTGGAGGTTTCTATTGATGTAGCCTCTAATTCAGAGATGCTTTCCTCAGCCATGGCCAGTCTATTCATAAACTCAGCATAGGCATCCTTCATTTCATCTGTAGCCTCTTTTTTTGTTTTGTTTTTTGTTTTGTTTTGTTTTGTTTTTGGTTCTTAGGATTTCCAGCTCTCTGCTTACATTGCCCATTTATTCTTGCATGCTATCTCCTTTATCCATTGGAACTCCTAGCATATTAATCATAGTTTTAAATTCCTGGTCTGATACTTTCAGAATCCTTGCCATATCTGGTTCTGATGCTTCCTCTGTCTCTTTAAATTGTGTTTTTTGGCCTTTTGGTATGCCTTGCAATATTTTCTTCATAGCCAGACATGATACACTTGGTAAAAGGAATTGCTGTGAATAAGCCTTTAGTAATCAGGAGGTAAGGTATAGTCCTATGATTAGGTCTAAGTCTTTTAGTAAGTTGGACTGTGAACTTTACAAATTTTTTTTTTTTTTCTCTCCCCACTTAGGTGGGAAAGGATGGCTAGAGCTGACTGGAGTTATGTATTTCCCTTCCCCAGGTCAGTTAGGCTCTGATAACACCCCAGCAGGTCAGGCTCTGGTTAATAGTTTCTTCTGAGGACAGGCCTTGTTAAGAACAGAATGCCTTTGCATTTTTCAGAACGTTTCCTGTTCCCCTCCCTGTGCCAGAAGCAACAAGGGGGTTTTGTTTTTCCATATATTTATTGTGAGAACCTGGTTAAGATCCTCAAGGCAAATCCAGCATAATTGTGGGGACCACCATATGACTGAGTCCACCCTGGAGTTTTTAAGTCTCCACACTGAGACTTATGTTTCCCTACCCACCTCCCTGCCCCCAATTATTTGCAGTATTGATTCCTGCATGTGTGTCTCTCCATTGTTGAGAGCAGCAGTTTGTCCTGTGTCTTTCCCTCACTCACAGATCCAGGAAGAGTTGTTGATATTTCAGTCTGTTCAGCTTTTTACTTGTTAGGACTGAGTGGTGACGTCCAATTCCTTACGTGTAGAACCAGAAACCAGAAGTCTATTTATTGCTAAGCTATCTAAACTTAATGTTTTTCCTGCAAGGAAAAGGGTGCTCCTTAGTACTAGCTTCAAGTTAAACCTTGCATATATTTAATTGTTTTCTTCTTTATTCTTTTAGCCTATGTTCATACTTTTTCAATGTTGGAAATTGCTCCAAATTTTTACATATGAATACTCTTACATATTTTTAGGTAGCTAGGTGAATGGTAGCATTATTTTTCTCTTTTATATTTTACATCTTTTAAAGCTCCTTAGCTTGTGGATATTTTTGCTTTGGCAAGGAATTTCAGAGGAGAATTGTTGCAGTCAATCAACATAGACAGTTGCTTGATCTTGAGTTTAAGAGAGAAGAAAGAAAAGCACCCATGGTGATGAAGATGATGACAAGCAGCAAGGTGCTGCTGATGCTGCTGTATTCACCAAAAAATGTTTAAAAACAACTGAGAAAAAAACCTTAAAATTTGGAACATCCTTTTGAGGTCTTTTAACTAATAGAATTTAAATTACATATTAAGTATATATCTTGACAATACATATGAATGGATGGAGCTTGACAGTATAATGCCAAATGGAAAAATAAGTTGAGGTAGAATACATACAGTAATTTTAAATAGTACAAACCATATTGTGTACTGTTTGTTTATACCTATTTATTATGAAAGTATAAAAATATGGCATTTATCCACATATATACCAACTTTATGATAGTGGTTACTCCTGAGTATGGGTGGGTGATATTGAGGAAGAAAGTATGAAGGGAGGTTCAACTCTTGTCAGTAAAAAAAAAAAAAAAATTTTTTTAATAAAATCATCCAAAGCAAATATATGATGTATTTGCATTTGGAAGTGTGGATGGCTATTATTCTCTACTCTTCCATATGTTTGAAACATTTTGTAATAAATTTTTAAAATAATATATTCTGTATGTTGGAAATTTAGAAACAGAAAACTAATGTAAAGAAGCCATCACCCAGGTGTTACTACATTTGCATTTTGTCATATTTTTTAAATTTTGTATGCTTTTATGAAATGCAAAAGTGGTATTGTTTATATAGTTTTTTTATTCTTTATATTCTTTTAACATAGCATGAGCCTGAATCATTGCAGGAGTGCCTTAACTGGCATGTTAATTACTTTTCAACATATTTTAAAATTTCACTTTAAGAAATTGAGCCAAATTCATATAACATAAATTCACTGTTTCAACCATTTTAAAATGTACAGTTCAGTGGTTTTTAGTATCCTCTGTGTACCTACAGAACATTTAATCACCCCCTAAAGAAACCTTGTACCTCCCAATTCTGCCTTTCCTCCATTACTTTAATTTCTGTTTGAAGACTTACCTATTCTGGACATTTCATGTAAATAAAACCCACATTAAAAAATGTGACCTTTTATGTATGGCTTCATTCCCTGAGCATAATCATTCATATTTTTGACATGTATCAGTACTTCCTTTTTATGGCTGAATAATCCATTGTATGGATAATACCACATTTTTTAAATCCACCATTAGTTGATGACATTGACTATTATGAATAATGCTGCTAATGACATTTGTGTACAAGTTTTTATGTGGACATGTATTTTCATTTCTCTTCCATATATACCTAAGGGTGGAATTATTGGTTGGCATGATAACTTTGTGATTAACTTTTTGGGGAACTGCCAGACTGTTTCCCACAGTGGTTTCCCCATTTTACATTTCCACTGGCAATGTATGAGGGTTTTAATTTCTCCTAATCCTCGCCAATACTTGTTTTTTTTCTAGTTTTTTTGTTTTACTTGCCTGTTGGTATGAAGTGGTATCTCATGGTTGTTGCTTTTGTTTTTTTGTGTGTTTTTTAAATTGTGATAAAATACATGTAACATAAAATTTACCATCTTAACTATTTGTTAAGTGTAGAGTCCAGTGGGGTTAAATAGATCATAATGTTGTGCAATCACCACCACCATCCATCGCCACAGTTTTTCATCTTGTAAAACTTGAAACTATATCCATTAAACAATAACCCCCCATTTTAACTTTCCCCAGCCCCTGACAGCCACCATTCTACTTTCTGTCTCTGTGATTTTGACAGCTCTCCTAAGTATTTCATGTAAGTGGAATCATACAGTTTTGGTCTTTTTGTGACTGGCTTATTTCACTTAGAGTAATGTCCTCAAGGTTCCTCAGGGTTCATCCATGCTGTGGCATATGTCAGAATTTCCTTCCTTTTTTAAGGCTGAAATAATGTTCCATTGTATTTATATACCACCTTTTGTTTACCCATTCATTTGTTGATGGACACTTTGGTTGCTTCCATGCTTTAGCTATTATGAGTATGTTGCTATGAACATAGGTATACAGATATCTCTTAAAGACCTTGCTTTCAGTTCTTTGGGGTATATACCCAGAAGTGAAATTGCCAGATCATGTGGCAATTCTATTTTCAATTTTTTGAGGAACCACCATATTGTTTTCTGTAGCAGCTGTAATATTTTACATTCCTATTAGCAGTACACAAGGGTTCTAATTTCTTCACATCCACATCAACACTTGTTTGTTTGTTTGTTTGTTTTGGATAGTAAGCCGTCTTAACAGGTTTGAGGTGATAGTTCATTGTAGTTTTGATTTGCATTTCTCTAGTGATCAGTGAGGTTGAGCATCTTTTCATGTGGTTAATGGCCATTTGTATATCTTTGAAGAAATGTTTACTCAAGTCCCTTGCCCAGTTTTTTTTTTTTTTTTTTTTTAATTATTTTATTTTATTTATTTATTGTTGGCTGTGTTTGGTCTTCGTTGCTGCGCATGGGCTTTCTCTAGTTGCGGCGAGCGGGGGCCGCTCTATCATTGTGGTGCGCGGGCCTCTCATTTCGGTGGCCTCCCGTTGCGGAGCACGGGCTCCAGGCGCGGGGGCCTCAGCAGTTGTGGCGCACGGGCCTAGTCGCTCCGCGGCATGTGGGATCCCCCCGGACCGGGGCTCGAACCCGTGTCCCCCTGCATTGGCAGACGAATCCCCAACCACTGCGCCACCAGGGAAGCCCCCTTGCCCAGTTTTGAATTGGATTTTTTGGTTTTTGGTTGATGAGTTTTAGGAGTTCTCAATATATTCTCAATAGTAATCCTTTGTAAGATACATGATTTGCAAATCTTTCCTCCCATTCTGTGGATTGCCTTTTTCACTCTGTTAATATTGTCTTTGAGTCACAAAATTTTTAATTTTTCATGAAGTCCAATTTGTCTATTTTTTCTTTTATTGCTGTGCCTTTGGTGTCATATCCAAGAGATCATTGCCAAATCTAATGGCATGAAGCTTTTGCCCTGTGTTTTCTTCTAAGAGTTTTATAGTTTTAGGTCTAACATATTTAGGTGTATTTGAGTTAGTTTTTGTATATGCTGTTAGGTAAGGGTCCAACTTCATTATTTTGCACGTTGATATCTAGTTTCCCCAGCACTGTTTGCTGAAGGGACTGTCCTTTCCCCATTCAGAGGACTTGGCACCCTTATTGAAAATCATTTGACCATATATGCAAAGGTTTATTTCTGGGTTCTTTATTTTGTTCCATTGGTCTGTATGTATTATATGTATGTCTTTATGCCAGCACCACACTGTTTGATTACTTTAGCTTTGTAGTAAGTTTTAAAATCAAGAAATGTTTGTCCTCTGTCTTCATTGTTCTTTTCGGGATTCTTTTGGCTATTAGGGGTCCCTTGAGATTACATATGAATTTTAGGGTGGGTTTTTTACTTCTGCAAAGAAAAAAAAATCATTGGATTTTGATATGGATTGCATTGACTCTGTAGATCACTTTGGGTAGTATTGTCATCCTCCAGTCTATGAATGACCATGGGATGTTTCCATTTATTTATGTTTTCTTTAAACAGTGTTTTATAGTTTTCATCATACAAGTCTTTTACTTCATTAGTTAACTTGTATTTTATGCTTTTTGATGCTATTGGAAATTTTTTTGTAATTTCCTTTTTGCATTGTTCATTGTTAGAGTATAGAAATGCAACTGATTTTTGTGTGTTGACTTTCTATCTTGCTATTTTGCTGAGTTCATTTATTAGCTCTAACAGTTTTTTGTGTATGTGGAATCTAGAGCTTTCTCCCTATGAGATCATATCTGTGAACAGGGGTGATGTTACGTCTTCCTTTCCAATTTGGATACTTTTATTTGTTTTTCTTGCCTAATTGCTCTGGCTAGAGCTTCAAGTACTATGTTGAATAGAGGTGGTGAAAGTAGGCATCCTTGTCTTGTTCCTGATCATAGAGGAAAAACTTCAGTCTTTCACCATTGAATATGTTTGCTGTGGGTTTTTCATATATGGCTTTTGTTATATATTAACATGTAATACATGTTATTAAGTATGTAATATATTTTATGCTATATACTAGTACATAGTATTTTGTATATTAATGTTATTTGTACATTTTTTATACATGATATCTCTCAGTTGGATGAAGGTATTCCTCTAATTGGACTCCTCAGGGAAGGCCCATGAATATCATATTCCTCAAGTCCTCACATGTTTAAATCTGTTTTTTTATTGTGTCATATATGAGAGTTTGGCTAGATGGAAAGGTCTAGGTCATTTGTTCTTTACTTGAATTTCTTGGAATTGTTGTACTATGATCATTTTGCTTTGTTATTGTCAAGAACCTAATTTTATGTGTTTCATAACAAACATGATCTTTTTTTCCTGAAGTAATAATTAGTTTTTTCTCTATAGCATTGAAGTCTAATAAATTTCCTAGGATATGTCCCAGAGTTGACACTTCTGGTAATGGTGACCCCTTTCAACATGTATATTGATAATTTTTATTTCTGGAAAGTTGTCTTTGATTATAGTTTCAAATATTAGTTTGTTTCACTGTTTTGTTTTTCTTGGATCTTCTTCCTGTTTGTTTGAATTCCAGTTCTATCACTTGGGGTTGTTTAAACCTCCCGAATATCTATTTCATCAACTATAAAATGGAAGTAATAATAGTACCCTACCTCATATGGTTTAAATAAGTTAATGCATGTAAAGGTATAGAACATTGTAGGAACACAGAAAGTGATGAGTACATGTTTGTTATTACTTCTGTTGTTACTGTCACCAAAAACAGAGCTAGTGCAGATAGAATAGTATTTAGAATAATACTTATTACCATATTGCCTCCTATAGTTGTGGGGTTTTGGGTTTTTTTTTTTAAGTTTCCTCCTGTGCCTTTGTAATCAATCCTCTCCTTAACCCGTATTGCTTGCAACCACAGATCTGATTTCTGTCTGTATGTCTCTGGGAGTTTCTTTTCCAGAATGCCATGTTATAGAAGCAGATAGTATGGGGTGGTCCTCTGTGTCTGACTTACTTCATGTAGCATAATACTTCTGAGAGTCATCTATGTTGTTGCATGTTTTAGTAGTTTGTTACATTTTATTGCTGAGTAGTATTCTGTTGTATGGATGTGCTATAATTTATTTTGTTTTCCAGCTTTTGATAATTATGAATAAAGAGGCTATAAATATTTCCACACAGTTCTTCATATGGAATAAATTAGTATTTCTCTTGAATAAATGCCTAGGTGTGGGATTGCTGGTTTGTAAAATAACTACATGTTTAATTTGATAAAAAGCTGCCAAGTGGTTTTTGCAAGTGACTATCATTTTGCATTCCCTTCATCAGAGTATGACGAGTTGCATTTATTTTGTTTGCATCACCAGTACATAGTTTGTTCAGATGTAACAGTGTTGTAGTGGTATCCCGTGGTTTTAACTTGCTTTTCCCCAATGACTAATATTATCTTTTCATGTACTTATTTCCCATTCCTTTTCTTCTTTGGTGAAATGTCTGTTCATATCTTTTGCCTATGTTTTGGTTGGGCTGTTTGGCTTTTTATTACTGAGTTGTAAGAGTTCTTTATATATTCTGGAAATAAGTCCTTTATCAGATAGATGTGTGTTTTGCAAACATTTCTCCCAGTATGTGGCTTGTCTTTATTTTTTTAACATATCTTTCTAAGTAGAAATTTTTAATTTTGATCAAGTCCACTTTATCATTTTCTCTTTTATGGATCTTTTGGTGTGTCATCTAAGAAATCTTAGCCTACCCCAAAGTTACAAACATTTTCTCATGTTTTTACTTCTAGAAACTCAATAGTTTTAGGTTTTACATTAAGATCTGTTATCTGTTTCAAGTTGATTATGGTCTGTGATGCAAGAAAAGGGCTGAGGTTCTCTTTGGGGAGGATATTGATATCCCATCATTCGAACATCATTGTTGAAAAGACTCTCCTTTCTCCACTGAATTACTCACTTTGATAGCCTTGTCAGAATAGGTTGACTGTATACGCGTCAGTCTATTTTGGGATTCTTCTGTTTTATTGAGATCTCTATATATCTATCCTACACCGTGTTGTCTTGAAATCAGGTAGCGTGAGTGATTTAACTTTGTTCCTCTTTTTCATAATTATTTTGGCTGTTCCTAGTCCTTTGCTTCATATAAATTTTAAATTGGCTTATCAACATCTACCCAAATGAGTTGAGATTTCTACTTTTATTGGGAGTACATTAAATCTATAGATAGTTTGGGGAGAGTTGTTATCTTAATATGAAGTCTTCTGATACATGTACATGGTTATCTCTTTTCATTATTTTATTTCTCAGTTTTGGCTTTAATTTTTCTAGATTATAAATTAGTCATTTGAGATCATCTCTTCTAATATAAGCACTTAAAGGTATAAGTTTCCCTCTAAGTGCTGTTTTCGCTGCACTGCACAGACTTTTTTTGAGAAATAGTATTTGCATACCATAAAATTTACCCTTTTAAAGTATACAATTCAGTGGCTTTTAGTTTATGAATAAAGTTATAACACAAATTCCAGGGTTGTAATTTTCTCACTTTTAAATTTTTCAATATTTTAATATACTCCCTCCCCATTCACGTTTTAGAATAAGACCCACCTTGTTATTTGACCCTGTCCGAAGGTAAACCTTGTCGAAGTTGGCATGGTTTGGGGGAGGAGATTGGAGTGTATTTTGTCACACATGTGCACTGTAACATTGAATTCAAAGCAGTGTTTCATAGTCTGTTAGAAGTCTCATACAGCTCTAAGTGCTGTAAAACTAAGAGTGTTTTCTCTTTTCTTCCTCTCTCCTTCCCTTCCTTTTTTTTTGTTTTGTTTTGTTTTTGTTTGTTTTACAATTTCCCCAAAGATTGGACGTCACTTGTAGTTTGTTTTAATGTACTAACAGAAATAGAAGCCCATTTTGAAAGTGAAGAATTCCTTGAAATAAGCTCTATAGAAAGCATACTGTTAAATTTGAACATGGAGATAACTCTTTTAATACAGAATTACCTATAATGTTTAATACAGAATTACCTATAATGGGACTTACATCTATCATTTCTTACTCAATTCATCTTAAAGATGACCCTTTGCTCTTGGCATAAGTATTTAGAGCTTATGTTTCTAAAGTTTTAAATTCTGTTTTCTGAAGGTGCTAATAATTTTGATTTTTCAAATGAGCACGTAAACTCTTTGATTAGTTTTTTTAAGACAATAGAGATATGTCAACTTTTTGAACCTTCATTTATTGCACGTTGTCTTTCCAGTTCAGAGTAATTGAGAATTTTACTGACATATCATTAGGCCTTCTAGAAATTTTAAGAATATAAATTTATTGAAGATATGATTGTGGTATCTGAAAATTTCTAGATAATGATAAGTTTTCAAAAATGGATGCTCATAATTATATGTGAGATATAGATGATCACATTCAGATGAAGAAAAACTACAGATTAAGGTGTTATGTCTAAGCAAACCTACCATATAAAAATGTAGACTTACTGAACAAATTTATTCTTTAGTTAAAAATCTTAATTTGTTGATATTAATCATTTTAAGATAGAAAATATAACAAATGGAAAAATAGAAGTTCCTTTTAAGATGATTCTTTTTACTAAAAACTATATAACTAAAAAAAAAAAAAAAAATCAAAGCTATTCCTAAAATGTATGACTACTGTCCAGTGTTATAAATGTGATATATATTAAGTGGATCCAAGTATCTGTATAACCTCATTACTCTTTTCAAAAAATAATCTTTGCTTTTTGTAATACAGGTTTACTAAACATTTAACCTTTTTTCATTCAGCAGGAACATTTATAAACTTTATTATATCAGTTGCTTGTTTGTTTTTTAGGTAAAATCTGTAAAAACTGGGTCAGTTTTTTGGACGATGTGCTGCTGCTTGTCATATTTCTATATGGTAAGATTTCATGTTACAAACTACATGAGGGCAAACAAGTCTTTGGCAGCTGGATCAGTGCCTCCTCTTTATCATTCCCTTCTCAGCCAGGGCTACTTCTCCACTTCGTTTCTCCTGCAGTCTTTAAGATCTTTTGTTTAATGTATTCTCTTTCCTTACTACCACTCTCTTTCCTACTCCCACCTTCAGGGCCTGGTATGGACTTTTACTTTAGTGGGGAGGGCTAGTACTCAGCCCCTCAAACGTAATACTTGCAGTAAGTGAAACAAAAACTTTTCTTTCAAATGTACAACTTTTCCTAAATAATGGTCACATTCTCTAGGTTAACCTGTAAACTACTTAACATAATTTTTTTCAACAGATTACTTAAGATTGGGGTTCAGTATTACCTCTTTAATCTCCTGCCGTTCTTTTCCACACCACAGCCTATATAGTAGTCTTATGCTGAAAATTAATGATAATCTTAAGTAACTTTTTTTTGTTTCTTAAACAAATGTCATGGAATTTGTGCTTCCATATTATCCATGCCCGTTTTAAAGTGGTTAAAGGTTAGGACACATTCTGTGCAGTTGTACTCAATAATAGCAAACTCATTCTCTTTCAAGTTTAGACTGAAATTTTGGAAATAACCAGAAGTCCTTCAGTTAGAACTGGAACTCAACCAGAGTAATGTTGTCTTTGGTGAAAAATAGCGTATGACTGTAGCAGTAAACTGGTGTTCTTATGTGAATTGTAAACTGAAGGCCATTTCTTTTAAATTGTTTTTATATATTTTAGACAAGGGCAGCATTGTTAGAACATGTATGTTAACATATAGTCTCCTAAGGTGACTGTTGGTACAAATGGTTCTTTTAAGCTTTTAGTTATTAGAGAACATGCAAGAACTTTGATCTTGACAGACCTTATTGCCTGTTACTGAATGTACTTAATAAATTCTATTGGTTTGGAATAAACATAATCTTTAGAATCTTTATTGATTTAGACCAGAACATAACATACTCAATTGTCTGGTAAATAGAATTATTCTAATTTTGTGCTACAGGCTAAACATTAAACTGGGATCTTGATTTGTATCCATTGGTAGGAAGAAATTTATACCCAAGGTAGCACCTTTTGTCTTGAGGATCACAAAGCACATCCAGATCATCTGAGTATTCCATTTAGTTGTCGACTAATGCTAACATCCATTGTTCTTATTCTTAGTGAAGTTTCTTGCAACGTATTTATCATCAAAAATGGAGGGAGTAAAAGGGGTTTTTTTCTTTTAAAAATTTATGATCTATATTCTAAAAGTCTATCTCCATGACAGTCTTTTTATTGCCAATTCACAAATTATATTGTTCTCAGTGTTCTTATAAGTTTAATTTAATTTGACCATTTCTCCAGTGAATATATAAAAGTGTATTGGATTTATGGTATTGTGTTGTTACTTATCAATAAAAATAAAGAAAAATAGGTTATTTGTAGGTTACAAATCCATTTTTAAGCATCTCAAAATTGCTAAAAATCCTAGTGTTTATATTTGCTTATTATATGTTTAGATTGTCATGACATGTCATCACAAAACTTAATCTATTTTTAAAAGCAAGTATATAAATTATTTAACTTAGCATTTCTTTACTCATAGGTCTCTGCTTGGGGTGGTTATGTGTTTATTATCAACCTTATTCCACTGCATGTATTTGTGTTGTTACTAATGCAGAGATACAGCAAAAGAGTCTACATAGGTAAGTGATTTGACTTCTGATAGCTGTCAACTTCTAAGAGGTGTTTCATATACGTTCTTTTCATTGAACAGACATTTCTGTTAGGTTAGTATTATTCATGAGGAGGTAAAAATAATTTTAGATTTATTTTGCTTTTTGTATTAATAAGGAGGGTCAGGCATTTTTACTAAGTGTGTTGTTATCAACTTTCCCTTAATGAGTTTTTGTCGAAATCAGTCTAGATTTAATATTTGTCAACCTTTTATTTTAATTCGGGGGAATGGGCATTTCTATCATTCACATATACACATTGTTCAAATTCAGCTTACTCACTGTAAGAGATTAAGGATCCTTAACAGTTTAATAAACTTTTGAAAGCTCTTTCTGTATAATATACAACGGACTGTCTTAGTCCATTCTAGCTGCTATAACAAAATACCAGAGACTGAGTAGTTTATAAACAATAGAAATTTATTTCTCAGTTTTGGAGGCCAGAAAATCCAAAATCAAGGCACCAGAATGCTCACATTCTTGCGAGGGCTGTTTTCCTGTTCCACAGCTGGTACCTTCTTTGTCCCCACCTGATAGAAGGAATGAGCAAGCTCTCTGGGGCCTCTTTTAAAAGGGTACTGCTTCCTTGGAGCCCTCATTACCTAATCACCTCCCAAAGGCTACCTCCTAATACCATTTCCGTGGGCATTAGGTTTTCAGCATTGAATTCTGGGGAGAAACAAACATTCGGACCCTAATAGAGACTGAGTATTTTCTCTACACAATTTTAATTTGCTCTACAGGTTTTAAAGCATATCTTTTGAATAAGATGCTTAGTAATAGATGATGTCTCAAATCTTAGAGCGCATTTTCTATGAGAGAGACAGAACTTCTTTGGGTTGAATTAATCACAGAGAAGTTATGATCTGAAACCAGTGTCTTAGTAAAATAATATAATTCCATTATAATAATGTTGGAAATCAGTAACAAAAAGATATAAATCTTATTTACTTGATTAAAAAACAGTAGTTTGGCAGTTTCTCAAAAATTTAATCATAGAGTTACCGTGTGACCCACAATTCTACTCCTAGGTATATACCTAAGAGAATTGAAAATATATATTTACTTTGTAACTGCTTAGGATGTATCTCTATGAACTGTGTACTATATGCTTCTGTTATAGTCCTTACAATATTTTATTGTCTTATTTTCTGTAACAATTTTCCGTGGATTCTTTGGGCTTAAGGTATATTAAAAGGGAGACTGCGATTCTGGGACTTCCCTGGTGACACAGTGGTTAAGAATTCGCCTGCCAATGCAGGGGACATGGGTTCGATTCCTGGTCCGGGAAGATTCTATGTGCCACGGAGCAACTAAGCCAGTGGGCCACAACTAAAAAAGAAAATATATATTTACACGAAAACTTGTACTGTAACATTCATAGCAGCATTTATTATTCATGATAGCCAAAAAGTGAAGACAAACCAATGTCCATCAACTGATGAATGGATAAAGTGTGGTACATCCATGCAATGGAATATTATTTGGCAATGAAAAGGAATAAAGTACTGATAACATGCTACATCATGAGCCTTGAAAACATTGTGCTAAGTAAAATAAGCCAGGCACAAAAGGCCATATACTGTAGGATTCTTTTTGTATGAAGTGTCCAGTGCAGGCAAATCCATAAAGACAGCAAGCAGATTAGAGACAGGAAGTTGATTTAGTGGTTGCCAGGGGTCTGGGGAGTAGAGGAGTGACTGCTAATGGGTAGGGGGTTTCTTTTGGGGGTGAGCAAATGTTCTGGAATTAGATAGTGGTGATAGTTACACAGCTTTATGAATATAATAAAAACCACTCAATGGTACATTTTAAAAGGATAGGTTGTTTTTTTTTTTAGTACAAATTATATCAGTTTTTAAAAGTTAGAGTATATTAATTATATTTACCATTTCAGCATACTTTATAACAATCACCACTGAAATAGTACATCTGTATGTATCAAGTTCTTCTTATATAGCACAAACTGTCCTAATTTCTTCACATGTATTTAACTCATTTAGTCTTCATAACCACACTGTGAGGATAGTTACTATTACTATCCTCATTTTACAGATGAGGAAACAAGAGAAGACATAATTTGCTCAAAATCATGTAGCTAGTAATGGAGCTGAAGCCTGAACTTAGATATTTTGGCTCCATAGCCCGTAATGCAAAAAAATCACTGTAACTGTGTGCCTGCCATATAAATAAATACCTTACTGGGGAAATATATCAACCTATGATAAATCTCTTTACCCTGAAAACACTGTAAACAATCATTGGAATCCAGAAAAGAAGATGACAGATTAAACAATAACTCTCGGCTTTTTGTTTTGGAACTATACAAGGAAAAACATTTTAAGTTAAATGGTTATGGGGAGGAACTAAGAATTTCTTTGTTTAATTTAAAAAATTGGGGTCCTGAAAATGTAATGGTCAGGAGAACAGAGTTAGGGAGAAGATTGAAGGATAGACTTTTGCAAAATGCCCCTGAATCAGGAAGAGGAAGAACTAAAGGAAGAGTTAGAAGTAGCCAGATAAATACATTGTTAAGGAGGTCAAATGGGAGTATTTTATACATACAAGTTTAAAGCATGAACAGTGACCAAGTCCTCTTAAGTGTTAGCACTAAGATCAGGTAGGATGAGAGTTGAGAAAAGACCTTGTATTTGATGGATAGGATTTCTCTGGTCACTTTAGAAAAGCATACAGTTAACACTGCTTTGGTTGGCTCTTGAGAATATAAGAATATTAGAAAAGCTTTTCAGAGGGAAGAAAAAATAAAATGGGTTAGGGATGTTATGGATGTGTATGAAGTTAGATTAGCAAAGTCTTAGATAATTTCATGGTGTTCAAATTCTCCACCCCACCCTCCTTGTTTATATTTAGCTCTAGAAGTTACCAAGGAACATCATCTTATACTTTCAAATTATATTTCTTTGTTTTTTTTCTGCTGTACTATCCGTGATTTCATTTTAGGTATCAGTACGAAGTATATTTGCTATTTTTAAAAGTTGTGATTGTCTCTCCACTCAGGTGTTTTGAACAAGTCGCTTCTTGCTGCTTTTACAAATAGAGCTTATAAAATAATAGTTTACAAGACTCATTCTCTACATAGTTTGCAATGAACAGCATCCTGGAAAAAGAAAAATTATTTTTCTCATTATGTATATCTGTTAAGTTAGTCATTGTATTTCTCTCTGCTGGTCGAGAAGAATCCGTGGAGGGTTTTTTTTATTTTTAGTTTTTGGGGGGCGGGGGGGGGCAATCTTGTGAGCTTTAATTGCATATAAGTTTCTTACCATTTTTCACCCTGCTTATTTACCAGCATTCACAGTAGTCAAGTAATCAAGCAGTGATAAAGTATCTTTATTAGTCAAAAGCTTCAACAGTCTTACAAGCCTTTAATCATATTTGTTAATAATAAAGCAAAATTGGTTGAATTTTAAAGTATTTCCTCACTATGTTTCTTTTGGTTAGTACTATTTTGGTTGAGAGAGACAGGGGATGGCAAAGGAGTATTTTGCTAGACCTTTCCATCATCACCCAGGAGATAAAACAACTCAGAAATGGTAAGGTGATTTAATGGTGGATCAAAGTTAACAGGAATATAATATTCACAAAACCTTTTCTAACTTTATTTAAGTAAAAGGAAGTATAGCAGTACTTTAAAAGCATGAAGGGTACTGTCAACATAAGTTATTTAAGCAGGTACTTGAAGGTTAGTTTGGGGAACAGCAGGAGCTTCTTGAAAACTTGACATTCTTTTGGAACTCGAATCAGGCCTTTCAGTGCCTTTTATTTTATAGAACAATTCATTTGTACACCTTAAGTCAAGGACAGTGGTTTGTTTCTTCTCTGTATCAATCTGGTCCCACCCCATACCCTTGGATTAAAAAAAAATAAAGTACTTAAAAATTTTTATTTATTTATTTATTTTTTTATGTTTGGTTGCGTTGGGTCTTCGTTGCTGTGCACAGGCTTTCTGTAGTTGCGTCGAGCGGGGGCTACTCTTCATTGTGGTGTGTGGGCTTCTCATTGCAGTGGCTTCTCTTGTGGAGCACGGGCTCTAGGTGTGCTGTCTTCAGTAGTTGTGGCGTGCGGGCTCAGTAGTTGTGGCTGGCAGGCTCTAGAGCACAGGCTCAGTAGTTGTGGCACACAGGCTTAGTTGCTCCGCAGCATGTGGGATCTTTCCAGACCAGGGTTCAAACCCATGCCCTCTGCATTGGCAGGCGGATTATTAACCTCTGCGCCACCAGGGAAGTCCCAAAACAAATATAAAGTACTTTAAGAGTGAAAAGATGTTTAGGTTCTGTTTCAGAAGATTACTATTTGTCCCAAACCAAAGAGATTTTCTTTGGTTAAAAATAACCAAACAGAATAACAGACTTTGTATGTATCTTCCTAATGGTAATTTGGGGGGAATTCTGACACACTGGAAGTATGGTCTGCAGTAGTGAAGGCCAGTAACTGTACTTCCACAGGATGGCAGTGTGATGAACATTGTCGTGATGTAATAAATGATTACTACATTATTGGTCTTGTGCGTTTTCTTAGAGCTTACTACTTTGATGGAAAGCTTTATTCGTCTGGTTTAAAGGGTAAGAAAAGTAGGTTAAGATGGATGCATAGAAGGTTGTGATAGATGTAGATAGTAGTTTGGTCAAATTTCATAAAGAGCCCGGAGGAAGAATTGGTGGAGAATGATTGCCATGTGTTTGTGTTGTTGAGGTCTTTTGAGAACATTAGAGAATGGTACAGGTGTTGTCAACTGTCTCTTCAATGCCCATGTCAAGAAGAGGAGCTCTCTCCCTCTAAGTTTTTATAGAGCCAGGGTTTTTTCCACTAATGTCACATGTACTTGCTTCATTGTATTGTGGTTATTTGTGTACATCTCTGATTTCCCCAATTAGATATCTAACTCTTAGAGGACAGGATTGATCTTAATAAGATTTTGTATTTTTAGAAAGTCTTGACCATGATAGACATAAACTTAATATTTGAATGAATTAATTAAAGAGATAATTTTTAAACACACTGTTTGATGCTCTGGTATAAAGAATGGAGAAAAACTTGTTTTCATTTTGCAGTGGAGATTGTGTTTATTTTTAAGAATTGAAAGTTACTTCACTATTTCTTAATACTCAAGTATATCTAATTCTTATTTTCATTGTTTTAAAACATGGGTTTGTAAACGGGATTTAAATTGAGGTATGGAGATGTATATCTAATTTTACAGGTTCAAGAAGAAGGGCAGTATTAAAAGCAAGATGAGCTTGTGACATTTTATATTACTTGGCAGGCAATCCTGAATTTAATAGTGTTAAAAAAACAAAATTCAACTGAGTAAATTTTAAGTATTTAATTGGCTTTATGAATGATTCATAAGTTGAGCGGCATCACATCTAGCCAAGTAGAAAGGAGCTCCAAAGAGCCTCAGAAAGGGAAAGATTTTCATAGGCAAGACAAGGAAATTCACAAACAGAAATGCCTTTCAGGCTTAGGTAACCTACCTATTGGGGAGGGAAGGGTCTGTGTGTCAGATTACCTCATCTTTCTTTGGTGAGGGGGGTTTAGAAAGAATTACCTCATTGGTGCTGACCAAAAAATTCCACACTGACCAGTTAGGATTGCATTCCTGGGGAAGGTTGTGACTACAATTAAGGTTATGAATTAAGTTTTGATTTTAGCCCAGGTGACTCCATTTGGGGCCTGTCATTTCTTTAACAATGGAAATATTGGTGTGTTAAAGAGTGCTGTGAAGTAGAACATATATCCCCCTATGTAAACATCTCAGTATCAGTGATCCAAAAAAGATAAAAATAGGGAAGACATGAATCCAGTTCTCTGAAAAGGAAATGGTTATCTTTGGATTATTGCATATAGCACATTTATCAGCTTTGTATCATTGGTGCATGTAAGTAGGTATAAATGAGGTTAATTTGGATAGAGGAATATTTATAGGAAAAATATTGTTTAGATAGAACTTGTCTGTTTCTGTTAGTTCAGATTTATTTGACATTAATATATATTTACAAAGTAATGTTTACAAATTTAAGTCCCACCTGGCCTTTTTTATGTTTGCCGAGATTGAATTTCTTTTTCTTGAACTCATCTCCATCTTTTTATTAACTTGAACTCTAGTTCACCTACTTCTTTTTTTTTTTTTAATTTATTTTATTTATTTCTTTTTGGCTGCATTGGGTCTTTGTTGCTGTGCGCGGGCTTTCTTTAGTTGCGGCGAGCGGGGGCTACTCTTTGTTGCAGTGTGCGGGCTTCTCATTGCGGTGGCTTCTCTTGTTGCGGAGCATGGGCTCTAGGCGTGTGGGCTTCAGTAGTTGTAGCTCACGGACTCTAGAGTACAGGCTCAGTAGTTGCGGCGCACGGGCTTAGTTGCTCCGCGGCATGTGGGATCTTCCTGGACCAGGGCTCGAACCCGTATCTCCTGCACTGGCAGGTGGATTCTTAACCACTGTGCCACCAGGGAAGCCCTAGTGCACCTACTTTTTTATAAAATGTTTTCTTCTTCACTAATGACAATAAATACCTCTGTGAAGTTGCATAAAACTGCTGAAATGAGAATATTACCAGGTTTAGTCTTCTCTTTTTGGATATGCCTGGAAATGAACTTGAGCAAATCCCTGAGAGGAAACTTCATTGATAGTTTCCAGGCAAGTGATCGCTGAAATTTTTATATTACCAAGCACAGTATAGTCCCATTTGAAGAGACAGTATGATGTGTGTACGCATCATGTATATGTGTGCCGACCATGCCTTCTAGTGATTATTTCTGGAAAATGTGACTTAAAGGGAAGTAAATGGGCTAGAGACTTTCACTTTTTACTGTGTTTTTTTTTTTTTTCTAAACAATACATTACCTTTACAATTAAGAACAAACCAAACAAACAAAAAAGAACAAACCAGTAATCCATGGAAACAGATGCAGATTTGTGTTTGCCTTGCCCTGGGATAGAGGGGATGGGGTGAGTATGAGGTTTTCTTTTGGGATGATGAAAATGTTTTGAGACTAGAGAGGTTTGGTGGTTGTACAACATTGAGAATATACTAAATGCCCCTGAATTGTTCACTTCAAAATGATTATATGTGAATTTGACCTCAGTTTTTTTTTTAAAGACTTTACTTTTTTGTTCAGTGTGTGCCATTTGTCATATCTAATCCAAATTCTGTGGCAGTGTTATATAATATTCAGTGTTCATTTGTGTTTATAAAAAAGAGAAATCCAGCCTCAGAGGATGTAAGTAGACTTAACTATAATTAATACACATCAATGACATAAGGTTTTCTCAGGCTTGGCCTTTCTAATTGTGCCTTTTTTTTTTTTTTTTTTTTTTAATTTTTGGCTGCGTTGGGTCTTCATTGCTGTGCGGGAGCTTTCTCTAGTTGCGGTGAGCGGGGGCTACTCTTTGTTGTGGTGCGCAGGCTTGTGATTGTGGTGGCTTCTCTTGTCGTGGAGCACGGGCTCTAGGCGCGCAGGCTTCAGTAGTTGTGGCACACGGGCTCAGTAGTTGTGGCTCGCGGGCTCTAGAGCACAGGTTCAGTAGTTGTAGCTCACGGCCTTAGTTGATCCATGGCATGTGGGATCTTCCCAGACCAGGGCTTGAACCCGTATCCCCTGCATTGGCAGGCAGATTCTTAACCACTGTGCCACCAGGGAAGTCCCTCTAATTGTGCTTTGTGTGCTCAATATTTCTCCAGGGTTTAATTTCTCAGCTCTAGGTGTCTAAAAGGCCTGTTGATCATAGAATCTTAGCTTATTATTATTGGGGCGGAGGAGGGGAGGGATCTACAAGTCTCGTCCAAACTCCTCATTCTGTTGCGAGGAAACAAACTTTTGTTTTTAAGTAGTTGTTCAAGGTCACACAATGACCTTGTTCCCATTTTTTTTTCTAATTCTGCCTCTGTGACTCTTCGTCTGGGTGTCTACACAGACTGATTTGTTAAAGAAACATACTGTTATTAGATAACCCATCAACCAAATTGGTTGACAGTTCAAATATATGTGACATAGAAATTCTTATTTATATTTACTTAACTCTTATTGCATTTGTGTTCAACTATCTTATTGAGGGTAATTGTATTCCAACACTAATATGTCTGGAAAGTACATTGTTGGATGGGTTACTTCTGCAGCGTCCTCTAGACAACTGGTTCTCTATTAGCTTGAGGTCATCAGAAACTTTATACATTGGTCCTTCCTATTACATTTACTTAAGCTTCTTATCCTTTTCTAACACTGTAGTCATCTCTCATCAGACAGCTTGGAAGACAACTTAACATTTGAACCATTAACACATAATTTACCTTCTATAAATGGGTTTCTTTTAAAAGCAAATAAGCATTCTTTTTTTTTTTTAATAGTTCTTTAAGTTAGTTGTAGGGTATTTTTATTTATTTATTTTATTTATTTTTTGTCGGTGTTGCGTCTTCGTTTCTGTGCGAGGGCTTTCTCTAGTTGTGGCAAGCGGGGGCCACTCTTCATCGTGGTGCGCGGGCCTCTCACTGTCGCGGCCTCTCTTGTTGCGGAGCACAGGCTCCAGACGCGTAGGCTCAGTAGTTATGGCTCACGGGCCCAGTTGCTCCACGGCATGTGGGATCTTCCCAGACCAGGGCTCGAACCCGTGTCCCCTGCATTGGCAGGCAGACTCTCAACTACTGCGCCACCAGGGAAGCCCCAAATAAGCATTCTTTCTCAGCTGAGTTGAGTGAAGGGAAGCATATGCTGTGCTGTACAATGTGTAGCATACAGATATGCCTGCTGTAACAGTTCTCTTGCAGTCTTTTTTTTCTAATAGAGTACTTTATTTGCCAACAACTAAATATTGACTATACTTCATAAAGTATGTGAATAAGCTTTATAAATGGAATAATCTTCACATTAACTTATTTTACATGAGTTTTAACTTCATTTCTAAATAATTTTTAATTACAGTGATTCCAAATACTTTCGCTGTAATCAGCTTGTCTGGTAGTGATCTGTGAACACCTAAATGCAAAAATAAGTCTGTTATACAAATTGTAGCCCCTCCCCAATTTACCTATACACTTAGGTTGATATAAGCCAAGAATACTATATAGTATATTCAGTGCCGAGAGCAAATAAGTTTCCTTTATTAGATCCTAATAAATTCAGTAACTAGTCTGTTTTATGGCTTGACTTCTGTGTTCTTTTGTTCTTTAATCACAGAAAACTTAGCGGATGGACGTAAGATTTTTTTTTTTAACTGGTTAAGTACTGTACAAAAGTGTTAGGAGACTATAAATAGGGTGTGAATACTTAAAAGCTTTTGAGACAATAGCAGCTATTCATATATGATGATGATAAGTATTCATTTGGTCATGCATACTTTGGGTTAATGCCAATAGGAATGGTGTTTACTTATGTATTACATAGCTTCTTGGGTTATGTCATTGATTATTAATGATAGATTGAAAAAAAACTTGATTCCATTTTCAGGAGAGTAAAACAGCACCAGTCTCCTTAAAATAATATTTTTTAAAATGGCAGAAAGAATTTCACGATTTATAATGTATGATTAACCATCAAATATGTATCAAATAGAATAGTCACTTCAGTATTCTATTCTTAAAATAAGTTCAGTTAAAACTTTGCTAAAAATATATGAGTTGTGTATATATTTATGTTTGAAGTACTATTGGTAGTAGTAAATTATCCTTGTTTCCTATTTTGTCTTTATAGCATATAGCACTTTCTATATTGTGGGCTTAATATTATCCATGCAGATACCCTTTGTGGGATTCCAGCCAATCAGAACAAGTGAACACATGGCAGCTGCAGGTATGAAAAATATTTATTTTCTTTCTTCTAAAGAATCTGTGAAGGTATGACTGGCCAATCTTCAGTGGAATGAAGGGTTCTTTTGGGGTTTTGTAGTTGTTTTTAATTTTGATCGTATTGGTTCTAAAACATCACCACTATAAAATATGAATATCATAGAGTTTATGGAGACTTTCTGATATTGTGTGCCTAAAAGTGCCTATCTTTGCCAGCTGTGACTGTTCTGAAAAAGCAAAACATCCTTTTTTGCAAACACTAAATAACATTTGCTTTGTATAAATTAAATAGTGTATCTGTACACTGAGTTACTGTATCACTGAGTTTTCATTTTACCAAATTTAGATGGAACATTTCATTTTTATGTTCCATACATCTCACTAAAATATTTTATCCGTATCTACTAACTGGAATTAATGGCTTTCCTATTGATTATAAGGTAATATAATTCCTCTCCCTAAAGCAGAGAATTTTGCCACCATTAATCTCGGTCACAAATAACAAGATACAATGGGAGATCTGTGAATAAAACTTTATCAGAGATTCTTCACACAAGGTGCATGATCCATAGGAAGTCTGTGGGTAGTTTTTTTGTTTGTAGCATTTTATAAATATCAGTATATTTAACTTTCTGAGACGATGTTCCATAGCTTTTATCATCAGATTCTCAGTAAGAATCTTGAACCATCTCTACCCCCCACCCAACTATAAACAGTAACCATATATCAGGATTCTCCTGATCCAGGTCATTTGTATCCTTCAGTAAATCTGAGAATTATTTTTTTAATGACGTTTCTTTATTTTTTTTCTTTTTTTCCTAGAAAACATGTTGCTAAAATATGGGACAAAGGGTGGAATTTAATGTGCTGGATAGGCTTCAGTTATTGAAATGAGATTTTTCTTGCCTGGTCCGTGTATGGGGAGTCTGATCATTTTGAAAAAAATATGTAACAGAATTTTTTGGATGTATTAATTGGTTAACTGTCATTTGACAAAGGTAATGTCAGATCAAATGACTAGTCTTTGATATGAATGGTACAAGGTATTCTAAGAAGGTCTTCCAAATTAACGTTTGTAAATGTCCTTGGTAAAAATGCTTTGTTGATTACTTATATGAACCTTTTCTTTAATTAGGTGTCTTTGCATTGCTGCAAGCTTATGCTTTCTTGCAGTATCTGAGAGACCGATTAACAAAACAAGAGTTCCAGACCCTGTTCTTTTTGGGTGTATCACTAGCTGCAGGTGCTGTGTTCCTTAGTGTCATCTATTTGACTTATACAGGTAGGTGTCATCCCCTGTAGGATATGAATCTTGTCTCTAGGTTATTGCAAAAGGTAATTCTTTTTCAAATTTTGTACATGTTCCATTTATCCTAGTAGGTTAAATATTGTGGTTTCTTTACAAACTGTATGAAAATAATAGTCAGAGGTTCTATAAAATATGAATAGCACTACAAATTTTGATTTTTTTTTTTTTAACAGTATCTTAATTTTGCTGCTTCAGGTTCTGATAAATCCACTTTCAAGCATCCTTCTCTTGATGGATGAATAGGCCCAAAATGTATAAAATTCAAAGCTTCCAGTGTTAACAGTGCAGGTTTACCCTCCCTTGTGTACGTATACTCTATCTCCTGCTTTTAAACAGTCAACCAAATCAGTTTCAGTCTGCTTCTGGATTCCAAGTTACTTTCTAATCCTGACTTTACTAGTACCTAGAAACAGGTCAAATTCTTTCTGAAGGTATGCCAAATTAATGTACCAGCCTACATCATAAAATCATGAAGAATTAATTGACAGGAATAAAAGGCACGAATGTTTAAAATCATCTTTGTGGACTTCCCTGGTGGCACAGTGGTTGGGAGTACACCTGCCAATGCAGGGGACACGAGTTCGAGCCCTGGTCCAGGAAGATCCCACATGCCGCGGAGCAACTAAGCCTGTGTGCCACAACTACTGAGCCTGCACTCTGGAGCCTGTGAGCCACAACTACTGAAGCCCTTGCGCCTAGAGCCCATGCTCCGCAACAAGAGAAGCCGCCGCAATGAGAAGCCTGTGTACCGCAGCGAGGAGTAGCCCCCGCTCGATGCAACTAGAGAAAGCCCACGCGCGGCAATGAAGATCCAACGCAGCCAAAAATAAATAAAAAATAAATAAATTTTTTTAAAAATTAAAATCATCTTTGTAATTTATCTAAATTTGGCATACTGGACACCTCTCACTTTTTAAAATTATCCAATGCTATCTTAATATCTTAGCTTTATTTTACTAGTCAACTAGAGGTTTAAGAGAGAATTGGAAAACATTCTGCAATTTTATCTATCAACTTGTTGTATTTCTCTGGAAGTGTAATGTCCGTGGATTTTTTTTTATTTGATCCCTAACCTTATTTTATCTGACTGCCAGCTGTGTGAAATAACGTTGTCACCTATTTTTTTAAAAACAAGAATTCTTTTAATATTAGCTTAAATTAATCCATAATAATCAATAAACATAAAAACAGTGAAAAGGCAGATTAATTTCCTCTACATTTTTCCTTCCAAGGTTACATTGCACCATGGAGTGGCAGGTTTTACTCATTGTGGGATACTGGGTAAGTGCATATAAGTTATTTGCCCTCATGTTATTTCCCTTTTGTCATCTGTTCTTTATTGTTAGTATCTCTGTCAATACCTGGGCAACATTTCTAAAGTATCTAGCATGTACTAGTTTAGTAAATGTTGTATTTTGTCTGTTATAATACCTGTTTGGAATTCACCTTTAGTGTGATATGTAAGTCACATTTCTGTTCATGGGCAACTCCTTATTTAAGTTTTATTTGTTAATACATTTCAGGTAACGTGTGCCATTTTAGTAATTGATTTTTGTTTTTACCAATGTATTCAAAGTTTCCATCTGTTAGTAATATTTAATTTTTAATCATTAAGGATAGATGCTATGTTATAGCATCTATATGCCGTAGATATGAAGAAAAATTTAACTTTCTTTTTAATACCACATTATCTAAGTTTCTTGATATTTTTTAACCTATCAAATATACTAGAGAATATTTGTTGTGCTTTTTAAGAGTGCTATTATAAAAAGAGTTAGTAAAAAAGTTTTAGTTTTAAATTAGCTGAATAATTTTTTATCTCTAGAAATGTTTTCCTAAGGATAAGAAAATACCTCTTGGTGATAATTTACTTCTCTCCCTTGATTCTGCTATTCCATCTTTTTTGTTACTCCCCATGTGGGCCCAATAAAAAACCTACCACAATTTATTGAACAGGCCTGCCCTTTGGTGTGATACCAAAAGGGCTCCTACCCATGACTAATTAAAGGGCATAAGCAAATTATGTATGAATGGCTTAAGCTAACAGACACAAACTTCCAGAGATCAGCCTTTGCGTCACCAGAGTTTGAGGGAAAACCCCAGTTGTAGAAGTTAGTTATTCTGATTAGGTTAAAATCCTAGGTTAAATTTTTGTTAGTCATACTTATTCTTGCTTTCAGACTTTAACTGACCACTTTGGAATTACAGGGAAAATTTGTCCTGTCTTTTCCATTTCCCTCACCAGCCTCTGTGCCATCTCCTTGTTAAGAAAGGTATTGTGGCAATATGATATCTTATTGGATAAGGTATTTCTGCTAGTAATAAGTCCAGAAGATAGTGAAACTCGTTGATGCAAACTTAGAAAAGTACTAAGTTAAAACTGCAAAACAGATTCCTATTTGAGCAAAGATTTTTGTGTTAGAAGTCAGAGCCAACACTTTTATAACTGGCCTTAGATAATTCTGATTTTAGGAGGGGCATATTGGTTTTGGTTTTACCAGTGTGTATCAGATTTATTTCCACTCTAGCTGGTTCCATTGGAATATAGTTCTAAGCAAGAAGAGGTAGAGATAGGAACCATATCTACAATCAGAGAAAGTTTATTCATCTAAAAGGAACTCCTGTTTTATCATTTACTTTTAAATAATGTTAACTTTTTTTAATACCAGGTATGCAAAAATACACATTCCAATTATTGCATCAGTGTCTGAGCATCAACCTACAACTTGGGTATCTTTCTTCTTTGATCTACATATTCTTGTGTGTACCTTCCCAGCAGGCCTATGGTTCTGCATTAAAAATATCAACGATGAAAGAGTATTTGGTAAGAGATTTTTAATAAATACTTTGATTTATTTATTTTTGTTGAGATTTTCACTGCACTTTAAAGTTTTGTTTTTCTTTGCTTGACTGTATGCATATTTAAGATAAACTTTCCTCTCTTACTTTGCTTAACCAAGAAAAATTCAGTGAATTTGCATTATATATATTCTTAATTATTAACTTTTCATTTTGGACTAGTATATAAATTTTTCATTCAATTTATTGTTTTCTGAGAGGTTAATGCAATTATAGTCTGTGGCTGAGAATTGGAAATTATAACTGTTGACAGAATAGACTTGACTTTATTTTCTCAGTTAAATCCAATTAAGTAGAAGGAAGTTTGCAGGGGCATCCATGATCCAAATTTCAGTGCAAAAGTACATTTTGTAATGGAATAAGAATCACCTTTAAGTAAACACCCTCTTGACTGATAGATTTGTGTAATTTCCAACTTACAAGACTTAGAGATACAAACTATTTTAAAGCCAGTGTTTAGGATCTGACATTCAAAATATAAATGGACAAAATAAACAGATACCAAACACTTTTATGTAATTCAGTCATCACAAGAAGTATGCCGTGGCTGTTTTGCATTTGATAAAACCTGAAACTGAAAAAGCTTTATAATATGCACAGGGTCACACAAGCAAATAGTTTGTGCAAGCATGGGTTCTGGACCATGAGAGACACTCAGAAGTTACTGTTCCAGAGTGAAGTCAGGAGAGATAAAATAGCATCTGCATAGGTTCTAACCAAAGGATGACACTCCTTCTTTTCTGGTTTCTATAGGTCAGTGGACTCTGGATAAGGCCATGTTAATATTGTATCATTCAAAAAGATTTTAGCTTAGACATATTGCCCACTCATGCCTTAGCAGTCCCAATCCTAGGTATATACCCAAGAGAAGGGAGTGCATGTGTCCCATAAAGGACATGTTTAAGAGTATACATAGCAACTTTATCCATAATAGCCCCGAATTAGAAACATTCCAAAGGTTATCAGCAGTAGGATAAAGAGATTTTTGTGTATTTGTACAGTAGAATACAACACAACAATTAATAAAAGAATAGCATGGGTAATTAAAAGAAACCAGTACAAAAGAGAACATTTTTATATAATTTCATCACTATGAAGTATAAGAATAAGGAAAACTAAATTATCGCTTTAGAAGTCCAAATAGTGATTACCTTTTTGGGGAGGGGTGGTGAGGGGAGCAGTTATTGACTGGGAAGAGGCATGAGGGATTCTCCTGAGGAGGTATACAAATGTTCTGTATTTCGATATGGGTGCTAATTACATAGGTGTGTACATATATAAAAATCCATTGAGATAAACAATATGGTATAGTAAATGTATTTTCTAGTAAAGAAAAAAAATGTGAATTAGCTTCAAATGAGATAGGCACTCAAATGACTCAATAACTTTGTAAAGTCATATAGCCTCTAGACAGAAATGATAGAGCCTTTCCTTGTGGGGAGCACATTACCTGGAAAGCTTTGACTACTGGAAATTGCTTCCAATTTTTTTTTTTTTTTAAGTTTCTTGGCAATAACTTTATAAGTTCCTCCTTTGGTAATAAATTATATTCTTCTCATCCCATTCTTACTTTAAAGCAGGCTTTATGCCAGATACTGGCACAGACTTTTCATAGACTTTGATTCTATAAACTTACTGTGCCTAATAACACAATTCACCAAACATGTTTTCATCTGTCAGTTACATATTTTTCTAATATGTGATGCTGCTGACAAATAATGAATTGTCTCATTCCCCATAGTAGCTATAATTAAACTTGAATCATGATATGCTTCTCTAAACTGTTGATATGCAGTGTTCATTTGGTCAACACTAGTTATAATTTCTAAATATGACTTTTAAATTGGTTAGCATTATCAATTTAAAAACAATTAGGGCTTCCCTGATGGCGCAGTGGTTAAGAATCCGCCTGCCAATGCAGGGGACACGGGTTTGAGCCATGGTCCAGGAAGATCCCACATGCCGCGGAGCAACTAAGCCCATGCTCCACAACTACTGAGCCTGCGCTCTAGAGCCCGTGAGCCACAACTACTGAAGCCCACGCACCTAGAGCCTGTGCTCCGCAGCAAGAGAAGCCACCACAATGAGAAGCCCGTGCACTGCAACAAAGAGTAGCCCCAGCTTGCCACAACTAGAGAAAGCCTGCGTGCAACAACAAAGACCCAACACAGCCAAAAACAAAATAAATAAATTTATTTTTTTTTAAAAGTTCCTCTTTTAAATAAATAAATACATACATACATACATACATACAATTAGCCCTTTTATGAGATGTTTGTCTGTTTTTAGATTTTGTTTTAAATAGTTTTAAATAGTCAGTGGAGTTTCCTGGAACCCTTTTCTCTTCTGAAGTGTTACGAGAGAACTTGTCTTTGCAGTTGCTCTGTATGCCATCAGTGCTGTCTACTTTGCTGGTGTGATGGTGCGGCTGATGTTGACCTTGACTCCAGTCGTCTGTATGCTGTCTGCAATTGCATTCTCAAATGTTTTTGAGCATTATTTGGGGGATGACATGAAAAGGGAAAACCCACCTGTGGAGGACAGCAGTGATGAGGATGACAAGAGAAACCCAGGAAATTTGTATGATAAGGTGGGAAATCTAAAGTAAGGCCTTTAAAATTTTTACGTGTTTTATTTTTCCACCACAGTAAGAACTTATATATATATTATGAAGTGTGATTAAATAAGAATTTAGGCAAACTATGACATTTCTAGTTGGTCTTTACTGCTTGCCTCAAATTTTGAATCCTGGTTGGTCTTTTCACTCAGAAAGCTGGCGCTCTACTAAATTACATAAAATTTAGCGCTATAAATCCTTCTGAAACCATGTGCAAAGTGCTTATCCTTGAGGTCCATATTCACTGTAAACTTTTAAAATATTTGGTTGACTGAATAGTGATTCACGAGGGGAATAAGTGCCTTAAAAAAAAAAGTCTCCAGTTCGTTAGCACTAGGTGGCTGGCCCATATAATACTGTAATTCACTTTTAACTTCTCAGCTAACAGAGCAGGATTATATTTGGTGCAAGTGTGGAAAAGACTTAGAATCAGAGCACTTGTCTTGGATGACATAGTAAACTTTATTAACTAGATTTTTAAGTAGCAATAAGCAATGAAGCTTCGCAGTATACGTATTAATTTTGAAATTTTCTTTCTTTACTATGCTAGGTCCAATATTATTCATACAGATTAGTGCTAATAAGGCACATACCTGCTTTTGTGTTTGTGTTTGTTATGTTTTGTTTTGTGGTTTCTTAATAACTAGCCTTGCAATTTAGAACCTCTGACTCTGTTCTGTTCTCTGTTCGGTGAGGTTTTTGTTTTGTTTTCAAAAATGTAATCTTGATGTTAACAAGTCTGTTGGTTTGGGGTTTGGAAATTAGAAAACTGATTCTGATAATTCTGGATTATAGCTGGACATGGCTGTTTTCATGGTGAGGAATTCAGATTTTTTATAAGAAAAGGTGGCCAGCATGAGACCATTTGGTTATCCCCTTTGTATTTACAGAAAACATAAGGACAGTTGAGTTTGAAAGCAGCTTCTTACTGGAGGTTTTTTGCTCTGCAACCTGCTCCTGGATTGGGTTTAGTTCCAGAAAGCCTTCTTATTCACATTTGACTTTAGAATCCACCTTGATAACTTTTAGAAAATGTTGTATGACCCACACGAGAATTCCTGATGGTTATACATTTTCCTTCTGAAAGAATTAAAATGATAGATAACATTCTCCCAACTTCTCCCTTTTGAGTGTCTTAATGAAAGCAAGTCAAATGATGAATTTGTCTCATCAGTTTTTTTGCATTTTCAGGCAGGTAAAGTGAGGAAGCATGTAACTGAACAGGAAAAAACTGAAGAGGGATTAGGTCCTAATATAAAAAGCATTGTTACCATGTTGATGCTGATGCTGTTGATGATGTTTGCAGTCCACTGTACCTGGGTCACAAGCAACGCGTACTCCAGCCCAAGTGTGGTCCTGGCCTCTTACAATCATGACGGGTAAGAAGACAGCTTGACTGCAAAACGATTTGATGCCTACCCTTTTTTCCTGCCTCAAAAGAGAGAATTCAGAGATGTTTGTGAGGCTCTGCATTTGAATCTGCTGTGCTTTTCTTGTGACCTTTCCCCTGCCCGTCCCCTTTGGTAGAAGTAGGTAATAATCATTGTATTTCCTGCTCTTTTCCAAAATATCTTTGCATATATAACATACACATTAGTCTTTCTCAGTGTCGTGCTTGGACACAGAGCATCATCATTACCAGGAGGAAGTCCTTTAGAAATCTGAATTCTTGACCCCACCTCAGTGTGTAGAATGAGAAACCTGGGGGTGAGACTCAGCGATCGTGGTTTAATAAGCCCCCCTGGTGATTCTGATGCAGCTACAGTTTAAGAACAGCTGGTTTATGTACTGCAACCCCACATTCCCACCCCAGATTCTGCTTCACTTGGGTGCTCATTAGACTTGCCCAGTATCAGGCTCCACCCCAGAACTACTAAACCAGAATTTGCTTTTTTACAAGATGGCCTGGTGGGTTGTATGCATATTAAAGTCTAAGAAGCACTAGGTCTAGCTCCTCATTGATTTTTTTTTTTTTTTTTTCTCCCTACCATGGAGGCTTTTAACTACCATCCTTAAAATGTGAAATTACTTAGTGGCCTGGCACCTCAAGGTTTTAAGTTACCATCTTCACACTTATAAGATATCATTTAAAAGAATATTGTGATTGTTTTCAGCACCAGGAATATCTTAGATGATTTTAGAGAAGCTTACTTTTGGCTGAGGCAAAATACAGATGAACATGCCCGAGTGATGTCTTGGTGGGATTATGGCTATCAAATAGCTGGGATGGCTAATAGAACTACTTTGGTGGATAATAACACCTGGAATAACAGCCACATAGCACTGGTAAGAATTTGATCAACAAAAGATCAAAAGTTACAAACCTTTATTCACTACTTAGCAATCAAACTTCACTTGTGATTAAGTAGGAAAAATGTGGGTGAAAGTACTCTTTGCTTGCTGAATTTTGAACATACTTCTCTACATATTTATTCAATAAAGTGAGTTCAAGGTATGCTTACTTATTTTGTTTTTAAGAATAGAATTTATTTAAGTATCATTCAGAATTCTAGGCTGTTTGCTGGAGAATTAGGCAAAATCTGAAACTTAAAATATTATATTTGTCTTATATTTTCCATTTCATAAGTTAAGAAAAGTATTTGCAAATATGTAAAACAAATACACTGTGTTTTATGGGCATGCAAATTATGTTTGCTCTAGCTATTAAATAACTAATTTACGTTAATTAAAGTTATCACCTCTCTGTTCTTTAAAGATTTTAAATAGATAACTGGGTGTTAGCCTAATGAGTTCTCTTTGTATTAGTGTTGTAGCTAATCATTAGATGTTTAGTAAACTGAAGAAAAGGATATATTTGTGCTAGCTAGATGGATGGTCATCCTTGGCCTGAGGTTATGAGAAGTTCTACTTCTTTTAAGCTTGCCTGCTTTCATATTGAAATGTTAATTTCATGAGACCTAATTATTAGCAGAATATTAGAGCATGTATTTCTGATTTTGACATTTCTGCTATAATTGGTTGTAGTAAGTGAGGTGCTTATATATCTCAGTAAATCTGTTGAATTCATAGCAAATCATTTCTATAAAAAGAATTCCATGTAAATCAAACTCTTGAGATGCATTCCATTTTAAAGTAAAAATGTGCGTTCATTTTTATTTTTAGTGTATTTTGGGACTAAGTACACACATTCTCCTTTTTTATTCTGTAGGTGGGAAAAGCCATGTCTTCAAATGAAACGGCAGCCTATAAAATCATGAGGAGTCTGGATGTAGATTATGTTTTGGTTATTTTTGGAGGGGTTATTGGCTATTCTGGTGATGATATCAACAAATTTCTCTGGATGGTTAGGATAGCTGAAGGGGAACATCCAAAAGACATTCGGGTAAGAAACTAGGTCGTTCTCGGTGTGTGAAAGACAGCTCCCAGTAGCCCTCTTACCTCGCTAATTGCATCGTGTTTGTTTTCATTATCCTATCCCCCAAATTAGTTCTTCAGTCTGACTTTACTGTTTATTAAAGATACCATAAGCATTTTCCCAGGTTTAAAACTTTGGAAACTCATACCTGGTACTTCCATTCTCCCCTACAAAGCAATCACATGTCAAAATTCTTGCTTTTACTCCTTACAGCCTGTCACTTCTGCCCTTTCCTTCCATTTTCATTGCTTCCACTCTGGCATTGACCCCTATGCTCATAAACCTGAAATAGGACAGTAGCCTTGAAATTGCTATCTTTGCCTTATTCTTGTTCCCTCTCCCAGTCTAACATGACATTGATCATGTAACTTTCCAGCTTTTTTTTTTTTTTTTTTTAAAGCCTTCATTAGTTTAAGGAAAGGGGACTTGAAACCAGACAGACATGAGTTGGAACTAAACCCTGCCACTGTCAGCTTGGTGCTATGGGCAAGTTGTTTTTCAGCCAGTCAGCATTATATTCTTCGAGCACTAGGTCTTGTTCTAGGTTCTAGTGTTATAATGGTGATTACGGCTGTTTCAGTTGATCACTAACAGATGCCAGGAATAATTCATTTGTAGTGCTGTTATGAGAATTTATAGTAACACAGATGAAGCCTCAGCCTAGAGGCTGGTTTGAAATAATCATAATGATGATTGAAATAAGGAAGCAGTGGTATGAAGTCCAAACGCTTTAGCTCAGAGTGCAACCCCTTAATACTTCACTTTCCTTTGCTGGCCTCTTGTCCTTCTGTCACCTTTTTCCACTCTGTCGATCTACTCTAGCCCATGAAACTTGCCTCGTGGTTTCTTTCCTTGGCTCATCTGACACACGTGTTTATACTCTTTTCTTCTTGGAGTACCTTCCCTACCACAGATTTGTCCCCTCCCCAAAAGCCCTTCTCTGGTGCATCATCAGATCACATCCAGCCTGGTTTGTAGGTAGATTCTGTTGTATCTCTCCCACTCAGCTGTGAGCACAGAGAGGTTTGGCACCCAGTGTTGTGGTTTACGTGGTGAAGGCACAAAAGATGAGAGTAAGATTCACTGCTGATCCAGAATAAAAGAACCTTTTGGGAAAATGTATGAATGTGTTTTATGTGACAGGGATGAAGTCGAGTAAAGCCCCAGATTCCCTGTTTAAATGTAAATGCTGTGACATTTCCCCTTAACTACAATTAATAAACAGTATTACCTTGTGTTAAATTGGTCTTAATTTTAATCCTCCTAGTATGTAATTTTCATTTGTGCATTTGCTTTAGCAGTGTTAAAACTGTGACGTGGTAGATCCAGATATATGCTTTGAACCATTTATATAGAGAAAAATCCTAAATTCCTATGCTTTGTGAATAGGTAATTTACACATTCACATGGTTCAAAAAATAAAATATAAAGGGATATACAGTAAAAGTTTACACCCCCACCCCAAGAAAAGGAAAAGAAAAAAGTCCATGGTAGTCTCTTACTATTTTCTTATGATTCTTATTGAAGCAGATAACTAGTAGCAAAATATACACCTTGTTCTTGCTTTTTTTACTTCACAATATATTGTGGAGATCTTATGGGGATCCTTCGTTCCTTTTTTTTTTTATATCTGCATAGTGTCTTCCATTGTGTGTGTGCACCATGATTTATTTAACCTGTCCCTGTTAATGGACATTTAGGTTGTTTCCAGTTTTTTAATCTCATAAACAGTGGTGCGATAAATAACTTTCTGCACTCATCATTTTGCCCACATATAAGTATCTCTGTAGGATAAATTCCTAGATGAGGAATTTCTATAGATAGTGTCAGATTAGCCCTCTTAGAGGTTAATTCATAAATTTGATGAGCTCCCAATAAAAATTCCTACAGAAGTTTTCTAAACATTCCCCTCTCAACTAAAGAACTGATTTTAAAAGTTCATATGCAAAAATAAAGAACAAATTTAGTTGGCCTACCTGATACTAAATCATGGTATTGGTACCTTTTTTTTTTTCTTAAATTATTGAGGTTTTATTATAACATGGTTTAAAATCTGGTAGAATTAATTAATAATTGCCCTCCCTCACTCTAACAGACTATTGTTCTTTTTCTCTATGTTTTCTTGGATGCTCTTGTTTATTTTCTATAAATGATTTCTATACTGAGCTTTAAAAAACACCCATGATAGTTTTGTGGGTTTTTTAAGAGATGACATTAAATTTATAAATTCATCTTCTGATACTATGTTTTTTTGAGATGTAACTAAATATGGCTTTATGAAGGTACCTCAAAAGTTAGTTCTTATGGGGAAATGAAAAGGGGAACCTGTAGCTTTGAATTGGTTATATTAAACTGACACAAACTTCTGGATTCTTTCCTGTAGGAAAGTGACTATTTCACCCCACAAGGAGAATTCCGTGTAGACAAAGCAGGATCCCCTACTTTGTTGAATTGCCTTATGTATAAAATGTCATACTACAGATTTGGAGAAATGCAGGTTAGTTACATCAATTTTTCTATAATCTTTATTCAAAGGAATATTAAGTAGCCTTGTTTGACTCTAAAAAACAGGATAATGATGTTTTGTTTGTGCTGTAAAGAAAAATGTGCTCATCTAAAGATTCTTTTCTCTGTTAAATTTAATTTCTGAAACTTGTATGTAAAAAATGAGGAAATATTTTTTAGATCGAAGATTTCTTTCCAAAATTGTTAATTAACATAGGCTCAGATCCATTCTTTGCTTGCCATCTCACTTTTTGACTTCATGCTTTTGGAAGACCGGGGAGAGGTCTTCCAGCTGGGAAACAGTGTGATCTTAAGTAGTTTAACTTCACTGCCTGGTGGGGGAAAGCCTGAAATTAAAGAGATGAATTATTTAGTCACTTCACATATTCACTGTTTCCCTGTTCTCCATTACCACAGAGAGCTAGGACTCTCTGGGTCAGAGTTTTCCCAGAAAATTGGAATGATATGGTACAAAAGATTAAGAGTCAACAAAAATGAGTGAATGGGCAAAGAGGCATCGTGGCAAAAAGAACAGATAACAGACTGTCACAGCACCTGGGTTCCAGGTCTGGCTCTGTCAGGTCACGTAACCCTTGGACAAGTCATATTCTCTCTGGACTTGTTTTTTTCCTTGTCTGTATATAATGGAGTTGGACTGATGGCTTCTGTGGTTCTTCATAGCTCTCAGATTGCATGACTGTCACACCAAGTTACATCCTTCATACTAAGGTTACATCAGTGGCAGAGGAAAAATTGCTTGTTTAATTTTATACAAATACCAGGGGTCAAGATCATGTTTCAGCATTATTCACTTGGAATTACTCTACAGGTGGCTCTGAAAAAACAGACAAAAATTTTACTACCAGATTTAGGTTTTTGTGTGTGTTTTCTTTGAAGGCCACTGCCTGGTCTCTAAACTCATGCTAAGAAAGAAGCAACTTAAGCCCATAATAATTAGCTACCTCAGAAAATGGGTGAAAGATTAGTTTCTCTGTTCACTAATGAGAGCATTGAAGGACTTTTTTTTTCTGTCACGTTTATCAAGAGCTCTAAGCTGTGCATCTAGCATGCATTCATTTTGATGCCTTTCCCTACTCAAGAATAATATGTTTAAGACATGAAGTATATAACTTTGCTCTTGTATAGATGTGCAATAACAAGTTATTCTCACACTGGAGGAGATTTGGTTTTTGGTTTTATTTTTAAGTTGAATTCATTTAAGTTCTGTGTGGCCACATAAACTTAGTCTGAGAATTTCTTAAAATCTTCTTGCGTCCCCCCATTTCTTCCTCCTTTCATTCTTGGTTAATCTTCCCACGGTTTGGCTTGTCTGACTTCCTTTGTGGTTCCCAATTTCAGGATTGTTAGCGTCACTGCTTTACTTGTGCACTGACTTAACAAGTAGTACTGGTGAGATAGAGCCACACTGAATAAGGTAAAGTCATCATGCAGCTTACATCCTGTTGGCGGATATAAGTAATTTTAAAAATAAATAAAACCTTTAGCAACAAACACTATAGAGTAAAAGAATAAGGAATCAATGGAGGAGACTTCTCAACCATCAATCTCAAGAAAATATTTTCCTGAAGGGATGGTATTTGGGCTGAGACCAAAGGATAGAAAGGGACCAGCCATGCAAAGTCACTGAATGAAGAACTTTGAGGTTGAAAGAGTAGATGGTATAGTGCAAGGCCCTGGGGCAGAAAAGCAGGCCTGTCTGTGTGTTTTCTCTGAATACCTATAAGAAGGGCTTTAATGGATTTCATTTTGCTATTTTGGTTTTTTTATGCCTGCGGGCTGTTCATCCACTTTAAGGGTTCAGTGAAACTCTAATTCTGATGTATTTAGTTTCTCTCTTGCAGATTTCTTCCTATCTGGTTAGCAACATACAAGAACTGTTACAATATATTGCTCTGATTGTGTTTTCCTAGTTTAAAAGGAGAAAGTTTTACTCTGCTACTAACATTTACTACCTTCTAATATTGCAAGCTTTCCAATATGGTTAACATCCAATACTAATGTCACTTTTGCAGCTGGATTTCCGTACACCCCCAGGTTTTGATCGAACACGTAATGCTGAGATTGGAAACAAGGACATTAAATTCAAGCATTTGGAGGAGGCCTTTACATCAGAGCACTGGCTTGTAAGGATATATAAAGTGAAAGCACCCGATAACAGGGTGACACTAGACCACAAACCTCGAGTAACCAACATTTTCCCAAAACAGAAGTATTTGTCAAAGAAGGTGGGTGCCAAATGAAGTCATGTTTATGAAAGGGTAACTCCATATATACACTAGTATGTATAAAAGGGATAACTAATAAGAACCTGCTGTATAAAAAATAAATAAAATTTAAAAAGAAGAGAAAAAAAAGGGTAACTCAAAGATCGGTTGGTTTGACTGATAAATAATTACTGAAAATTGCGAATAAATTTTCATTTGCCAGATGAATAAAGACCAAGGCTTATATACAAAGGAGATATAAAACCAGCCTGCTGAGGGCAATCCTTGCAAACTGAGCACTTCAGGTACCCCAAGCAGCAACTGTTCTGGATAGTTCTCGATAGGGAAGAGTGGTTATCAGTGAACCAAGCTGAGATTTTCCAGAGGCGTTCTGGCTTTAGCTTGTGCCACTCCCATTATTAAGACTTGTTTGTAAAGTGAGATGTGTTTGTGGCTTCTGAACCTTTGTGAAAGTAAAAATGCCAAACAAGTAATAACAGTTGTGATTCGTTCATCATCTTTTGGTCAAAGCAAATTTATGTAGCATTTTCATGTTCCGTTCTCAGTACGATGTTACTGTATTATTCATTGAATAAAAAGTAAACTTGAGTTGGTTTGAGTCTTGAATTTAAAAAAATCATTTATCTTAAGATAATTATTTTTAAATGTAATTGTCATGACAAAGCTTGTAGGTAGAATTATGATGATGAGACTATTGCAGTCCTTTTGTAATAAATATTTAATAAGATATGAAGTCTTCTATTAGAGGTCATTATGACTCACTTAAGCCAAATAGATCTAATCTTTGCTATAAAAGCTACTGAAAAATGAGTATTTATATGGTTTGCCCTCTGGGGGAGATGGAAAATAATGAGCAGTCAGAAAAAATATTAAGATTGTATTTTAAGGTACTACCCTTATAATACTAATTGTTATTAGACTGATCTCAGTCTTAAGTCTTGAAAGATACTTAGGTTTACATTGCTCAGATCAGTTATTTTAAATCATTGAAGGAATTGTCTTATCCCTTTGTATTACTTAAAATATACTTCAAATATATTCAGGATACAGATTATTTCAATTTGTACTATAAAGTGCTGAATATTAACTGTATGGTATGTAAATAGAAACTTTAACTGAATACTTTCTGTGCCAGGAATAGGTTACCATATCTAGACTAACGTATTTAAATAAGTCACAGAGAGCTGGCACTCACTGTGTCAGTCATATCAAGTGATCTGGTGTCTCATAGGCACGTGGTAGAAGAAACTGGTGAGTCACATCAGTGCAGAAGTCAGAACAAATGCTGCCAGTCTGAAGGCAGTCACTCCTAAGACATCTCAGCCCAGTTTTGAAAAACAAGGCATTGAACTTGCTGTATAACTGTTGATAGTGAAGTCTCTTAATCTGACCTCTTTGTCTTCTCATCATTTCCCCCAAATAAGTGAATGGATAAATAAAAATCCATCTGTCTTGTATACCAAAAACATATTCTATTAGCCAACAACATGGATCTAGTATTTCTGGTTTCCATGGCTTTATACTCAGTTTTGTACTAGCAGGAATGCTCTTTATTTGTTTTGCTTTCCTCTCTCCAACCCGGTTTTTATTTCGGATGTTGAAGCGGGTGTGAGTGAGTACAGCAGCCACTTCCTGCCACTGCCAAGCTGACATGGCTGAGGCACTGGGAATTGTAGTCCGGGGCTGCATGGCTCACCTGCTCCTAGAGAGAAACACCCTGAGGACCTAGATACATACGTGCAGAGACCTGGGGCATTTTACAGGATCTCATAGAAAAGGTTTCAAGTTAGAAATAATGTAGGTGATGATAAAGAAACCAACTCCTTGGCCTGGTTTGAATTTTTACAAATTGTGCCCTCTGAAATTCTTTACTTTTTGCCCTAATAAAATAAGTTAATAATAAGGTAATAACATATATTGTGGGCAAGTTAGCAGTAGCTAATTTTTGTGACCTTAAGAAGGATTGCATTCTGCCTTGTATTTTTGTCGCTGTTAGAAAAAAATTATAAATTGTTTTAAACTGAACATCATAATATATATGTACATGACATAGCATTTGCCAGAGTTTCTGAAACCTCCTCCAAAAGTTGTATTTAAATGTGAGAATTGAATTGAGGGGTCAATCTCTTGAGTCTTCACCTGCTGCTAACCCAGTGCTTTGACTGATGCCTTAAAGAACTAATTTCCAAGAAATTTGCTTTTTTCAGTATCTATGAATATGTCGGATTGTCAGACCCATGTCCTATATTGATTTATCTTTGTGAGACTCTAAAATAGCAAACATTTTTGCAGTAATTTCTACCACCACATTTGTAGTAATTTATTTCTTATACCACAGACATCAGTTGACAGTATTTTAAGTGGAATCCTGAAGTGTTAAGAAAAATGAAAAATGTCTTAGTTTTTTAAAGATCTGTGATGCTCAAGAAATGTTACGGGTTTTTTTCTTGGTGTTTGGGTTTTGTTTTAATATTTAAGTGCTTATTTTCCTACCTAAATTGGAGAATGTGCCAAGTAACTTTATTTCTCTTTATTTTTGTAGATAGGTGTAATCATCCTCATTTTTTACAGATAAGAAAATTGGGGCTCCAAAAGTTACTAAGTTAATTTGTATTTCTGACACAGCTAATTCTTGGAAACTAAACTAGGAGCACCATTAACATTTTCTGAATCCTTAGTCTAGTTATATATTCTATCATGCCTGGAAATGTGAGTAATTATTACACCTAAGCGTTCAGTGGTTGAGAGGGGAGGTGGGGATCCATTCACTTGATGGTGAGGAATGTATGACAGGCGTTTGAGGACTGCTGTGGTTGTCCTTCATCTTAAAGGTGAGGACCTAGTCCAGTTCATCTTGGATCTCGGCATCCTTGGCATAGAGCAGTTCGTGGTGCTGTTTCAGAGTTCAGCCTAGGAAGATCTGAGGGATTATTAAGACAGTCTTCATCACTCTGCAGTAAACCATGTGTGTATCTGTAGTTTTAATCCGTGGGAAACCTGCACTAACACCATGTGTTCTGTTTTCTTTTTAGACTGCGAAAAGGAAGCGTGGCTACATTAAAAATAAGCTAGTTTTTAAGAAAGGCAAGAAAATATCTAAGAAGACTGTTTAAATATACTGTTCTGGTTCCTAACTTGAAGCAGATGTCCTTGTGAGAACCGGTCTTTGCCTTTAGCTCATGTCATGTTTCACAGCGACGGAGGGTACAGAACCATCACTGGAACCATCACTGGTCCAGGTTAATGTACAAAACTTTCTGGCAATGCCTGATTTAAAAAATAAAATTGGCTTACTGAGAACAGCTGTTTTTGATTTGTAATGTGAAGCAAGACAGAGCACTGCTGTAAATGTCTAACAGCAGACTTTTTTTTTTTACTGGTACATGTTATCCTTCAAATCTGAGAATTTGGACAAATCGCACCAAAGAACCCTCTAATTTGGTCCCTGGCACATGCATACTTGTCAATGTTTTTATTCTTTTACAAGACCTGCATTTTATTTGAATTACCCAGATAGCAATATGTAAAATATGAATGACAAAATGTGATGCAAGCTTCTTGAACCAGTAAACTAGTACGGTCTGAGAAAGAGGTATTAGAAAAATAATGATACTTCCTTGAACTATATTTATTTTCATGTTTCTCCAGTGCAAAGAATGTTTCATCAAATGTACGTTTTCTATTGCTTACTGTTTGCTCTGAGAAGAAGCTGCTGTTTCAAAGATGGACCTCTAACTAATCGATTCAAATAGTTTTTTTTATGTTGAAACATTATTGCTGCTGTTAGCAGTTGTTTTCACCAGGTACTTACAGAGCAGATCTCATACATTGTTCATTCAAGGGCTAAATTTATATCCTTTGGAAATCATGGCAACTGCACCGAACGTTGCTTATTACCAGGATGGGGTTTGGTATCTTAGTCCTGAGGTTAGCACTTTGTTTACATGCAGAAGATTAAGGAAGAAACCCTTAAAGTGGACAGGCAGCCAGAGTTCATTTTGTGTGATTCTTCAAAATGACAAAGGATTTTTAAAGTTTGCCTGGATTTCTCTCATTTTTATAACAGTTTCATCCATCACAGTGATTTTGTCCTCTGCTGCATATTTTGTTAATCCCGTAAGCATTTGATGAAACACTCTTTAATGCTATATGCATTTTCTTACTTTTATTAAAAATGTGACAATTGTCCAAAAAAATGCACTAAAATATAAATGGAGATTGAACATGTTCACTTTCCGTCTCATAGGCAACTTTATATAGACTTGAAAATTTTCTCCTGTTTAGTAAAAGTGAAAGAGAAAGGGTTTTTCCTGCCACAGGATATCTTTTTTTTATATAAACAAGCATAATTTACACCACTGCTTTTGGTGGAAAAGTGCAGAATAGTATGTAACTTTTATGAAGAAAAGTGTAATTTACAATATTCATTGAGAATGTTACTGCTGATTTTCTTTTCCAAAGTGTAGAATATTCTTTGATTTATAGAATCCATTTTTGACCCAGATGATGGTTCTTTTACATACCAATAAAATGGTTGAACCTTTACACAAATAAAGTGTAACTAAATCTGGATTTCTGATACCTTGTCATTTGGAGGATTTTATTTTACTTTGTTGCTTTAAAATTCAATGCAGAGAAGTTGTTGACTGTAGGGAAAATAAAGTTAATTCAGATTTTGTGTTAAGTGTTGTCTTTTATACATCTTTTATTTTTGAAAGGACTAACAGTATTGAACACATACTTCCTTCTTGTTCACTTTTACAAAGGTTTTAGAGAACACGTGTAGGAAAAAAAGTGCTAGGTTAGTTCAACTTAGGTCTAAGGTCTAAGTTGAACTAATCTATTATTTATTTTGCCTTCCTTTCCACCCCAGAGTGAAAATTTCATTTTGACTTTTTATGTGTGAGTGAGGGGAAGACACCTAGCCAAATAAGAATTTAATCTCCATGTAAATGAGGCTAGGACTCTAACAAAAGCCCTGCTCTGTAAAGTTCCGACATTTAATCAGCCAAGTCTTGTATAATTTTCTCATTAAGAGCAGGAATGATCTCTCACCTTTTCCAGTTTTAGGGAACCCCATTTTGGTTCAGTGGATTGCCTCAGCAAAAACTGTATTGTAACCACACTTGAGATTTTATTGTAGCAGAAAAGTGAAATTATAGACAGTAAAACAGCTTTTATTTTTATTCCACATCTTAGAATTGAACAAGCTGAGTGCTTTGTAGTATAAATAAGGCAGTGAGGCAGCAAGTCCAAAGATAAAATTCATTTTTCAAACTTACGTCCTTACCTACTTACTTGAGTTTGCATTTGTAGAGTTTTAACTTTGAGTCCCCAGGCCATGACCAAAAGGCCAGAGAACTAGATGGTGTAAAAGCAGCCTATAGGGTATTATCGTTTCCATAGCTTAAGGTCATAAGATTATGAAATCTGGAGCCTCTGCCCACTTTTTTTAAATGGTAGTAAAATATATAACATAAAATTTACCATCTTAACCATTTTAAAGATGTACAGTTCAGTAGTGTTGAGTACATTCACATTGTTGTGCAACCCTCTCCAGAATCTCCTCCTTTGGAATGGGTGCTGCTTGATGTGGGTGCTGTCAGACCCCCTGCCTTGTTACCCAGGCCTCACTGAGGTGGGTGGAGTCATGAATGAATGTAGAAACAGCAGTCTGTTAGAAATGGCAGGTGTCTGAAATGAAAAAGTAATCCTTCTTTTGGTGTGAGGTGTGACACCGGGAAGACAAAAATGTACATCTTAGCAAGTTACCACAAGACAAGCAACTTTGTAACCACAACTCAGATCAAGAGAACAACACTGCCAGGACGCCAGAAGCTTCCTCATGCTCCCACTTGGTTACTGGCCTGTCCCACTTGCCCCTCTAGGAGGTAATCAGTCCCCTAGGTTTTACAGTAATTTGTTTCTAAACATATTTAATTGTACATGTTCTTTGAATGATAAAATGGCCTCAAAGTATGTATTTTTTTATTTAGCTGCTTTTGCTTAGTTTTTATGAAATTCCAAATGTTGCATGCAGCTGTAGATTTATTTTCATTGATGTATAGTATTCTTGTATGTGTGTATCTCTCACACACACACACCATTCTATTGATAGATACTTGTGTTGTTTCCAGTTGGAGGATATTACAGTTAAGGCTGTAGGAATTTTCTTTTACACCTCTTGTGGAGCTTACATATACACATTTTAGTGGGTATTTACCTAATAAAGTAGAATTGCTGGTAGGGTATGAAGGTTCTTGTTACTCCCACATCCTAATCAGCCCTTGTCAGTCTTTTTAATGTGGCCTTTATGGTGGGTGAATGATGGTTTTCCATTGTGGTTTAGTTTGCCATTTCCAGGTTACTAATGAGGTTGGTCATTTGGCAATCCCCTTTTTATAAGGATTTGGTTTTTCTTTTTTTTTTTATTGTATTAGTAGGAGTTGTTTATATATCCTGTATATAACCTCTTCATCATTTGTGTTGCAAACTGCCTAGGAATTCATTATTTTAATGTTGTTGTATTTTTCAGTCTTCCATGTGCCTATAGCTTTCTGTGTGCCCTGTTTAACAATATTTTCCTAACCTGTGGTGTGAAGATCATCTCTTGTATTCTCTTCCAGGAAATATATTGTTTTATCTTTTATACTTAGGGTTGCAGTCTGCCCAGAATTCATTTGTTGAGTACAGTGTGAATTGTTTGGGTTTTGTTTTGGGTTCGTTAGGTTTTTTGGTTGTTTTTTTTTTCCATATGCAAATCTAATTGTGCACCATTTATTGAAAAGACTGTCCTTTTCCTAAAGTTCTGCAGTTCTCCTTGTGCAGTAAATCCATACATGAATCTATTTCTGGGCTGTATGTTATAGTCCATAGATTTCTCACCTTTCTGTATTGATTTAATGTGCTTTAAGATAATTAATATGGTAATGTCTCCCATCCCCACCTTCTCAGACTTCGCTTGGCTATTTCTGGCCCTTTGTTTCTCCATATAAATTTTAGAACCAGTTTATTAAATAACACCAAAGAAGAAAAAAAAAGAAAGAAAAACCTTGTTGGGCTCTTGACTGGGCATTAGGCATTGAAACTATAGGTGAATTTAGGAAAAATTAACACCTTTGAAATACTGAGTCTTCTGTCTGTGAACATGGCATATCCTTCAATTTATGTAGGTCTGGGTCATCTTTAATATCTGTATTGTAGTTTTTCAGTAGGTCTTGCACATTTTCATAAGTTTTATTACAAGGTATATTTTTTGATAAATACTGTCTTATAAAATTTTATTTTTCAATCGTCAGTATATAGAACATTTGGTTTTGTATGTTGAAATTGTACTGAACAACCTGTTAAGCTCATCCTAATAATTTATTCAGATTATTATAAACATATGCCATCATACTTGGGGAATAATGGCAGTTTTATTTCTCCTTTTCTAGTGGTTATGCATTTGATTTTCTTGCCTTTGCTGCACTGGTCAGGATATCCAGCGTAGTACTGCATAGAAAAGATAACATGTTTGTCTTGCTTCTGTCTCACACAAAGTTTTCAATATTTCTCCTTTAAATATGTTTACTGTAGTTTCCTTTAGGTATCTTTGATCGGATTGAGTACATATCTGTCCCAATTTCCTGAGTTATCATGAATGAGTTTTGTTTTATCAGGTGATTTTTTTCCTTTGTTTATTAAGATGATTCTGATTTTTCTCCTTTATTCTGTTTGTTAATAGTGAATTACAGAGACTTTCTGTTTACATTGTTGAACTAAATTTGTGTTCCTGGAATAATGATTATTTCTGGTTTTTTTTCTTGTTGCATCCCTATTTCTGTCTCTTCTCTCTCATTACCTTGCTTCTCATTTTCCTTCAGTTTTTTATCCAAGACCAGCTTATGGCTTTGTTGACATTTTCTACAGTGTGTTTTTATTTCATTAGTGTTAATTTACTTCTGTTTGCTTGCAGGAGAGTTGTTCTTTTTACCTTAGTGTGATACATGAACTTAAAGTTATAAATTTACTCCAATCATAGTCTGTTTCATTCTCCCAAGTTTTGATGTGAACTATCATTGAGTTTAATGCATAATTTGTGTACTTTCTTCTTTGAACCATGGGTTATATAGATGTACATTTCTTGATTTTCAAATATGGTGGTTTTTTAGTTATCCTTTTATTATCAGTTTCTACCTTAATTGTATTGTAATCAGATACTGTGATTTTAATCCTTCGAAAATGTTTGCAATTTGCTCTGTGGTCCAAAGTGTGTGTAAAATCTCCCTGAAGCTTGTTCTGTTATTTGCTGAGAAGGATGTATTGAAATTGTATACTGTTATAGGTTTGCCTATACCTCTTTGAACTGTTGATTTATTTTGTATGTTTGAACCCAGATTATTAGGTGTATATATATTTAGAACTTCTATTGGTAAATTGAACCTTCAATTTTTTTGGAAATATCGGGATTTATTTTCAGTAATGCTTTTTGTTAAAGCCTATTTTGTCTGATTAGTAAGTTATATATCAACTTTCTTAAGATGTTTGCATGATGTATCTTTTTCATCCTTCTAGTGTACCCTATTTTGGATTTGTTGGGCTTTCAGCCTTGTAGCTTGTTGGTTTTCATCATTTTTTAAGTTCCCAAATCATCTCTTTAAATATTGTTTCTGCCCCATGCTCTTTGCTCTCCAAGACTCCAGTTGAACATAGTTAATTAAGCCTTCTTCATTGGTTCCCTCCTTTTGCCTCTCCATTCTGTGTATTTTCTCGACTCAAGTCTCTCATCAGTTATGGCTGATCATCTGTTCTTAAACCCATCCATTGAGTTCTTTTTACTTATTGTTTTTCAATTTTGGGGTTTCTCTCTCTTGCCATGCCAAATCTGCTGTTTCTTTTTACGGTTTACAGCTGACCCACTGACAGTCCTTTATTTAACATAATGAGCATAGTTATTTTAAAGTGTGTTTGATAATCCACTAACTCAGCTCTTGTGGGTTTTGTTTCTGGTGTGTGTTTCCTCCTAATGTGTGGAGGAGAGAGGGGGCAGATTGTGTGCTCTGGACACATAATTTAAGAAATTGTTTAAGTTTTTTTAGGCCTAGGATATTTTCCTTTCTAGAAGATTTTGTTTCTGCTAGGTACCTAGTGAAACTAGCAAGCCAGAGTCACATTAATCGAATTTAAGGGATGCTATATGATACACAGAGCTAGCCTGCCATCCCCGTGAGGGCTGGTTCATTATTCCCAGGCTGAAACCCTGCAAGGACTTCATCCATGCAGGTTTCAATACCAACATTTGTCCTCCTAGTTCTGCAGGGTTACTGAAATTGCAGTTCAGTCTCTGCCAATTTCCAGGGGGAAATGGCCTCAAATGCCAAGCTCTTCTCTCAGGATTTGCATCTTGTCCTGGCTTCTGGCGTGGTGATGCTGTCTTGGTTCTGTGAAGTCTTAAAACAGGTGTTATTTCTTGTCCAGCTTTACTGCTTGTCCTTAGCCAGAGAGTTGGTCCAAACTCCCCCAGTCCACTACTGTCAGAAGTTGAATATTAGAAACAAAGTTACCTATGGTCCTTTGGAGCCTAAAACAGATAGATACAGTATTTGTTTCTTAAACAACATCTTCACCTCTTTCTTGCTGTGTAACAGCTAGACTTCGGCAATCCAAATTTTGTGCATCCCATAGATAGATAGATAATCACAATCTCATTATTTTATTTACTTGGAGAATATGGAATATTCTTGGAGAGTCATCTTATTTTAAAATTCTGGTGACAGTTTGATTAGAGTACCAAGTGTCTGCTTTTGTTGAATTGGGTTTCAGTGAAAGCTGAAGCTAATGAGATTGAATGAAAACTCAAGATCAAGTGGCAGCCAGACTGACTGACTGTGACAACAGTGCATTGTAACCTCAGCACACTATCATAATTATTCAAACAAGCCGGATAGATGATAGATGAACATCATCATCTCTCTCTTCTAACAAAACTAGATTAACGTGAATCAGAGCTCAGGCTTGTATCCTGCTGAAGGAAAAAATATATACTTTGTGTCTTTTAATGTATATTATATATAAACATATAATCTATGTTTTTTTAATGTTTTTATGGCCCTAGCTATTTATGAGGAAGCTGGGTATTAGTCAAGCTTCTGTTACCTCCCTTCTGCCAGGAATATGAAAAACACACTTGTCAGTGAGCGAACCTCCCATTTCCTATCTATCTTTGGTCTACACAGAATTAACTTTTTAGGTCTGTAATCTGTTGATTTAATTTTTGTGTATGACTTGAGGTGTGAGTTTTATTTATTCAGTTGGACCAACACCATTTGTTGAAAAGTCCTATTTCTCCCATTTAATTGGCCTTTGTAGAAAATAAACTGACCAAAATTCTCTATTTTGTTTCATCAATCTATGTGTGTCCTCAACACCAATATCACACTGATTAACTGTAGCTTTTCAGTAAGTCTTGAACTCAACTCAGGTAACGTGAGTTCTACACCTTTGTTCAATGACTTTTAATATTTACCCTGAGACCACAGGCATACACTGGGTATCTTGGGCAAACGAGGATGTGTTGTCACCCAACCTGCAGCTGACATAGGATTAATATCCAGACTGGGTAAAGAACGCTTAGGAAAAAACACATGATTTTCATTAGTCCTTAACAGAAGAAACCAAATAGGAAGTAAATATATGAAAAGGAACATACCCACCAGGGTTAGCTAAAATGTGCAAATAAGTGAGAGGATGTACAAAAACGTGTATATTGCTGGTGAGAACTTAACAACTGCTCAGAATTAGCTGATGCAACTGAAGATGCATATCCCCATGTCCCAGCAATTCTAAGTCTGTCAGAAGTAGCTATGGTAAACTGATTGATAGCAGTATGTTCATATAATGGAATAGTATTGAAGGAAAAAGAAGAATGAACTACATTGATAAGGAATAACACTGGTGATCTTAAAAACAATTTGAGTTAAAAAGCCAGACCAAAGGATATATAACATGATCCCATTTATATACAGTTCAAAAACAGGCAACTATGTATCATTTAGGGAGGGATGTATAGTGTTAAAGCTATAAAGCAAACCAGGCTGTGATTCACCCACAAAGTTGGATTAATGGTCAACTTTGTGGGGGTAGAGGCAGAATAATGGGGAATTTGACTAGGAACATGTAAGAACGTTTTGGAGTGATAGCAGTGTTTCTTTGGAGTTGGATTGTGGTTACATGTGTCTGCTTCTACTTTAAAATAATTCATTACATGTGTCTGCTTCTACTTTAAAATAATTCATTACACTGCACACTAGATTTTTGCACTGTGCTTATAACACACACATGAGAGCAAGGTTGCAGACTAGGAAGCTCCAGGCCATCATTCCTTCATGGAAACACTCAAAATAACAAACTAGAGACTGGCTAAAATACCATTATAAGGGCTCTGGAAAACAATCACTGGTCTACAGCACTGAACGAATGCCCAGTCAAGAAAAAGTCACATTAAAAATAGTATGAAATCTCACAGTGCTTTTATTCACCTTGGCCCCACCTCTCCACAGTGGCATGGTTGAGAGAAAGCAGCAGCGCAGCTCTCAGTGACCTCTCCTAAATAGGAGGGAACAAAGCAGAACTCACCTGCAAAATTCTGATGTGTCTAGGACTGCCAGAAGAAAAAAAAAACTTCGCCTAACTTGTTAGTCTCAGGGAAAAGTAGTATAGCTGGGGAAAGCTACAGAAAGAGGGAGGCACTGCTCATAAAATTAGAACAAAAAATTTTTAAATTTGTATGGAGACACAAAAGACCCCGAATAGCCAAAGTAATCTGGAGAAAGAAAAATGGAGCTGGAGGAATCAGGCTCCCTGACTTCAGACTATACTACAAAGCTACAGTCATCAAAACAGTATGGTACTGGTGCAAAAACACAAATATAGATCAATGGAACAGGATAGAAAGCCCAGAAATAAACCCATGCACCTATGGTCAATCTACGACAAAGGAGGCAAGGCTACACAATGACAGTCTCTTCGTTAAATGGTGCTGGGAAAACTGGACAGCTACATGTAGAACAATGAAATTAGAACATTCTTTAACACCATACACAAAAATAAACTCAAAATGGATTAAAGCTCTAAATGTAAGAAAGACCTGATACTATACAACTGAGAGGAAAACATAGGAAGAACACTCTGACATAAATCACAGCAATATCTTTTTCAAGCCATCTCCTAGAGTAATGGAAATAACAAAAATAAACAAATGGGACCTAATTAAACTCGAAAGCTTTTGCACAGCAAAGGAAACCATAAACAAAACGAAAAGACAACACCCAGGGTGGGAGAAAATACTTGCAAATGATGTGAGAGATTAATCTCCAAAATCTACAAACAGCCCATGCAGCTCAATATCAACAAAACAACACAATCAAAAAATGGGCAAAAGGCCTAAATAGACACTTCTGCATAGAAGACATACAGATGGCCAAGAGGCACATGAAAAGATATTCAACATCGCTAATTATTAGAGAAATGCACATCAAAACTACAATATCACCTCACACCAGTCAGAATGGCCATCATCAAAAAGTCTACAAACAATAAATGCTGGAGAGAATATGGAGAAAAGGGAACCTTCCTACAGTGTTGGTGGGAATGTAAATTGGTACAACCACTATGGAGAAGAAGGTTCCTCAAAAAACTAAAAATAGAGTTGCCATATGATCCAGCAATCCCACTCCTGGTCGTACATCTGGAGAAAACTAATTCAAAAAGATACATGCCCCCCAATATTCATAAAGAAGATGTGGTACATATATACAATGGAATACTACTGAGCCGTAAAAAAGAATGAAATAATGCCATCTGCAGCAATATGGATGGACCTGGAGATGATCATACTAAGTGAAGGAAGCCAGAAAGAGAAAGACAAATATCATATGATATCGCTTATATGAAAAACCAAAAAAAAAAAAAAATACAAATGAACTTCTGTATGAAACAGATTCACAGACTTAGAAAACAAACTTATGGTTACCAAAGGGAAAAAGCAGGGGGGATAAATTGGGAGTTTGGAATTAACAAATGCACACTACTATATATAGAAGGGATAACCAATGGGGACCTACTTCACAGCAAAGGAACTCTGCTAGATGTTGTCTAGTAATCTAGATGGGAAAAGAATTTGAAAAGGAATAGATATATGTATAACTGAATCACTTTGCTGTACACCTGAAACTAACACAACATTATTAATCAACTATACTCCAATTAAAAAGAAGAAGGCTGCAGGGAGACTACAGACCTGGAGATGCCTGGGCAAGAAATTACGGATAGAGGAACAAGAGAATATCTAAGGTCCTGAGAAGAAGCTGAAGGGAAACTCTCTGAAGAATTAAGACATGTAAAAAGTAGTCATGTGTAAGGGGGAATCAAAAATGGCACACAACCCCAGGCAAGACACATGTCCAGAAAAGACCTTAGAGAACCTTAAGCCTCCATGCCGGGCTGATCCCAAGGCTCACACACCTTTCACATCAGTGAAGGTCTTCCCTGGGGTGCAGCAATGAAAACACTGGGAGAGATGGTTATTTTTTCAAATGCCCGATTTTCAACAAAATATCACAAGGCATACAAAAAAAAAAAAACAGAAAAACATGGCCCATGCAGAGGAAGAAAATAATGTAACAGCAACCGTCCTTAAGAAATAGGCATCAGATGTATTAGACAAAAACTTTAAACCAACTGTCTTAAATATGCTCACAGAAATAAAGGAAAACACAAAGGACAAAAGTAACTCAAGAAAACACACAGAGTATCAACTAAGATAGAAATAATCTTTTTAGAAAAAATCAAATTCTGGAACTGAAACAAATAAGATGAAAAGTTGGGTAGAGTGCTTTAACAGGAAGAAGAAAAAGTCATGAAGACAAGTCAATTGAAGTTATTAGGTCTCAAGAGACAAAAAAACAAAAAACTGCAGAAATGTGAAAAGAGCCCTCAGGACACCATTAAATGGACTGATATACGTTATGGGAGTCCCAGAAGGAAGAAAGAGAAACGGCCCATGTGATTTGAAGAAATAATGGCAGAAAACTTCCCAAATTTGATGAAAGACATGACTACAAATTCAAGGAACTCAACAAATGTCAAGTATGTTAAACCCAAAGGAATCCACAGACCACACTGAGACACCTTATAATCAAACTGTTGAAAGCCAAAAGCTAAGAAAATCTTGAAAGCAGCAAGAGAAAACTGACTTGTCACGTAAAAGCCATCCTCAATAAGATTATCAGTGGATTTCTCAGAAATTTTGAAGGCCATGAGGCAGTAGGAATATACATTTAAAGTGCTAAAAGAAAAAAAAAATGTAAACCAAGAATTCTATAACTTTCAACACTGCCCTTCAAAAATGAAGGAGAAATTAAGAGCTTTCCAGATAAACAAAAGCTGAGAGAGTTCATTACCACTACACAAAGTCATTTTTTAAGTTGAAATGAAAAGCTTTAGACAATAACTCAAAGCTATAAAAATATAAAGGTAAATACATGGAGAAATATGAAAACCAATACAATTTTGTATAATTTTATAACTTATTCTACATGACTTAAAAGACAGGCACATAAAAATAACCATAGACCTGTTAATGGGTACACAATATACAAAAATGTAATTTGTGACATCAATAAAAAGGGGTGAAGCTTTTAACTAAAGCTTTTAACTAAAGGATTAGTTTTTTTTATGTGATTGAAGTTAAGTTGGTATTAATTTAAAATAGATTGTTATAACTTTAGGATGTTATGTGTAATCCCTCTAATAACCACAAGTGAAATGATTATAGAATAAAGACAAAAGAAAATGAGAGGGAACAAAATGTATCACTAGAAAAAAATCAACTAAATTCAAAGGAAGACTATAATGAAGGAAATGCAGGACAATAAAGCTATAAGACACACAGAAAACAAATAAAATGGCAAAAGTAAGTCCTTATCAGTAATTACTTTAAATGTAAATAGATTAAATTCTCCAATCAAAAGACATAAACTGGCAGAATGGATTTTAAAACAAGGTCCAACTGTATGCTCTCTATAAGAGACTCACTTTAGATCTAAGAACACGGTGTACATTCAAAGTCAAAGGATGGGGAAAATATTTCATGCAAAGAGTGACCAAGGAGAGCAAGGGTGGTTAGACTAATATCAGGCAAACTAAACTTTAAGTCAAAAACTTACAAGACACAGGGACAGTATATATTGATAAAAGAATCAATTCACTAAGAAGATAAAACTATTATAACCATACATCCACCAAACATCAAAGCTCCAAAATGTATGAAGCAAACATTTACAGAATTGAAGGGGAAATAGCTCTACAATAATAGTAGGAGATTTCAATACCCCACTATCAATAGATAAAAACAACAAGACAGGATCAATAAGGAAATAGAAGACTTGAACATCACTGTAGGCCAACTGGACTTAACATACACACACAGATCACTCCACCAAACAGCAGCAGAATACACATTTTTCTCAAGCGTGCATGGGACATTCTCCAGGACAGACCCTATGTTAGCCCACAGAACAGTAAATTTTAAGACTGAAATCATACAAAGTATTTTTTCCAATCACAGTGCAATTAAATTAGAAATCAATAGTGGAAGGAGAGCTGAGAAATCCACTGATACGTGGAAATTAAACAACATACTCTTAACCAATGGATCAAAGTAGAGATCCCAAGAGAAATTAGAACTTATCTAAAGACAAATGAAAATAAAAACACATACCAAAATGTACGGGATGCTGCAAAAAGCAGTGTTAAGGGGAAATATATAGTTATAATTACTTACATTTGCAAAGCTCACAAATCAACAACCTTTGAACCTTAAGAAACAAATGAGCTAAACAAAACTAAACCCACAGCTAACAGAAGGAAGGAAATAATAGATTAGCATAGAGGTAAATAAAGTAGAGAAAACAGACAAAGTCTCACACTTCCTGATTTCAAAACTTACTGCAAAAGCGATCAAAACTGTGGCACTGGCATAAAATCACACATAGACCAATGGAATAGACTAGGGAGTCCAGGAATTGTCAAATGGTTTTTTGATAAGACAACCATTCAATGGGGAAAAGAGTCTTTTCAACAAATGGTCCTAGGAAAACAGTATATCGATATGCAAAGTAATAAAGTTAGACACTTACCTAACACCATATACAAAAATTCACTTAAACTGGATCAAAAACCTAAACATCAGAGCTAAAACTGAAACTCTTCGAAGAAAACATAGGGGGAAAGCTCATGAAATTAGATTTGGCAATAATTTCTTGGATATGACAACAAAAGCACAAGCTATTAAAAAAAATGGACTTAATCAAAATTAAATACTTTTGTATATCAAAGGACACTATCAACAGTGAAAAAGCAACCCACAGAACGGGAGAAAACAATCTGCAAATCATATATATATATGGAACTCCTACAACTCAACACATAAAGCAACCCAATTAGAAAATGTGCAAAGGACTTGAATAGACATTTCTCCAAAGAAGATATACAAATGGCCATTAAACACATCACTAATCATTAGAGGAATGCAAATTAAAGCCACAATGAGATAGCTTTTCACACCCATTAGGATGATTGTTGTAAAAAAAAACAAAAAAGAGAAAATAACAAGTGTTGGGGAGGATATGGAGGAAATCAAACCCTTGTGCACTGCTGGTGGGATTGCCAAATGGTGTACTCACTGTAGAAAACAGTATGGCAGGTCCTCAAAAAATTAAATGTGGAATTTTCATATGATATAACACTATACACACACACACCCCCCTGAAAGAATTAAAAGCAGGGACTCAGAGATACTTGCACTCCCATGCACATTGCAGCATTATGCACAATAGCCAAAAGATGGAAACAACCCAGATGTTCATCGACAGGTAAACAAAATGTGGTGTGTCTGTATGTGCGTGTGTGTGTGTGTGTATATATATATATATATATATATATATATATATATATATATATATATATATATTCCTCTTAGAGGAAAACATAGGACGAACACTCTTTGACATAAATCACAGCAAGATCTTTTTTTTTTTTTTTTTTTTGCGAGATCTTTTTTGATCCACCTCCTAGAGTAATGGAAATAAAAACAAAAATAAACAAATGGGACCTAATGAAACTTAAAAGCTTTTGCAAAGCAAAGGAAACTACAAACAAGACGAAAAGACAACCCTCAGAATGGGAAAAAATATTTGCAAACGAATCAACGGACAACGGATTAATCTCCAAAATGTATAAACAGCTCATGCAGCTCAATATTAAGAAAACAAACAACCCAATCCAAAAATGGGCAGAAGACCTAAATAGACATTTCTCCAAAGAAGATATACAGATGGCCAACAGACACATGAAAGAATGCTCAACATCACTAATTATTAGAGAAATGCAAATCAAAAGTACAATGAGGTATCACCTCACACCAGTTAGAATGGGTATCATCAGAAAATCTACGAACAACAAATCCTGGAGAGGGTGTGGAGAAAAAGGAACCCTCTTGCACTGTTGGTGGGAATGTAAATTGATACAGCCACTGTGGAGAACAGTATGGAGGTTCCTTAAAGAACTGAAAATAGAACTACCATATGACCCAGCAATCCCACTACTGGGCGTATACCCAGAGAAAACCATAATTCAAAAAGACACATGTACCCCAATGTTCATTGCAGCACTATTTACAATAGCCAGGTCATGGAAGCAACCTAAATGCCCATCGACAGATGAATGGATAAAGAAAATGTGGTACATATATACAATGGACTATTACTCAGCCATAAAAAGGAATGAAATTGGATCATTTGTAGAGACATGGATGGACCTAGAGACTGTCATACAGACTGAAGTAAGTCAGAAAGAGAAAAAAATATATCGTATATTAATGCATATATGTGGAACCTAGAAAAATGGTACAGTTGAACCAGTTTGCAGGGCAGAAAGAGAGACACAGATGTAGAGAACAAACGTATGGACACCAAGGGGGGAAATTGGGGGCGGGGGGGGTGCTGTGTGGTGAATTGGGAGATTGGGATTGACATATATACACTAATATGTATAAAATGGATAATTAATAAGAACCTGCTGTGTAAAAAATAAAATAAAATTCAAAAATTTAAAAAAAAAAAAGCCAAGAGGATGACTACTCCAGGAGTCAAGACAGTGTTACCTCTGGGGTCCAGGAGGGGAATTTTGTAGGGGCACAATTTTGTCGAGGCACAAAGGTGGCTTTTAAGGTATGAACAAGCAGGTTTCTTTCCCTAAGCAGTGGGTACATGGGTGTTTATAATTATTCTTGGAACAGTATTATGTTTCATGTACATCTTTTTTATATGGTATTTCACAATTTTTAAAAAGGCAAAATGAATCCCCCCCCCCAAAAAAAAGTGACCCTTCTCCATTTTTTACTACCCAGATGGTTTATACTCTGGTATAAGACTGGAAAATCTAAAAACACCACAGTGATTACTTTTCCGTCTTCTCACTGAGGATTTTCTTCTCAAAATAGCATCTATTCCACTTTTCCTCTCAGAAATAAAATGGTTCCAAACACTTTACTCTCCTGGATGTTTTAAGACGACGGACTGGAACAAGCCTACATTATGGTTTTGCCTGGTAAGTCACTTCTCTCAAAACAAGACTATTCACTAGATGTGACCTTATGACCTTGTCACAAAATATCCATACATGATGTTTTGATGAAAATATGATTGCTGTTCACATCAAATTAACACTAATCAATAAAATTTGAGTTCATTCAGAGCCACCAATTCCAACAGAACTTTGGAATCCCTAAAAATAAAATACAGACACACAGATAAGTATAGTATTTAATCGAAATATATTTGTCTAATATCTACAAAGTGTGAACAATTGGTCTTAAGAAAGCAGACAAAAGGCACAAAATTAGTATTACTACAGAGAAGCATTCATGCTACCGGATTGTATAAATATTCTCATTAGAGTGGCACAGTAAAAAATAAATTAAGCATTGAGCAAAGATCAGATACTTCATTTTCTCCTTGCTTTATATTCTGGTCATGTCTTGACCTCATTTGTAAAGGCTGAAGACTGAAACTGAACTGAAACCATGAAACACTTATGCAGGCTTTATGGATGTTTTAATCACAGTGGTTTCCTTGCAGAATTCGGGTCAAACGAGAGGTGCACTTTAAAAAAAATCCACAGGATATTCTCTTCTCTTTCCCCAAACGAAATATAAGATTGAGGCTGTGGTGGTGCATGTTTGTATATGCATGCGTGTATTTCATTTCTAAAGCCCTTTTTTCAGGATAAAGGTAGTGCAGTCTCCATATGACTTGTTTTCTACCATGAAAGAAGCAGCTTCTGAAAATTGTAGGACTAGAGCTTTGAGCATGAGAAATTACCAGAAAGCTTCTGGGGCAAGGAGATGCGAGGAACATTCCAAGGTAGGCCTGGCTCTAGGCTCTCCCAAGGGTGCTCCATCCTAGAATGCTCCGGCATAAACCTTTACCAGCTTCCTGCCCGCTCCCCATCCAGCAGGAAATGGCAGTTGATCTGCCTTGCATATGGACAAACAAATGTTGACTTGGGAGGGGAGTGGGAAGCACAGCGATAATTCTGAAATGACAGCCACCTTCTACCAGACGGACAGCAGTAGGGCCACGCCAGTTCACCTTTGTTTGGACAGGAGTTGTCAATTGGAGAATACTTTGTGAGTGCAAAAGTATTTGGCAAAGTGAAGAGTAGAAAACTTCAAACCTCATTGATAAAAAGGAGCTCATAATTACCCATTTCAATATTGGTAAGTGCACTATTTACATGTGTAATAATATCCAGCAGACATAGCACATGCGTGTGAACATACAGTGTGCCGAGAGCTTGCACACAGACGTGTGTGCACACGCATGCCCCAAATGGCTCTTGAATAAATTCTATCCCATAGTAGAGTCTGGGGGTGCATTTTTCACAGTACATAATTTCTCTCTCAGGTACCATGTCTTGAATGCTATCAAGAGGTCTCAGGGAATACCAGCAGAACCTTGATACTGTACCACTTTAATTCCTACAAAAACAGGACCATTTCTGAAAGCTCTGCATCTCCACCCATTAGTGTGCCTTCCAGAGCGGATTGTAGTATACCCAGCCGTCACCCTGCAAGAGAGAGGAGGACACATCATTACATCGAGACCTGTCGGCGAGGCAAGGGGAGAAGCAAGGGTATCCCCTGCTGCGCTAGTAACACACAGTACTGGTTACCATCTATCTGTTCAGGACCACCAACCTGTGTGCCTGCCTCTCCTGATGTCTCACAGCCAAGCCACGCTGGTGGTCTCACCACCCCTCCTCAGCCCGGCTGCTTTTTAGAGCCCATGGGATCTTCATATCTGGCATTTTGGAAGCAAACCCCACAAAATGACCAAAATAACGAGGGGGAGGGCTTTGTTGGTTTACATCAAGGAAGATTAGTTGGCCAAAAAAAAAAAAAAAAGGCCTTTGAAACAGGGGGACAGGAGAAAAAAGAGGGTAGTTGGACAAACGGACAGGGAAGAGAAAAGACAAGGGCCTGAATAGGAGGAATCTGCCCAAACCAGTGATTTTTACCACCCACCAGCCTGGAGGGGAGTGCCCAACAAAGGGCACGGGCAAGGCAGCAGTCAAAAGACATCAGCACACACAGGAGAGGACAGCAGTCAAATACCAGCGAGGAAAAGGCAAGAATCAAAATGGTATGCAATCTGGTGCTAGGCTAGAGGGATGTACTGAATGTTAACTATGCTGGTGCTGAGATGATTTGTATTCTTTAAATATCCTCAAGCCTCCTGTTATAAACAGACTGGCTTTTCTTACACCCTATGGGAGGAAAACAATGTTTTTTGGTTGTTGTCATTTTACTTTTTAATGTGCAACTTTCCACACAAGCCAGGCAACCTAGTTGTCTCAGAGAGACCAGATCCAGCAGAAGGATCCTTGGGGGATTCTGTGATGGTTAATTTTATGTGTTGACTGGCCCCGGATTAAACATTGTTTCTGAGCACAGGGGAGGGGGCAGTGTTTCCAGATGAGGGTAGCATTTGAATTGGTGGGTGGAGTAATGTAGATATCCCACCCCCATGAGGTTGGGCATCATGCAATCTGCCCAGGGCCTGAATGGAACAAAAGGTGGAGGAAGCAGGAATCGGCCCTTTCTTGCCTGCCTCACTGTTGAGTTGGCACCTCATCCTGACGTCTGCCCTCGGCTGGGATTCACACTATGGGCTCCCCTGGGTCTCAGGCCTTTGGACTGAATCATACCACTGGTTTTCCTGCGGTTCCACCTTGCAAACCACAGATCCCATGGCTTTTCGGCCTCCACAATCTCATAATAAATCTATTTAAATTTCTATCTTCTGTTGGCTCTGTGCTGTTTCTCTGGAGAACCCTGATTAATACAGAGTCACCTCCCGTGGGCAAGGCCTCCAGACACGGATACACTCCCCAAGCAGGCTTCCTGCCTGAACCAGCATCTGACCTTGACATCTGCGCTCAGCCCACGGCCCTAGTTCCCGCCTCTAGGAGACACATGGTTGCTTCCTGCTCCAGACCAGAAGCCCACCTCAAGGTCACTAACTCTCCCCGCAGACCTCCAGCTCCACGGAGCCATCCTTCCAAGGAGCAGAAGTCAGACACCAGCAGTGCCTAGGCAAGGAAAGCCCAGACAGATTTCAACTGGCCCTTAGTGTTTACATTTTAAAAAAATTCCTTGACACCAGGTGAATATCAGATCTCATAAAAATTCTGATTTCTGGCTTCTCTTGAAGAACTGGGCCATCAGCCTGTGACGGCCTGGAGGTCAGTGGCATCCACCCTTTTAGATACGGACCCTGGGTCTGCCCCGCCCTCACCGGCCTGTTTCTCTCATTGATGCTGCCAGGCTCCTGACCAGCCTGCCTTAAAAATTGTGGCTCCTACACTTTTGTCATTTCCAATTCTGTTCTCAGAATGCTGCCCAGCTGTGCCACAAACAACTGGGCACAGGGCGCCTTGCCCAGCAGGTGGGCAGTCGGGGGGTGAGGGGCGTGGGGGGTGGGATCCCCTTCCAACACCACTTAGCAGCAGCGCGGGGATGCGGACGCCCGCGGGCCTCCCCAGCACGTCCATCCTCCACTGGGCCCCTGGGAGGCAAAGCTCTGAAAGGGTGCTGTCATCGAGAAGGTTCCAACCCACCCAGGTGTGGAGCTGGGCTGGGAGGGGCTTCCCGACTAATTTGCTACTGAAGGCAGAGTAGCAGGGCTGTGGTCGTTGTGAAGCAGGACGCCGCCAGAGCCGCAGCCCCCTCCGTGCCTCCCCGCGGGCGGGGGTGCCTCCCTGATGGGGCAGCCTGGGGAGCAGCAGGCGCCCATGGGACCGCCTGGCGCCGCTGGAGCCACGGCCACCACGCCCAGGCCTCCCAGGCCCTCCCCGCCCAGGACGCCCCGCAGGGTCACCTCCTGGATGAAGTACTTGGGCCGCCAGGGCGTGCGGAGGTTCTCCCGCTTCCGCTCCTCCGCGCGCTGCTTCTCCTCCAGCCGCCGCTTCTGCTCGGTGGCGGCGTCGATGTCCCCCAGCCGCAAGCATCGGGTCACCTCCTGCCAGAGGTTCCTGGGGGCGGGGGTCATTGGGGACAGGAAACAGTCAGGCAGGGCCAGCAGCCTGAGGCTGCGGTCCTGGGCGAGGAAGGGCCCGAGCCGAGGATGCTGGGCTGCGGGGCGGGAGGGGGCGAGCAGCTCACTCCACAGGCCCAGAGCCCCACCTGCACCCAGATCTGAATCCCCTCTCCCCTCCCGGGCTCTGAGCGTCTAGACCAATCTAGGGATGACTGGAGCAATCAAACTGCTCCTACAGACAGAATCTACAGCAGACCCTGCCACGGGGCATTCACCACATTCCTAAACATTTTACATATGGATTAACTCATCTCATCATCACAACACCCCAGGGATACAGATGCGATACTATCACCCCATCGTAAAGGGAGAAAAACAGATCCACATAAAGCGAAGTGACCTGCCGGAGGTCAGCAAGCTGATGGATGTGAACAGGGGCTGCTCTCCCACCGGGAGCCTCGTATTAGGAGTTACGGACACTGGGGGATCCGTCACCTCCCCGTGTCTACACGCAAACTTAGACACATTCATTCATGCATTCACCCACTCAGTCCTTCGTTCACTGGAGAAGGCAGCAGCTTCCCTCCTCAGGAAGCCGGGGTGCCCCCTCCAGTCCCACTCCGTGCCGGGGGGTGGGGGGGGGGGAGGACCAGCACTGAGGTGAAGGCGGACAGTTCCTCACTTCGGCACATCAGGGCCAGTCGGGATTCCGCACAAGGGGACCAGCGGGCTTCTCCGCAGCGAGCACCAGCACCCCCACCCCCACCCCGGCTTTGGGGACAAGATGCCCCTGCAGCTGGGGCCGAGCGGGCGCTCCCCGTTAGACCCTGGGGAGCCGGCAGGGGAGTGGCCAGTGCAGCCAGGACAGCAGCCCTCCCGGGGGACCCGGGCCCAGGGACCGATGGGGCCCGGGCTCTGGCTGCAAGGCCAGCCTGCCCACCGCCGCCCAGCACCCCCCCATGCAGAGGGTACAGTGGCACGCTGGCTCCTACCTTACACAGGAGAAACCTCTAAAGCCAGGTCCTACCGGCCTCACAGCCCTTGCTCTCTCTACCACGCCCTGACAGCTGACTTAAGAGGGGAAAAGATGGCCTAAAACAGGAAAGGAAGGTGGGGAAGGAGACAGGGAGGGCTGGGTGCCGGGTCAAATCAGTCTTTTCCATCACCTGAACGCTCAACACACACCTGGCGCTGAGGGAAGGACTGGGTGCCCGGACATCCAGGGTCGTGGTGCTCTCAGGGCAGGACCTCCCCTGATAAGGCCCATCATAAAATAGTGGCCCCAAATTTAGAGGGTAGAGAGCCCCAGGGACTGCAGATGGGGTGGTGAGCAAAGAACCGGCCCACAGGTCAAGGGCTCTGCCCAGACACCCACAGGGTCCAACCAAGAGCCCCCTGGAGAGGCTCTGCTTTGGAAGGCTCTGAACTTCAGGACAAAGGGAAAGGCAAAAAAGCCTTCAGGGCGGAGAAGGCGGAGGCAAGTCTGCAAGAAAAGCAAAAAGGAAGCCCAGGGGAGCCTTTGCTAGAAGCGGAGGTCCTGGTGGCCAAGGGCCAGGTGGTGGCTAGGCCGGGCGTGGCCAGCATCGCCGCGTGGAGGGCTCCAGCCCGAGCAGGATGGCTGCGCGGGCCGGGCTCTGAGCGTCGCGAGCACACTGACAGTAGTGGGCCCATGTAAGCGCAGCTTCCCTCTCCCCTTAATGGGGCAGGGGTTCCCCTCCACCGGGGCCGGTGGGGGCTGAGACCACTGGGTGGGCCCTCCTTCGCCTCCTCAGGTGAGGCCTGGCACAGGGGACTGGGCTCAGGTGCTCTGAGCGGCAGGTGCCACACCTCAAGGCCATTCCCGCCTCGGAGAACAAGGTGGGCTGCTGGGTTTGTCAGCAGCCCAGGTCCAGGTTCCAGTAAAGTCCACGTATGCGAGACGGGAAGAGGCGATACGCCCCCCTCTCTGGTTCCGGACTCCATCCTCCATCCATTCCACCCCCAGCAAGGCTTGATGAGGAGGAGCTAACCTACTCAATAGTCTTGGAAGAACAGCTCAAAGGAATCATAGTTTTGTTCTCAACAGCCATACCAGAAACAAGCGGTGCTGTGACAGCAAGCACAGGGCTCCTGATTCTGGGGAGGTGTCGTCAGAGGCCAGGGGACGGATTCCTTCCTGTCACAGCCCAAAGGGCTGGGTTCACGCCCTCCATTTGGACACGGAGAAGGTTACACTCTGATCAACAAGAATGAGTGGACTAATCCTACCACAAAGCCAAGTTTCCAGGACACTGCAGCCCTCTTTCTATTAAACTCGGTGATAATGTATGATTTATACACACTGGTATCCCTGCTTTGTTTCCACATAAAAAGCACCTTTCCAATTTCGTTACAAACTCTTCTTGTAATGGCAAACCCTTTCGCAGAATCATCTGTAATTTCACTCCAACCCTATATCCTCTTTCTACAGAGCAGCATGCTTTTAGATAAGAGCAGGGGCCAGCAAACGTTCTCTGTAAAGGGCCAGAGAGGAAATGTTTTAGGCTCTGCAGGCCATTTGGTCTGGGTCGCAACTGTTTCACTGCTATTGTAGCCAGAGGGCGGCCACAAACAAGATACAAACAAATGGACGCAGCTGTGTTCCTGTAAAATTTTACAAAAATCAGCCAGAGATGGGATCTGGCCCATGGGCCGTAGCTGGCTGATCTCCTGGATTAAAAAAATTAAAATGGCATATTTCCAGAAGATTCTGCTTCTGTACCTGCATAAACATCACTTTAAGTGGCTTGAGGGATATTCATATGCTAGAGTGAATTCTCCGTAGTTCACTTAACTGTTTTCCAATCGTTGCCCTGTTAGATGGTTTCTTTTTCTTCCTTTTGTTTATCATTTAGTTTTTTTTTTTTTTAAATACCCAAATTTCATATTTAAAACCTTTTGTGAATTGAAGAATTTTCCCTTAGATGAGAGTCCCAGAAATGGACTGCAAGAGGAGAACTCACAAATTTAGAGCTACTGATCCGTGCAGCTAACCTGCACACCTTCCTCCCGGAAGCACAGGGCATAGAGTGTTAACTTTATCACAGCCTTGCCGGCGCTGAATTTTTTTTGAATTATGTTGCTAATCTGGTAAGAAAAAAAAAAGTATCTCATTGCTTTGCTGCACAGTTCTTTGATTACTAGCATCTCTCTGTATTTAACTTTGCAATTAAGTAACAGACCCACAGAGTTGACAAACTCTTTTAGGACAGGCATTAAAGTCCGGGTGGGCTGTCTTCACACTCCACCCCATGACTGCAGAGCAACTAAACTGAAAACAACAAAGGATCTACGCGGAAGTGACACACAGAGGACAATTCAAGTTTCCAAAGGAATTAGAATGTGATTGCTGGCCCCTTTGCATTGCGCTTCCTCTCTGCCCCCTGGGTCAAGTGCTGAGGACAACAAAGCTTGGAGAGGAGCACATGGCCTGGTCCCCACCTGGACTCCATGGGGCCCTGCTTCTCCAGGGGTCGGATCTTCTTGGGGTACACTGGCAGCATGGTCGTGTCAATGACCTTGGTCTCCCCGTTGTTGTAGGTGAACTCTAGGGTCCCATTCCACTCGCCGTGGGCTTTGCACACAATGGTGTTGGTCAGGTTGTGCTTCACTTCTGCTGTGACCCTGCATTAATGAAGCATCGAATAAACACGCTTTGCAAGATTATTAGAACAGAGACCGACTTCAAAAGGCATCCTCACATGTAGAGATTTTTTTTATGGGGTTGCTTTTTGCTCTTTTGCTCAAAGACTAGCTCTTAAAATGTGATCTAATATCCTTGAGCAGAAAAAAGCAAGCATCAGTGGGAAAACAGGTAGGATCTGAATAAAGTCTGTAGATTAGTTCATAGGAATGCAGCAATGTTAATTTCTTAGTTTTTTTTCAATTGAAGTATAGTTAGTTTACAATGTTGTGTTAGTTTCAAGTATACAGCAAAGTGATTCAGTTATACACACACACACACACACATACATATATATACTTTTTCAGATTCTTTTCCCTTATAGGTTATTACAAGATATTGAACATAGTTCCCTGTGCTATACAGTAGGTCCTTGTTGTTTACCTATTTTATATATAGTAGTGTATATATGTCCATCCCAAAGTCCTAATTTATCCCCCCAATTTCTTAGTTTTTTTCAATTAGTATTGTTTTACTGATTTTTGACAATAAATTAGATAGGTGGTTGAAAGTTATACATGTTTTACACTATATTGTATACACTATATATTGTGATTTGTTTAGTTGAATTTCATCAATTTCTTAGTTTTGATAAAAACGCCAAGGTTTTATAAGATGTTACTATTGGGGTGGAAATCACAAAACTCAGTAAAAACAAAATATAAATATCAATTAAGTCTATCTGGTCTATTGTGTCATTTAAAGTAGAACTAACTACCATATGACCCAGCCATCCGACTACTGGGCATATACCCTGAGAAAACCATAATTAAAAAAGACACATGTACCCCAATGTTCACTGCAGCACTATTTACAATAGCCAGGACATGAAAGCAACCTAAGTGTCCATCGACAGATGAATGGATAAAGATGTGACACATATATATAATGGAATATTAGCCATAAAAAGAAATGAAATTGGGTCATTTGTAGAGACGTGGATGGACCTAGAGACTGTCATACAGAGTGAAGTAAGTCAGAAAGAGAAAAACAAATATTGTATATTAACGCATATATGTGGAATCTAGAAAAATGGTACAGATGAACCTATTTGCAGGGCAGGAATAGAAAGGCAGACCTGGGGAACGGATGTGTGGACATGGGATGCGGGGGGCGAAGGGGAGGGTGGGATGAATTGGGAGATTAGGTTTGACATAAATACACGACAACATGTGTAAAATAGATAGTGGGAAGCTGCTGTATAGCTCAGGGAGGCCAGCGCGGTGCTATGCGATGGCCTAGATGGGTGGGAGGGGGGAGGGGAAGGGGGAGGGAGGTCCAAGAGGGAGGGGTTATATGTATACATATAGCTGATTCACTTCACTGTACAGCAGAAACTAACACAACATTGTAAAGCAATTATACTCCAATAAAAAATATATATAAAATATTTAAAAAAATATATATATATATACACACCCTTCTCCTCCCTCAAATAGCAACTAATAGTGTACATTTCAACCACCAAAAGAGTGTGAGAGTCTAGGGGGAACTTTTCGATCACTAAACAAGGTCGAACCCCTCCAGCCTGGCTTCACAAGGGCCCCTAGTGGAGATGTGTGGCCCTTTGCCTCACCCACCCGGCCTGGGGGCTCCGGGTCTCAGCTCTGGGTGAAGGCAGAGCCCACCTCCCTCTCCCCAGGAACCTGCTGCAGGCAGAGTAACACGGCAGAAACGGGAGGTGGAGGAGCCCGGGTCCTCTTTTTCTACTGGCCAAGCTCGGGATGAATCTGGTGTTTTCAAATTCCAGGTCTGGAATTTTTCCCCCTGAGCCTGAACACCGCCGGAAGTCCGGGCGGCACCAGGAATCCTCCCAGCGGCACACAGCGGAAGCGTATCCGTGCTGTGCTGGTAACGCTTTAACAACGGGCTCGCCAGGAGGGAAAACGCCTGGTTTACAGCTTTTGCCAGTTTCTGTGCTGCCCCACCCACAGCGTATCTCAAGCTACCACTGGGGCATGAGGGGCCTCGGAGCCGGGGAGAAACACGCATAATCAGCTCTTGGGGGCTGGTATGTTTGGCTCCAAAACGGCCACTGAAGGTGCCTACTTTGCAGGGGACACTCCAGCACCCCACGTGAACGCCATCCAGAAAAGCTTTGCAAGAAAAAGGTCAAAGATGGGGGCTTGCTTATTATCCAGCGATCTGCTCCAAAGGGGGAAATTAATAATTAGAGCCATAAAAACGAGGCGATGCTCCCCTCAAACAGCGGGCCTCTCCTTCTGTTTCTTAGGACCTGCTTCCCAGCTTCCAAAAGGAGAGAAACGGTCCTGCTCTCATAGATGCAGGATTCAGGATGTTGCATGGAGCTCACAAAACAACTGCATCAGTGCAGGTCAGGCCTCGGGCCTCGGGCCTCAGAAGCAAGAGGTTACCATAACGCCAGAAGCCCTTTGTTCTCTGGGGCATGTTCCGCCAACACATCACCAGACTGGGGAGGGTTCAGGACGCTGCCCGGTGAGACATGTCATCTGAAACAGATCTGTTAACTTGATCTTGATTTTTCAACTCATCCCACGGCTGGAACCCAGTCTTCTGATGCAGACAAGAAACCCTGGGGCATCGTGATCGGACAGAGACGGAGTCTCCCTGGCCCCTCCTACCTGTGGACCTTCCCCCCGTAGAAAGGCTTTGTGTGGAAGATCACTGTCGCTGAGTACCCGGTCTTGGCGCAGGTGATGCTGACTTTTCCTCCGAGCTCCACCCAAGGGATGGTGAGGATGGACCGGGCGTAGGCACTGGGCAGGGTGAACACATAATCCTCCCCATGCTCCAGGAGCCGCAGCACACCTGAGGAAGACAGGAGGGAAGGGTTAGGCTCGCACACCAGGAAAGCGCAGCTGGTGAAACCCAGGAGGACCCTGAGGGGCTCCCGGGCACGGAGGCCTTTTTGTCTCCTGTTTCTTGTAGCCTCCATGACCTTCCCTGAGTTCCAAAGGGCAGATTGCAACAGTTGCTAGTCAAGGAAGGAGCAGCCAAGAAAGCACCTAGGCGAGATGAAAGGGACCAGAGAAGCCCATCAAGATGAGGAGACCTAATAGCACCTGAGACCCTGCACGCACCCTAATCTTATCAGCGACCCCACCCTTGAACCATTGCTACAAAACTCCTCACCAAATCCTCCCCAATTGGGACACATAGTTTTTGAGGGCAGAAGCCCGCTGTGTCCCCCTTTGCCTGGCAAAGCAATAAAGCTATCCTTTTCTACTTCACCCAAAACTATGTCTCCGAGATTCGATTCAGCCCCGGTGCACAGAGAAGCTGAGCTTTGGGCATCGCTGGGGACCAGAAGACGCAAAGATGAGAAACCAAACACGCTCCTGCAACAGACGTCACGCCTCCCACCTCTGCAAAGCCCGGCCACCCACGTGCCATTTATCTATTCGCTGCATCTCTACTGCGTGAGAGACGCTGAGAACACATGGTGAGCAAGACAGACCCGCTCTCTGCCCTCAAGGAGCCAAAGAGAAAGGTGGGCGTGAATGAAGCACTTGCAAACACAAAACTGTGACTGTGATGGGGTGGGAGGGGGAGGTGCCCAGGGCCTCCAGCAGCAGGAGCTGAGCTGGGAGGGGAGGCTTCCCGGCGGAAGGGACACTCGAGCTGGGTAAGAGTTGAGTTGGGGAAGAGGGGAGGGAAAGTAGAAGCAGGGGGAGGCATGTGCAAAGGCCCTGTGGTGGGAAGGAGCCGGGTGAGCATGGGGGTCTGAGAAAAGGGCCCCAGTGAAGAAAGGGAAGTGGTGGGTATAGGTACGGAGGCTGCCCAGGTCTACAGGGGCCAGGCCTTGTCTTTAAACTTCGAAAAAGCCTGTTAAGGAGTTCTGCCTTTATCCTGAGAGCAGCAGAGACAACCTCAAAGGTTCTCAGGAAGTTACAAAGCAGAGTGCACAGCTGCTGTCACCACCCGGGGGGCACCCACCCCTTGATCAGAGGTTCTCCAGGCTGGGAGCCAAGTACTAGTCTTGGAGAGATCTGATCCTCTTGAAACAATGCAAAATGACGTGGGCCTGTCTCTGTTTCTAGGGAAAGGAACCACAGTTTTGAACAAGTTCTCAAAGGCTGCCGTGAACTACCCCGACAGGCGCCATCTCCCGGGGCTGCTGTACAGCTGGTGCACTGACACCCAGCCCCTGCTCTGGCTTGTCCGGTCGGGCACCCACAGGGCCCCCTCTGCTGAGGGCAGCACCTCCTGGGCTGGCAGAGGCCTGAGAACCAGCACGCCTGGCTCGCTGAGGTTTGCTCTGTGTGAGGGGCCTTCTCGGCCTCCCACCCCGCACTGGGGCTTCGCTCCCTGTAGAAAAGCCCTCCCAGCTCTATTCCTGCCCACTCTGGGCCTGCAATGGTCAAGTGCAGCAAGAGCCTCAGGAAGGTCAGTTCTGTCCTTCGGCCGGAACTATGTGGCTGGAGGTGTTAGTGATGTCCTCTCCCTGGGCCCCTGGTTCCTCCACTGGAAAAAGCAAGGGGGGGGGGGCTCCATGTGCCCTGGGGGACCCTTCCTGGCCACCCAGCACTTCCAGGGGCTTCACATGCAGTGTCTTCTGTGAGCTTCACAACCATTCAACGCAGCATTAATTATTATCATTTTTAAATGAGGAGGTAGAAACGGAAACTCAGGGGTTAAGTAATTTGACTGGTCGGTACTTCTCTCTGAGGCTAGATAAGCATCTCAATCAACAGAGCTAGATTACTAAGCCCTAAAAAAGAATGAAATAATGCCATCTGCAGCAACATAGACGGACCTAGAGATTATCATACTAAGTGAAGTAAGTCAGACAAAGAAAGGCAAATACCATATGATATCACTTATATGTGGAATCTAAAATATGACACAAATGAATTTATCTATGAAACAGACCCACAGACATAGAGAACAGACTTGTGGTTGCCAAGGGGGAGGGATGGAGTGGGAGTTTGGGTTAGCAGATGCAAACTATTATCTATAGAATGGATAAACAACAAGGTCCTACTGTATAGCATGGGGAACTATACTCAACATCCTGTAATAAACCATAATGGAAAAGAATATGGAAAAGAATGTATATCTACACACGCACACACACATATACGTAAAACTGAGTCACTTTGTTGTATAGCAGAAATTAACACAACACTGTAAATCAGCTACACTTCAATAAAATTAAAATAAATTAAAAAAAATCAATCAATCAACAGAGCTAGAATCTACCCAGCAGAGAGACAGTGTATGTGTGTGTGTCCCTTTCAGTCCTGGGAGCTCGCCAGGAGAGTCTGAGGAGAGGGGACTAAAGGTACAAAGGGATCACGAATGCTGAGTTTCCAAAGTCAATATGAAGATGTACTCAGGAGTCACTCAATTTACCCTTAAAAACTCCTTGCATCGCCCATGAGCCACAGTTTTTGGAACAAACCAGGCTTGTCCAGAACCCGCAACCTCACCCCCAGGTAAGTCCAGCAAAGTTACACCTGCTGACCCACAGACACAGGGGGCTGGCGTGGAAACCCCAGGGGACGGGCCCATGTGCATCTGGGGGTCGTGACCTCCCCCAGGGAGGCGGGACGCTCACACATGGGCACAGGTGGGAGAGAAGACCCCTCCGAGAAAAAGCAGACTCAGGTCACTCACAATCACGTGGGCAGGACTGGGGTGCAGAGATCGCAGCAACATTTAAATCTCTCTCCCTAACCAGGAAGAGAATTGAGTACATGTAACATAAATGCACAGACAGTAAGGCTCCACTACACCAAATACACAGAATATCAGAGCACACTGACTTCTCCCCACCTCCCCACTCGCCAGAGCTCTCAATGAAATTACACCATCTTCCCCAAAGCCAAGCCTTGGGCCACCGAACACCCTCCCTCTGTCACTTACCCCTCCCCACAGTTCAGGGGGCAGAGCTGCCCCAGGTGACCGCTGAGGCCCTGTCCTGTGATGCACAAGGGTGGACCTGTGTCTGCAAGGAGGATTCGACACCAGTGTGTCGCTTCTTACAGCTTGTGCTCAGGACCCTGGAAGAAGGATGGCCAGGCCTGGTATACTTTTTGTTTCCAAGCCTACTTTGTGCCTTTCCTAGAATTAGGCTGCTAAGAAGAGAGCGAAGCAGGTGGCAAGTTCATGCCGAACAGGTCTGACACCAACAGTCAAGAGGAACCGGAAGTGGAAGTTGGAAAGAGAGAGACTCCAGCAGACTACCCACCCACCCCTCCGCCCCAGTTCTACTCGCAAGCCTCCGGCTCCCTGAGTGCCAGCCGCATCCTCCTGTGGCAGCGGGAGGGGCCCTGAGACCCTGAGGAGGAGGCTGCCGGTCCCTCTGTCACCTGCCTTCCAGGGCCCAGAGAAGGCAGCTCTCCGTCCCCCATCCTCACCCTCCATGCTGATGGACTATGTGGCAGTAAAGTCCTCCCAGGGGCCCAAATGTCCCCTGACAGCACTGCCCCACCCCCGATGTCTACGATGTCCCCCTCTGCTGTCAGCCTTTCCAGCCTTTGACCTGCCGTACTTTGGGGACCCCCACCCATTTGCACATCCTGCGGTGGCCTCTCTCTGCGGACCAGGACCACGTGACAGCCACGAGCGCCACGTGCTGAGTCTTCCTGGTCTCATTCACGAATATAAACTCGGTGAGGTAGGATCATACCACTGATATTTTCTTTAGAACATACTTACCTGGAGCATACGCCACCCTTTTTTAAAAGCCCTAGATGAGATCTTAGAGGATCATGCCAACTCCTCCGTCCCTCGCCAGCCTGGTGACCTTAAGTGCTCTGCCCCTCAGCTGCCTCATCCATGATGCAGGGATAACGGTACCCGCACCTCAATGGGGCTGTAAAAAAGGCAACACTGAAACTCAGCTCAGGGCAGCCTGCTACACCGCTGGAATCTTGATCACACCCCCATCTCTCGGCAGGTGAATTCTCAGCAGTGGTACTTCCACTTGGGAACAAAGAAGAAATCACAAAATCTGCTGACGGGGTGATGCGCATGGGGGATGGGGAGCCAGGTGGGAGGCACCTTCCTCCCGCTCGTCTTCAGGAAAACCTCTTCCAAACCAAGGTGAAACTTCCCGCAAGTCCACAGAAATCAGAAAAGTGAGCCCCAGAGCAAGGCTGGTTTAAAGCACTGGCAAGACCACACTCCCAGGCTCTTTTCTGAAAATCCATAAATGTGCGCTCACTCATTAAATCACCGGCAATTATGCCTTCCCAGGACTCTTTTTTTCAGGATTGCATACAAAAATCTGTCCCTAATAATGAATAAAAGACTATATTAAAACTAGACTTGCAAATGGCCTCACAAATGAAAGCTCCTTTTTCATTAGCCTAAGAGCTGAGAGAAGCTGAAAAACACTGAATAATCATCTTTCCGGGACATAGCTAGTCCTCAAGCTGGGAGATTTTTGCTTTAAGTCCCACAAATTGATTTATCAATAAACGTAAGGCCAAGCACTAAGATTTTCCAACCGATAAATTTAAAATAACTCTGAGGAACCAAAATATTCCGACAGGGTGTTGACTCTGGAAAGAAAGCACAGAATCACGGAAAGCAACTCCGGGGAACTGGTCTTCAGGGCCCACAGTGCCGGCATTCATGGGCAAACGGGTCCCTGCCTGTCCCCACAGACCCAATTCAGAGGCTGTGCCATTTACTGGGCGCTGATCTGGAGTTCTGGCGGGGAGGGGTTTCAAGAGAAGCTGGATGAGCTCTGTCCCGAGCGGTGAGGGTGGGTACCAAGCAGAGGGGCCTCTGCTCCCATCCACGGATGGATGTCATCTCGGGGTTGGCTCAACAGTGTCACGCTTAGGGCCTTTCAGTGTCAGAGCTGAGGGACCATTCGGGGGAGGTCTCTGAGCTACAACCTCGGGGAATTCAAGGCATAATGAAGCACTTGATAATGGCATTTTATCATAGCCAAATAGGCCACAGCCTTAGGGCAATAACTTAAAATGTAAGCCCATGTATTTACATACAAAATTTCAAGTGGACCCATCTAATGTTTAAAATGAAGGGTTGGGGCTTCCCTGGTGGCACAGTGGTTGAGAGTCTGCCTGCCAATGCAGGGGACACGAGTTCGAGCCCTGGTCTGGGAAGATCCCACATGCCGCGGAGCAGCTGGGCCCGTGAGCCACAACTACTGAGCCTGCGCATCTGGAGCCTGTGCTCCGCAACAAGAGAGGCCGCGATAGTGAGAGGCCCGCGCACCGCGATGAAAAGTGGCCCCCCGCTTGCCACAACTAGAGAAAGCCCTCGCACAGAGACGAAGACCCAACACAGCCAAAAATAAATAAATAAATTAATTAATTAATTAAAATGAAGGGTTGGAGGGACTTCCCTGTCAGTCCAGTGGTTAGGACTCATCGCTTCCAATGCAGGGGGCGCGGGCTTGATCCCTGGTTGGGAAACTAAGATTCTAGCAGCTGCACGGCAGCCAAAAGTTAAAAAAAAAAAAAAAAGAAAGAAAAAATGAAAGGTGGGAAAAAAATGTCACTTCATGCCCAACCAACAAATTCATGGAAGGTGCTGGGTCAGTGCAGGGAATGGAGTGAGGAAAGAAAAGCATCCCACCTCCCCCATTCACACTCCCCATAACCCCTCCCCCAAAGGAGCCCTGAGGACAGGAACCAGAACCTTTGGCTTTGAAGTCTGGGGATTCTTAGAAGCATTTTGTGTGAAAAATCCGAAAAACTGTGTGTTACAGAGCTCACATTTAATTAATATGAAAGAAAGGGGGACGTAGCTACTGAAAGGACTGAGACAAACTTAAAGCCTCACAAGAATGAGAGACGGTCCCCTGACCCTCTCCAGGCCCGTCGACAGCAGGAATACATGGGGGTGGGGGGGTGGCCAGGAAGGGGCCTTCCACAGTCTCTCTCCAGAATCTTCCTTCTGCTTTCTTCACTGAGAAGTTCTAAGTAGAATTTGCAAGCAGAGAGAAGAAGTGAGGGCAGCAAATCCCAGCTCTGCTCCAGGGATGCCACGGCCGAGGGTCTCAGCAGAGGGCGTTACGTGGTGTCCCACACACGCACAGCCTTAAGAGTGTGTCCAGGGCTGTGCAGAGTGAATGAAGGCTGCAACCCCTAGGCTGCCTGGAAGGAACAGGGCAGCCGAGATCCCGAACATCAGAGGCCGACCCTTCACGCGACACAGACACGCAACACATACAAGTCTCCAGGCTTTACATGACAAGCTTTAACCTCAGCCGGGACCTCCCCCAGAACTCTGGCCTGTAGGGACACTGTTTGCTCAAGCCCCCCTCTCAAATGTCTAAACCCCAACACAACCTAACTGGGCTCCCGTGCTCTGCCTCCAAATTAATCCCCTCTTCAGTCTTCCCCACCTTAGTTAATGGCAATTCCATCCTTCTAGTTGCTCAGGTCAAAAGCCTGGTGTCACCTTTCTCTCATACCTCACATCCAATCCAGATGTGTCCGATGAGGGGTTAGTATCCAAAATATACAAAGAACTCATACAACTCAACGTCAAAAAAAAACAGACAGCCCGACTGAAAAATAGGCAGAGGACCTGAATAGACATTTTTCCAAAGCAGACAACAGATGGCCAAGAGGCACATGAAAAGATGGTCAACGTCACGAACCATCAGGGAAATACAAATCAAAACCACAATGATGTATCACCTCACACCTGTCAGAATGGCCATCACCAAAGAGATCACAGATAACAAATGGTGGCGAGGATGTGGAGAAAAGGGAACCCTCCTACGCTGTTGGTAGGATGTAAATGGTTGCAGCCACTATGGAAAACAGTATGGAGGTTCCCAAAAAACTAAAAATAGAACCACCATACAATCCAGCAATTCCACTTCTGGGTATTTATCCAAAGAAAATGAAAACACTAATTAAAAGAGATATATGTGCCCCTATGTTCATAGCAGCCTTATTTATAATAACCAAGATATGGAAACAATCTAAGTGCCCATCAACAGACAAATGGATAAAGAAATTGTGGTATAAGTATACCATGAAATATTATTCAATCATAAAAATGAATGAAATTCTGCCATTTGTGACAACAGGGATGGACCTAGAAGGTACTATGCTAAGTGAAATAAGTCAGAGAAAGACAAATGCTATACGATTTCACTTATAGGTGGAATCTAAAACGAATGAACAAACAGAACAGAACAGAAACAGAGTCATAGATTCACAGAACAAACAGGTGGTTGCCAGAGGGGAGAAGAGAAATAGATGAGGGAGGTTAAGAGGTACATATTTCCAGCTGCAAAATAAATGAGTCACGGGTACGCAGTGCACAATGTAGGGAATAGCGTCAATGATTATGTAAATATCTTAAAAAAAAAAAAAAAAGCCTTGGCATCACCTTTCACTCATACCCCACATCTGATCTCTCCACTTCAGAATTCATCCAGATTCCCACCCTGTGTTACCTCCGCACCATTCCTGCCCTGGTTCAAGCCACCATCGCCTTTTGCCTGGATTATTATCATAATCTCCTAACTGGTCTCCTTGAGTCGCCTTCCCCCTCTTATGGTCTAGTTTCAACAAGCAGCTGGAACAATCTTGCTAAACTGCAAGTCAGATCATGATACTCTTCTGCTCAAAGCCCGCAAAGACTTGGCAGCTCACTTAGTGGGACGGCCAACACCCCTGCCAGTGGCCCCCCGAGGCCCCACGTGACCTGGACTCAGTCACCTCTCCGACGGCATCTTCTCCCTCCCACCTCCCTTCTCCCGGCTCCGGCCACACAGGCTTCCTGTCTCGGACCAGCATGCCGGTCCCTGGCCCCTCTGCCTCTGGCCTTGTTTTCTCCACCAAGACACACTCCCCAGGTAATCGACAAAACCTGTCCTTCATCACCTTCTTGGGTCCTTCATCCCCACCCCCGCGGTCTTTGCTGAACTGTCACCTTCTCGGTGACGTCTTCCCAGCTGCCACCCCAACCCATCCCAAAGCCCCACTGCTCTCTCCCTACCATTCCTAGATCCTTTATTTTATTTCCACGTCCTTTCCCGCCTTAATTTTTCTCCAGAGAACTTATCACCTTCCAAAGCACTACACAATTGTATTTCCCCAGCAGAAGAGAGAACTCTGTGAGAACAGAGATTCTTCTGTCTGTTTTGCTCATTCAAGTACCCATGGCCCCCAAGACAATGGCTGGCAACCAGTAGGCGCTCAGTAAGAGCGTGCTAAGTCAATGAAAGGTGTTCTCATCTCCTGGAGTTTGGAAAGGGCTTCCAAGGAGCCGTGTATGCCCTGAAACGGAAAGCCAAATTCTGTGCTGGATTTTTCTTTTTCCTGAGAGTCTACAGCCAGAATCTCACGGGGATTTATGACTCAAAAGAAGTTGAAGAACCACTAACACAGGTTCCTGAATTTGACAAGGATGATTACAGTTTCCCTCAAACAATGAATAACCTTCATTCACAGCTATTTGCTAATAGAGAAACGTGTGATCCGCGAGTGGTCTGATTATACTGGGTTTTCCCTTCAGAACTGCAAGCCCAGCGTCCAGAGATTTGCCTTGGGAATTATTTATGAGCAGATTTTGAATAGGCAGCACTATGATCCTCATTGTCTATGAGCCAGAAACTGGTGAGAATGAAGAAAAATGTGTTTTCATAGATTTGAAGCCAACTCTAATATTCATACAGAGCTGGAAAGAAAAGGCTCTGTAAGGCGGCTCACACACGAGTAGCAGGTGGAGATCCAGGTGGGCAGCCTAAGAGGCAAACAGCTGCATCCCACTTACCCCATCACCTCGGCCGCTTTGGGAAATGACCAGAACCTGGTTCCCAAATAGCAAAACCCATCCATATTTCCAACCCGCCCACTTACTCCCAATTCCGTAACGGAATAAAAACAAAGGCCTCCACACACAAATCCTCAAGTGTCCATCAGGTACACAAATGTCCCTCGGTCAGAGCCCAACTCCACCCAGCGATTTGGCTTACCTTCCCCGATCATTGAGACCCCCACGGACATGCCCATGAACTTGCTTTTGGTCCATACGTGAGTGTTGACGCACAGCCTCTTCTCCTTGCACTCACAGTAGAAGCAGGAGACGGGCGGGTGGTGGGACACCTGCTCGGCCACGAACCGCATTTTGTAGTTCTTGGAGGGGCCGTCGGCCATCGGGTGTTCCTGGCCGGAGGCAGCAGTGGCAGCAGTCCTCTTGGGCCTGACCCTGTCCTTGGGAACCTCCCAGGAGCAGTGGAACGTCTCGCCGATGATGGGGTTGTAGGGTTTCTTGGCCAGGGTGCCCTTGCGGCCCTCGTGGAAGGCGGTGAGGTAATACTCCACGAAGCCGATGAGCCTGTCCTGTGGCGTGGCCCCTGCGGCGACAGCCAGCAGCAGGTCTGGGTGTGCCAGGAAGTCTGCGTACATCTCCAGCAAGGACCGCTTCTCGAGAATGAACGTGGGAAGCACCACCTGCGGCCAGAGGAGACAAAGTCAGACAGCAAGCCCTATGGGTGCAGGAGAGAAAGCTGGAAAGGAAAAAAGCAAGGCTGCAACCCCCGTCAAGCAAGGTCCTAAGGGCGGGTGCCAGGGACCAGTTCCTCTGATTTGCGCACACATGACCAATCAGAGGAAAGAACATCCAAGAAATTGGAAGTGGCTGCAGCGGTGGCATCAACATCAACCCAGCTTCGTGGATTAGACTTCTCTGAGCCATTTTCCTCTCTGCTCACCTGGGCTGAAACAACAGCCTCTGTCCCTCCCTCCATGGCCAGTGCCCTGCTAACACGCAGCCCTCTTTCACACCCCATCATTTAGGGACGTGAAGAAAATAGCCCCAAAGGGCTTTTTCGTATTCTTCCTGCCATCAGGCACCACCAAGGGGGGTGCTCAGTGTGTTCCCACAAACACAGATACTGGGGCTCATTGGTGCTGCATCAAAGGGGGGCCCAGGTAGAGCAGGACCCGCCACTAAGAACATCTGCTTGGAGATCTCTGTAGGAAGAGCAGCGTATAAACCCTCACAGGATCAGGGCAGGGAAGGAATGTGGAAAGGGCCCGACCCATGTCTCCGGAGGCAAGGCCAGCTAGCGGGCAGTGTCCACAGTGGCTGCCATGGAGAAGAGGGGCCATGGGTAGAGGCTGCCCCCTAGGCTGGGCCAGAAGAAATGAGCAGAAGTTACAAAGAAGTAGGCTGGCACTTAATACTGAAGCTTCTGGTAAATGGACTGGCACAGGGGCCATCCCCTCGGTGTGTCACTGGCCCCATTACTGAAGACAGGTCGAAAGTTGGATGCTCTGTCAGGCACTAAGGGACTCCTCGTTGGTCCAAAGTGGATCCAAGTGGTCCCTCAGGCACCATACAACCCAAGTGCCTGGAACCCAAGGATTAGGTCACTTAAAGCAAATGATGGACTTTCTGGGAAGCTGGTAAGCCCTCACCATCCCTGATATGCTACCACCCCCTCAGTGATCTGATGACGTAGTTATGGGGTATTACCATTCCACCCCTCGGCTGCAAGACAAGCTTGCACTGACCTGGAGCATCTCACTCTGCTCCCCGTGGTGGGAGTCACGGGGTTCTGAAGCTGGAAGGCCGGCCCTGACCCGCTGGCTCCCCCTTGAACCGTCCGGGTGAGGGGAGGGGTTCACCAAGGTCACGCAGCTGGTTTACACTCCTCCCTACACGGCCAAGTCTGTCCTTCCGTCACATCATAGGCCCCAACTCCCACGAAAGCATTGCTAACCAATAATACCACACACAGATCTGTGACCTGGCCCCCACTTCAGCCTGCTGGGACCCTTCCTAGGGAAAGATGGAGATACCCTGGAAGTGAGGTGTCCCGACAGACAGGCGTACATGAGACAGACAGCAAAGCAGAGATTTCAGAGGAAACTGGGGGAAGCCCAGCCTGCTGGGGAGGTGAGGCTGGTACCCCTTCTAATGCTTTTCTGTCCCACTTGAAAACTGTCAGAGGACAATGCACCCTCGCTAAGTCGAAAAGCAGCCAGATGTAAAATGAACATGTAACACAACCCAAGTATCACAGCAACACATCAAATTTAACATGTCTCTCTGGGTGACAGAAGTGAGTGATTTTTACATTCCTTCTGAGTATCTTTCTGCTTTACTTTTATAATAAACTAGAAGAAGAAACATTATTTAAAACACAACTATGCAAATTAATGGAGATTTCCTAAGTTTCTTTCAGCCACAACTTGACAAACTTGAGCATCTGGCAGCCTGAGGATGTGAGATGGCCGGGAAAAGTGCATCCTGGCTCAGAACCGCCTTCAGACGCCACTGCTATGACCTCCTACGTCTCTGCGTGGAAACAGGTCAAGCTCAGCTGCCATCCCCGTGCCCTGTGGGGCCTGCCCTTCTCATGAGGCTCACGGGGGCCCGGCTGTGCCACCCATGACTGCCCCCACAGAGCCACTCAAGGTCCCCCCAGGAATGTTCCCCACCCAGGATGTGCAGGTTGAGGCTGTGGATTTCAGCAACCATGGAACTCCCCCACCCCCGGCCAATGCGACCAAATCAATTGAAAAAGAAAAGAAGCCACCAAGGTCCGCATCTCCAGACCTTCCTGAAACACTCCATTCCTGCGCTCCCTCCCAGGCAGGGGGCCCTCTGATGGAGGGCAAGGGTGGGGTGCAGAGTTACACCGAGGAGCTCCACGTGAAGACGGTCCCATGACCAGGGCTCCTCCTCCCTGACCCCGTGGGATGGGGCGTCTCCGACAACAATCCCACCTCTGGACAGGAATTTTCAGGGCTGCACCCGAGACTGAAATTAAAAGGAAAGAATCACGTGGATGTTTACGCTCTCATGGGGTACTTTGGAAAAGGGCAAGAGTTTAAGGCATTTCCCCTAACTTAGCATTTCTTAACTCAGAAGCTGAAGGATTAAAACAAAACAAATAGGGCTTCCCTGGTGGCGCAGTGGTTGAGAATCTGCCTGCCAATGCAGGGGACACGGGTTCGAGCCCTGGTCTGGGAAGATCCCACATGCCGCGGAGCAACTAGGCCCGTGAGCCACAATTACTGAGCCTGCGCGTCTGGAGCCTGTGCTCCGCAACAAGAGAGGCCGCGATAGTGAGAGGCCCGTGCACCGTGATGAAGAGTGGCCCCCGCTTGCCGCAACTAGAGAAAGCCCTCGCACAGAAACGAAGACCCAACACAGCCAAATATAAATAAATAAGTGAAATTCTAAAAAACAAAACAAAACAAAACAAATACAAAAAAGAACGCCACGCAGAATCCCAAATCGCTCGGCATCAGAACCCGAAGGCCCCTTCGGGATGCTGCAGGTCAAGCCCCTGGTCTCACAGGTGAGGGGACAGACTGGGGAGAAGGCAGGGAAGGTGTAGGAGAGCGTGGGGAACCTCAGGGCTCCCAACTGCCCCCCAAGTTCTGTCCATCGCCCGACACATCACGATTCTCTGCTTCGGGCCAATGAGAGCATCTTCTTTCCCTCAGAGGACGAGGGAGGTGAGCGGTCACTGGACGTCAGAACCGGGATGGTTGGGCCACCTCCTCTCCTGCCCCTAACATGCAGGAGTCAGGAGGCAGCCCAGGGGGAAAAGGTGGGACAAGAGCCCCACCTTCTAGTCCATTCTACTCTTCCTGGATGACAAGGCAATCCACCAGCCCAAAGACTGTCATTAATGTGCAGACGGGAGGGAGACCATGGGCAACTAAGAAAGGACACTCATGGTGCCCCCTATCTGGAAAAGTACAGCTGTCGCTTCCTAACCCGCCTTCCAGCTGTCATGCCCGCCACTATTTCTTCTTCACACCATGGCTGGAGTCATCTTTCTAAAATCTCTATAAGACACAAAGTCCAGCCTGGCCCCCACCTCCTCCAGTCTCACAGTATTCCTCACTTTCTGCCCCAGCCCTCCCCTCACAAGCACACATACACACACGCACGAGTTCACTCCTGTTTCCTTTTCCTGCCCTCCCTCCTGCCCTTGTCTAATGAGAAACAGCTACCAGCTCATAGAAGGTAAACTCCTCTATGAGGTCTTTTCTGACAGCTCCTGCTCCTGCATCCACCCCCTCCTTCACTGTACCCATCACACACCCCCATTGTAGCATCTACAGGGCTCTTTTTGCTCTTATCAATGCTATAAAGAGCATTATTCGGACAACTGGGGGGAAATTTTACTATGGGCGTGTAAGCAACAGTATCATAGCCGTGTTAAATTTCCCCAGCGTGACAAATGTGTCGTGTAGGAGAATGACCTTGTTAGGTCACTGATGGCCCATTGAGGTCCACTCACTGATGGATGTCAGGGAGAAGTGTCATGTCTACAACCTACTCTGAAATGGCTCATCAAAAAATAAACACATACATACATGTGCGTGTGTACCTGCTGTGTGGCGGACAGAGAGAAGAAGCAGGGAGAGAGTGGGAGAGGGGAAAGAAGAAAGAAAAATACAGGGCTTCCCTGGTGGCGCAGTGGTTGAGAATCTGCCTGCTAATGCAGGGGACACGGGTTCGAGCCCTGGTCTGGGAAGATCCCACATGCCGCGGAGCGGCTGGGCCCGTGAGCCACAACTGCTGAGCCTGCGCGTCTGGAGCCTGTGCCCCGCAACGGGAGGGGCCGCGATGGTGAAAGGCCCGCGCAACGCGATGAAGAGCGGTCCCCGCACCGCGATGAAGAGCGGTCCCCGCACCGCGATGAAGAGTGGCCCCCACTTGCCGTAACTGGAGAAAGCCCTCGCACGAACCGAAGACCCAACACAGCCAAAAATAAATAAATAAATAAATAAAATAAATAAATAAAGTAGCTATAAAATTAAAAAAAAAAAAAAACACAAGAAAAAAAAAAAAAAAAAAGAAAAATACAAAGTGGCATAATGTTAACAATTGGCCCATAAAGGTGAAGCATATATGTGGAAGTTCATTGTTCTAGTCTTGCAACTCTACTGTAGATTAGAAAATGTGCTAAATAAAGAGTTGGAAGAAAAAGAAAAAAAAAAAGGCTCTACTAGGGATGCAATACCTGAGAACTTACTAATTGTCGAAGACAACCCTCCTGAAATGAAAGACACAGGGAATGTGGTCTCACAGCCAACAGGTTCAACCCTCGAGGCATGTATTCTGCACTTGACAGTGATGCTGTGGCGTTGTCCGCACTGGGAAAAGTAGAATTCCCAGAGAGATGGAGGAGAATGGGGCAGGAGTGGGGTGACCATCTCCCCTTTCATCTATTGCTGGTGTTTGTGCAGAATACCCAACCTATGTCCTTTCAAGCCAGCACATTGACCACTCTGGGCAAAACGTTTCATTAAAGTGGATTCTCTCTCTCCTATGACCTCCCTGACTTCTTGTTGGTCCCTTTGCCAATAAGTCACTTAATCATCTGTTTCTTGGGCGGTGGACACTGCCGACAGGGAGCCACAAAGTGGTGAGGAGTAACTGGACTGTCTGCCTCCAACCGAGAGGTGAGCGACGGCCCAGCTGCTCAGACTCATGGCAGCCAAATGGCGCAATCGCTACTGCAGATTATTGAGCCATCAGTCAGGGCTGCCTTTTCTGCCATTAACATAATTAAGACAATAAACTACTTTGGGGAAAGGAAAAAAAAAGGAGATCTGCACTCAGGACTGAGAGAACAATTAATTATGGCTAAAGTTGCATCAATCTAGAAGTAAATAACTTATGTTTGGGTTGGGATCTTAGAACTTGGAAACAATTGATCACCCATAGAGAAAGTCAAAGGGTCCCCCAAAAGAGCAATGGTCCGTCCCTTCCCCACAAAGGGAAGCACAGTGGGCCTCTGCTAAGGAAGGCCAGAGCAGGTGCGACTTCTCCAAAGAAACATCAGTTAACCTAATAACCTTGAGAGTCATCTACATAATACTCTGTTCTCAGTCTGGGAAACCTACCCAGTGCAAACAAGCAAGGAAGGGAGGACAAGACCACCTGAGACTGACCTGTGCAATCCTTTAAGGAAACCAGGGGAAGTACACAAAAATCCAGCCTTACAAAATGAACAGGAGAGGATTCACACTGCCAAAGGCCGAAGGAATGCTCCCCCTGGTTTCCTTAAAGGGCCAGCTCCCTTCATGCGCATCTCATGGTGCTTGGGACATCAGGGAAGGCACTAGTTAAAACAAATGATACAAATGAACCTACTTACAAAACAGAAATAGACTCACAGATATAGAAAACAAACATGGTTACCAAAGGGGAAAGGTGGGTGGGAGGGATAAATTTGGAGGTTGGGATTAACAGATACACACTACTATATATAAAATAAACAACAAGGACCTACTGTTATAGTACAGGGAACTCTACTCAATATCTCGTAATAACCTATAATGGAAAACCATCTGAAGAAGAATAGATATATATATATGCATAACTGAATCACTTTGCTGTACACCTGAAACTAACACAACATTGTAAATGAACTATACTTCAATAAAAATTTTTTTAAAATAAAAATAATTTTTTTAAAAAAAGGGCCCGGCTTGCAGGAGAGTCAGAAACTGTGAGCCGAGGTTCATCTCTTGGCAGCGACAACCGTGTGGACCTGGGCAAATTCCCCCCTTAGAAGAAGGAGCTTAAGCACAGCACTGTTAATCTGTGCTTGTTGTGATTGACGCTGGAAATTTAGCCTAATAAAATAATTCAATCAAAGGGAAAAGCTCTGAGTTCAAGATGTCCACTGTATCATTATAACACCAAGAAGCCACTTGTGGAGGAAGTACAAGACAACGCAGCAACCTGGGGGGAGGTTATGCATCCGTGAACAGGAACGCAGGCCATGAGACTGTTCTCGCCCTTGAACCCAGTGGCGGGCACGTGGGTGTCTGTCATAAGGCAATTCTCTAACCAGGGGGCACACAAACCGCAACCACAAACCACGTCTCCTCTTGGTTCAACAAACAGCTCTACTGGAACCATTTAAATAATTCTTTAAGAATCACAGAAACTTCACAACGATCTCAGCAAGCTTCTCTCTCAATGTACAAATCTTGTCTAACATCCTTGAGGACAGGATGTGCACGGGACACCCAAGGAGAGTTCAATCCACCCTTTGCTTTGCACTAGTTTCAACCACAGTCTGCAGCCCCAGACTCCCACCTGCTCTATGGAATCAGTTATGCCTTCTGGAAGGGCTCACAATCCCCGATTCCAGCAGATCTCTGCCCCATCTGAATCTGTAAAATTTGAGTTTGGACCAAATCCCTTGAGGAATCCAAAGAGGTCACAGGTCCACCCTGGACCTTGCTGTTCCCCACAACCACCACCCCCCAAAGTCTCAATTTCAAGCACCCCCCCCCACCCATCGCCCCGTACGTCCAGCTCACTCCATCGCAGCCCCAGCCCCACGACCCCATCATGTCCACCATCCCCTGTTGCCTCATTTCCCTCCACGTCCAGCGTGGCATCCCTGCCCCACCTGACACTCACTCCTTGATCTGCCACCACCACCGCCCCCCCCCCGGCCCCTCGGCCCTCTCTCCCTCTGGGGGGTCAGCCAGTAAACCCCAACTCTGGTTTAATCCACCTCCTCACGTTCTCCGAGCCTCAACCTGGCAGCTCAACTTAACTGGAGAAAAGAGACACATGCTGGCTGCTCTCACTTTAAATTCGTGACCTAGAATCCTTACGTGCCCCGCCCCGGGGCGGGGCGAGGGGCAAGCCCGCCACCTCCTTCCTCCGCCTGAGAGGGCCGCTCATCCCTGCTGCCTCCTCCCTCCCCAAATCTCTCACAGCCCTTCCCTCTTCATCACCCTCACTGCTCTGAATCCTTGACACGTGGCTGTGCAGATGTGGGAGCAAGACGCGATTATCCCTGCTTTACAGGCAAGGAAACAGAGACATTCAGAAGCGAGGTTAACAGCTGGGGCGCGTCCCGGCTCAGAGCCACGTGCGTAAACACAGAGCTCTCCTGAGGGTCCCCCGGGGTCCCCGCCCCTCCGCTCTGCTGCTTGCCTCCTGCTACAACGGTGGACTGTCCTAGCTAAGGACAGACCCTCCGCCTGGCACGGGATCCCAGGCCCCCTCCCCTCTCAAGTTCCCGCAGGCATCCCCGCCCTCTCTCCCGACCGTTCCCATCAGCATTCAAACATCTTCAGAAACCAAAGTTCTCAGTTCCAGACCTTCGTCCCAATTTTCTGCTTCCCTTTTGCATCAAAGCTCCTTGAAACGCCATCTTTACTCCCTGTCACCACTTTTCTCCCCATCCTCCCTTGAAGCCACCTAATCAAACTTTGACCAAAACAAAGGCAATGGTCCCTCTGCAGGCGTGTCGGCAGCAGTGCCTCACAGCGGAGAACTCCCTTCTTAAAACACTGCCTGTGTGTGACTTCATGTCATCATGTTCCTCTGCTTCCTACCCCCCCCTCCCCCCCCCCCGGCTGACCCTCCTCAGTCTCCTCTGCTGGACCCTTCTCATCTCTCCAGCCTTCACATACTGGAGATTCCCCGGACTCGGCCTTTGGACTTTCCCCCTACATTTCTACTCACCCCCTAAAGGGGGGTTGCCATCTCCTGAGCTGGACCACCCTCTGCACATTGTTCACTCTCAAACTGGTACCCAAGCTTCACTCACAAACCCCAGGCTTCTATACTCAGCTGCCTACACATCCTCTCAATTTGGATGCAGAGTGAATGGATCCCTCAGACCCAACAGACCCAAGGTTGAATCTGGGATATCCCCCCAAACACCCCAACCTCCTCTTCCCATAGCCTCTCCCCCCTTGGTAAGCAGGGGGGGGGTGGTCTGCTCCACTGGTGGCCCTCGATGAACCCAAGCCCCTGGAATTCACACCCCTGCAGAGTCCCCTTGTGGCACTTTAATCAACAGAGTGGGAGTGACACAGTGTCAGTTTGGGGCCCAAGGCTTATCAGCATCCAGTTTGGACCTCCTGGGAGCTTTGAGCCACAATGTAAGAGTCTGGCTACCCAGCTGGACAGACCATGTGGGAAGGATTCATGGAGACAGAAAGGTTACAAGACTTCATGGGGAGAGAGAGGCCCAGCTGTCCCAGCCATGTCCAGCCTACAACCAGCCCACCAGCTGATGACAGGCACACCAGTGACCACTGGCAAGACCAGCAAAAGAACCACCCAGCTGAGCCCACCCCAGACTGTGAACATAAATAAAATGGTTATTTTAAGCCACTTTGTTTAGGGTGGTCAATCCCTCAGCAATAGGTCACTGAAACAAACAGCAGCTCTAATGTTTATTATTCCGGTTGCTCAGGTTGAAATCTTAGAGTCATTCTTTATTCCTCTTTTGCTCATATCTTACAACCAAACCACATGCAAAAAGGATACCTGTAGCCTGCTGGCACGTCTTCTAAGTACACCCAGAATCTGCCACTGCCCTTGCCATTGTCTGTCACCTCCTCCATTCCCACCCTGATCCTGCTGCCTGCACCCCACTTGCCCTGTCCCAGTTTACTTTCTACAAAAGAGTCAAAATAATCTTTTTAAAATACAAGGAAAGCCCTGCATTCCTTTGTTCAAAGCTCTCCGACGGCCACCCATATCATCCATAATAACACCCCAAGTCCTCACAATGTCCGACGAGGCGCCCCGATCCAGCCCCTGCTGTCTTGCCAATTTAATTTCCTGCCAGCCCACGCGGGTCAACTCTGCTCCAGACACAATGGCCTCCCTGCTCGTCCTCAAAATGCCAGGCAAGGGCCTCCTTGGGCCTTGTCCACTCCCTGACCCCTCTGGCCTGAACAGCCTTCCACAACATGGTCACCTGGCTGGCTTCCTCATCTTCACCTGGCCTGTACTCCAGTGACACCTGGAGAATCCTGCGCTGAGCGGCTCCTCTAAGAAGCTCACCCGCCCCATCAGCTTTCAATCCCCACCCTCCATGCTCCGTGTCTCTCCACTGTGTTTGCATCTCCACATTCTTTTCTCTTCTCTCTCTAGTTTATTGTCTGTCTCTTTCCACCATCACACAAGCTCCGCGAGGCGTGGATTCTAACTGTTTTGTTCACTGTTGCACTCCCAGCGCCTAGAACAGTACCTGGCAGGTGTAGTACTCAATAAGTACTTGTTAGATGAGAGAGCACATGCATTACTGACGGCTGCCTTTCATAGCCCTGAAAACAAGGTAAAAATCGTCATAAACCCCCAAGCTCAACCTTGCATCCTGTGGGCCCCCCATCCCTGGAGCCCACAAATTAGCAGGGCAGCAACTCTGAACAACACACGTTTCTCACCTGCTCCAAGGCCTCCAGAGGTTTCCCATCACCCTCAGGATCAAGTTCACCCTCCTTCAATGGCTCACAAGGCTCTGCAGATCCGACCCTATAGCCCCCACTCCAGGCTCCCGCGTGCCCCGCCAGCACACACCCCTCCCCAGCCTCACAGCCTTGTGCGCTCTGGCTTCGCCCATGCTGTTTCCTCCGCCAGGAATGCCCTTCCTCTAGTTCCTTCCACTACTGCCCACTCACCCTTCAGGCTCAACCTACATGTCCCTTAGTCAACGAGCCCTTCCGTGCCCTCCGTCTTCTGTGGCTCCTCCTTTCTCCCTCGTTTTCCTTCCTGGGCTACCCATGATTTGTGCAATTGTAGCAGGATATCCAGTGGAGGAATTCACCAGCAACTTGGGCTTCTGGAACCACAACTGAGGAAGGAGGACAGACGAGGGTGCTTCTGGAGGCAGGATCGGATACCTACTTTGGGGGGCCCAGTGAAAAACAAAAATGCAAGTCCTCTTGTTCAAAATGATTAAGAATTTCAAGACAGCAACAGCAGAGCAGTAAACCAAGCCTGGGATGCTTCTGAGCATGGGGTGCTGTACAACCCCACTGGTCACTTGCCCAGGAAATTGATGACCACGGTTAATGAACTAAAGCAAAATACAGCACTCAAGGCCCAGTGAGGCTGGTGACCTGGGAATGCAGCTGTGCTGGACACCTCCACAAAGATGGGCTGCATGCTTATTTTACAGAGAGATCAGAGCTTCACCCTCAAGTCGAGGAAGGTAACCTCTCCAGGGTGCCTGCTCATCGAACCAAGTGCCATTCAGGCCAAGCTCGTCCACTGCCAGCTTAGCACAAGCTTAACTGAATGACACAGACAAGAGCCAAGAAGAGGGGAAGAGACAATAAGGAAAGAGATAACCTACAAATAACAAATGATGGAGAGGGTGTGGAGAAAAGGGAATCCTCTTGCACTGTTGGTGGGAATGTAAATTGATACAGCCACTATGGAGAACAGTATGGAGGTGCCTTAAAAAACTAAAAATAGAACTACCATATGATCCAGCAATCCCACTCCTGGTCATATAACTGGAAAAAAACATAATTCAAAAGGATACATGCACCCCTATATTCATAGAAGCACTATATACAATAGCCAAGACAGGGAAACAACCTAAATGTCCATCGACAGATGAATGGATAAAGAAGATGTGGTACATATAGACAATAGAATATTACTCGGCCATTAAAAAGAATGAAATAATGCCATTTGCAGCAACATGGATGGACCTAGAGATGACCATACTAAGTGAAGTAAGTCAGACAGAGAAAGACAAATATCATATGATATCACTTATATGTAGAATCTAAAATACGACACAAATGAACATATCTATGAAACAAAACAGACTCAGAGACATAGAGAACAGATTTGTGGTTGCCAAAGGGAAGGGGGTGGGAGAGGGATGGAGGGGGAGTTTGGGATTAGCAGATGGAAACTATTACATATAGGGTGGATAAACAACAAGGTCCTACTGTATAGCACAGGGAACTATATCCAGTATCCTATGATAAACCGTAATGGAAAAGAATATGAAAAAGAATATATATGTATGTATAACTGAATCACTTTGCTGTACAGCAGAAAGTAACAGCATTGTAAGTCAACTATACTTCAATAAAATTTTTTTTAAAAAAGGAAAGATACAATTTCATCAACATTTTTACAGGGTAGGGCAACAAAAGCCCAGAAGCCTCATGGGACAATAAAAGGTTTCCCTCTTCCTTTCACAAGTATTTCAGCTTGTCAAATGTTCCCTTGGTTTCTGAATAACAGCTTCTTCCCAGTAAATAAGTTAATAAACAATAGATTAGAAAAGTTTTTCTTTCTGATAGCTGACTGTTGGATAAACATGTTTGCTCTTTTAGGAAAAGGCAATGTACACTTCTCATGATTTCCATATTTTAAAACAAGAGGGACTTCCCTGGCGGTCCAGTGGTTAGGACTCTGAGCTTTCACTGCAGGGGGCATGGATTTGATCCCCGGTCAGGGAACTAAGATTCCACATGCCGTGCGGCGCAGCCAGATAAAAAAATTAAAAAATAAAACACAGGAGCCAGAAGGTGATGTCTCTGAGACACTCCACCTGCCGTCATACAGTCCCCTCGGTGCTGTTGGGTTTCTCCACATCTGACCTGGGCAACTTCGCTTACTCTGACAGTCTCTCTCCTGTATCACTCAGGAGTCTACATTGAATTATAGAATATGATCCACGATGCAAATATGATTCACATGGTGACCCAGTACACACGTATCAACAGAACTAAAAAGTTTCACCTGCTGTACACTCTGGTATTTCCTAATGTATTTTATTTCATTTTTTAGAAATGATCATCTGACCCACTAAATTGGTTTTACAACCCACAAAACGGGCTGTGAACCAGAGTTTGGAAACATGGTTTGGGGTCAAATTAGTGATGTCACGGCCCAGATTCCAGCCCCCAGGTCTTCACTCAAAGCTCTGTCTGAGTGGTCTACACCATCCACAGGAATCAGAAAGGGGGCTTTTAAAAAGGCAAGCACTTAAAACGATTCTTCTAGCAAAAAGGATGCAAATTACACGGCCAGGAGACAGAAATTAAGGGAAGGCAGCAGGAGGTCAGCTTGGTGTGTGGAGCCCCCGAGCAGAGGGCAGGGAAAGGGGAGACAAGGGAACCTTCCAGGTCACACTGCCCAGCATGGGTCCCCAATCCCATGGAAAGTAGTGCAGGTCCCCAGGATGTCAGACTCCCTCATGATCAAACCCATAAGAACATCCCCAAGAAAAGGCTTTTCTGTCCCCTCTGAGGCTCCCTGTTGTCACCTTCCTCTTCAAAGAGCCTGTCTCATCCGCCCCCTCCCTCTCGCTGGTCTGGCCTCCAGGCCAAGCTGAGCTCAGTGGAATCCAGCCCCTTCCCTGCGGCCAAACAAGCCCACGACCCTCAAGGCAGTTTCCCCAGGCTGCGCCTTCAGGGGCTCCAACCATTTCAAGTAGGCCTTCCAGGATCCAGAACTTTCATTCCCAGCACGCCCTCCCCGTGGTCACGTCCCTCCCTCCTAATCACGATGCACCTACCGAAACTGAGCAGGACCTTGTGGGGCTCCCGGGCATGGAAGCCCTTCAAACAGTTGTTAATCAGGAAAGGGAGGGGATACAGAGACAAGAGAGGAGCAGCCAGGAAACAACAGTGCAGCCTTGGGGCAGCGTCCTGGTTCCGCCTCAAGGGATACACATAATAATATCCTTGAGCTCTTCTGCAGAAAGATAACCCCCAACAAATGGAAAATGTTAGCATTCTTCATTCCACAGAAGACCACCTGAGGCCAGATTGGAGGAGTGCAGGCCCTGCACACACCCTGATCCTTATCAGCAACCCAACCCTTGAACTCCTTACCTCCTGGTTTGAGACACACAGTTTTGAGGGGCAGGAGCTCGCTGTGTCCCCCTTTGCCTGGCAAAGCAAGAAAGCTATTCTTTTCTACTTCACCCAAAACTCTGTCTCCAAGATTCGATTCGGCACCGGTGCAAAGAAGCCGAGCTTTCGGCATCAGCATCAGGACGGGCAAGGGAACCCGGGTGGGCTGGACAGCCGAGTCCAGGCATCTCCCACCACCCACAACGCTCCCGATGCCCCCACGCCTCTCCGCCGCACGCAGAGCGGCCTTCCCTCTCGCCTCCAGAACGAAGCCACTGCCCGGAGGCGGGGGAGGCTCCACGGGGGCCATCGCCGGCCATCAGCGTGGAGGATGCTGGGTCCTCTCAACGAGGTTTCCCGGGATGGGTGCAGCACCAACAAGAGTTATTGCGCGTCTACCAACCAGCAGGCACACAGCTCTCCACGTGGGCAGTGAGGTCTGGATCACCAATGGGGTTAAGGCCAATGACAGCCAGCTACAGGAGGTGGCCAGCTGCCCAGAGGCGGGGGTGGGGATGGGGTGGGGGGGGGCGGGTGGTGCAGGTGGAGGCGACCTCACTCTTGCCCACACCATTTCCTTCCTCCTGTTTTCTCTCTGTGGCCAATGTGCCACGTCCATCTCTCTAGGTCACCTTTAATCCTCTCTAGGACACAGCAGGAGACAAAGAAACCCCATCTTGAATTCTCCTTATCATCTTGTGTGCTTTCCCTGCCCTCAAAGTATCGCAGCTCCTCCCGAGAGAGAAGCAAATGCAAGGCTCATGCTCTGGGGATGATCGTTCACATAAAATATCCTTTCCAATAATCCCTGGAACATCCATACTTGACCGCAGCTCTGACCTTTCCCCACTCTGCATCCCCAATCTCCCGAGCGGGAAAGCCTGTGAGGGACAGAAAGCACCCAGACGACTGGCCACAAGCCCCAGGGGACACGCCCACCTACCTTGGTCAGATCCATTCCAAGTTTGAGCTGAGAAATGAGGTGAAGGATTACACTGCGCTGATCCTCCATGACGCCCACTTCTGCCTCTTCCTGATCTTCAGCGTCACTTTTCTCATCTTCTGACAAAACCAATTCGGGGCCTGAGTTTGGCTAAAACGAGATCATCAGTAAAAATCACCAGCTTGGTCCTGAGAAGTGAGAAGCACAGCACCGAACCCATGTGCTTAGCAAGGGCAGAGAGCCCAAGCCTGCCCAGATAGAGTTTCTCCATAAACTGGTCCTCCCGGCCGTGGGGCAGAAGACGATGTTTGGGGTGCAGGCCCCATCTTTAAGCACCTCAGGAGCCCTCTCATCTTCCCCCTCACCTGTGAGTGAACCTTCTAGCCTAAGCACCTCCCCCGACAAGAAAGCTTCCTGCCCTCTAAGAAACTAACTATAATATTCAAGTGTGAGTCCCTTCACCTTGGCTATTCCCAAATAATATTCTCCTGTTAACTTGTACAACCCAGGGCACTACAGCTAATGTAAATTTCTCTGTTTATAAGCAGAAGTCAGACACCCGTGAAACTGACATTACCTTATTTATGGGAAAATTTACTCTGAAATTATTTCTATTCCCATTAGTGAATATCACTACAGCAAGTGTTTTAAAAAAAAAAAAAAAAAAAAAGGCTCAGTGCTGGCATTAATTTATGGAGGGAAACAAAAATGAAAATGTAAAGAAAAAGTCCAAAATTTTATAATAATGCTAAGCTTCAACCTGGCTAACAGACCCTGCACTTCCCTTGGTGCAAGTTTTATTCATTCAATTGCTTGATTCCAGTTTTCCAAATTACAGAGAAAGCAGGCAAGTTAATTAAATATGCAAGGTGGATTGCTGAGCGCATAATTTTCTAATACCTAACTACCAAGAACTCTGGCTACAATTACAGCTGTCCTCACAATTCTGTTGAAAGAAATAATCTTATTCACCATTCTTCATTTATGTATGTTCTCATAGTACTTGTTTCTATGTCAGCAAAAGCACTCTACACAAAACACTACATTATTGTTTCTAATTACTGTTGACTGGTCAGACATAATGAACTTAACACACAGAAACACGGGAGCCCAAACATTTTAATATAAAAGGATACAGACTTGCCCAGATATCCAAGCAAAAACTAATGATTTTCAACCTCATTAGACAGAACCATCTCATCTACTTCCAAAACACAGAAGTTATTTAGCGATCAAGGTGTTGATAATTGTCCGACCTCACATACACGTGCTGGTCCTTCCTCACCAACACTCCAGAGGAAATACGGTGCTCTTTCCACTGGGGTAGCATTTTTAAAATTTCAGTTGAAATGGACATTTACCATAGACATACTGCTCAAATTATTCCCAAGGCCATGAGGCTTTCCTCCAGCCACAAGCCAAGTTTCCATCATGTGCCTGGTTCCCTAGACTCATGTCATGTGTGCTATGTGACATCATTGGAAAGGTGCTTTGCTAGAAATACTGAAATAACTGAGGGCCCCTGACCCCCACCATGGTCCAGAGAAGACTAACCAGAGGGGGAGTCTGGGGCCATGGGCCACCCTGATTCCACACTGGGAAATCAGAGACAGAGGAACAGGAACCAGCACTTGCTGTCAATGCCCGGAAGCCCCCACCTCTCCTCCAGCTTCAGCGCCCATGGCGGCCAAGGTCACTGTGGTTACGAGTCCGACGGGCTAAAGCAGGGCCACCCTCCCATATACCTGCCCTCCCGACCTTCCCTGCTCCTTCCCCCTCCTCTGGGTTTCAGGCAAGTTTTAAAGGGTGGCTGTCTCCTTTCACTGTGAGTTTGCATTTCCCGTCAGTTGCCACCAAAGCCAGAGAGCTCAGACACACTCCCTTCAATGCCAAGGTGATGGAGCTGCTACTTCCTTTGCAGTGACCTGCTGGGTGGTCACCTATATTAGCAGACATCCCCTCCACCCAGGGCAGCGGGGCAGGAGAGGGCAAGGCCTGGGTATCTTGTGTGGGAGGAAAAAGGACAATCGAAAGCAAATCACGCTACCATCCTGCACTCAAGGGGGTGGGCGTAGCTTTCAAGGTCCTTATACATCTCAACAAGAAAGGGAGCTCCATGGGAAAAGAGTCTGAAAAAGAACAGATACATGTATGTGTGTAACTGAATCACTTTACACCTGAAATTAACACAACACTGTTAATCAACTATACCCAATATAAAATAAAAATTCAAAACAAAAACCAAAAAATAAAAAGAGAGAGAGAGAAAAGGAGCTCCATCTGGAGTGCAATTGTTCCTGCTTGAAATTAGCTGCTCTCACAGAGCACTGATTGTAAACTAAACAAATCAATAGCTCAAGTAAGTTTTATGAAGTGAAGAATTGTTCTTTCTTCTGAAAGTGTGATTCTCCCATCTGCCCACAAGCCAGTGCACCCCTCCCACCCACTGCCACACTCACGGGGAGATGCTTACAGACCACAGGGACCAAACCTCTCCTGCTGTCTGCCTTCCTTGGAAACCAAACCCAGCTGGTCCCTGACATCCAGGAGCCAAGAAGCCTTCTGCGAGATCCTGCCACATCATACGAAGAACATACATTACTGTGCACACAAACCTCTCCAGCTTGTCCCACTTGAATCAACATCACATTTCCTGTGTCTGGTGATACCGTCAGGGACACTGGCTCCAGCAAGGAGAATGGAGGCTGGTGCACAGGCCTCAGAAGCTGACTCACTCCAGGGCGACTGGCCGCCAGAGCTCCTGGGGGCCCTGAAGTCCCGCCAAGGGAGGAAAGGCCACAGGGAGCCTGACACACATTTCCTCACTGGCACAGACCCTTAGCAAATGGTGCCCTAAGCTTAAACAAGGATCCAGCAACATTTCTGTCTCCTGCAGCTTCGGAAAACTTGCAAAAAGTCTCTTATCCAACCTTGAGTGAATAATCAGGGTTTTAAAAAAAAGCTGGTTTCATTCATCACATTGTCAGTGAACATCTTAGAGGACACCCCCAATTCCACCCACACTGGAACTCAAGTCCATATGCAGAAGGTGAGACCACCCTCTGGTGTGGGTCCAAAATGGGGGCGCGTGGATGGAGGGTAGGGGTCCCCAACAGGGCATGTCGGTCTGAAGGAGGTCAACTGGCCGTGTAAACACCCATCAGTGGGCACTCACAAAGCACCCATGGTTAGCAGGGGCTCTGAGAAATGGAGATTTCGAAGAACCAGGCTTTGATGGAGTTTTCAAGACAGAACACCTTCCCTTTTAGGGTCAAGGGTTTGCAGATTCTGCTGTTCCGATGTGAAATCCACAACAACGGTAACGGTCAGTGGATCCAAGTCTGCTTTCCACAGTCAGGCCCACGTGCTCATCACATCCTCACCCTCCCGCTCATCAAGTTCTGCTCCTCTCCTGGGTGCCCCTGTATGCCCACACCCTCCAATACCAATGGATTTCTGCTTGTAAAGTGATGGCGACCGTCCCGAGGTGACCAAAGGTGGCAGAACGGTCTTTCTCCACTGCAGAAGAAAACTGAAAGTAAGAAATGGCTTTATAACGCTGAGAAAGTTCCTAAGACTCAAGCAAGAAGAATCTTTAAATACTGCCGTTCCCCAGAGAGCTTTGCAAATGAGCCAGCCCGAACCGTAAAAATGTACGCAAACTTGAAGATAAAATGGAATGAGAATATGTTATAAAGAGAAGTGGGCTTTGGGAAAAAGAGGTTTTTAATCAAAACAAAAAATTATGACAGTATTTCTACCACATGAGTACCGCAGGACATGGCGTGCTACAACAATCCAGTGACTCTTGCCTTGTTAGCAAATGGGGGGGACGGACAAGCAAAGGTGATGGACAGGAAAAGGCCACCTGGCAGCTGGGGTCCAGGGGCACCCCCGGTAGCTCAGCAGTGACCTGGGCCCTAAAGCAAGGATTCTTAACCTGGGCCCCGTGGACACTCGTTAAGATACCTACCCATACCCTTGACATTTCATATACAAATTGTGTGTCTGGGCTTTTTATGGAGAGAGGGTCCTGCTCTCCTTGGATTCTTAGAAGGGTATCTGCCCGGGGCTGACCTCAGGCCTCGCAAGGTCTGCAGGATCTCAAGGTCTGAAGGGTCATGGAAGAGAGATGGGCTCCCAGGGTGGGAAGTGGTCGAATCAAAGACGGTCCCAGCACCTGCAGACATGTCCCTGCCTCATCACCAACCTCTACTCCTTATCTGATAGGGGACAGCTCCTCCACGGGCCGAGGACCAAAGCCAGAAGCAACACCGTGACTTGAGTTAGGTTTATGTGGGTCCAGCAGTCTTGTCAAGGGGGACACCGGTGTAGGGGAGACACTGAACTTTGTTAGTGTCTCTTCTTTTGCACAAAATTTTAATTCTTTAATATAAATGCAAATTCCAAGCAAGCCTGAAATTCCAACCTCTTTTATTCAATACACATATGTGATTTAATTACAGTTGGAGTCAGTTCCAGGAAAAAAAAACCCCAGGAAACAGACATTTATCTTTAGAGTCCATTCAATTCCTTGTCGGAGGCCTCACTCCACCCCACGCTCCCAAATCCACCCCCCCTTCCCAGGCCTCGCTCCTATTTTCCCTTCCTCAGACGGTGTACGTCTCTCTTCACAACGATCTCTCCTTCTTTCTTAACTGAGACCTGGCCCTCAGACAGCTGGGGCCAGTATAAGCAGCTGGATCTATTGTACTAACATCCTCTTTAACCTAATGTCTTAAAGGGCTAACCCCTGAGACTCAAGGCATTAGAGAGAGGCCTGTGCATTACCCAGCCTTCCAAAAAGCCTTTTCACTGTTGGGCGGGGAGCAGCTCCACAAAGAGCCCTGAAAACCCAGACATGCAGGTGTGAGGGGTCTCCTCCAGCAAGGATCAGGATGGACTCCTATAGCCATCTTCTGCCAGGTAAATAAGCATCCTGGAAGAGGTATTCTTAACTAAACAACGTCTTCAACAGAAAAACATAATCCACTGAGCTCAAGTTAGCCACCCCTCTCCTGAAATTCTCCCTGACCAAGATACAAAGCCAGCTAGAGAAAGAATGTTCTCTGGCAGCGGACACACTTCACCTCAATCGTTTTTAAAAGCCTGGCATCTCTCCCCGCACACTGGTACCTTGGCGTGGAGGCACGGCTGGGCTGAGCCATCCCAAAGAACCTTGGCATTGAATGCAAGAACCCAACGTAGCCCAGATATCGTCCTTACAGGAAAAGGAGGGAACCCAGCCATGTCAAGAAGACTCTCTGGTATTCTGGGGACCAGCGAAAGGTGGGCAGCGGGGAAGAAGACCCAGAGCATCACCACCCTCAGACACCCTCAAATGAGAGCAATGCCTGTATCACAGCAGCAGGCAGAAGAGTAACCAGGAAATGACGTGTCCTCCTAGGCGACGCGCTTCTCAAGCCCACAACTACACAGAACATGCAATGACATGCAATCACGGCCACCAGGGCGAGCCTGCTTTTGCTCACTAGGGGATAAAAGTCAAGAGAAGCGGGTCTTCCAGAGAATAAGAGGTTTTAGGAAAAACAGGAACATGAAACACGGACAGAGCTTAGGGGGTCAGAGATACTGGGAGGGTGGGTACATGGAGACAGACCAAGGGGACCAAAAAAAAGGAAATGCAGTGAATACTAGAAGAAAAGCAAGAGGGTCTGAGTGTCTAAGAGGTACAAGCACCCAGGGGCCAACAACCAAACCAATTTTTTTTTGGTTCTAATGAGAATGGTATTACTGCCTCTTTAATTTCTAGTCATTTTTTCATCTCAATATTCACAGTGTATTTAACCAAGTTATCACAACCACTACTTGGTCCTCAGAGCGCATCTTCATATCAATAACATTTTATCAGTAAATTCTAAGAAGCCCCGCCTGACAGCCCAAGGTCACGAGAACTGGCACAGCTGGATCCGAGGACCCAGTCCAACTCGGGGCTCAAATCAATAGCCTCAGCAGAGCCTGGAGCCCCCAAAGACAGCCAGCCGTCCAGCAAATTCCACCAGTAATTTCTGGCCCTCATTCCCCAATAGGAAACGTCTACCCCGTGACTGTCAAGTGCACGGCCCTCCCTACCACGCACTTGGAACAATTATCTCCCGAGGACAGACACAGACGTGAAGTTTGTCCTCTGAACGTGCACTGGTTGCTCCCGGGGACCTACTGTTCTCCCCACGCTCAGCACAGGCGGGGTTTCTCCTCCAGAAGAGGCTCTCTCGTGCGTGTCTCTAATTCCCCAAAAGTAGGCCATCCTTGCCTGGTGGAAGGGCTCTCGGTCGGAACGGATGGATGCTTGTCTCTGGTCACAAGTCATGCCAGAGGGCTGCCGTCGGACACACGTCTTCGGATGGTGTCTGGTCCGGCTGACGGCCCTCGGCCCTGATGCAGGGCGGCAGCTGAAGGCTCCTCACATGTACCGTCCTCTCTGCAGAGCCACGTCGAAGCCAGGCCACCGACTGTGCCTCGGAGGCCACTCCCTTAGTTAGGGGACCTTATCTGGCCATTTGGAGGTAGGTACAATGAGGCCACTGTGGCGGGGTGGGGGGGACCTGACGGAGAAGTTGGCTCTTATCCTTGACAGGTTCAAGTACAAACATGTCCACGCAGCCTGCTGGTCCCAGCTGCCATCTGGGGGGCACTGAGTTGGCTGCCACTGCCATCATAATCCTTCTGCCACCTCCCAGTGGACGCGCTGGCTTTCTGGCTCTACCCACACATACATACACATTTACCACACTTGGCTCTCACAGACTGCAAGGACAGATGCTCGTCCTGAGCAAAGGGGCCGACCTGCAGAAAGGTTAATTTTAAATCAAATACATCCTGGAAGGCAGAAGGAAGTTGCTTCCGGGGAGGGGGGTGGAGGGCGGGGGTACATTCATCATCAGCCAAGGTCATCGGGAACATCACACCAAGAAGATTCAAAAAGCGTTCCTTTCAAGACACAAGAGGTAAGCATTCAGAGGGAGGAGAATCGCCAGCCCTTTTCCAGCATCCGTGTGTCTACTTGAAAATCATTTTAAATGAAAGCAGAAAAGAAAGGAATTGCGAAGGAGCAAAGGAAACCTCAAGAAAGCACCGCAAAGGAAAAAGGAAGCAGCAGCAGCAAACAAAGGGGGAGGTGATTATTTTGCAGTTGAGGTTTTGGAAGCACATCAGCGGGACCCCTGGCCCAGGCATGTGGGCACCGGGAATCAAGGGGAGGGTGCCAGCGTGGTGGGTCAAGCAAAGTGCCGGCGCCGCATCCAGTGCTTTATGGCCTTTTCTCCATCAGCAAAAGTCCAGCCCTTTCCAGCCCAGCCCAGCACTGAATTCACAGCCGGGCCGAGGGCTCAGCAAAGCTCTGCGGGGTGAAGGGGCACGCCCACCGTGCCCTAGTCCTGGGTGGCACCAGCAGCACGGGTCACGCTTCCCAACTCACAGGAAGCCCCTGAGGATGGGGATAAAGGTCACGAGAAGGAGAAGAAAGAGGATGCATCACCACAGCTCTGCAAGGCAGCAAAGCGTCCAGGGAGAGCTCTGCGCGGTGGCTGCAGCGAGACGGACCTGGACATAAATCCTGAACCCGCCACCTTCCACCTGGCAGGCTGTCTCCTCACCTGTGAAGTGGAGATGGTAGCACCCACCCCCTGGAGGGCTGCGGAGAGGCCCGGGGAAGTCAGGGCACGGGAAGTGGGTGCAGAGGGAACACTGAGCAAAAGCCTGCTGCTCTCGTGAGGCTGCGGCATCCTCATGGGCACATGGTGGACCTGCGGCCACGGGGATCTAGAAACCACAGCTGAAGTGCCCACCACCCCTGCTTGTGCTCGTTCCCATCTCGGCAGCCTCCTTCTGGAAGCTGCAGGATGCCGCCCATGCTGTCTCCCAGGCCCTCCCCAGCAATGATGACACCGAGGGTTCTGGGGCTGCAAAGGTCCAGGCCCCCCAAATAGTCCATGGCCCTGACCACGAGGTAGCATCACTTCCTGGACCTGGGGCTGCAGGAGGAAGGGATTCATAGAAATCCACCCTCCAACAAATCTCAGCCAAGAGTCACATGCAGATCCGGGAACCACATGGGACAAACACACAGTAGCCAGGACAGTGAATCGCAGAGTGCAGGCCATCCCCTGGCCTCAGGAGACCTGCTGTGGTCTGCAGGGAGTGACAGGACGGGGGTGCCTGCCATCCAAGGCTACCCAGGAAAGGTAGGGAAGAAATTCCCTGAGACCCATCCTAGCCCTCCTGGCCTCTGGAAAGAGGAAAAGTGGTGGTTTAAGACATAAAAGGACCCCCCCACTCCTTCTTGGGGTGGGCTGAAGGGTAAGCAGTCACCAGGCCTGAACGAGTTACCATTGCACCAGCCTCCTCGAACTCAAAGCACCGCATGAGATACTGAAGACAGAAGGATGTGGTCTTAAGCCACGGTCTCTGCATTCAACCAGCGGGGATCTGTTGGAGGACCTTCCTTTCTCCAGCCCTGGGTAGGACTGGTAAGTTCCCAACTCATCATTCGAGACTTAGTTCAATCAGGCTTCACGGGGGCAGAGGCGATGCCTCCATCCTAACCAGGAATCCCTAAGCACCCGTCCGCACCCAGCTCGGCACTTGCCCAACTGTATTTATGCAACTGCCCATCTATCTGCTTTCCCGTCGCAGCAGGACCGTCAGCCCTCTTTTGGTACAGGAACACTGATGATCAGGGCTGGCTGCTTAGGGCTCTGGGTCGATGTGGATTAGAAGCCTCCTCCAGGATCTGGGAGGAAAAATGCCCTGACCCAGCAGCAACATCAGCCGGGAGCTCAGGAGGGGAGACCAACAGCCATGAGATTGTCAGCTCACCCAACTCAGAGCTCCGTGATGACGGGAAGCCTGTCTTACTCAGGCTTTCATTTCTAGAATCCCAACACAAAGCCTGGTTTTATAATAGCTGCTCAGTTTAAAAAAAAAAAATTGTAAGGACTGAATGAATAAAACTGAAGAAAAATTGGGAAAACTGGAGCGTGCAAGGACAAAATCCAGATTTAAAATGAGAAGGCCAGCCAGTCACAGAAGACCACACATGACATGATCCCACTTATATGAGATGCCCAGAACAGGCCAATCTACAGGGACAGTAAGTAGATTAGTGGTTGGTGGGGGATGGAAGGACGGGGGGATTTGAGGTGACAGCTAAGAGGTAAGGTTCCTTTTGGGGTGATGAAAATATCCTAAAGCTGACTGTGGTGCTGGTGGTACATAGCTGGCAGCACCCTCAAATCCACGGGATGGCACACTTCAAATGGGTGAATTGACATGGCATGTGAATTATATCTCAATAAAGCTGTTATTTTAAAATTAAAAAAAAATAATAAAAGGACACATGATGCAAAGTCAAACAAGGCCAGAAGGAAGGTGACGTGTGCAGAGCCAGACTCTGGCCTGAGTCTCACCAAGGAGCAGCACTTAGGGTGGCACAGAAAGGCGGGGCCCTTCCAACCAGAGTGACGTGACAGGGAGGTTTGGCTCAGCCCAGACTGTATGTGGCTTTGACCTTAGGACTAGACTCACTCCCTTGGAAAGCCCATGTGATTGATGCCGTGGCTTTAAACCACTTGTACACTGATGGCTTCTAAGTTTATATCTCAAGTTCAGCCTTCTCCCCTGACTTCCAGCTTTGTGTGTCCAAGTGTCTATCCACACACCCTGAGCTATTAGGCAGAACAACGGACTCCCAGACACGTCCACGTCCTAATCCCTGGGACCTGTGAATATGTTACTTTACATGAAAAAGTGGCTTTACAGATGTGATTAAAGCCTGGAATCAGAGCAAGTATCCTGGTTTATCCAGATGGATCCAACAGAATCACAGAAATCCCTAAAATTCGAGAATCTTTCCTGGCTGTGGTCAGAAGGAGGAGATGTACCCATGGGAACTGGTCAGACATGCAGCACTGCTGGCTTTGAAGATGGAGGAAGGAGCCACAAGCCAAAGAAAGCAGGCAGCCTCTGGCAGCTGGAAAAGGCAAGGAAATTGAGTCTCCCCTAGAGCCTCCAAGAAAAACCTCGATTTTAGCTCCGTGAGACCTATGTCGGACTTCTGACCTACAGAACTATAAGACGATCAGGTTGCATTGTTTTAAACCAATAAGTCTGTGACACTTTGTTACAGCAGCAATAGAAAATTAACACACTACCTAATAGGCATATTAAACATAATATATCCAAAACACACCTTTCAACTCACACCTCCAAAACGTGATCCTCTGTCTCAGGAAATGGCAACTTCATTTTTCCAGCCACTCGGCCAAAAGCCTCAGCACCACCCCTGACTCCAGTCTTCCTCACGTTCCACCCACACCACAGCCCCCAGCAAACCCTGCCAATTGCATCCGGAATCCGATTGCTCTCACAACCTCCACTCCCTGGCACAGGTCACCGTCAGCTCTCGCTTATTTACTGCAACAGCTTCCCATCAAGTCTCCCGCACGCCCTCTATGGCCTCGGTCTCCTCACAGCAGCCAGCAGGCCTCTTCAGTCATAAAGCAGATTCTCTAACTCATGCTCAAAACACTCCCCACTTCCTTCAGAATCAAGGTTCTTATTGGGGCCCATGAGGCCCCATGTGATCTCGCCCCACTGCTTCTCTTACCTTCCTTCCCACCGCACCCCTCCCACACCCTCCTCAGGCCCTGCCAGCCACTTTCTGTTCCTAGAACACATGAAGTGCATGTCTACCTCAGGGCCTTTGCACCTGCTGTTACCACCCTTCTCCCCCTAGATTCCTGCATGGCTTCCTCCCTCCCTTCACTCAGATCTCTACTCAAGAGTCACCTAACCATCCTCCCCACCTTCCCCATCATGCCCCCACCCCGCCCCCGCTGCTCCTTCCCTCCTGGCACTGATCGTATCATATGCTGATTGATCACCTCTGTCCCCTGGAGAAGGTCAGCTCACGAGAACCAGGCTGTGTTTTGTTCACTGTTGTGTCTCTATCAACAAAGATAGGACTTGACACTGACATATTCCTTGAATGAGTAAATACACACTTGGCTTTCCCCTTTGGAAGTGAGCAACTACTGACGATCACTAAGAGGCTGAAGAATATAACCCAGGCCCCAAGGAACGGCCTGTTAATTAAGCCACAGTGTGACTGTCACAGGGGTGATGGGCACACTGAGAACCGTTCTGGAAGCTTCCTGCAGCCACGGTTCAGCGTGAGGGAGAACGGCGTGCACTGGGAGTGGCAGAGAATGTCCCCCACTCCCCTTCCCTTTATTCCACAAACAGACCCATCAGGCTCCGCGTGAGGAACAGGAGAGGAGCACAGACGGCGTAGGACACGGCCTGGGTCCCCCTGGGCCTGCAGCCTCTGTGCGGACAGTGGCTGGTGTGGGTTCCCAGTTGCAGGGTCAACAGTGAGCACCGCAAGAGCCACGGGGGAGCAGCAAGGCGGCGGCAGGCAGTTCAGAAGGAAGAAGCAAGCTCTGGAGGGAGCAAATGGAGCCAGCAGCAAAACTGGACGCAATGTCTACAGGTGGCATTATTTTAGTCAACCAGGAGCCACAGAGGAGAGAGCTCAGGAGATTCAGACGCAGCATCATTCAAGTGGGAAAGGGCCGTTAGCATCTCCCACACCTCAACGGCCCCCTGCAGCACCCCGCCTTCTCTGTTTCACTCACCATCCTCCTTGTCACCCAGGTTTGAGGCCTGCAGGTTCACAGACACCTCCCCGGCGCCCCAGCACCCCAACACCCACCCGCTTACACATCCCTTCCCTCTCCCATCTCCGCCATCACACGCTGGGCCTCGGGCACATCTCACAGGATCCGAACACTTGCCAGATTCTCATCTGCTCCAGACCCCTCCTCTTACGCTCTGTTTCATAGTGCACCACTAGAATGATCTTCCCAAAACATGCGCTTCTCTGTTCAAAGTCTTCAAGGCCATCCCATTGCCCAGAGAAAACGATCCACTCACTCAGCCCACCATTTCGGGCTTTGCTCCTCCAGACCCTTGTTGTCACATCCCCTCCTGCTCTTCACCTAATCCTCCTCCAGCCTAGACTTACCCTGCCCGGCGCGGTAGCCACCAGCCACAAGTAGGTATTTAAATTAATTAAAATGAAATACAATTTAACCAGCCACATTGTAAGTACTTAGCGGCCACAGGCGGCTGGTGGCTACCATATTGGTCAGTTGGCAAAGAAAATACTTTCATCATCGCACAAGTTCTACACTTTATTTTATTTTAATATTTATTTATTCATTTATTTGGTCGCACTGGGTCTTAGTTGCGGCTTGTGGGCTCCTTAGTTGCGGCCCACAGGCTGCTTAGTTGTGGCATGTGAACTCTTAGCTGCGGTATGCGTGTGGGATCTAGTTTCCTGACCAGGGATGGAACCCAGGCCCCCTGCATTGGGAGCGCGGAGTCTTAACCACTACGCCACCAGGGAAGTCCCGAGTTCTACACTTTAAATGTCCCCCCAACTCATTTCCATGCCTCCCACCATTTGTGATTTCTCTGCAGAAAGAGCACCCATGCCCTGATGCAGGCTCTGATGATCCCGGGGCAGAGGGAATCCCTCTCTCCTCTAACATCCCACACGGAGGCCTCGCCAGGGTCGTTCACAGGTTACTGCCTTGCCTATCTTTTCTTAACATTTTGGCAATAAAAAGCTCAGTGAGAACAGATCATTTTAAAACTCTAAAATTCCTACTGAACCACAGATGAACCATTTTACAAGCACCTTCACCGAAGAAACAAAAAGACGACGGAATGATATATCGGGGGGGGGGGGGGTCCCCCTGTGATTTGCTTCTTTCGTAACCATGGATGCGCATCGAGAACAGAATTCTGGCTTTCTATATCCACAGTTGTTAATGATTTATGTTTTGTGCTGAGTGATGGATTTCTTCTGATTCTACAGATGGTGAATGCCTCTATTCAGAAAATAAACACAAGGAGACTAAAGTCGATGGCACCCCCTTAGTGGTCCTTTCAGAGTCTACACCTGATGCTGCTAATTGCTAGACCACCTTGCTTCTTCCACACATTATGCAGTCATGGGCTCGTACTTAGAGGCAGGCACAGGGAAAAAGGATGCAAAGCAAGGAGGGGATGCAGAATGGAGCAGGGGGAAGCCCAGAATCAGGCCTAACACGTGGTCCCGAACCTGCAGCCTCAGCATCGCTGGGAACTTGACAGAAATGCAAAGTCTGGGCCCCATCCCAGACTTCCCGACCTGTGTTATGTTTGTGGGGATGGGGGTCCAGACCTGTGATATGTTTGTGTTTTGACGTTGATTTTTGAATCGAAATAGAATTTCTATGTGGTGCAATGTACAGGCCTTAGTGCGTAGTTCCATGAGTTATGACAAATCACTTTATATTCAATTACTTTTTTTTTCTAACACCTTAACTATTTTTAAGTGTACAGTTCAGTAGTATCAACTCTATTCACATTGCTGGGCAACAGATTCCTGGAACTTTTTCATCTTGCAGAACTGAAACTATACGCCCACTGTAGGCTTCCAGCCCAGCTCCTCCCCTACCCCTGGAGAACCTGAGTGTTACCAAGCCCCCCGGGTGATTGGAATGCACGCCAGCACTTGAGAAACCGCTGCTCCAATGATCCCAGGCCATAGGGGCTCCAGGGAGCAGCCCAGAAAAGCAGCAGGCGTGTTAGAGGCCTGGCACCCAGGAAAGATGTAGCAGGAAGTGTGTCACTGGCCTCTTCTGATTCCCCAAACCCAATCCTGAGTGCCCAGTGTGGACATGGGAGTCAAAGACGGACAAATGGACAACTTCTATCAAAATCTTGTGTAGGCATAAGTTGAAGAAGGAAATTGTATTTCTCAACATTAGACCAGGTTCTGGAAATTTCACTTGATGGCCCAAAAACAGGATCAGAAAGCTATAAACTTTTTTTTTGTTTTTGCTTTTTTGTTTGTTTTATTTATTTATTTTTTGGGGGGCTACGTTGGGTCTTCATTGCTACGTGTGGTCTTTCTCTAGTTGCGGCGAGCAGGGGCTACCCTTCGTTGCGGTGCGCGGGCTTCTCACTGTGGTGGCTTTCTTGTTGCGCGGCATAGGCTCTAGGCGCGCGGGCTTCAGTAGTTGTGGCATGCGGGCTCAGTAGTTGTGGCTCACGGGCTCTAGAGCGCAGGCTCAGGCTCAGTAGTTGTGGCACGTGGGCTCAGTTGCTCCACAGCATGTGGGATCTTCCCGGACCAGGGCTCGAACCCATGTCCCCTGAATTGGCAGGTGGATTCTTAACCACTGCACCACCAGGGAGGCCCAGGATCAGAAAGCTATAAACTTTGACTGGAAGAGGGTGATCAGTAGTTACACCAGGTGGTCATTTAATTCTGACTTTGAATTGTATCTGTCCATTTTCATCCTTTCTGCCTCTTGCTTAGAAATTCTCAACTGATTATCTCCAATGGAAATTTGGGGAGGGGATGATAACTCAAAGGAGATAACCAGAAACCACAGGGTAGTTGTTTATTTTTAATTTATTTATTTTTGGCTGCGCTGGGTCTTCGTTGCTGTGCGCGGGCTTTCTCTAGTTGTGGTGAGCAGGGGCTACTCTTCATTGCAGTGCACGGGCTTCTCATTGCAGTGGCTTCTCCTGTTGCAGAGCATGGGCTCCAGGTGCACGGGCTTCAGTAGTTGTGGCACGTGGCCTTCAGCAGTTGTGGCTCAGGGGCTCTAGAGCGCAGGCTCAGTAGTTGTGGCGCACAAGCTTAGTTGCTCCGCGGCATGTGGGATCTTCCCAGACCAGGGCTTGAACCCATGTCCCCCGCATTGGCAGGCGGATTCTCAACCACTGTGCCACCAGGGAAGCCGCACAGAAGAGTTTTGATTTACAAGTCATTGGAAGCAAGAGGCATTTACTGTTCTTTGCAGGCAAAAAGGGATTGCATCATGAATAATGGAAAAGGCAAAACCCATTAAAACTGTTCTGCAGATAACGCTCTGCCCAGGCCACCAGAGACACCATTCACAGGGGACTCCTGTGTGCCAGGCACATATCCATACACACACAGACGCATCCCAGCCTTCAAGGACCAAAATCAGGGAAATCTACGCCATTTCACTTCAAGGGGTAGAGTTTCTGGATTACTACCCCCTTTGGGAATTTCTGACTCTCAGAAGATCCAATGATTTAGTACCACAAGAAGATCAAAAGCTAGGAATTTTAGAAACAACCCCAAGCTTGGACAATTTTAGATTCTTCACTTCTCTTAAAAACTCTCTGGTATTTGTCTATCGTGTCTTAATTTCAGTAAAAACTAACAAACTTAGGGAAAAGCATCTCAGAGAAAACAGGCTCTATCTAGTGTCTTGTAGAAAAAGAAATAAACCAGAAAGAAAACCACCACACAGCTCTTAATTCTACAATGAGGAAGCACCAATAAGCCTCCGTTAAAGCTACAATCTCTAAATCCCACTCAATACATTTTGGCTCAAATAGCTGGCATTTTCTCTGCTTTGTAATTTGCATTATGTGCAACGATTTTTCTAGCCACTGTGATAGCGGATATTAAAAGAAGTTTTCCCTGTACTTTTATTCAAATGGGAATTGATACTCGGGATCTAAGAGGGTAATTGCAGCAATTTTTTTTTCATATTATTCACTGCCATAAAATCCAGATGATGCTTACTATGTCTTCTACATTAAAAACCATCACAGTATCATACTCTGCTTTGTCCCACTCTCAAATGCTTAATTCATTGAAAACGTCAAGGGGAAATGTGTGAGACAGCTGTAATCATCCCAGGGTAATGAAAACACTGTGTAGTGAGCACTATTAATGATCAGACCTGTGGGTTTAAAACCATATTTCGAAAAGATACATGCACCCCAATGTTGACAGCAACACTATTTACAATAGCCAAGACATGGAAACAACCCAAACGTCCATTGACAGATGAATGGATAAAGATGTGGTAGATATATACAGTGGCACACTACTCAACCATAAAAAAGAATAAAATAATGTCATTTGCAGCAACAGGGATGGACCTAGAGATGATCATACTAAGTGAAGTAAGTCAGAAACAGAAAGACAAATATCATATGATATCACTTATATGTAGAATCTAAAATATGACACAGATGAACTTATCTATGAAACAGACTCACATAGAGAACAGACTTGTGGTTGCCAAGGGGGAGAAGGGTGGGAGAGGGAAGGATTGGGAGTTTGGGATTAGCAGATGCAAACTACTATATTGATATACAGGATGGATAAACAGCAAGGTCCTACTGTACAGCACAGGGAACAATATTCAACATCCTATGATAAATCATAATGGAAAAGAATATGAAAAAGAATATATATATGTATAACTGAATCACTTTGCTGTACAGCAGAAATTAACATTGTAAATCAACCATACTTCAATAAATACATTTTTTTAAACTGTGGGATTATCATATTTAGCACAAAAAGAGCACAGTAAATTTTAAGGTATGAATGTCTCAGGTAGGACCCACACTCTTTTAAATATTAAATCGTCTCTTCTTTTTTCAGATCATTTTGATGCACAGAATTTCCATTTCTCCAGCATAACATAGTCCTACGATGACTCTCAAAGCCAGGCTTTCTGTCACCTGGCTAGACATTTGAAAAATGCTCTGTTCCTGAACGATAAATCTTCATCCCATTCATAAAGGGCAATAATGAAACACACCCCTCTTGCGTGTTTAAAAATACCCCATGGTAGGTGATATTTAACTGAATATTTTACCATGCTATAATCCAATGTCTTTAAAACTAAAAAACAATTTAACTTCTGACATTAAGTACTTCATTTCTGAGAAATAAAACTATTGGTTTTTTTTTTTTTCCAACTTGATAAGTATCCTGCATAAAACTGCCTTAAAAACCAGCAACATTAGACCCTGGACGGAGACAGACTGTCCAAACCAGAAGCACCAGAGAATGAGTCACTACACATTTTGACATCTGCCTGAGAGCAAGAAGTGGGCATGGGAGAAGCTGAGGGTAGGAGAACCAATGCTCTCAATGAGAGGATGCTTGATTCGTGCCGACGATGTTTCCAGGAAGGATGGGTGTACATATCAGCTCACGTACGTTCCCACAGTGTGATACCTCCCTATAAAACAGCCACCGCAAACACAGCAACACCGTGGCTCACCTCAGTGGGCAGCCCTAGACAGCAACACACAAAGTTCATTTGAAAGGATGTAAGTAAGGGGAATCTGACGCAAACCAATTCAAGCGAAGGGCTCCTTCATGGGGAAAGATTTTACAATGGCGACCGTAACCATGATTGTGGTCATCACGTCTTACCTCTCAAAGTACACCCAAGAAGTGGACAAAATATTTTCCTCATACTATGAAGGACTAATTGGCTTAATGTAAAAAGAATTCTTATAAAACATTAATTAGAAAGTCCAACTGAATGGGAAGATGTGCAAAGGCTGTGAACAAAACATTGAAAACAAGAGTAATACAAAGAGCTAATAAATACGTGAAGCGTATTCTCAACTTCATTCATAATCATAAAAATAGAAATTAAACAAGATACCATTTTTCTTCTTAAAAAGCACTGGTAAGAAAATAGGACCTTGATATTCATTCCTAATGGCAAAAGAACAGGAAACAGCAGCCCTCACACATTGCTGAGAGTATAAATTTGGCTCAATCTTGGAGGGCAATTTGGTAATACTTGGCAAAATTTTAAATTCCCACATATGTTGGCTGAATTCCACTTAAATTCCACTGCTAGACAGTTTCCCTATATAAGACATATGTACATTAGTGTGCCAAATATATGCCGAGCACTACCTGTAAAAGAAAACTGGACTATCTAAAAGTCTCTCATGGAGTCTGGTTAAATAAATTACGGTACCTGATTCCATGAATTATGATACACCCAGAGTTGAATGCTTTGTGGCTGTTAAAAGGAGGGCAAACAATATACCTAAAGTCTATTGTAAATTAAAAATTAAAGAGCCACATTATCTATAGTGTGATTCCACCGTTGTAAAAACTGTTTAAAGTATATACGTTTGCTATGCAAACAGATTCCCCAGAAGAGATACAGTAGCTCCTTGTAGGAGGTATGCTGGAAGGAAGAAAGAGTGGACTTTTACTTCTGACTTCCTACAAGTCCTATGCTGTGTTTATGCGACAATTATGTTGCCATAATTTTTCAAGTCCTCCTCCTCCCAGTGCCAAGATCTGAACTGTGTGAACTGTCAAAGATGACCTCATGGGTCACGTCTGGCTTAATTCTGAGGCTCTTGGGAGCAGCAGAGGGGATGGAGGGGTGAGGAGCAGAGGCAGGCTGGGAAAAGTCAGTTTGGCAAAGTTTCACTATGTACAAAAAGCAAAGCCAGTTACTTTTCTCCCGATAGCGCATCCAGCTGAGCTGACTGCTTTCCTCCAAGGGAGCAATGTAACCACTGGCTCTATTTCAAGTCGGAGGTCCATCCCAGTTTTATTTTCATGGTTTAATGTATTTGTGATTGCCAACCAACTCACCTGCTGTGTAGTCTGAATAAGAGCCCAAAGATGTCCAGTCCTAATGCCCAGGACGGTGACTGGGTTAGGCTATATGGCAATGGGGAATTAAGGGTGCTAGTCAGCTTAAAGTAGGGAGACTGTCCTAGATTATCTGGGTGGGCCCAATGTAACCACAAGGATCCTTAAAAGTGGAAGAGGAAGGCAGAAGAGAGAAATCACAGGGAGACAGGACTATGGAAGCAGAGTCAAAGAGATGCAAGGTTCCTAGCCCTGAAGATGGAGGAAGGGGCCACAAGCCGAGGAATGCAGGCAGCCTCCAGAAGCTGGAAAGAAGCCAAGGAAATGGATTCATCCCAGAGCCTCCAGAAAGGAATGCCGTTCTGCTGACACCTGGATTTTAGCCCACTGAGACCTGCGTAACACTTCTAACCTACAGAACTGTAAGAGGATAAATTTGTGTCTTTTAGGCTAAGTTTGTGGCCATTTGTTACAGCAACAATAGGAAACTAATACAACCTACCTAATATTTCCTTTATGTCTCTACACTCCAGACTTCCTCTGGTGGGCAAAGCTGGGGTGTGCTGTGAAAATCAGCCCACCTGGGCAGCCTGCCTTAGAGATGCCCACTGAATTGGGCCCACCCTGCCAGCTGGCTGGGTGATTTTAGGACTTCCTCAGAGAGAAGCCAGGCAAGACACGTACCTTGCAACAAAACTGCTTGATAATGCTTAAATCAGCTATACCTGGAGAAGCCAAGTTTGAGTAAGTTATTAATGGAAGCCCTTTGTGAATCAGGCCCCACCGTATAAATATATACATTTGTCATCATTTACACCCAGAATACTCTTTTGGAAGGCTACATAAGAGAAATGAATCTCGCATGAGGAACCCAGAAGAGCTTAACAACAAATGCTCATAGGGCTTCCTCAACCAACTTCCTATCTACAAACTGGGGTAAGAGAGGCAGGTCAAAGACAATTTGAATAAGACTCTGACTACTGAGTACCTACTATGTGCCAGGCACCGAGATAAACACTGACAATACACCGTCTCATCTAGTTCTCATCACATTTCCATCAGGAAATTACTACGATCATTACCACTGATAATTCACATGCCCACGTTCTCATAGACAGTAAGTCCAAGAGCTGGGGTCCAACCGACTCTGTGAGCCTCCACAGCTGGAACCCTAGAGACATCACGCTAACCCCCGCATCGAGGGACAGCTTAAACTGACATCTACTCTAGACCAGAATATCCAAGAGAAGAAAGAGAGTATCAGCTTCATTCCCATGATCTAGAAATGCAATCATTTAACCTCACCTCTCCAAAATACCCCTGTAGCTTTGAAACACTTTTTACTCATCTCAAGAGCCAAACTACCTAAAAGAGGATCTCTCATTGTCTTTGTTATTGTTTTGTATCTTATGTTCTACCAATTGCTTCTTTAAGGAATCTGTGTTCTAAAAAAATATAAACAAAAAGCTTGCTTCTGTGAGGTGGGCACTCTGATGCTTATAAAGGCCTTCTGTTAAGGCTCAGGAAGGACCTGTTATGACATCTGTCCCCCACTTTTCTACTCACCTAGTGAAGAACCACTGATCTCACAGAGCAGCAACTAAAACAGGTGTTTTCTCATTCTGGGAATTTCTATGTAAGATCCCATTCTAAATAAGGTTTTTAGCTCTAAAAATGCATCATAATGAAATTAAAAGGCATGTAAACATAAAAGTAGTCCCTTTCTCTTGCTTGCATTTCTTTTCTCACTTCAGTGCAGGAAATTGGTTTCAGTCACTATAAGAAAACCTCATACTCCCCAAAGGAGTTGTTTTCTCCCCAAATTACATGTTTTTTTTTTTTAAGACGGAACTACAAACTGGCCCTGCATTTTAGTACACAAGCCACTGAAAAGAAGATATTTGGGATCTGAAAAACATTTTCCAAAGAAGAATGTCATTCATGGTGTAGGTCCATTTCCAGAGTAACCCACAAAGCTCTTTCAAACTCAGAATGTGGATTAAATATTATACATTTGCTATAGGAAGATCTGATACTCTTGCAGTATTACTTTAACTATAAAACAATCAAGTTCTACACATTCCTTATTCTTTTTCAAGGAAAGCAATTCTGATGAGACCAAGGAAAATGTGAAGAGAGATTTGGGGCAATCTGAAGGACATTTCCATGGCTTTAAGGATTGATATACTGTTCTCAGCTAGGTTTAATTTCATTTCCAAAAAAGTTACGGTTTCCTTTTCCTCCAAATGGCTGTATTTCTGCCCATCTTCTTCTACTTATTTGTGATGAGGTCATTTGCTGGGATTACTGTAGCTAATAAAGAGAGCCACAAATGACATAGGACAGTCCGATGTCTCATTAGCTGGCTGCAGATGGTGAATGGCAGGGAAAAGGGGCCCGGGGCTTTGGGGAAGCTCTGGCTATGAGTTGTCCTCAGAGGAGAAAGAAGATGGTGGTGACAGGGTGTCACATGACACTTGACTTGCCCCTGTCACCTCACAAAGCCTACCTGCCTGGCCCCTGCTGCTCTAATATCTGCAGAGGCCAGGAGAGCTTTGGTGCTGGGGTGACTGGGGACAGGACACACAGCCAAGCAGCTGCTGGAAAAGTAAGTTCAAGTATCAGAGGGGCGGCTGTTTGAGTCCTATATCCAGAGCGGGTAAAATCTTTATCAGAACTTAGACAATTTCATTCACATACACACATACCATCTCCATTCTGCTGAGCTGCTCATCTATCACCATTGCCAAAAAATTTTAAATTTACAATTATAATATAGCACAGAGGCAGCCCCTGCACCGCACAGTCCCATAATCCACCTACAAAACTCAATCCACATTGCAAAAGGGATCCAAGAACTCATTGATTAATTCAGGCAGAGCCCGAAGTATACGTGAGAAAAGATTTTCCTCTTTTCTTCCATAACATTCTTTCCCCAAGATCATAAATCTCCGAGCATCGACTTCACATCTCTGGAAAGTGAACGGCATCTGAGACAGCATATAAATCACCTCGAGAAGAGTTATTCGTCGTGGGCAAATAAAAATGTAAGCCGGGCAGATGGTGAAGAGCTCGTTTCTACTGGTAGCATCTCATGGGGCAAGGCGGGCTAGGCGGAAAGCAGACAGAGTTGTGAAATTTGGGGCCACAGTGGTAGGAAGAGAATAAATACCCAAAGCACCAGGACACTAAAAATTATCCTACCACATGGCTACAATCTCTTCAACTCTTCGCCTCTGCTTCAGATCTGACTTTCTCCCTCTATGGCCACAGGACTGATAGGAGGGCAAAGAGAAGAGGAGGAGGAGGAGAGGGGGTGGGGGGGAGGCAAAACCCATACTAAACACTGCAGTGCTTTAAGCCCTCTTTATTCACCAGTTTCAAAGCGCTTAATCCTTTGGGGACTGCGTCAGGATAGAAGAGATTATACCACCTGGTGCTGATTTTTTTCATATGGCTCCAGCTCACAATTGGCAAATCCAAGATGGCTGCGTCCCCAACACTCTGGTGGGTGTTTATGTCACAAAGCCACAGTGGCCTGGGGGTAAGGAAGGAAAGGGAGGCAACACGCTGACCACCCCCAAGGCTCCCCGAAGACTGGCTTGTTCTAGGGTTGAACCCACTGGAAGCCCCAGACACACCCTACTGGCCCCTGAGCAGGTGTGATTGGGGACCTTTGACTATACTCCACCTGGCTCTTATAAAAGCAACACCAGCCAAGAAAACAAAACTTTATTATCACCCACAAAAAGGGATACAAGAAAAAAGGAAAAGGAATGAAGGGAGGAACAAGTCGTTGAAAAAGTAGCAAAAATTGAAATGAATCCCCCAAAGCTGCACAGGAAATGACACTGTTGTGCCTCTGAGAGCTCATTAATGTGGCCAGAAACCAAGTTCAAGAAGCCCTTGAAAAATGCACACAGAGCTTAGGTTTGTGTGTGATGGTTATGTTTGCTGTCGATTTGTTAAGAAAAGAAGAGGGCAGAAAAACGCTCTTTTTGACAGACAGGAGCTCTCAGCCATGGGAGGAGTGATTGTTCTCAGCAATCACAGCCTATGAGAACACTGCAGAAATATGTCTCCAAATGCCATGCATCTCACAGACGGTCATCTTAACTACCACGGCCTGCAGCCACAGACCACCAGCACCTCCATGGTGCTGGCAAATTAACCTGGAAACATCACTTGGCTAAAAACCATTTCTCCTGCTTCTAATCTCAAGGTATAAAAAAATAACTATTGTGAAAAATGCACAGACTTAATAAGCTGAGTATCTTAGTTCAGGCTAACAAAATACCATAGACTGGGTGGTTTAAACAACAGGAGTTTATTTCCTCACAGTTCTAGAGGCTGGAAGTCCTGGATCAGGGGGCTAGCATGGCTGGGTTCTGGTGAGAGCTCTCTTCCTGGTTTGCAGATGGCTGCCTTCTGCTGTGTCCTCACAGGGTGGAAAGTGAGAGAGAGATCTCTCTCCCTCTTCCTTCCAAGGCTACAGTCTTATTGGATTAGGGCCCCACCCTTAAAACCTCATTTAACCTTAATTGCCTCCTAAAGACCCTAACTCTCAGATACAATCCTATTAGGGGTTAGGGCTTCAACATATGAATTTGCAGGGAGGTGGGTGTATGATTCATCTCATAGTACTGAGCTATGAAAATCTGCTAAACTAAGGAGTTCTCCATTCCATGTCCATCACATAGTAGCTCAATGAATGTCTGATGAATGAACAAATAACTGAGAAGATGAATAATTACTATCTTACTATACTGGGAACACAGAGCAAACTTATGAGAGAGCAGTCTATTTTCAAGCACAAGCAACAATCTAAGTCTCGAGGGTCTGGTAGCCAGGAGGTGTCTCTTCTACATTTGCACAGTGGATGGACTGTTTTCTCGCCAAACCAACAGCCAGAAGAGGAGAAGAAAAAACCCAGATGATTAAAAGCCACTCCCCATTCCATAATGTCAGAACCTAAATGGAATGCCCTCTGTGGATCTTCTGAAAAGGTTATAATAAGAGTTCCACACATCACCACCATCATCTAGTGCCTGTTGGATAGGTCGAGGCCAATGACCAGAAATGAACTAATTAGTAAGAAAGCCTTCTGACTAGGGAGGTCCAGGACACTGGCCATCAATGAATCACTTGTCACAGCAGCATACATAACTCACCTGCCACTCAACAGGTTAGACTTACCCCTAGGAAAGAGCGAGGGACAGAGATGAGGACAGGGAGAAGGATGCCCTCAGGCTATGAACAGTACCGATGGACTTCATCATTCACATTCATTCATTCATCACATATTTACAGAATGTCTACTATGCCCACAGTGCTTTCCTAAATATTTTGGAGTCTTCAATGAGGGATCAGAGAGAGGTCTACCCTCAAAAAATTTGGCCTATGAGATGAAACAGTCGGGCTAGAAAAGTCTTTTTTTTTCCTGGGTTGGGATCTGGGAATCTGTAATTTTTTAAAATTTTTATTGGAGTATAGCTGATTTACAATGTTGTGCTACTTTCTGCTGTACAGCAAAGTGAATCAGTTATACATGTACACGTACCTACTCTTTTTTAGATTCTTTTCCCACATAGGTCTTTACAGAGTATTGGGTAGAGTTCCCTGTGCTATACAGTAGGTCCTTAATAGTCACCTATTTTAGATATAGTAGTGTGTATGTGTCAATCCCAATCTCCCAATTTATCCCTCCCCACTAGAAAAGTCTTATGGAAACTGAAGATGAGCACTGCAGGAAGAAAACCTGCTTGGGGCAGGTATGGGGGTCCAGCCACACTCTCTGTTGCTCCCCAAGGCTAATGGGGACCCAATGTGGGTCCCCCTAGGACTCGAGATCCCTGTGATTTAGCACCCTCCTCCACAGCCATGGAGGGTGACTCTGGTAACTCTAAGGCAGTCATGGAAACCCAGTTGCCGGGTCCTGGGGGGGGATCTAGTTCTGGTTATGAGATAACAAGAAACGTGTGCCGGGGACCTCCCTTCCCACACAGAGCATCCTGGGAAGAGCTCTCATCTCGTCCCACGTTCTAAAAGAATGTTGTGAGCAGGTGATGCTTGGGACTGTACCTGGCATGCTGCCACCATGACAAGCATGGGGATGAAAAGCCAACAGCAAGAAGAATGGAAGAAACTGGTTTTTCATTTTTTTTTTTTTAAGAGAGAAGTAATCAATTTTTTGTGTGATAAAAAGCACATGAGATCTACCCTCTTAACAAATGTGGACGTGCACAAGTACAGTAGTGTTAGCTACACGCACATGGTTGCACGGCAGACCGCCAGAACCCTTCGTCTTGCACAACTGAAACTCTCCACTCACTGGATAGCAACTCCCCCTCCCCCTCCCCACTGCCCCGGCCACCACCATTCTACTTCCTGTTTCTATCAGTCTGACAACTTTAGATACTTCTATAAGTGGAATCATGCAGTATTTGTCCTTCTATGACTGCTTATTTCACTTATTATAATGTTTCTAAAGGTTCATTCTTTTTTTAAGGCTGAATAACAATCCATCATATCATCCATATACCGTATTTTCTTCATTCATTCATCCATTTAGGTTGTTTCCACCTCTTGGCTATTAGGAACAAAGCTGCAATGAACACTGGGGTGCAAATATCTCAAGAACCTTATTTCAATTCTTTTGGATAAATGCACACAAGTGGAACTGCTGGATCATATGGTAGTCCTAGTTTTAATTTTTTTCAGGAACTGCATACCATTTTCCAGGAGCCTGTATCTTCGAGGCCATCAGGAGTGGCTGCAACAAACCCAAGGCCACTCACTGGCAGAAGTCTTACTGTGTGAGAAAATTAAATGTAGTTATTGCTTGAGCTTCTAACTGTTGGGTTCTCTGTTATTTGCAGCTGAAAGAATCCTCCTGGACACAGGAGATGGTGTGGTATATACAGAAGGGCACTGGCTGGGGAGAAAGGAAGTCTAGACGTCCATCCTGCCTTTACCACTGACCAGTTCTGTGACTCTTGGCAAGTCAGTCAGTCACTCCAGTTTGGGGAGTAGCCATTGGACCCCTAAAGACTATTCTAAGATGTAGTGACTCAAAGGCCATGGCTCAAAGAGAAAAAACATCTGTCCTACAGGATCTGAGAAGAGGAGGCAATCAAACTCTCTAATGACAGGATGGGGAGTGGGGTAGAAAGGGGCTAATCATATCACCCACGACCTTACTTGTTACAAAGTCCAAATGTGATCGACAACATTTCCTACGTAGCAACCATTAACTTTGTGGAGCTATCACAGAATTCACTAAATTGATTTTCAACCATTATAAGGATGTGTTAGCTGATCCACTCCATGGTCAAATAGCTGACAACAAATACGTGTCAAATATTTTGAACAAATCAGTAAGGTTGAAAATGTGTGTTAAAAGAATTATCCAAAGGATCAAAACAGCATATTACCTTATCTTGAAAAACTCTATCACCATCCCATGCCTTACATTTAATGCTCAGTCAACATCTATCTATACATTGGTGTATCGTGGAGATGAAGAATAAAAAGGATCAAAATGGGTTGAGATTACCCTGGTCAGGCTTCAACTTGAATGTCAGAGGATTTCAAAACTAACAGCTTTATATGTGGTTAAGTGGTTCAACAGTTCAGTGCTAAAGATGACAATTCAACCAGGAGCATGAAAGTTCTTCTTGAGGCAAAATTCAGCTAAATCTTTATATCTGTCTCTTTCCCTTATTTGTAAAACAATGCCCTCCCTTGGGGAAGTGGGGATTTTGACACACTTACTTGAAAATTAAATTCTGCAGTTTTCTAACCAAAGCCCACTGGCTAATTTATATGCTGATCGAGTCCTTAGTACTTAGGGACATTATGAGAAGTCCTTCTGAACCTGCTAGATTTGGGGAGTGTAGGTCATATGGTCTCTTGATGGCATTACTGCCACTGTGATGCAGACAATTCACCAGGCAAAGTTTTCTAATGAAACAGTCAACCCAGGGGTTGATAGGAGCTGACGGTGTACTCCTGAGACACGGCTTCAAGACCCCCTGCTGAAGGTCCCCAGTGGAGAGGGATTAACAGGACTGACTTTCCATCTTCTCCCTCCAGGCCAGGGGTCAGTGTCCGGGCACCTAATAACTGCCTCCAATGATTAACACAACATACATTATGCTAAACAAAGAAAGCCAGGCTCACGAGTACACACTGCATGATTCCATTTATATGGCATTCTGGAAAAGACAAAACTATGTGGACAGAAAACAGATGAGCGCTTGCCAGGGGCTAGGGGAGGAGTTAAACACAAAGGAACACAAGGGAATCTTGGAAAGCGATGGAACTGTTGTAACAGATCAAAGTTCGGAAGTGATAAAATTGCATTTTAAAGGGGTGAATTTCATTATATATGAATTTACCTCAATAAACCTGACTTTTACGACAAATCAGGGTTTCTGTCTCTCAGAAACAGCCTCCAGAAAGGTGGGTAAACATGGTGACATGTGAGCTGCCATTGAGGATTGTCCCCATGCCACCCCTTGCTTCCCTATGCCAACAGCCCAACCAGTCAGGATCCAGGGCCAGGAACGGAAACCACTCCAGGTATTTCAATCAGGAAGGGATTTGATATGGGAATTAGGTGCTTAGAGCATCACTGGTCTGGCAGAACAGAAGGCCCCCTTAGACTTTTTCATGCAAGGACACACCACTGCAGGTATCCTTGATCCAAGTGTCGGGTTGCTGCCGCCGCTGCGGCCACAACAGCCTCTCCTGCCAACGCAGGGGGACTGAGGCCCCAGAACAACGAGTCTGGCCACTGCACCTGAGTCTAAATACTCACATCCCCTTGACCCTGTCCGCCAGCAGCACCAGCAGAAGGAACCTGGTCCCCGTCTCAGTTTCCAACTCTCACACAAATGCACTGAGGAAACTGTCGTGCATTTAGAAACCTCCCTGTGAGAAAGCCTGCGACGTGGACTTGCGTTGGTGGGTTTCCAATCCGGAGGGTGGATGAAGGTCAAGAGCGCCAGGCCCAGTACTTCATCTCCCCAGTCACCGTTCCTCCTGTCCTAAAACAAGGCACTCTTCGACAAAGAAAGCACCACCAAAACCCTTTTCTGTCTAAACTGAAATTTCAAACCGTGTTGAGAGAGTTGAAATACTGTTCTCCTGACGGGGACACCAAGATTCTAACTCATTTCATTATGGAAGAATATTTCAGTTTCACATTTAGTGGGTCCCAGCCCCAGCCGAATAAAATTTTGAGATCACTGCATTTGATAACAGAGCCAACCACAATTCTCTCGTAACTCACATATTAAATACACGCTGCTCTTCCGAGTTCTATTCTGTTGAGAATGAAACAGACTAAGCTTGAAAATGCATTCATTTTCCAGATATCTGTAAGTTGTTTTATGGTAAGCCAGAACCAGCGGAGGGGAGTGTAACATTGTGATTTATGGTAAGAAATATATATTTGCTTTTTTGTCCCTATTTCCAGCACAGAGTTCCTAAAACCCTTGGAATTTCCAAAGAGATGAAAGCTTTAAAGTGTCTTTTATTATGTTAACGAGTGACCTTTGCAAAGCCCCTAAGGATGGGAAATGGCTGCAGGTGGAGCCAACCCCTTGATGAGAGGGTTGGAGCTTTCAGTCCTACCCCTGACCTCCGGGGAGGGGAGAGGGCCTGGAGGGTAAATCACCAGTGGCCAAAAATTTAATCAATCATGCCTATGTAATGAAGCCTCCTTAAAAACCCTAAAGAACAGGGTTCAGAGAGCTTCACAGTTGGTGGGAAGAGTGGTGCACTCGGAGAGGGCAGGAGGGCACGGAAGCTCCGAGCTCCTTCCCACAGAGCTTGCTGTATGCATCTCTTCCTTCTGTTCCTAATTACATCCTTTTGTAACAAACTGGTAGATGTTTCTCTGAGTTCTGTGAGCCACCCTAGCGAATTAATCAAGCCTGAGGAAGAGGACATGGGAACCTCCAATCCACAGCCAGCTGGTCAGAAGCACAGGTGACAACCTGGATCTGTGACTGGCGTCTGAAGTTGATGGGGCGCTCAGTCTTGCAGGACTGAGCCCTTCACCTGTGAGATCTGACGCTCCTTCCAGGTGGACAGTATCAGAATTGAGTTGAATTGTAGGATACCCAGTCTACGTCTGATGGGAATTGGATTGAGTTAATTGCTTGATGGCATTAAAAAATACATATACATTGGAGTATGGTACCTTTTATACCCTAATTTATGCTCCTAAGGACCTAATATGATCAAAACAATAAGCCAGAAGAAAATATTTGGCTAAAGTACCACAATAACTACAATTCCTAGTCTCCCAATGATCACTCACATAGTAACTACATTCTCCACATCAAAAGGGATAAGAAACCTTCTCATAAGGAATTTCACTTCATTCCTTCTTGGGTTATTTCTCCAAATTGTACAAAAGGGAGGCAATGGAAACATTTTCCTTTTTCTGACAAGAAAACTATTGGGTGGCTATGGCTAGCTTCTTCAACTGTTACGACAAAAAAAAAAAAAAGTGACAAAGCACAATGGCCTAAAATAAAAATAGTGTCCAACCAACACTAGCTGTTTGGGTTGTGAGAATCATCTACCAGAGTTGTCACTGGAAAAAATGAAGGACGTCTTTGCAAAAGAGCTCTAATCCTTCCTTCTCAGAAAACATTCACACCTGCATCACACCCCATAAGCCTCTCACTGCTGCAAGGGAGGACCAGAGAATATCTCCTATCACTCTGACAAAAGGAATAAGAGCAAAAACGACAATCAGAAATTAATGATTGTTCCTAACTTAAAAGCTCTCCCTAGTTCTTCTCCTTCAAAATATTTTTTAAAAGTTGAACGTGGGAGCTAGTTATTTCGTATGGACAATGATATATTATCTTCTGCCAATGCTATTGACTGGCAAAGCAAAGTGGGCAATAATTTTATGTTAAAAGAACAGACCTCTCAAACTTCAGGGTTAGAAAAAGCACCCACAGGAAAGGCAGACATACACTAGGAAGGACTCAGAATAGGGAAGATCAGCAGCCCTAATAATAAGCTTATCAGGTTACTAAGTAGACATTTCCCCAAAGACATACAGACAGCCAATAGGCATGTGAAAAGATGCTTAACATCACTAATTATTAGAGAAACGCAAATTAAAACTACAATGAGGTATCACCTCACACCAGTCAGAATGGCCATCATCAAAAACTACAAACAATAAATGCTGGAGGGAGCACGGAGAAAAGGGAACCCTCCTACACTGTTGGTGGGAATGTAAATCGGGGCAGCCACTATTGGGAATAGTAAGGAGGGTCCTCAGAAAACTAAAATTAGAGCTACCCTAGGAACCAGCAATCCCAATCCTGGGCATATATCCAGACACAACTCTAATTCAAAAAAATACATGCACCTCTATGTTCATAGCCCCACTATTCACAATAGCCAAGACATGGAAGCAACCTAAATGTCCATCAACAGATGAATGGATAAAGAAGATGTGGTACATATATACAATGGAATACTACTCAGCCATAAAAAGGAACGAAATAATGCCATTTGCAGCAACATGGATGCAACTAGAGACTATCATACTAAGTGAAGCAAATCAGAAAGAGAAAGACAAACACCATATGATATCACTTATATGTGGAATCTAAAATATGACACAAATGAACCTATCTATGAAACAGAAACAGACTCACAGACATAGAGAACAGACTTGTACTTGCCAAGGGGGAGGGGGATTAGGGGAGGGATGGAGTGGGAGGTTGGGGTTAGCAGATGCAAACTATTATCTATAGAATGGATAAACGACAAGGTCCTACTGTAGAGCACAGGGAACTATATTCAATATCCTGTGATAAACCATAATTGGAAAGAATATTTAATAATTACATATACGTGTAACTAAATCACTTTGCTGTACAGTACAAATTAACACAACATTATAAATCAACTACACTTAAGTAAATAAATAATCATTTTTTTTAAAAAAAGCTTATTAGGTGACAGCCTCTGTTAGGGTTTCCCTGTGATGTTGCTGGGGATGAGGATCTAAACAGTTATTTCTAAAGATCTAAGAACTTCTCTTTTCATTTCTTTCTAGAGCAACATTTAGGTATGTGTATTATGGTGTGAACTCCCAAAGGTTCTTTTCCAACAGAATGGAAGTGATTGGAATTCTCAACCCCTTAGCAGCTAAGCACGACCTCCTCAAACGTGACCCCACCCGAGGCTCTCAAAAGAGCAACCTGACAGCAAGCTCCGACATCTTCTCAGTTGCCAACTTACCTTGCGAGGCACCCACACGTCAGCTGCAAGTGTTTCACCCTGAAACTCGGTGTACAGGCAGAGGCAAATACCTTTCAAAATCTCACATCCCCTATCGTTTCATACCCTGCAAAGTCACCTTACAGATACTGATGAAATACTTGCAGGCAGGCCGATCCTGCCTCTGGAAGACCTGAGCCCTCAAGTGGCCCTTGGAGAATAGAATCATGTGAAGCTTGGAGAAAAATTTCAATGGATAACCAAGACCATTTGATTGAAGAAGCTGCCTTGGGGCTTGCAATCTTACAAAATAGATTTTCCTCCACAATTTCAGGCTAAAGTGACTTCAATTCAAATGAAGAACCACCTCTAACACATGGTTAAAGTAGGTCCCAGCCCGGTTCACGAGATCATGTCAACAGGACACATGCATCCAAAGAAAGAAAAAAAACAGAAATTCACTCATGACACCTGGGGAAATTGACAAAATGCAGGCTGTGTTTGGCTTCCCTCCAGCTGCCACTTAGAGGCGCAGTTAGTCACGGAGATTGCGCGGGCAGATGACTGGGTCCAGGGAGGCTGTGGGGGCCTGGCTAGCCCCGAAGGTCTGCAGGGCTGCTCCTTCCTGGACCTGGGCTAGTGCAACACCTAGAAGAGTCCCGGCCACTGCCCCTGGGCTGGCCCAGTTGTGTAGCATGCGGGGATAGAGCATGGGAGGAGGGAGCTCATGTTATTAGCACAACCACACAAAGAAGCCAATATTCAGGGGAGCGACAGAATATATTGTAAGCGCTCCCATCATGTCAAGAGGCGTCACATTAGTGGGTGTGCTGGAGTTTCTCCCACGTGACGTGAAAACGACTCCCATTTCAATGAAAATAGGAGATTCCCCATCAGTTGGTTCACAGTTCGCCCACGGCAGCTGCCAGGCACAAGAACAGGAGCGCCAGGCGTGCACGGAGCTGATTTTGTCTCCCTGGGAGATGCTTCCATTTTATAACTTGTCTCCTCTTAAAACCCAGCGATGAGCAAGTTACAAACATAATTACTCTACTTCTGAACAAGCGCTAACACAAGCCATGAAAGGTGCGAAGAGAGGCTGGCGAGCTTACCTCTGGCTCTGGCGGGCAGGTTTGTTCATCCTCCACGGAGTTGGGTAAAACGGCCCAGGTTATGCTGGCGCTGGCCGATGGCAAAGAGCCAAGTGTCCCATTTTTCAGCTGCTCTGTGGAGTGTGACTTAGGCCCGTGCCATCCCAGGATGCTTTCTGAAATAAAGACCTGAATGATGCCAAGTATTTTCCAAATCCAACATTTAGAGCTCAAGAAATAGCCATACCATGCTGTTGAAGAAACCCGACTTGAAGTGGGTCCCTTTTTAAGTGGACCATAGTGGATTTAAGTTGATTCAGTGGATTTAAGTGTAGATTCAGGTCACCTATTTATAAACGAGTTTCTGCGTAATGACCATAGGCTGTGTCTCTCCCTGTCCTCGGACAGAAACAATTCGCATGTGCCGTATCTCCTTGAGGGTGTTTTTCTTATTTTTTTTTAACTTTTCAAAAATACTTATAAATATTTACAATAAAAAACAAAAGTCAAATTGTATCATGTATGGGCTGCTCGAAATGCAGTCTGAATGCCCATTGACATGATGACCACAGCTGAGAAAAGACGCCTGCAGTGTGATCACACCACGTGTGATCGGCCATTACATGTGGCCGAAGTCCATTCGGGTGGCAGAAGTCAGGAAGCCACATCAGGGACGGACATGGGCATGGAGGATGGATGCGGTCATGCCATTCTAGCTACCATATTGCTGTTAATAAAGCTTTTTTCTTTTTTTTTTTTGTTTGGCCATGCCACACGGCTTTTGGGATCTGTTTCCCAACCAGGGATCGAACCCAGGCCCTTAGCAGTGAACATGCAGAATCCTAACCACTGGACCACCAGGGAATTCCTTATAAAGCATTTTTAAAATTTTCCCTCAACCCTTGGGAACAACAAAAAAAAACTTTCTAACTCTAATACTGATCTTTCCAAGAGTCATGGGTTATTACAGAATAGTTGTATATATGCTTGCTAAGGGGGACAGGAGTGATCAGAGGTAGATTTCTTTACCCTGTAGCAATTCTGCCGTTAGAAAAAGAATAGGCCTCAAACTCAGCTGAATCTGGAGCTTCTGTTCTCAGCCTGAGCGCAGGAGTGAGTGATGAAGGAAAGGTGGGCTCAAGTGCAGACAACCTCACGTGAACTAGAACTCAGCCGCCCTTCAGCACCTCAGATGCTGCCTGGCATCTCCTCATTCTCTCCCGGCTGCTCACGATGCTCAAGCGAGGCTGTTTGTTTGTTTTTTTTCCCCATTCTTCCAAGGGACGAGAGCCTTTGTGTGTGCTGTTTCCCCGCTCAGATTGCCATCCTCTAGTTCCTCTACCTGGGGGAGGAGATCTCCTGAGTAAATCCAGGGGTCGGCTCAACCATCACGCGCTCAAAGAGGCCCAGGGGGACTTCGCTGGCCAAAGCAGCACCCCAGAGGCACCCCGTGTCCCAGCTGTTGGTTTACTGTCTTACGGCTCTTAGCACTCTCTGAACTCATCCTGTTCATTCGTTTATTGTCTGCCTTCCTCTTCTCCCTAGAATATTAGCTCCTTAAAAACAGGGACAATACTGCCCTTGCTCACTGCTGTATCCCCAGGACCTAGAACAGGGTCTGGCAAGGAGTGTGAGCTCCTTAAATCTGTGCTGAATGAATGGATGACCATTAAGACTTTTCAGAGATGGTCAATTTCAAGAAGAGTGAATGTTTCAAAAAGCGTGTATGTCCATGGTGGAGAAGGGCTGGGGACAGAGTGGGGCAAAGGAGGTGGGGGGAAGAGTTATTTAATGGGTATAGAGGTTTAGTTTTACAAGATGAAAAGGGTTCTGGAGATTGGTTGTACAATAACAGGAATGAATTTAACACTACTGAGTTGTATACTTAAAAATGGTTAGGACGCCAAATTTTTTTTTTGAATTTTTGAATTTTATTTTATTTATTTTTTTATACAGCCGGTTCTTATTAGTCATCCATTTTATACACATCAGTGTATACATGTCAATCCCAATCTCCCAATTCATCACACCACCACCTCCACGCCCCGCTGCTTTCCCCCCTTGGTGTCCATACATTTGTTCTCTACATCTGTGTCTCAATTTCTGCCCTGCAAACTGGTTCATCCATACCATTTTTCTAGGTTCCACGTATATGCGTTAATATACAATATTTGTTTTTCTCTTTCTGACTTACTTCACTCTCTATGACAGTCTCTAGATCCATCCACGACTCTACAAATGACCCAATTTCATTCCTTTTTATGGCTGAGTAATATTCCATTGTATATATGTGCCACATCTTCTTTATCCATTTGTCTGTTGATGGACATTTAGGTTGCTTCCATGACCTGGCTATTGTAAATAGTGCTGCAATGAACATTGGGGTGCATGTATCTTTCTGATTTATGGTTTTCTCTGGGTATGTGCCCAGTAGTGGGATTGCTGGGTCATATGGTAATTCTATTTTTAGTTTTTTAAGGAACCTCCATACTGTGTTCCATAGTGGCTGTATCAATTTACGTTCCCACCAACAGTGCAAGAGGGTTCCCTTTTCTCCACACCCTCTCCAGCATTTGTTGTTTGTAGATTTTCTGATGATGCCCATTCTAACTGGTGTGAGGTGATACTTCATTGTAGTTTTGATTTGCATTTCTCTAATAATTAGTGATGTTGAGCAGCTTTTCATGTGCTTCTTGGCCATCTATATGTCTTCTTTGGAGAAATGTCTATTTAGGTCTTCTGCCCATTTTTGTATACATTTATTTATTTATTTTTTAGCACCTTTAATTATTATTTATTTATTTATTTTTGGGGCTGTGTTGGGACTTCGTTTCTGTGCGAGGGCTTCCTCTAGCTGCAGCAAGTGGGGGCCACTCTTCATCGCGGTGCGTGGGCCTCTCACTATCGTGGCCTCTCTTATTGTGGAGCACAGGCTCCAGACGCACAGGCTCAGCAGTTGTGGCTCACGGGCCCAGTTGCTCCGCGGCATGTGGGATCTTCCCAGACCAGGGCTCGAACCCATGTCCCCTGCATTAGCAGGCAGACTCTCAACCACTGCGCCACCAGGGAAGCCCTGCCCATTTTTGGATTGGATTGTTTGTTTTTTTAATATTGAGCAGCATGAGCTGTTTATATATTTTGGAGATTAATCCTTTGTTGATTCGTTTGCAAATATTTTCTCCCATTTTGAGGGCTGTCTTTTCATCCTGTTTATGGTTTCCTTTGCTGTGCAAAAGCTTTTAAGTTTCATTAGGGCTCATTTGTTTATTTTTGTTTTTATTTCCACCACTCTAGGAGGTCGATCAAAAAAGATCTTGCTGTGATTTATGTCAAAGAGTGTTCTTCCTATGTTTTCCTCTAAGAGTTTTATAGTGTCCGGTCTTACATTTAGGTCTCGAATCCATTTTGAGTTCATTTTTGTGTATGGTGTTAGGGAGTGTTCTAATTTCATTCTTTTACATGTAGCTGTCCAGTTTTCCCAGCACCACTTATTGAAGAGACTATTCTTTCTCCATTGTATATCCTTGCCTCCTTTGTCATAGACTAGTTGACCATAGGTGTGTGGGTTTATCTCTGGGCTTTCTACCTTGTTCCACCGATCTATATTTCTGTTTTTGTGCCAGTACCATATTGTCTTGATTACTGTAGCTTTGTAGTACAGTCTGAAGTCAGGGAGTCTGATTCCTCCAGCTCCGTTTTTTTCCCTCAAGACGGCTTTGGCTATTCGGGGTCTTTTGTGTCTCCATACAAATTTTAAGATTTTTTGCACTAGTTCTGTAAAAAATGCCATTGGTAATTTGATAGGGATTGCACTGAATCTGTAGATTGCTTTGGGTAGTATAGTCATTTTCACAATATTGATTCCTCCAATCCAAGAACATGGTATATCTCTCCATCTGTTGGTATCATCTTTAATTTCTTTCATCAGTGTCTTATAGTTTTCTGCATACAGGTCTTTTGTCTCCCTAGCTAGGTTTATTCCTAGGTATTTTATTCTTTTTGTTGCAATGGTAAATGGGAGTGTTTCCATAATTTCTCTTTCAGATTTTTCATCATTAGCGTATAGGAATGCAAGAGAGTTCTGTGCATTTATTTTGTATCCTGCAACTTTACCAAATTCATTGATTAGCTCTAGTAGTTTTCTGGTGGCATCTTTAGGATTCTCTATGTCATCTGCCTATCAGATGTCATCTGTATCATGTCATCTGCAAACAGTGACAGTTTTACCTCTTCTTTTCCAGTTTGTATTCCTTTTATTTCTTTTTCTTCTCTGATTGCCGTGGCTGGGACTTCCAAAACTATGTTGAATAATAGTGGGGAGAGTGGACATCCTTGACTTGTTCCTGATCTTAGAGGAAATGCTTTCAGTTTTTCACCATTGAGAATGATGTTTCCTGTCGGTTTGTCATATATGGCCTTTATTATGTTGAGGTAGGTTCCCTCTATGCTCATTTTCTGGAGAGTCTTTATCATAAATGGGTTTTGAATTTTGTCAAAAGCTTTTTCTGCATCTATTGAGATGATCATATGGTTTTTCTTCTTCAAGTTGTTAATATGGTGTATCACATTGATTGTTTTGCATATATTGAAGAATCCTTGCATCCCTGGGATAAATCCCACTTGATCATGGTGTATGATCCTTTTCATTTGTTGTTGGATTCTGTTTGCTAGTATTTTGTTGAGGATTTTTGCATCTATATTCATCAGTGATATTGGTCTGTAATTTTCTTTTTTTGTACTATCTTTGTCTGGTTTTGGTATCAGGGTGATGGTGGCCTCATAGAATGAGTTTGGGAGTGTTCCTTCCTCTGCAATTTTTTGGAAGAGTTTGAGAAGGATGCATGTTAGCTCTTCTCTAAATGTTTGATAGAATTCACCTGTGAAGCCATCTGGTCCTGGAATTTTGTTTGTTGGAAAATTTTTAATCACAGTTTCAATTTCATTACTTGTGATTCGTCTGTTCATTTTTTCTATTTCTTCCTGGTTCAGTCTTGGAAGGTTATACCTTTCTAAGGATTTGTCCATTTCTTCCAGGTTGTCCATTTTATTGGCATATAGTTGCTTGTAGTAGTCCCTTATGATGCTTTGTATTTCTGCGGTGTCCACTGTAACTTCTCCTTTTTCATTTCTAATTTTATTGATTTGAGTCCTCTCCCTCTTTTTCTTGATGAGTCTGGCTAACGGTTTTTCAATTTTGTTTACCTCCTCAAAGAACCAGCTTTTCGTTTTATTGATCTTTGCTATTGTTGTATTGTTTCTATTTCATTTATTTCTGCTCTGATCTTTATGACTTCTTTCCTTCTGCTAACTTTGGGTTTTGTTTGTTCTTTTTTCTCTAGCTCCTTTAGGTGTAAGGTTAGATTGTTTATTTGAGATTTTTCTTGTTTTTGAGTTAGGCTTGTATAGCTATAAACTTCCCTCTTAGAACTGCTTTTGCTGCATCCCATAGGTTTTGGATGGTCGTGTTTTCATTGTCATTTGTGTCTAGGTATTTTTTGATTTCCTCTTTGATTTCCTCAATGATCTCTTGGTTATTCAGTAACGTATTGTTTAGCCTCCATGTGTTTGTGGTTTTTACATTTTTTTCCTTGTTATTGATTTCTAATCTCATAGCGTTGTGGTCAGAAAAGATGCTTGATATGATTTCAATTTTCTTAAATTTACTGAGGCTTGATTCGTGACCCAAGATGTGAGCTATCCTAGAGAATGTTCCATGCACACTTGAGAAGAAAGTGTAATCTGCTATTTTTGGATGGAATGTCCTATAAATATCAATTAAATCTATCTGGTCTATTGTGTCATTTAAAGCTTGTGTTTCCTTATTAATTTTCTGTTTGGATGATCTGCCCATTGGTGTAAATGAGGTGTTAAAATCCCCTACTATGATTGTGTTACTGTCGATTTCCTCTTTTACAGCTGTTAGCAGTTGCCTTATGTATTGAGGTGCTCCTATGTTGGGTGCATATGTATTTATAATTGTTATATCTTCTTCTTGGATTGATCCCTTGATCATTATGCAGTGTCCTTCCTTGTCTCTTATAACATTACTTATTTTAAAGTCTATTTTATCTGCTATGAGTATTGCTACTCCAGCTTTCTTTTGATTTCCAATTGCATGGAATATCTTTTTCCATCCCCTCACTTTCAGTCTGATGTGTCCCTAGGTCTGAAGTGGGTCTCTTGTAGACAGCATATATATGGGTCTTGTTTTTGTATCCACTCAGCAAGCCTGTGTCTTTTGGTTGGAGCATTTAACCCATTCACATTTAAGGTAATTATCAATATGTATGTTCCTATTACCATTTTCTTAACTGTTTGGGGTTTGTTTTTGTAGGTCCTTTTCTTCTCTTGTGTTTCCCACCTAGAGAAGTTCCTTTAGCATTTGTTGTAGACCTGGTTTGGTGGTGCTGAATTCTCTTAGCTTTTGCTTGTCTGTAAAGCTTTTGATTTCTCCATCTAATCTGAATGAGATCCTTGCCGGGTAGAGTAATCTTGGTTGTAAGTTCTTCCCTTTCATCACTTTAAGTACTTTCTCTTGCTGCTTTCAATAATTTTTCTTTGTCTTTAATTTTTGCCAATTTGATTACTATGTGTCTCGGTGTGTTTCTCCTTGGGTTTATCCTGTATGGGACTCTCTGCACTTCCTGTACTTTGGTGGCTATTTCCTTTCCCATGTTAGGGAAGTTTTCGACTATAATCTCTTCAAATATTTTCTCAGGTCCTTTCTCTCTCTCTTCTCCTTCTGGGACCCCTATAATGCGAATGTTGTTGTGTTTAATGTTGTCGCAGATGTCTCTTAGGCTGTCTTCATTTCTTTTCATTCTTTTTTCTTTATTCTGTTCCGCAGCAGTGAATTCCACCATTCTGTCTTCCAGGTCACTTATCCGTTCTTCTGTCTCAGTTATTCTGCTATTGATTCCTTCTAGTGTATTTTTCATTTCAGTTATTGTATTGTTCATCTCTGTTTGTTCGTTCTTTAGTTCTTCTAGATCTTTGTGAAACATTTCTTGCATCTTCTCGATCTTTGCCTCCATTCTTTTTCCGAGGTCCTGGATCATCTTCACTATTATTATTCTGAATCCTTTTTCTGGAAGGTTGCCTATCCCCACTTCATTTAGTTGTTTTTCTGGGGTTTTATCTTGTTCCTTCATCTGGTACATAGCCCTCTGACTTTTCATGTTGTCTATCTTTCTGCGAATGTGGTTTTTGTTCCACAGGCTGCAGGACTGTAGTTCTTCTTGCTTCTGCTGTCTGCCCTCTGGTGGATGAGGCTATCTAAGATGCTTGTGCAAGTTTCCTGATGGGAGGGACTGGTGGTGGGTAGAGCTGGCTGTTGCTCTGGTGGGCAGAGCTCAGTAAAAGTTTAATCCACTTGTCTGCTGATGGGTGGGGTGGATCCCCTCCCTGTTGGTTGTTTGGCCTGAGGCGACCCAACACTGGAGCCTACCCGGGCTCTTTGGTGGGGCTAATGGTGGACTCTGGGAGGGCTCACGCTAAGGAGTACTTCCCAGAACTTCTGCTGCCAGTGTCCTTGTCCTCATGGTGAGACAGAGCCACCCCCCGCCTCTGCAGGAGACCCTCCAACACTAGCAGGTAGGTCTGGTTCAGTCTCTATGGAGTCACTGCTCCTTCCCCTGGGTCCCGATGCACACACTACTTTGTGTGTGCCCTCCAAGAGTGGAGTCTCTCTTTCCCCCAGTCCTGTCGAAGTTCTGCAATCAAATCCTGCTAGCCTTCAAAGTCTGATTCTCTAGGAATTCCTCCTCCCGTTGCTGGACCCCCTGGTTCAGAAGCCTGACGTGGGGCTCAGAACCTTCAATCCAGTGGGTGGACTTCTGTGGTATACGTGTTCTCCAGTTTGTGAGTCACCCACCCAGCAGTTATGGGATTTGATTTTATTGTGATTGCGCCCCTCCTACCATCTCATTGTGGCTTCTCCTTTGTCTTTGGATGTGGGGTATCTTTTTTGGTGAGTTCCAGTGTCTTCCTGTCGATGATTGTTCAGCAGTTAGTTGTGATTCCAGTGTTCTCGCAAGAGGGAGTGAGAGCACATCCTTCTACTCCGCCGTCTCGAACCAATCCAAATTTTTTTTATTTGTATTTTTACCACAACGTTTTTGTTTTAGTGGCAAAAGGGCATCCATATATCAGTCCTTGATGTCATTTTTAAAAAGTTAGAAACTCACAACACTAAAATCAAAGGCTGAAGGATGAGGTAAGGACAGGCTTATGAAGAATCCCCATAAATAATAAGGTGGATGGGGTTGGACTAAGAAAACCAACCCAGGGTTCCAAGATCCAGAATCTTCCCTAAGAAAGGTGGAAAGATACTTCTTACCTGTCCTGTTGACCAACTCCTGCTCAGAGACCTGAAGTTGGATTCAGATCTTAAATACTGGGCAGCTGTCTCATAAATACAGGGGTACTACTTTCTTTTCATTTTATTTTATTATACAAGTAGTAAATGTCCTCTGGAATAATTAGGAAAACTTAAAAAAGCACTAGGGGAAAAAATGAAATCTGCTCTCCTAGGCAATCAGGACAATGTTCCGTCCATTACTCCCACACCTTAACTCTGTCCCTCCCTCCCCTCCATACCATCATTCAGAGATGATAACCAGGAGACAGACAACAGGGCAGGAAGTAGAGTCTGGCCTGCTTGTGATACACAGCATCCTGAGACAAAGACCAGGACAGGAAGGGTGGGGGTAGCAATGCATGCTGGGAAATGCAGTTTTCTGTACATTCTATGGATTCAGAGCATCAAAGAACCAGTGAGGGAGGACAGGAGAGAAGACCACCTCAGACCAGTCCAGCTGCTCTAATCACCAGCCACTGGTTTGGGAGTCTGGATAGAGCTGCCTCATGTGAGGATAAAGGAGGAAAATTCTAATATAGAGTGAATGAAAACGAGTGTATAAATCAATCACTTCCAGCCTCAAGACCAGTAGTGAGCGCCCCCACACCCTCATTTTCTTTCCTTCTCTCAACCCCTGCCCCTCCCAAAGCCAAAGCCAAAGCAAAGGCTTTGAAGGCCAAGAAAGCAGTGTTGAAAGGTGTCCACGGCCACAAAAAAAAAAGATCCGGATGTCACCCACCTTCCAATGGCCCAAAACACTACAGCTCAGGAGGCAGCCCAAATATCCTCGGAAGGGCGCCCTTAGGAGACACAAGCTTGACCACTATGCCATCATCAAGTTCCCCCTCACCACCGAGTCAGCCATGAAGAAAACAGAAGACAACAACACACTGGTGTTCACTGTGGATGCCAAGGCCAACAAGCACCAGATTAAATAGTCTGTGAAGAAGCTCTATGACACTGAGGTGGCTAAGGTGAACACCCTGATCAGGCCTGATGGAGAGAAGAAGGCATATGTTCAACTGGCTCCTGACTATGATGCTTTGGATGTTGCCAACAAAACTGGGATCATCTAAACTGAGTCCAGCTGGCTAATTTTAAATATAAAAGTTTTCACTAGTTAAAAAAAAAAAAAAAAAAAAAAAGGCCCATATAGTGCTTGGGAAAAGAAACAGTATCCTCAGAAGGCTTATAGGAACAATATATCTCTGAAATTTCTAACATAAGGTGTCAGAGAAAACATCAGGAGAGGTGTATCCTCGCAACAATACAAAATAAGTAGCTGCTATGAAACAAGAACAGAGAGCCAGAAGAAGAAAATGGGCTGAGGTGAAGAAGGAGATAGAGGCAGAAAGGAATTATTATAAGGAAACAAAGTCAACATTAGCAGAATTAAGGTTAATACTGAAACGAGGAAAAAGTAGAATCAACAATGTAGAAAGTCGAGTAAGTAGTGTGTCAAGAAAATGAAGTTCTACCAGTGAGCAGCTGCAAAGGGCACAAGACCAGCAATGAGACAGAACATAAGACAGAAGATACACAACAGAGACCCTAAAGTAAAGAGATCAGATCAGTGGAACAGAAACAATAAACAGTGACAGAAGTAAAGAAACACAGCCCGAGCGGAAGAGAGCGCTTTGGGTTCTGCTGAACACAGCCCACCTCAGTCCAGCAAAACCAAGGGGAAAAGACTCACATCTAGACACAGCTTGGCTATATTTTCTTAGGCTTTTTCTCACTGAAATTTCAAACACATACAAAACTAGAGTAGTATAATGACTGCCTGGCTCATGAAGTTTGGCAACATTTTTTAATTAAAAAAAAAAATCATGAGAAAAATTTTCCAAGCATTTAGGCAGAAAAGTTAGACCTGCCTTAAAGGAAAAAAGAAATCAAGCTAGTCTTGGATTTTGCTGCAACACTAAACACCAGAAGGTGAATAGATGAAGAGAATAATGCAAATAAAAGTCTACAGATTTGAAGGTGGGTGCGGGGCTGGGGGGATAATGCTTATCTTCAGACAAATTATCTTTCCTCTGCCAGAAAGAGTCAGCATTTATTGAGCTTTTGCTAGGTGCCAAGGACTACCATATAAAATTTACGTGCGCTAACTCATCTAATCCTAATGACGACCCATGGGTAGGTCCTATTATTATGTCCACTTGACAGGTAAAGAAACAAAAAGGCACAAGAGCCAGTAAGTGTCAGGGGTAGAAGGGAGATGAAAACCCAGGCCACCTGGCTCCAGAGCCCAGACTCTTAAACTCTACACTGTATGCCTTCTGAGCAGCGCTGCAGAGACTCAGAAAATATTCTACCTTCTAGGGAAAAAAATGACTTGAGGACATATCTCAATACATGAAGAAAAGAAGCAGAATTAAGAACTCAAGACTGGAGAAATTGTATAAAAGGATTGGCAGTGAGCAATAACCCAGTTGAACATAGAGCTGAGCAAGGCTGGGACTCAGGGGAGGTAAAAAGACACTTGCCTAGGGGTAAGATTTAGAGAGGCACCAAAACACTCAGTAGTCAAGATAAATGACATGTGCACGCAATATTTTTTAAATCAAAATTAATGTCAAAACAAAAAATGTCTTAAAGGACTCAGTCTCACCTGCCTCACACTGTCAAGTCCTGTTTTTATTTAAGGTTTTGATATTTTGTTCATCCTGGATTTTTTGCATTAATTTTGGTTTAAAAATATTGCATTAAAACAGCATTTACCTTAATTACTTTGGCACCCTTAAATGTGTGCTCACGCTGGGTGCCTCACTTCATTTCATCCTGTCCCAGTCCTAGAACTGAATTTAAATACTTGTTATAAATGTGATTACACAACTATGAAGTTAAAATTCTTTTAAAGAGATTTAATCATTATCCCACATTATTAAGTATTAAATTAATATTTAAATACTAATAACAATAGCCTCCATATTATATTACCCAAAATTGGGAAGTCTATCTGAGAAACAAAGGAAATTAAAGTATTCTAAGTCTTCAGCACTAAAGGAGAGAGTGAAGACACAGTGTCATTCTTGATTTTGATGATTAGAAAAATACAAGTTAAAGAATGCTTATGAAGAATGCAATGTAACTACTACTAGAATTTATGTACATATTTTTTCCCAAAACACTAAAGAAAAGGGAATACAATCTGTGTAGCGAAATAAGAGGAAACAAGAAAAGCAGCATAGAAACATGAAAACAAAAAGCATAACAGAGGGACTTCCCTGGTGGCACACTGGTTAAGAATCCGCCTGCCAATGCAGAGGACACGTGTTCGAGCCCTGGTCTGGGAAGATCCCACATGCCGCGGAGCAACTAAGCCCGCTCTCCACAACTACTGAAGCCCGCTCTCCACAACTCCTGAAGCCTGCATGCCTAGAGCCCGTGCTCTGCAACAAGAGAAGACACCGCAATGAGAAGCACACGCACCACAACGAAGAGTAGCCCCCACTCACCACAAATAGAGAAAGACCCAACGCAGCCAAAAATAAATAAATAAATTTATTTTTTTTTAAAAAAGTGTAACAGAGACCAACAGAAAAACAACTACTGGTGTAAGGGAAAAAATAAATGGACTGCGTTATTCTTTTGAAAGATAGATTCTCAAGATTGTGTCATAAAACAAAATGCAAGTCTAAACCATATTTCATTAATTGGAAGACACACCAATTTTCACATTTTAACAACCCTGAAGCTGGAGTTCATCTTACACTCAATGGCGTGTCATAGTTTAATTGGCAGCTTTTTCTTAGTGGCACAAAGGCTAATGGTGTGTGTTACTGTTGATGTGTTTGACAGGTGAGAAAATATGGCTCACTTATAGAAAGTGACTCAGAAGATCTAAAGGAGAAAGAAGATCACAAACATACCAGCAAGTACAAATGCAAAGAAGACTGCAATCAAATATTACCATGTGGCTGCTGACTGGTGGCCAATCAGGTAGCTGCATGTTAATTACCTTTCACTTTCTGGTCCACCTTAACCTTTGTGAGCAGGAGACCATCAAAGATGATCCAACAGAAGAGAGGAGGAAGACAAAGGATGGGATGTCCACCAAATGGCAAACCCAGTCCTTAAACCAGGCTTTGACACACGCCTGCATCTCCTCACACAACATGCCTAAGTAGATAGAAGAATGCCAGGAAGAAGGGAAAAAAGAGCTTCTGGTTCCTTGAAGCAACCAGAAGCAGAAAGAAAGCTACAGAAGATTTATCTGTGGGCTTTAAGGTTTGTTTGACCATGGAACTGTCTTACTCTGTCCTTGGCCTCGGTTTACACCCTGCTTGAGTGCTGGGAGTTGCAGTGCCCGTGCCAGGGCTGTGACACCTCTGCTCAGAGGCCAGTGACAGGAGAAGGTCCCTGGTAGGTCCCTGCCTCTTCCTGTAACACAGTGAATTCACGCCTCCCAGGTTCAGTCAACCTGAGAGAGTTTTTCCCAAATGGAATAAGACTGACATTTACAAACGTGGGAAAAACATAAGGCATATTTATGATGAAAAGCTGGGATGTTAGGATCTAACTGCTTTCTTTACGGAGGAGCTGCCACTCAAACAATCTGTTTATACAGTTGTAAAAACAAAAAATCTACCATCTGAAATATTCTGCAATGCTAGCTTTTCCATTTTCTCCATATGCTGTTTACTGAAGGAATTGTCGTCACATTTCTATCTTGGCTTTTAATCACAAAATAAAGGAGGGTGACTTACGTGGGACTCACTTTCACCAGAAGCAGCAGGTCTTGAGAAAGAAGGTATAAGAGACAGAGAAAAGCAAAGAGAATCTCTGAGTGGGGAAAAGGGATGAAGGTTGAGAATCTGAAGCTGTTTCTGGAAAAAAGCGAAGCTAAGCAGAAGGAAGAAGGCAACGGGGCAGAAAAGCCAAGAAGAGTACCTATAAAAATAGTGTCACCTATTTGACCCTTTTGGCCAAACCCCAAAATAGGAGGAACCAATGCAACTGGCTTATTAACTGACAATTCCCACAAATCTTAAAAGAGAATGAAAAAGTTATTGGAAGCGCAAGTTAAGAAGCACATATTAAATTCCGCTCCGGTTCCCCTCTCTTCAATTACACTTGTTTTGATCTCTGGCCCTGACTTATGTCCAAGGGCACGGGCATCATCCAGCTATTCCCTGAGGCTCTACCATCCTCGCTCCAGCAGCTCTGACCCCAGTGTTCTCTCCCAACGTGCCCTGCACCCACCATTCGTTGGTACCCAGCTCTGACCTCGCACTAGAACATGCTGGTCTGGTCACAGGTGCCTGCACTGACTTTGAAGCAAGTTCCCCGCATCAAGGGTGCAAGCGAGGAACTACGCAGAAGCACAGGCAGCAGACTACTCTGCCCCCAGGACCACTTTAAGGTTCCGGAACCCCCCTCAAGCCCAGATTCCCAAGCAGCCCAGCCATCTCTGGAGCAGCCCTGCCTGCCTCTCCACGTAAAATCAGAGGCGCACATCTAGACTCAGGAAACCAGATGCCCACCTGCCCCACCCCATCAATCAACTGCCTCCATCAAGATGTTGGAGGAGATCTAGTCACCAGGACAGAGGAGAGCTGCGTAACACAAGCCTTGACCAAAAAGCCAAGTTACTTTATTAATTTTAGCTACAAACCTCTTCATAAACAGAAGTTAAATGAAGCATTTCAGTCCTGCATATCTTAGAGGTAACATCAGAGACAGGCCCAGAGCCTGAAATGCGTAGGTGGGAGCAGGTGAAGACTCAAGTAATTCTGGACCTTGGTCCAGTTGCTCTGCGTGTTTGAAATGAAATCAGGATCAGGGAGCAACATTTGCAGACAAAGGCTCCAGAGCCAACACATTCCCCAGAAGATGCAATGAGAGGCTACAGAAGATGAAGTGCTGCAAGACCACAAATTAATTTTTGATTCTGAAGAGGGGCAGAAGGAAAAAAAATCAGTGCAGGGGTCAGAAAGCATAGAAACTTCAAGAACAATTCCCATGGATACCAGCTGTGCTAGGGGATCTGCACGCCCCGCCCCAGGCCCCTTGAACATCTAGAGGAAACCCTGACAGAGGTTGGCTTTAATGAGATTTTGATTTCCATCAACCCAGCCTGGCACTCCTTGGATATAACCATTATGTTTTTATCAGCGGGAGTCAGTCTGCTACAGTCACTATCAACCTCAAGAGCCCTGAGATTCTAAACAAACACATTTTGTGGTGACACTCCCAGGGTTGCCAGATTCTCTTATTCTGCTAGCTTGAGAGTCTGGAAATCCATTGTAACTGCAGGCAACTGTGATGCTTTGGATGCAGGAAGTAATTCCATTTTTTCCCCCAAATGTGTGGCACAGATTTATTTATTTATTTATTTTTAATTTTTTTTTGCTGCGTTGGGTCTTTGTTGCTGTGCACGGGCTTTTCTCTAGTTGTGGCTAGTGGGGGCTACTCTTCCTTGCGGTGCACAGGCCTCTCACTGGGGTGGCTTCTCTTTGTCACGGAGAACGGGCTTTAGGCACGTGGGCTTCAGTAGTTGTGGCACGTGGGCTCAGTAGTTGTGGCTCGCAGGCTCTAGAGTGCAGGCTCAGTAGTTGTGGCACACGGGCTTAGTTGCTCCATGGCATGTGGGATCTTTCCGGACCAGGGATCGAACCCGTGTTTCCTGCATTGGCAAGTGGATTCTTAACCACTGCATGTGGCACAGATTTAAAAGACACATGCAGAATGTTTTAAAACCTAAGGGGCTGTGTTACATGGAATGTAACTTTGGAAAGGGTTAAGAAGACAAAGAAACAAAATAACTCTTATGATGCTTCCTGCTCTATTCTCCAACCTTCAGCCAAGTTCTTTGGTAAAAATGGCTAAAAACACACAGAGATCAGCTCGGTGCTTTGTGACCACCTAGAGAGGTAGGATAGGGAGGGTGGGAGGGAGACGCAAGACGGAGGAGATATGGAGATATATGTATATGTATAGCTGATTCACTTTGTTATAAAGCAGAAACTAACACACCATTGTAAAGCAGTTATACTCCAATAAAGATGTTAAAAAAAAAAAATGGTTAAAAGGAAGGGAGGATGGACAAACGGGGCCAGGCCAGGGGTGGGACAGGGAAGAGTTGCAGAAGGCAGCATGGTGGGTGGCATAGTGTCCGCGACACTGCTCGGTCTCCCCCTCCCCACACCCCAATAGTCCTCATTTCAACCTGTCACCACATCTGAAATTCCACCTCGAGCTTTGTCCCTCCAGGCCCTTAAAAACCCCAGAGACACAATGAAAATCAGGAACAAAAATCAGAAATTTGCTAGAAAGCCACCCTGAAGAAAGATGTAAGGGATGAATTTTAGGAACAAGAAAATGGGTCAAGCTTCTATCCACTCATTCTCGGAATGAGCCTGTTCGGTCGCAGAGGCTGGACACACAATCTGGTGTGAAAGGGATCCTAGGAATCTTGAGAAGCATCCGGTCTAACACTGATTTGTACCCAAGCCCCAACGCACTCACCGAGGCTCCATCCAGATCAGGAAAAGTCAGGGAGTCCCAGCATCAGAGTCCCATTTTTCAAGTGGAGAAGGAAGAAGGAGAAAAGCAGATTGGGTGCCTTCACTCCATGCCTCGACACACATGCCCCTCCCAGCCTGTATCCTGTACCTGAATGTTTTTCCTTTTGTTACAGAGGACATTGGTGGAGCCATCAGCAAAATTTAGTAAGGCCTGCAGATTAGGAAGAGGATTGTATTCATGTTAATTTACTGATTTTGACCACTGCGCTGTTATTACGTATGAGAGTGTCCTTTTTTTTTTTTTCTTTTAATGAAATTTACACTGAGGTATATATAAGAGTAAAGATATATATCAAGTCTGCAACTTACTCCTAAGTGGTTAGAATATTATAATAGGCTTATATATACAGACAGAAGATAATGAAGCAAATGTCAAAAAATGTTGGCATTCAGAGTATTTGGAGATATGAGGATTTTTCATACTATGCTTGTTACTTTTCTAGACGTCTCAAATTATTTCCAAAAAAAAGTAAAGAAAAAGAAGATAGACCTGCCCTGAGAAAATTATGATGTGAGCAGGACAGTGTCCCTGGCCCCAGTTTGGGGGACCCAGAGTCCGCTGGGTGTTCCATTCTGGACTGAACAAAGGACCCCAGGCACCTGCCACAGTGGGAAGATCCCACCTCTGGACGTGGCTCTGCTGTAGCTGGGTGGCCTCGGGCAGGTCATTTAACCCCTCTGAGCCAGCATCTCACTCACATGATGGGCATAATAATATCTACTTGGTGAAGATTTCAGAAAATGTGTAGCAAAAGCCAAATGCTGACAGAATCAGAGCTTAGTACATGATGGTGGGTATTACAGAAAGAAACCCGAATTACCCTTATACGGTTTACTGTAGGAAACCAACATCCCCGTTTTAACCTTGGTGAAAGAGGGAGGCAGAGGGGACTTGCGGGAAACGTGAAATACAGACTGTCATAACCCAGCTATACTTTCCATCACCTGAACTACCTCATTTCTCATTAATTAATTGAACCCTGGGCAACAAAGCTCCATGAGGCTTCAATTCGTCTCTTAATTCTAATACTTTACAATTCTATATGACATGACCAATCTCAAGCCATTTTTACCTTTATCATTTAATTTAATCTTCCCTAATATCTTTCTATCTGCTTATTGATTAAACACTTCAAAAGGATTGGAGCATCTTAAGGGGGGTTATTATTATCTCTAGCTTCTTGGTAAAGAACTGGAAATGCTTCTGCTATGTATTCCAGAGAAATTCTCACACCGGGCCCTGAGGGGACAGGAAAGGGGGGCGGTGAGGGCGGGTGACCAGAGAGCAGGAGGTAAGGCGGGTGTCCATCAGGAGAAGGTGTGGAGCCAAGTGTTGGGGGACGCACTCCACAGGCACAGTTAGAAACAGCGGACTAGAGGCGCATAGCAATAAGTCTTGCAAACACAACACTGAGTGCAAAATTCACAAACGGAATGCAATGGAGAACGGGGCGCCAGCACGTCTCAAAGTAGCTTCAGAGTATTCATGGAAACACGTTAAATTGTGCATAGGATGGCAACTGCTAATGGGTAAAACAGAAATAAAAATATAGCCCAAGCGAGGTGGGGAAGGAAGAAGGGGTAAATGGAGAAGCGCTCGGATAAAAGGCGAGATGGATGGATTTAAAGGAGGAAGGCGATGGCAGACAGACACACGCATGCGTACATCGGACAGCGCGCACTTGCAGCCCCGGGCAGGCCCCCGGAGGTCTTACCCGAGGCCCCGGGCCTGTGGCTGGGCTGGCCGGCTTGGTGCAGGCTCTGCTGGAGCAGGCTCAGGCACTCCCCAAGGCAGCTGAGGGTGGCAGCAGAGGTAGCTTTCAGGAGCAGCAGGTCCTGGTCCAAGGCAGTGAGGGGCCCGGACCCCGGCAGAGACTCGATGGCATGCACCAGGTTCTTCTGCTGTCCCTCCACCTGCGTCATCATCTGCGGAACGGGAAGACAGCAAGGAGGTGAGGGTCGAAGTCCTCTCTTCCACAGGCGGGGAGCCAGCACTTAAACCACCGGCGTGGATGAAAGTGCGGGGAAAGTGGTGAGAGACGGCATCACCACCCAGAATGCCAGCAGCGTGGGAGACAGCTCGGAGGGTGCTTGGCGCACATCCCTCCTGGGATGATGCAGGCCTGGGTGAAATCTACCTGGGTCCATCCACGCAAAGGCACGCCTCTAGAGCTCTGATCACAAGAGGGTTTTAGAACTTTAGAGCTGAAAGGGACCATCGGGGCCACCTGGGTGTATCAGTTTACAGATCTTCGGAAGGTAATAATAAATATACTAAAAGTATAGAAGTCTTGTGACCAACTTTAAGGTCCTTGGACCACGGAAGGTTATCTGAGACAGTGGAAGCGGGTGGCTTTGCCTCAGAGCAAGGTTAATTCCATGCTTTCCTTCCAGCTGCAATCCATCCCTAACTCCCTGGCAGTCCTATTCGAAGTTCAAGAAATAGAAGTGACATCTGGGGCTGGCATTTGTGGGCGTGAGACCAGACCGAAGCCAGTGCCGACCCACTCCGACCCCAAAATGCTACAAGAGCCCACGACTTACTTAACACCGTGTGTAGGGTGACAGGAGGAGGAGAAAAACTGGGAGTTCTAGAGCCAGCCCTGCTCCATGGCTGAAGCTGTGACAAACCAGTAACCCTGTGTTGTGGCCTGGCTTCAGTTCGTAAGCTATAGACAAGCAGTGTCTCCTTGGACAAATAAGGAAGGAGAAAGGAATTGAAGAACTAGAAAAGGACTTCACTGGTGATCTTGTGAAGTTCATGCCCCTCCTGTTTTACAACTTATCTCGCTAAGCAAGATGATGAGCATAAATTGCATGGCAAACAAACAGTCGAGCTGATACATGGGGGAGCTAAAGCAGCCTGCGCAAGGTCACAGGGTCACAGGTCAGCATCAGAGGCAGGAACCAACTCCTGTTCTCTGGACTCCGGTCCACTGTTCTTTAAGCATCCCTCACAAAAGCCATCCTTAATTTGAAGCAATCGCTCCTGCTTTGTCACTGTCATCCCAGGAGGATCCTTGTTACCATCAAGATGCCACCAGCTGGGAAGAAGCAATACTTCTGTAAGGACTGCTGGACTTGGACACATAACTCATCCCATGCTTGGGCTTATTTTTCTATTTTCTTTTGAAGGCAAATATCTGCTATTTCCTATCACTCTGTGTAGTCATCTCCTTAAAAAAAAAAAAAAAAAAAAAAAAAAGCTCCCCCATTGCAATCCTACTTACCAAAATCGGTGCCATTACTTCAAAAAGATTTTTAAAAATTTCAACATTAAACATATTACACGCCCAGCCTCTGGCCATGTAAATTATTTTTTGCAGATTACAGAGGTTATACCTAGCCATTCTGGCTCTTAAAACAGTACCTGGGGCATAATAGGAGCTCAATAAGAATTCATTTCTCCTTCAGGTCTTTGCTGAAGAGCTGCCTTCTCAGGAAAGCTTCCTGAACCACATAATTTAAAATCATATGTCCAACCAAAACCCTGGCTGGCACTCCTGTGCTCCTTCCCAACTTATTTTTCTCCATAGCACTTACCATCTTCCAACCCAACTTGTAATTTACTTATTTCTTATGTTCATCTGTACTAGTGTGAAAGCAAGGACTATTCTATCTGTGCTGTTCACTGATGGATCTGTTTAAAGAATGAACGAACCCCCAGGGTCCCTTTTTTCTCACTGGGGCTCAAGAGAGTCTGTTTATGACACAAAGTCTACACAAATCATTATAGTCTATTAGGACAACATGGCTGAAGATTCAGTAAAAATAATACCTCTGTTATCAGTTTAGGTTTGCCAAGAAAATGGTTAAATTTAACATTGAAAAAGATAAAATGTTTTTATATTCTTCGACAGTCAACTCTACGTAGAACTGCTAACGTTTAGGGAGAAGTTGATTTCAAGCTACTTGTTGTAGTCAGCATTTCTGTAAATTCCTACCATAAAATCTTGTCTTAGAAAAATGATGCGTTGAAAGGGAAGAAGCAAACATAATGATGGAATGTAAATGTATTATGTTCTGGACTATTATGGACGATACCATAATGCTTAAGAGAAAAGGTGAGTAAAATGAAGCCATTAACTATGGAATATACTCCTTTTTAATCAACGAAAAGAAGAACTGTATTCCAATTATATAGTATAGGATAAGTACTTGTTATTTCACAAGCATAAAATATGCAAATCTCAGGTAATAAAAACACAAAAGTGACTTCCAGAATCTTCTACCCTATTACGACAGAGGCAGGTTCCCAGAGATGGAAGGCATGTATCTGCTCTCTAGAATGTATTCAACAGTGTTTATCGGAGCCTGTTGCCAGCGCCAAGAGGCAGGACAGCCTCCAGCAAAGGACGTCTGAACCCGCAGTGGGTGGATTTGACGTTTACAATGACTGCAGCACGGCTGGCACTGAGTGGGAGGGGGCAGGGCTGCCACATGCCCCACAAGTCAAGGCAGAACTTTCCTGCTCAAAATGCTGAGAGCGCTCCCTGAGTGACCCTGTGCTACAGACTCACCAGGGACCAGACACTGGATGGATTTCAGCATCTTTCTTGGTCAACTGAGCACTAAAACGAGCCTAGCACAGCGCGTGACACACGGGAGACGCCAACAGTCATTTTCTCCCCTTTTCCATGTGACGCAAAACAGAACTTTAGTCTTTAAACACACAATCGATGCCAACCTTCACTTCCTATTAGCATCATCAGGCTCCAAAAGAAACTGAACGAACCCTGAAAGCAACGCAGGACTCCCAGCCTCAGCGCTTGTATATCACGCTTATCACTGCTTTAACTTTTCTCACACTGGGAGGCACTGATGGAGAACCTTCATCAGACTTGGGAAGAACAAGTTTTAGCTGTTTCCATATCTAATTTTAATGAAGGGCACATATGAGAAGATGTCGCAAAGCTGTACACGACAAAAACACCAACAGCAAGGTCTCAAAGCAGCTCCCTCTGCCCTGCAAGGTTCCCACACCCTCAACACAAGGGCAAAGCACGGCCAGTGACGGCCACCAGCCTTTGAACAGCTTGAACCACTAATTACATAAGTTTCAAGTCAGAGCTCTAAACACTTCTTCTGAAGCACAACATCAACCATGTGTGGTGTTTAAAAACCAAAAAAAAAAAAAAAAAGCACACATTTCATTTCTTGTGGCGTTTGGCTTCTAAAATCAGGGGTATCGCCACCTTGTTAACACAGGTGCAAAATGGGACCCCCGTGAAATTTCAGAGATCCACCCCCTGGGAATGTCAACTCTGAAGTTGTGAAATAGTCTACCTTTAGGTCAAATCCAACTTCACAGGGAAGGAAAAATGCTATGGTCCACTTCTCATAGCACAAACAACGGCATGTGCACTGCAAAATCAAAGCATAGGTTAATGCTAAGAAAGTCAGTGGCTGCAGATTTTATGGTTTTATTTCACTGAAGCTGAAACCAAAGCTGAAGGCAAAGACCAAAACCCAGTGACATCAGCTCAACAAGATGAGATCCTGCTAAAGAGGGAACTGAGGAGGGGGCAGCAAGGGGGCAGCGGCTACACTTGCTCTCGCCTTGATGGCCTCAGACTGTTCTGACCTGCAAAGCTGGGTGCAGGTTTTGAGAGGCGCCGGAAAGGTCCAGTCCTGACAGGCTAGACATCCACGAATACCAGCTCCTCACTCATCCATCCGTCAGTAACCAAAGCAGCAGCGTCACGCTCCGATTTCTTATCCTAATGTCACCAGGGCTGCCAGCCTTGCTTGGCCAAGCCTTCTGGGCTCACAGACTCCCCCAGACCTTCAGTAACTCAATCCCTCTTGCCTGGAAGGAGAACAAACAATTCGATGCCAACTTCAAGGTGGCCTTGGTTTGACATTTGTCCTCAGCCTGCTGGAATTCCAGAGCCCCTTCTAAGTCTCCTGTCTGGGTCAGGGATCAGTCCTTGGCTAACTCAGGCTTCAAAGACCTTAGAACCAAAACTAACTAACTAGCTAACTAACTAAAACTAACACTTTTCTCTCTCTCTCTCTCTCTCTCTCTCTCTCTCTCTCTGTCTCACACACACACACACACACAGAGCTTACTATCTCCATTAACACAGATTTACTATTCAACTACCCTCATTAGCATTACTTAAAAATTCCAGACTCCCCACCCCAGAAATGGCTTGCCGGCTCCTTACAGAAACTTCCTGAAATATCCATCAGCTCTTCAATGGAAGCCATCAACATAACAGTGTGCACCCTAAAATTTGTTAAATGCCTTGTCTCAAAGTCTTTGCCTTGTTTCCACCAATCCTGAGCCGTTGTCTCTTGATCCCAATCAAGTCCCTGTATTGTCAACCAAAGTTCTAATTCTCGTATCCAGACGCTGCCCTCCTGGCTGGGAGACACTGCCCCATGGAGGTGGCATTTCCCCCACAGCGTGAACAATAAAGTCCCTTGGCCTTGTCATCAGAGGGTGGTGGTGACATCTGGAGAGGCAACATCCCAACCTCTACAGCCTTTCTCCACGTTTCTGAGTGTTGGGAACCCAGTTAAGTCCTGGCCTCACCTGAACAATTACTCCCTCTTGCTGAGTCGCTTCCCTGACTCTCAACCTGCCTCCTGCACTTCCTGGGCTTTGTCTGTTGTTCCAGCTCTTGGCATAACCAAAATGTTAACAAGCCAAGAGTTTCCTTGAAGCAGGGTCCCGGGTCCCTTTGCACCGCTCTCCGTGGTCCCAAGCACAACCCCACAGAGGCCAGTCCTAGACATTTCCTGGACTCCCAAATCTCTCTCCAGGCTCATCAGGTGAGCAGACAAAGAAAACCCCATCGAGTGGGCAGATCTTCAAATCCACACTCCTTGATAGGAGTAAGAGAGTGACGGTGACAATAAGGAACACAGATGAGCAGGAGGAAACAGGGTCCCTCTCCAGGGGTGAGGCTGCCGGCTACACAGATGAGGTTACAGACAAAGAGGAAGAACAAGGTGACAAAACACAGGACGAGAGTAGAGAAACCAACGTAAGGAACATATTACTCTATACTATAAACCAAGGGAAACCAAAATTCCACATTGTAAAGTATCCAACATCAAAAGAACCTACCGTCTTCTAGGCAGAGGAGTGAATTATGATGGAGTTACTGTTGCCTGGGCATATGTAAATTTAACCATCTGAAATACAGGCCTTAATCATCTTGTCATCTTTGTTGAGTTTTTCAAATAAATAGTAACATGGACAGTTGAATTTTAAATTTAATTTGGAAGCCTAATGTAGTGAAAATTTCTTCAGAGATATTGCTCTGAAATTCAAATTTCAATAAAAATTTTAGTTGGAAAAAAAAAAAAGGGAAAAAGAAGGGAAGATCTCCCAAAAATTGACCATTAGATCTTTGATGACCTAACTACATGTGTCCACAAACTTCTATAAAAGGCCAGGGAGTAAATATTTAAGGCTTTGCAAACCACTGGATCTCTGTGATGACTGCTCAGCCTGGCCCCTGCAGCTGGAAGGCAGGCAGAGTTCCCATGTAAACATTTGGGTGAGGCTGTGCCCACATAAAACTAGCATTTGACTCATCTCGGTTTGGATGTCAGATAATTCTCTTTCCTCATTGAACGTGTGATTTTATTGGTTCTTGGAGTAACTGGTGATTTTCGACTGTATCCTGGACATTTTGGCTATCATGTTAGGAGATTCCAGGTCCAATTTGTATTTTTTTAGGAGGCAATCACAAGTTTAGGTTGAGCACACAAGCCCTAGCCTACTTTTATGGCCCATGGTTTCAATGACAATCTAATTTCAGACACTTTGTGGTGCTATTTTGATCTGCTTGGTTTATCTCCTGTCCCGGGGTCTCCACTGGTCCCTGCTGGTCTGCCTGAGAGTCCAGACCTTCCACACAGGGGACAGGTGCCTGTTTTGGCAGGATCCCCCTTGCCCTCAGCTCTGGGTGGGGGAGGGGAATCTCAGGCCTGAAGTCATTTTTATGCCTTTGGGCAGAAAAGTTTGCTTTCCTTTCAAAGGTATATAAGTGCATACATGCTATTTCCACTTCCAAGTTGAAGGCTGCTTCCTAAGCAGATCTAACTAGCCAGATGGAAGAGGGCCAAGCACCAGTCATTCATTGTTTTGGTTACAGAATTTATTCTCTCTTTTAGAAAATTGACAGAAGAGAAGCATTCATCATTTCTACATTTTTACCTACTTTCTGGATTTATACCCACTTTGCTGGACCTCAGGGGGTACGACTGAGGCTGACTGTTACCAGATGACTTACGTGCTGACTCCAGATCTCTCTGTCCACCCCCACCACTGGGAGGCCGGACAGGCTACTGGCATTTTTAGTTCAACATTCTGACACGTGGCCTTTATCATGCGAGACTAGAGGAAGAGAAATGAAAGAAAAGAGTGGTTGAAAGGCCAATCCAGAGATGAAGGACATCCATCCTGGTCCCTCCATAGTTTCAGTATGAGAACGTGAGTGTTACCAAGAAGTCTCAGTGCTATTAATACAGCAGCCCATGCCATCCAAGGCAAAAGGCAAAGGCAAAATTCTGAACTGCACACGCACATACTCAGAAACACTTTCTGAAGATATGGGGATGAGTCCCCACATTTCTTAAAAACGGACTCTTTTCTGTCTTAGCTTCACCTTTGGCTTTTCTACAATCATTTCCTCGCCACCCCCAGTAATAACTCCACATTGCTCAAATATGAAATGCACATTTTATCTTTACCAACTCCCAAAAAACAAACCCATACTGAACTGTTCAAGAACTATGAGATCATAAACAGAAAAACAAACAACCCAATCAAAAAATGGGCAGAAGACTTAAATAAACATCCCTCCAAAGAAGAAATACAAAGGGCCAATAGGCACATGAAAAGATGCTCAACATCGCTAATTATTAGAGAAATGCAAATCAAAACTACAGTGAGGTACCACACCTCACACCAGTCAGAATGGCCATCATCAAAAAGTCTACAAATAATAGATGCTGGAAAGGGTGTGGAGAAAAGGGAATTCCCTACACTGTTGGTGGGAATGTAAGTTGGTGCAGCCACTGTAGAAAACAGTATGGCGGTCTCTCAGGAAACTAATAATAGAGCTACCCAATGATCCAGCAATCCCACTCCTGGGCCTATATCCAGACACAAATCTAATTCACAAAGATACATGCACCCCTATGTTCACAGCAGCACTATTCACAAAAGCCAAGACATGGAAGCAACCTAAATGTCCACTGACAGAGGAATGGATAAAGAAGATGTGGTACATACATACAATGGAATACTACTCAGCCATGAAAAAGAACAAAATAATGCCATTTGCAGCAACATGGATGTAACTAGAGATGATCATACTAAGTGAAGTAAGTCAGAAAGAGAAAGACAAATACCATATGATATCACTTATATGTGGAATCTAAAATATGACACAAATGAACCTATCTACAAACAGAAACAGACTCACAGACAGACAACAGACTTGTGGTTGCTGGGGGGTGGGGAGGCGGGAGAGGGATGGAGTGGGAGTTTGGGGTTAGTAGATGCAAACTATTATATACAGGATGGATAAACAACAAGGTCCTACTGTATAGCACAGGGAACTATATTCAATATCCTGAGATAAACCATAATGAAAAAGAATATAAAAAAGAATGTGTATGTGTGTGTGTGTGTGTGTGTGTGTGTGTGTGTGTGTGTGTATATATATATATAACTGAGTCACCTTACTGTACAGCAGAAATTAACATAACACTGTAAATCAACTGTACGTCAAAAAAAAAAAAGAACCATGAGATCACAGCATTCATGCGCAAAGGAATCTATGGCTGTCAAGTCTGTCTCCTTTATTTTGCAAGCAGGAAATCTGGGTTCAGAGAAGCCAGGAGTCCGTGCTGAGGTCACACACAGCTTCACCTGTAGTGGCAGCCCTCACTTTCCTCCTCAGGGGCGGCTCCACTCCGAGGCATGGTCTGATATACTTCCTCCTCTTTCCTTCTCTTATTCGGGAAGCACAATACCCTTTCTGACGGTGAAGTTTCTTCCACTGTCCCTCACCCCACCTTTTCTCACCACCTGGAAACAACTTGTTTTTGTTATTCTGATTACAAAAGGCTGACTCACACCATCAATCACCATCCCAACAAAATCAGAAAGTAAATACAGTTCTAAAGAAGGAAGTAAAAATTACCTGAAACCCTACTTCTCAGAGATAAGCCCTAACATTCTGGTATTACTCTGACTCTTCCAATTTATACACACACACATGTACACACACAGAGTATTATTTTATTTAACAGGATATCCCTTATATATAATTGTATAACCTTTACCACTTGAAATGCATCACCTCTTATAGCTGGGAGTTACTTCAAAATACTCCAGTGGTGTTGGTGGGGGAGAGTATGAAATGATACTGGCTTTGGGGATGCTGAAGCTGTTGGTGGTGACATGGAGGTTTAATATTATCTTCTCTAATGTTTTTACATTTGAAATTTTTCAAAATAATGAGTTTTTTTTAAATAGGGAGGAAATACATCATTATGGGTTGAATTGTGTCCTTCCAAAATTCATATGTTGACATCCTACACCCTCAGTACCTTAAATGTGACCTAACTTGGAGACAGGATTTTTTTTTTTTTTTGCAGAGGGAAATATAGACTTTATTTTATAATAACTTTAAATGAAGTATAATCTATAAAAATATTGAATCAGGTGTGTTGTACACCTGAAATTAATATAACATTGTAAATCAACTAACTATACCTCAATAAAAAAAAAAATTATTAGAAAAATATAGGAGTTTCTTGTAGAATTAAAGATGATGAACAACCAACTCTCAGAAAGGACAAGAACAGGGCTGAGATTTTGGGACTCTCCGCAGCAAAAGCCTGAGGACCCCCTCTCTAGGGGCTGCCATGAAGGGTTCCAAAGTTGCTGCACATGTGCATGACTCCAATCACATTTTTTCAAATTCTCAGGAACGAAAGTATGATTGGCTGTTACCAAGGAGTTTCAATCCTTGCTGCAATCAAGAAGAAAGGTTCTTTGCAGAGGTCATCAGTGTAAAATCAGGTCATTAGGGTGGGCCCTAATCCAATATGACTGGTGCCCTTAGAAAACAAGGAAATGAGGACCCAGACATGCACAGAGGGCGGATGAGAGAAGCCGTGGGAGAAGACTGATTTATAAGCCAAGGAGAGAGACCTGGAACAGACCCTCACAGTCCTCAGAAGGCACCAACCTGCCAATGCCCGGACTGAGGGCTTCTAGCATCCAGCGCCGGGAGACAAAGTACCAGTCGGTGGTACTTTGTTACCGCAGCCCCAGAAAGCTAATACACACGTCACAGACGTCTTTCCACAGATCTCACTGTAGTGGCTGCATCATGGAAAAGCTTTTCACTCCCAGCAAAGTCAACCCTGGCTCTGGAGCAGAAGCTCCTTGCATGCAATGTCACCATCACATCTTCTCGTGGAATTTTTGCTAAAGGAAAACTGAGGTGGAGAATGCCTTTTCAGAATGAGGTAACAGAAGATGCTGACACAAACGTTAAAAAGTATAATTTTTTCACTCCACCTGTCTGTACTGAATGTTAAGTTGGTAATGAGGGGTGCCAGGTACAAAAGGAATCATCTCTTATCCTGTTCTCAACGAAAACACCATAGACCAACAGAAGGACTTTGAGTAGAAGGTAAAGGGTCAGGAAATCACCGCCTTGTTTCATCCCTCATCGCTCTGTACCTCTGCCTCCCTCGTACAGGCACAGCCCCCAGCAGGGTGCTGGATGTGATAAAGGTGCTCACCCTCACCAGCACAAGGCTGGCCTCCCTGGCACGACGCCCACGACCCGGGCTTTGGTGGAAGTGCCACCCACTGCTGGTTTTCATTATAAATATCTCTTTTTTTTTTTTAACAAAAACAATACTTATCACGGAAAAAAACCCCACACATAGTAAAACAGAAGAAAAAAATACCCATAACACATCCCAAACTAGAGAAATAAATATTAAAATTTTGGTATACATACTTACAACAGTTTTATGCACAAATATGTACTTTTACTTTTTACGAAAGTGGTTGCACATCATAATACTGCTTTTTTTTATTCCATATACCATGTTGAATTGTAACAATACTATTTACGATACTGCAGGTCATTCCAGCACATAAATGGGCCACAATTTATTGCCCAATTCTCTATCGCTGGACCTTACAATGAGGTCTAACTTTCTTCTCTGTGACAAATTACAATTCCACAAACTTCTCTGTAGGTAGATCTCAGCATAAATTTGTAATGATTTCCTTAAAATAAACTCCTAGAAGAGGAGTTGCTGAACTTAAGCGTACTTAACATTAATTTTTAAGGCTTTTGAGAAATACTGCCAGCTCACTATCGAAAAAAAATTGTTATCAATTTGTTTTCCTTCAGCAATGTGTGAGCTGTCTTCTTTCTTATTAGCACTCTCTAAAAATCATCTTTTTTTCATAACCAATTTCATAGACAAAAAAACTCAAAAAATGAAAACCAGTAATTTTTTTTAATTTTAATTCATTACACATGTCCCTGTATACTATGGGGCTAAAAAAGGTTAAGAAATTTCCACATCTAGTAACGAGCAGTAAATAAGCCCTAGAGACCTAATGCACAGTATAATGAATATAGACAATAATATTGTACTATAATCTTCAACCTTGCTAAGTGACTAGAACTTAATTATTCCAACCACTAAAAAGAAGGGATAATTATGTAATGTGACAGAGGTGCTAAATCTCACTACAATGGCAATCCTATTACCCTATGTACATGTATCAAATTAACATGCGGTACACCTTTAATTTACAGAATGTTATATGTCAAATATATTTAACAAAAAAGAAGTTTCCATATCCAGTAAAGAAAATTCAAGCAAATAAGACTAAAGGGAGTCCAGAGAGCACGCTCTCTTCATCAGGGTGGAAGCAGCCGTGTGGATAGGGGGGTGGGTGTAGGGCAAGGGACAAGGTGGCCCCAGCGATGGAAGGAAAGCTACACACAGCCCTGGCTGGGAGGGGAGGGATGACCAGGAGAACCAACTGGATTCAGAAAGCTCACGAAGAAGCCATAGCTCTCTCCTAAAAGGTCCAAGGACAAAGAGACAATGGGAAACAATGCCCGAGGTGCCCACACCCTCCTCATGCCAGAGGGAGCGTCTACCTGGACCCGATCCTACTGCCTGCTCTGCCCCCAGGACCCACTGGATAAGGGCAGGACTGTCCACCTTTGCCACGCTCGCCAAGCAAGGTCCTGTGTCTGATCTGAACCCAGCATCTAAGCTGAAGAGGAAAGCAGAAAGCAGCTCTTGGCTTTCCCACGTTCCTCCTCAACTTCTCCATCTACTTCCGGTACAGCAGTCACACCAGTCACAGCCATTGACATGAATCATAGAAGCAGGGCCATTTCACCTCCGGACCAAGGGGGAGCCTTACAGTTTACAAAGTGCTACCACACTCATCATCTCTCACTCTCCCAGCTCTGCCCTGCTCCCAAGGCAGGCTGGTCGCTGTGATTCTTGTTTTACACGACCCTGGGGCCCAAATCATAATCCATGCAAGTGGAGATGTGAGGACTGAAGTCCAGTGTCCTGGATCCAAACGTCTCTGCCCCTCTGCCTCACTCCCAGGAGGCACGCAGAACGGCACTGCCCTAGACGATTCGTGATCACAGCACACACGCACACGCGCGCACACACACAGAGATGCTCACCTGGCAAGGCCTTCTGCCTAAAAGGAATTAGATGCAATTCACTCTGAACTGAAAGAGAACAAGTTAGACCACAAAGTCTTCCTGGGTAAAATCCCCAGAAAGAAATCCTGATTCATAAACAAAGCCTGAACAACAAAGGGTAAGGATTTGTCCTGCAAATGGTGTGGAAGTTTCACTCAAGTGTTTAAATATCTCTCAGAAGTCCCCTCATCAGAAACTGTTAAATATACATCATGTATAAAACAAAAACTAAAATGTTGCTTTATTGATCCATGTCAGAAGCCTTCTGGTCGACCTGCCATTTCTCAGCAGATACTGGCTGGTATATCAGGTTTTTATCTCTTGCAGAATGGAACCTTACAAACCAAAGATCAACGAGTATGAAATTAAACCACTTTCCTGAGTCTGCTTTACCTTTATTCACACTCATATTCCACGTACATTCTCGGCCTATCTCAGAGAACCTCTAAGTTTCTGGATATGTAATCTCCATTTGGGGAAATTCGAACGTTGTTCTAAGAATTCCTGGGAAAAAAATAGCCAATAGACATCGATATCTAACTTCAGGTTGGTAGCACGTACTTATCTCACACTAGGCCGCAGCTCTACCTACTAATGCCTGTTACTCTCTTTCAAAACTTAATCGCTGTTTTTAGTTCAAATATCTATGCAAAGCAGCAGACAAGAACATGACAATATAGTTCTCTTTTCCAGCTAAAATGAATTTCACTAGTGCCAATTATTTTCAGGAAAGAAATGCATCTCCAAAGGATACTTGAAAGAGGGGGACAAAATTGTACAAGAAAGTCACATCTCCAGGCAAATCCTTTACAGCATCTGAGCCTTGGCAAATGAAACTCTGGAGAGACAAATGCATTTATCAGGAATCTGCTTCATTAATCTGAAAGGGAAAATTATGGTAAGGGATAAGCCACCAGTAATTAATATTTATTGTATCCCCACTGGGTAAATGACACTGCAGTCACCATTTTACAGAACAGAGAACACAATTCCTGCACACAGACTGCTTACAATGTAATCCTCCAGGTGCTCAAATACGAGCTAGCATAGTGATATATAATATACAGTGCTTTACAAAAGAGCTAACACCCCTCACAGGTGCCTGCATTGGAAATTGCTTTTGCGTGATGGAAATGAACTGCCCTGGACCCATTCCTATGCCTTCTCCACTCTTCCTCATGACTCTGGCATCCAGTTTTTAAGGAAGTATAAGAGTGTGTAGTCCATGACCACTATTCACATGAATAAACATGCAAAGGGAATTTATTATAATGATTTCCATACATGTCCATCTCCAGGGCCCAGCCTACTGAGAGAATCAATCAGTTAATCCACGACCACACACACTGTGAGAAGGGCCCACAGGATCTTAATTCATCAAAAGACTCTATTCACAGGAGATGCCTGACAAACGCTGGATGGATGGGTAGATGGATGGATGGATGGGTGGATGGGTGGATGGGTGGATGGGTGGATGGGTGGATGGGTGGATGGATGGATGGGTGGATGGGTGGATGGGTGGATGGGTGGATGGGTGGATGGGTGGATGGGTGGAGGAGGAAGAAGGAAGAGAGGGCAGTGAAAGGAAGGGGATGAAGCGGGGTGGGGGGGAGGGAGAAAAGGTAGAAGGAGAGGGGAGGAGGGGAGACTACCGAGAAAGCAAGGGGGGAAGGAAGGACACAGCTCCAAAGTTTCGGGAAGTGTAGACAAGCTGGCAAGGTCCTCTAGCAAGTCCAAGAACTCCCTTCCAATGCCCCTAGTCTGGAGCTGCTACTTCCACTCAAGGAATTAATGATATTTCTTCCTGTAGCCTGTGACCTTAGACCTTCAGCCTTAACTGTTAGTCCTCCCTGGAGGACAGAGGGAATGGGATGTTTTAACTGCACATGAGACATCTCCAGGCACACAACAACCTCACGTTTCTTACAGCCTCTATTAATCTGTATGTTCCTAGGAAAAACAAAGCCCTACCTGAATGGGCTCTAGGCTCGACCATGGAATATCTGCTTCCTGATTGTCTTTTTTGTCTTTTTTGTAGTACAGTTGATTTACAGTATTTCAGGTGTACAGCAAAGTGATTCAGTTATACATACATATATATTCTTTTTCAGATTCTTTTCCATTATAGGTCATTACAAGCTACTGAATGTAGTTCCCTGTGCTATACAGTAGGTCTTTGTTGTTTATCTATTTTATATATAGTAGTATATATAATGGTGTATCTGTTAATTCCAAATCCCTAATTTATCCTTCCCCCCTGCCGCCTTTTCCCCGTTGGCAACCATAATTTGTTTTCTATGTCTGCGAGTCTATTTCTGTTTTGTAAATAAGTTCACTTGTATCACTTTTTTAGATTTCACATATAAGTGATATCATATGGTATTTGTCTTTCTCTGTCTGACTTCCTTCAGTTAGTATGATAATCTCTAGGTCCATCCACGTTGCTGCAAATTACATTATTTCATCCTTTCTATGGCTAAGTAATATTCCATTGTATATATAGGTACCACATCTTCTTTATCCATTCATCTGTTAATGGACATTTAGGTTGCTTCCATGTCCTGGCTGTAGTGAACAATGCTGCTATGAACACTGGGTTGCATGTACCTTTTCAAATTATAGTTTTCGTCTTTTCTGGATATACGCCCAGGAGTGGGATTGCCAGATCATATGGTAACTCTACTTTTAGTTTTCTAAGGAACCTCCACACTGTTCTCCATAGTGGCTGCACCAATTTACATTCCCACCAAAAGTGCATCTCCTGGTTAAGTCTTACTCTTTCTTCAGACTCAGCTTAGACGTTACTTTCAGCAGGCAGCCTTCCACCATCTCCCAAAAAGGTCACGATCCCCATCACCCATAGAACACATCATGGTTGTAATTAAGCGATGTGTTATGCTATTACTTGGTTCCTCTCTCTCACCCTTATGAGCCTCTGAGCTCCACGAGGACAAGGACCATGGCTCTTTTGTTCACTGTTGCTTCTCTAGCATCTAGGACAAGGCCTGGGAAACTGCAGGCAAAAAATACTAGTGGAAAGAATGAGTGAACGAATAGATGAAGGGGAGCACCCAGGCATCTCTTAAGAGCTGGGAACAGCCGTTCTCCTCCCTTCAGGCATGAAAAAAGACAGGGCAACCTGAGACACATCCACATGAATAAAAGGCCCAAACACCATCTGAGTGACAGCCATGGGCTTTCAAAATTGACAAGGTAAGGAGGCACCATGCCAGTTCTGGGGACGAATAGGAGCAGGTTAACTGTTTCCCTGCCACATCTCGTCGGGAAACTGCAGTGGTCACGTGCCTCCCAGGTATGGCTGATCGTGGTCATAGAGAGTGTTTAGCAGCAAAGAGCGTAAATGGACCCACGCGAGTTCAAGGAGAAGGGGATCCCTTCATGGATATGGGACGGAGGTGCCTAGCGTCTCCTAGAAAGGACCACTCTCTGTCCTGCAGTGATGCCACGGTCTCTCTTCTCCATCCCTCCAGCCTCTGTGGTCTCTGATGTCGGTACTTCTCTCTCTCCTTTTACTCCCCTGAAAACTTCTTGCACTTGGACAAATCTCAACAGAGGCCCTGGAGCCACATCGACCCCATCTCACAGGTCTGACTTCAAATTTGAGAGAAAGTGAATATGACGGGCTGGTCATGGGTCGGATGCCTGCCCTGGTCCAGTCAGCTGACACCAGGGATGTGAAGAATGGTGTCATGTGATACCACAGCCCTGCACACACAGACCAACCCCTTCAGGATGGGGTCTCCCCTCAACCCACTTCTCTTTGACTGTGATTTTAACCTGATACAGGATTCTGACATGCATGAGATACAAGGATGCACACTCTTTACAAATAACTTAAAAACTCACTTCACAGGAAGACGTATGTCTCAGCTGGAACATCAGTCAACGCTTTCATCCAAAACACTTAGTTCAGTGGTGAGGTGTTTCCCTAAACATGAATGCCACGCTCACACAGCCTCCTGTCCGAGGGTTCTAGAAGTTTACTAACTTCTTATAAATGTGTATGATAAACACCCAACTCTAACTGAGCTCAAACCCCCCCACCACTCTCTTATCTGTGATACCACCTCATAACGCAAGGTCAATAGGGTCCCACAGGCTAAAGGGAGCTTAAGAAGAGAAAGGGGCCCAATCCCCTGTCCTCTCTCAGCTCACACCTCTCCTAAGACTTTCCAACGTCTAGACGACAACCCCCAAGCTGTGTTACCTATTAGGTTCACGGGTCCAATGCCGCCCTTAACTTTGTGGAAATTAAAATTAGCACCAAGGAGCTCTGGGTTTTTTGACATTAGCCAACACTCCCTCAAGAGCCCTCTGGAGTTTCCCCTATGCAGCTGTGATGAAAACAGTTCTCTTTTTCATGGGAATAAATTCTTCTCTTCCCATCACCCAACCTGAGAAAAAGAAAATGTCTGGCCCTGGCAATGACCTTGGAAAGTACAGGATCTGAAAACAGAACTAGGTGTAATTCTCACAGGTGGCTTGTGTATCATGCCCCTGTCTTCTCGAGAATATTCCACCTCCTCGGCCAGCCCTGCACTCCTTGACTTTCTCTAGGTTACATCTTACCTGGAAATCCTTTCCTCCTCTTCCCTCATGGTCAAGTCCTACTAGGCTTCCAACGCCCAGCTCCTGAAGTTCCGCGCATCTCCCAGGCAGAAGTCACCAGTCACCACACCCCCAGCCCCTCGAACCCCCCATGAGTGCTCACCTTTTTTCTTTAAAGTTCTTGAGGTCCGGGGAGCAGCCCCACGCCCGTGTGCCCCTAGCACCTGGCTGGGAATACCAGTTTTCAATGATGTTCTCACTAGATGCATTCCCAGGCTTTGGGCCATTGTTTCAGGTTCCAGGTTTGTTCCTTCCCAGTGAAAATGCTCTGCTTCCATTGTTATATTTGTGTCAGTAGTTGGGGCTGCCTAACTTGGGCTAAGTCGGGCATTTACAGAAGAAAAAATGCATTTTCTCCTTCAATTCAGAAAATACTTAAAAATGACTATTCCCCCTTAGGCCCACCTGTGTTCCGTTAATTCACCAGCTTTAACCTAACCTTTTAGAAAATGTATACTATTAGCGACTCTTCCAGATACTGTCTCCTGTTTCCCAAATGCAAAATAAACACAGGCTGTAATTCTTTCCACAACTACAATGTAAATACATATTTCACCCCAGGGATAAATTGGCTTTATTTTCATGTAAATTTAGTAGCAATAAAAGGTAACCCTTGGGCGTGAGGAAATATTCATGTTTCTGACTGTGTGTGTTACCTTCCACCCCACTCCAAAGCATCAAAAAACAAAGAACTGGGAATTCCCCGGTGGTCCAGCGGTTAGGGCTCGGCACTTCTACTGCTGGGGACCCTGGTTTGATCCCTGGTCAGGGAACTAAGATCCCACAAGCAGAGCAGCATGGCCAAACAAACAAATAAAAACTACTTATCTAAAGTAGAGCCATTCCTCTAGTAAAAGTTTAAAGTATTGCTTCAAACTGACATACATGCTAGATTTTAATAGAGCTGCATTTATTTGGGGAACAATTTCCTCAGCTTTGAGATTGGCTAATCTGAAGAACAATGACCATTTTTACCCTCTCCGGTGCTGCCCCCTGCTGACAAAAGGATGCACACCCTTGCCAGACACTGCCCCCCACCCCCGAAAATGGCAGCTGCAACAAAATAAGCCCGATATCACTTATACGCGGAATCTAAAATATGACACAATGACAAACCCACAGCCAACATCTTTCTCAATGGTGAAAAACTGAAACCATTTCCACTAAGATCAGGAACAAGACAAGGTTGCCCACTCTCACCACTATTATTCAACATAGTTTTGGAAGTTTTAGCCACAGCACTCAAGAAGAAAAAAAAATAAAAGGAATCCAAATCGGAAAAGAAGAAGTAAAGCTGTCACTGTTTACAGATGACATGATACTATACATAGAGAATCCTAAAGATGTTCCGAGAAAACTACTAGAACTAATCAATGAACTTGGTAGAGTAGCAGGATACAAAATTAACACACAGAAATTTCTTGCATTCCTATACACTAATGATGAAAAATCTGAACGAGAAATTAAGGAAACACTCCCATTTACCACTGCAACAAAAAGAATAAAATACCTAGGAATAAACCTACCTAAGGAGACAAAAGACCTGTATGCAGAAAACTATAAGACACTGATAAAAGAAATTAAAGATGATGCAAGCAGATGGAGAGGTATACCATGGTCTTGGATTGGAAGAATCAACATTGTGAAAATGACTCTACTACCCAAAGCAATCTGCAGATTCAATGCAATCCCTATCAAATTACCACTGGCATTTTTCACAGAACTAGAAAAAAATTCACAATTTGTATGGAAACACAAAAGAACCCAAATAGCCAAAGCAATCTTGAGAAAGAAAAATGGAGCTGGAGGAATCAGGCTCCCGGGCTTCAGACTATACTACAAAGCTACAGTAATCAAGACAGTACGGTACGGGCACAAAAACAGAAATATAGATCAATGGAACAGGACAGAAAGCCCAGAGATAAACCCACGCACATATGGTCACCTTATTTTTGATAAAGGAGGCAAGAATATACAATGGAGAAAAGACAGCCTCTTCAATAAGCAGTGCTGGGAAAACTGGACAGCTACCTGTGAAATTAGAACACTCCCTAACACCATACACAAAATAAACTCAAAATGGATTAAAGACCTAAATGTAAGGCCAGACACTATAAAACTCTTAGAGGAAAACATAGGCAGAACACTCTATGACATACAACACAGCAAGATCCTTTTTGACCCACCTCCTAGAGAAATGGAAATAAAAACAAAAATAAACAAATGGGACCTAATGAAACTTCAAAGCTTTTTGCACAGCAAAGGAAACCATAAACAAGATGAAAAGACAACCCTCAGAATGGGAGAAAATATTTGCAAATGAAGCAACTGACAAAGGATTAATCTCCAAAATATACAAGCAGCTCATGCAGCTCAATATCAAAAAAACAAACAACCCAATCCAAAACTGGGCAGAAGACCTAAATAGACATTTCTCCAAGGAAGACATACAGATTGCCAACAAACACATGAAAAGCTGCTCAACATCACTAATCATTAGAGAAATGCAAATCAAAGTACAATGAGGTATCACCTCACACCGGTCAGAATGGCCAGCATCTAAAAATCTACGAACAATAAATGCTGGAGAAGGTGTGGAGAAAAGGGAACCCTCTTGCACTGTTGGTGGGAATGTAAATTGATACAGCCACTGTGGAGAACAGTATGGAGGTTCCTTAAAACACTAAAAATAGAACTACCATACAACCCAGCAATCCCACTACTGGGCATATACCCTGAGAAAACCATAATTCAAAAAGAGTCATGTACCACAATGTTCATTGCAGCTCTATTTACAACAGCCATGACATGGAATCAACCTAAATGTCCATCGACAGATGAATGGATAAAGAAGATTTGGCACATACATGTAATGGAATATTACTCAGCCATAAAAAGAAACGAAACTGAGTTATTTGTAGTGAGGTGGAAGGACCTAGAGACTGTCATACAGAGTGAAGTAAGTCAGAAAGAGAAAAACAAGTACTGTATGCTAACACATATATATGGAATCTAAAAAAAAAAAATGGTTCTGAAGAACCTAGGGGCAGGACAGGAATAAAGATGCAGACGTAGAGAATGGACTTGAGGACACAGGGAGGGGGAAGGGTAAGCTGGGACAAAGTGAGAGAGTGGCATGGACATATATACACTACCAAATGTAAAATAGATAGCTAGTGGGAAGCAGCTGCATAGCACAGGGAGATCAGCTCGGTGCTCTGTGTCCACCTAGAGGGGTGGGATAGGGAGGGTGGGAGGGAGATGCAAGAGGGAGGAGATATGGGGATATATGTATATGTATAGCTGATTCACTTTGTTATATGGCAGGAACTAACACACCATTGTGGAGCAATTATACTCCAATAAAGATGTTAAAAAAAAATACGACACAAATGAACATATCTACAAAACAGAAACCGACTCACAGACAGAGAACAGAGTTGTGGTTGCCAAGTAGGAGGGGGTTGGGGGAAGGATGAAGTGAGAATTTGGGGTTAGCAGATGTAAGCTTTTATATATGGAATGGATAAACAACAAGGTCGTACTGTGTAGCACAAGGAACTATATTCAATATCCTATGATAAACCATAATGGAAAAGAATATTAAAAAAGAATGTATATATGTGTATAACTGAATCACTTTGCTGTACAGCAGAGATTAACAACATGTAAATCAACTATACTTCAATTTAAAACAAAAAACAAATAATACTGATGAACAAAAAATAATAATAATAAGCCCACTGGCCTACTGGGTACCAAGCCCCACGGAGAAGAAGAAAGGGGCAAGAGACACAGCTCCTTCAGGATTCTAAGAATGAACAGAGAAGACAAAACATGTACATACAAAGCCATCAAAACAGTATAAAACTACACTGTTAAGTTATAGAGTAAGGGCTGTCCAGATGAACAAGATTCTGGGAAGGGTGAGGCCGATGAAGACAAAGGCCCCATATAGACTAGTGGTTCCCAATCTTTCACGCTAAGGAACCCCATCTCACTCTGCATGGACTTCCTGAACATAAGGAAACCAGAGTATGCAGCAAATGTTCATCTACATCCAGCCAAGAGCAAAGAAACATAGATAAGTGCTTGGCTTCAGTTAGGGGATTTTACAATGATGAAAATAGCTCACAGATCCCCTAAGAGAGAAGGTTCTAGAATCCATGAACCCTAAGATGCTTTCTCAGTGGGCTTCTCAGGAGGTCTGGTGCCTACAAAATGGATTCAGTGACAGGGTTATTTATGCCTGCGAGCATTTTGCTCCTGAGGAAAGAGTCCTTAGCTTCCATGAGACTCTCAAAGGCACTTGTGGCCAATAGTAAATCAGTCAAAAAAACAAACAAAACTAAAATCTGTAGGCCTATGATGTCAGGCTAAGAACTCCCGGTTCAGATAACATGAAGGGTGCAGAGAGCAATTCCAGGGGAGACGCCATGCTCTCCGGTTCCTATCCTGAGAGGCATCCATTCAGATTTAAATTGAAGAAAAAATATCTATTCTTCTTTTTTTTAAGTAAAAAAGAAATGTATCTTTGCCTTTATTTGTTTTTCTCAAAATAAAAAAAAAAATATATCTATTCTTCCTTTCCAAACTAACTCCACCAAACTCTTAATACCCCACATCACTTCCCTTCAACAATTTGCTTACTAAAAATTGGCACTTGCCATCTCTGCCTCTACAAGGATTAAGTCACAAGCCACTGCAGCCTCTGACCTTCAACACACCCTGAAAGGAGTTCAGAGTGGAGAACAGGAATAAGGCCCTCTGTATGCTGGGAAAAACTGGCAGAACAGGTCTTCAGATAGATATTTTCAGGGGAAGATTTTACGAGCCCAATTCTGGCATCTAAACCTAGAAAAGCACTAAAATCATTAATGGCAACATCTGCTCCTCGTGCCTAGCAGCAACCTTCTGCCACAATGGGTGCTTGATTGCACGTACCCACCCTTCACTAAAATTATATATAATACTGACCTTCCCCCCTACCTCTTTGGAGCAGTTCCTCAGAGCTATCTGAAATGTTGTCTTCCAGGCTACAGTCCTCATTTTGCCCCAAATAAAACTTAACTCACAACTCTCACGTCGTGCATTTTTTTTCAGTCAACAAATTTTAAAGATAGAAAAAAAAAAAAAATGGCAACCACAACAGACCATAACTCTTAACCATTTATCCTGTGTGGTCAGTTCTCCTTGGCAAACAGGTCAGCCTCTGTTTACAGGGCTGGTTTGAGAAACAGGAGTTTATCATCTGACACTTGCTATGTCACAACCTATAGAAACTGATCAGCTGAAGAGCCTGCAGGCACTAATCTGAGCTCAGGGCGGGGAAAGTTAATAATACGTAAGTAAAAAGTGGAGAGCGCGTACAAGTTCCTACCCAGTGAATCTGCTTATTGGTGGAGAAAGCGCCTTCCCCAACGCATCCACCCTGGGAAGCAGCAGAACTAATTAGGGTCTAAGCGTACAGACTCAGGACCACTTACTAAGTGTGACCTTGGATATGTGGTTTACTTGTTTCTGGGTCTCAGTTTCCTCACCTGTAAAATGGGGCTCATAACAGTTCTCATGGCAGAGGCATGTGTGAGGGGTGAATTAGTCCATAACCTGACACAGCATCACACAAGTGTTTGCAGCTGCTTCTGTTTCCACTCCTGCTATAACTACCACGACTGTTATTCTGCAGGTTAAATTAGATTATGTGTAACAAGCTGAAAACAGTGATAGGCAAATAGGAAACCCTGAACACATCAGCAACCATGGTGATGGTGAGCACCAGTGGCAAATAAACACAGATGTGGAATCTTTCTATCCTGTGGTTTTCACCAGACCATCATGAAACCTGTTTCAGAAGCAATGCGGTCAATGTCAAACACATTACACATCTCTTGCAGAACCGTTTCCTTCCCTACTGGAGTTGACTTCCCTGTTCTTAAAAAATAACCTCACCAAATCAACTGCCGTCGGGTCCCATTATTCACAGTAGTTACATTCTACGAAGTGGCCGTGGATGCTTGATGATGGAATACTGTACCGTCGCTGCTAAGGGAAGTACAACGTGAGGGTCCCGGGAGCCTGCAGTGACATTCTGGTCCACCGCTAGGTTTGTCTGCCAAGGTCCTTGTAAAACAAGCTAGTTTCATTAGCATCAAAGCCTAGTTTTTCCATGTAATCCTTTTCTTGTAGAACACTTAGCAGGTATAGTTGATTCTCATTATTTGCAGTAATATGCTCTACAGAGTCACCATGAACAGTGAATTAGCAAATGCTGAGCCGTTAGTCCTAGGACGTGTGCGTGTGTGTGTCTGTGTGTGTGCGTGCGCACGTGCGCGCACATATATATCTCACACAGATTATCTCTTATCTTATGCTGACAAAAACTCAGTCTGGTAGATTCTATTTTCTTTATTTTACAAAGGAGAAAACGAGGTTCAGAAAGTCGCCTGGGGCCGTCCCACCAACTGGTACCAGAGCTGGGATTCAAACCCCATCCAACTAATCGCAGATGTGGAGCCTCCAGCACAAATCGCCCCTCCCGTCTCCATCCTCTGGTCACCTGTACCACAGCGCTCACGGAGGGCAGAGCATCACCTTGCTGGACCTCAGCTGAGAACGTGTGCATTGGGTGACAATTTTTTGATGTTCTGCATGTGTCTGCAAATGACCGCAAAGGCACCGTATCCATTTTGGAGTTTCGTATACATTTTAGCAAGGAGGAGAATTCGCGAATACAGAATCCGTGAATAATGCAGATCAATTGTATGTTTTTCAATTACTAATATATTTTGAAAGCCTAGAGGATAGACTGCATTTTTTAAATTATTCCTCAGTCCCCTGATCTTTAGAACCTGTCCAACTTACAAATTTAACATTTTTCACGACATATCACCTTTTGAGATACATGAGCCAGCCAGCACTAGGCAAGAAGGGTTTACCATTTTCCTGACCCTGGGTAACATGACCAAAACTGTCTTTGGCTTTCAGCCCCATGACAATGTTGCCCACTATGCTTTTTAAAAGTCGGTCACCATCTCACAAATCCACAAATTTAGCTGCTTTTCCATCTTTTCCAAAGTTTCATCACACACTAAAGATGTTACTTTTGCATTTTCCAGAGTGGCCTGACATACAGATCGTCAGATTTCCTCTTCCTCTTTTTGGATATACCACATTTTTGCTTCATGAACATTGAACTCACAGCCAACAGCACTATAACTCACACCTGAACGAAGCTCACCAAACACATATTTTATCCAGTGGGCACATCACAGCCTTCTTGCACTTAGCAACACTTGATGGCACTTCAGCCCTACACTTGGGGGCCATTTAAAACAGCAAAATCACTGACAAAAGCACAAACATGCCAAAAATGTAGCACTAAACAGACTGTGAGAAGCACATTTGTTTATAACATGAGAGCTGAAACAAAAAGGCAGAAGGTTGCCTTGTCTGACTTCAACTGGGGACCTGCACGTCAAGGGACTCACAATTTTTTGCAGCATGTCCATGAATGATCAGGAAAGCATCCTGAATATTGATTCTCGGGTTATAGATACATTTCAGCAGGTAGGCAAATTTGCAGAGACAGAACCCATGAAAAATGAGGCTCAACTGTATTTTTTTGGTCTTTGTTTTTTGGGGTTTTTTGGCCATGCCGCATGGCATGCGGGATCTTAGTTCCCCCACCAGGGATCGAACCCGCACCCCCCTGCAGTGGAAGCACAGAGTCTTAACTACTGGACCGCCAGGGAAGTCCCTCAACTACATGTTGTTAAAGTATTAAAATATTTTAAAAGCCTAGAGCTATCAAACTAATACAAATAAACTCAAAATCAAAAAGGAAATGTATATTCACTTTGCTGTACAGCAGAAACACAACATTGTAAATCAACTATTCTCCAATAAAAATTAATTTTAAAAAAAGGAGAAAAAGAGGAAAAGTATAGTGTCATGTGCAAGCACATGTGTGTGTGTGTGTGTGTGTGTGTGTGTGTGTGTGTGTGTGGTTCCATGAAACCACTGTGGTCTATCCCTTTTTCAGGCAAATGTAGGCGGCTGATTACTGAGAAGAGACACTTGTTATTGGGCACTATCCCCACTTCAAAACAGAAGGCTTAAGTTGACTCAATTATTTTAAAGTCCTGTGATGAATAGTAAATTGGAATAATCATGACCATTGCAGTTATTCAAGTTCAGAAAAATATGCTCCCAGACATGCCCCTTCACCTTTAAAGGTATTGATTTTGATGTAGAATAAACCTTCTCAAATACTCTTTTTTTTTTTTTTTTTTGGTAAATCATTCTCTGGGCAGCCTTTACACAACAGATTTTATTGGATTTCATGGTCCAAATAATCATCTTAGTCCCTAAATGATGTTGACCTACGGATTCCTCTCTGCTACCTTTCAGTGGCGTCACTTTCTTCACAGTTCACAGAGGCAAGGTGTTTTTAAGGCTACTTAAAGTTTCTGGGTAGAAAACCTGGGAACCCATCCTCTTAAATCTTGGCAGGCTTAACCTGGCACTCTCCGGGGCAAGGAGGTACAGCCAGGAATGAACCGGTGAAATCCCTGCCCACGTGAGCGATGTTCCAGGGGAGGAAGATGGACCGTAAGTAAACAAGCAAGTGTGCGGTGTGTCAGGTGTGATGAATACTGTGGAGAAAACTTAGGCAGGCAAAAGAGCAAGAGACGGGGGGCTAGTGGGCTGCAATATTAAATACGTGGGTAACCTAGGAAGGCCTCACGAGACAGCCTTTGAGTAAACACCTCAAGGGAATAAGAGGAAGCCATGCACAGAGCCGAAGGAAGGATGTCCTAGGAAGGAAGGAGAGGTGGGAAGTGTAAATGCCCTGAGGTGGGAGCAGGTCTGGCAGGGCCAACAAACATCAAGGCCAGTGGGACTCGAGTCGGGGAGGGAGAGAGATGGAGAAGGTTTCAAAGGGGTGACGAGGGGGCTGCATGAGTAGGGCCATTTGGACCAGTTGTAACGTCTAGATTCCACTCTGTGTGAGAAGGGGCACATTTTAAGTGGGCTTTTTTAAATTGTCATTTAAAATTTCAATATTCAGAAAAATTTAAAGACTAGAAACCCACATACCCACTAGCAAGATTCAACAACTGCTCACATGTTGCCATATTTGCTTTATCTGCGTGTATGCACATGTTTGTACCTCTCTCACATACCTGTTCTTCCTGAAACGTTTGAAACGTTAACAACTTAACACTTCACCCCTGAATAATTCAGCATGCGTCTCCTAAAAGCCACGACATTCTTCTACTTGTCCACAATACTACCGTCTCCCTTCATAAAATTAAAAATAACTCCCATTAAATTAATTAATACATAGTCCATTGTCAGAGGTCCCCAATCGTCTAAAACATCAAGGTCCGAATAGACAATTTGATTGCTATGTCACAGGAGTCTCTTTAAAACTACAAGGTCTCTGTCCATTTTTTCTATTTCTTGAGGAGACAAGACTTGTGGGTCTCCCAGGAGGTCCCACCTCCTGGATTTGTCTGACTGCGCCCTCCTAGTGTTGTTTAACTGCTTCTCTATCCCCCGTCCTTTCTGCAAACTGGGAAGTAGGTCTAAAGGCTTGATTAGATTAGGATTGGGGAGTACTTCATAAGTGTCGCCGAGAATGTCACGTGGCACCCCATCAGCAGGCACATCGTTTCAAGTTATCCATCGATGAACACTGAGTGACACTAGGGATGAACACTCAAATAAGGTGGGAACCACCAGCTACCTCCCTGAATGTTGTATTTTCACTTTTGCAATTAGCAAGTACTCTTTGGCATCTTACAAATGCACACACAAAACCCACAATTACACCTTACGAATATCCCTTTCCCCAGCACCCTTCACCTAACAGTTCTGGCATTCCTTAATGGTCTTTGCCTACATCTATTATTTCTTTGGGGATGCCAAAACGGTGATTTTCTAACTCTCTCTGTTTTCTACATTTATTTGTTGACATTCTCTCTCCCCACGACCTGCCACTTTTCGTTTTTGCTCTCACTACAGACTCATGGTTACCTTTTCTATTTCGAATGTTATAAATCATCACCACTATTATCTTTCTGACACACACCCATGAGCCTTTGAGCACTTCCATTCAGATACCATATAATGCCCCAAGCTTATTTTGTACTTTCCCTGCTCCAGACTGAATCAGCTGTTTCAGTGTTGGCAGGTCTTGAATAAAGGAGAGACATTACCGGACTTTTTAAAAGATCTCTCCAGGTGTTGGATTGAGAATGGTGCTATGAGTAAGAGCAGAAGCAAGGAGACCAGTAACCAAGCTCTTCTCACTGGCATCCAGGCGAGAAGCTGGTAACAGGGTCACGGGAGTCTGATGCTGGCTATATATATATATATATATATATATTTTTTTTTTTTTTTTTTTTTTTTGCTGGTTATATTTTGATGGATGACACAATGGTGTATTCTTACAATTCTGATGTGGAATATAGGAAAAAAATGGAATAAATGACAAAGATTGACCTCCAGGTTTGGAGTCTGAGCTACTGGAAGGATGCAGTTCCCATGTATTAACTTGGGAAGAGAAAAGAAGACATACAGATGGCCAACAGACACATGAAAAGATGCTCAACACCACTAATTATTAGAGAAATGCAAATCAAAACTACAACGAGGGGGAATTTGCCGGTGGTCCAGTGGTAAGGACTCTGCCCTTCCACTGCAGCAGGCACGGGTTCAATCCCTGGTCAGAGAACTAAGATCCCGCATGCTGCATGGTGCAGCCAAAAAACAACAAGAAAACAAATAAAACTACAACAAGTTATCACCTCACAACAATCCGAATGGCTTTCATTAAAATGTCTACAAACAATAAATGTTGGACAGGGCGTGGAGAAAAGGGAACTCTCCTACACTGTTGGTGGGAATGTACATTGGTAATAGCCACTATGGAGAAAAGTGTGGACGTTCCTTAAAAAACTAAAAATAGAGCTAGCATATGATCCGGCAATCCCACTCCTGGGCGTATATCTGGAGAAAACCATAATACGAAAAGACACATGCACCCCAACGTTCATCGCAGCACTATTTACAATTACCAAGACATGGAAGCAACCAAAATGTCCATCGACAGATGAATGCATATAGAGGATGTGGTACATATATACAATGGAAAGGTGACTCAGCCTTAAAAAAATATAATAATGCCATTTCCAGCAACATGGATGGACCTACAGATGATCATACTAAGTGAAGTAAGTCAGAGAAAGACAAATAGCATATGCTATCACTTATATGTGGAATCTAAAATATGATACAAATGAACTTATTTACAAAACAGAAACACTCAGACTTAGAAAACAATCTTATAGTTACCAAAGGGGAACAGTGCAGGGGGGTGGGGGGAAATAAATTAGGAGTTTGGGATTAATATATACACTCTGATATACATGAAATACATCAACAATAAGGACCTACTGTATAGCACAGGGAACTGTATGCAGTATCTTGTAATAAACTATAATGGAAAAGAATATGAAATAAAAAAAAAATATATATATATGTTTAAAAAAAGAAACGGGAAGAGACAGCAGCAAGTTTTTGCTATTGTTGCTTGTGGGGCATGGGGAAGGGATGTGGAAGACATTCACAACTTCAGTTTTGGCCACATGAACGTAGTTACTCTGAGACAGAGATGACACAACCAAGTGGAAGTCTTAGTCCATCTAAGCAGCTGGACACGTGAGCATGGGGTGGTCAGCAGATGGACGGTTCTGGAAAAGATCACCAAGGGGACAACTGAAGACAGAGAAGAAACTCCAGCATTTTAGAGACTGAGATATACGAAGGAAGTAGCAACAGAGACTAAGAAGAGGGAGCGACCTGTGCAATGGGAGGAAACGCAGGATCGCGTGGTGTCTTGGATGCTCATGGGGGAGACAGTGTTTCAAAGAGGAAGGGACCTGCTGGATCCAGTACCGCTGACCCACCAATGGGATGAGGCCTGGGAGTGACCATGCAATCTACCAACCTGGAGATCCTTGGTGAGCTTGATGAGAACTGTTTTGGTGGAAATTGTGGAGGAAAAGGCCTTAATAAGAAAGGCTTACAAAAGACTGGAAACAAGCTTAAAAGGGAGCAGAAAAGTGACCCACAGTTGGAGACAGTATGGGGTCAAGAGAGGATTTTTTAAGACGGAAAAAGTTACAGCTGATTTGTATGCTGATGGGAACGAAACACAGCAGAATATGCCACTGCAAACAAAGTCCCTTTAACATAAGGATGATTGACTGATTATTTATTTATTTATGGCTGCGTTGGGTCTTCGTTGCTGCGCGCAGGCTTTCTCTAGTTGTGACCAGCGGGGGCTACTCTTCGTTGCGGTGTGTGGGCTTCTCATTGTGGTGGCTTCTCTTGTTGCGGAGCACCGGTCCTAGGTGTGCGGGCTTCAGTAGCTGTGGCACGTGGGCTCTAGAGCGCAGGCTCAGTAGTTGTGGAGCACAGGCTTAGTTGCTCTGTGGCATGTGGGATCTTCCCGGACCAGGGATCGAACCCGTGTCCCCTGCATTGGCAGGCGGATTCTTAACCACTGCGCCACCAGGGAAGCCCTAACATAAGGATTATTTTAAACTGAAGGCAGTTAAGAAGCAAACAGGATACACTCTGTGCCTTCTTCCTTTCTTCCAGGAAGGGCGAGAGGATTCTTAATTCCAGATACTCTAGACCCTTACCAGCCTGAGAAGGCACTAGAGGAATTCACATAACAAACCTCAGTAACTACCCCTAATCATCCATCAGTTTCCTCCATATATTTCCATCTTTCCACAATGTACAGCACTTACAAGCTCAAAGTCCTTTTCCTTTGTCACTTCACAGAAAAAATTTATTTTTCTTAAGATGCTCTACAAGCCCCAGTTCTGACCACTCCTTTGAGTTCCCAGTTATGAGCACTCCCGTGTGTATGCAAGATGCAGGCCTTAAGATCTAAACTTTTGTTTGTTTTTCTCTTGTTAATCTGTCTTTTGTCCATCTAATGGATAGGGCTCCTGCCAGAGCATTTAGGAGGGGAGAAGAAAAATGTTAAGCTTCGCCTCTCCTACAGGAATAATCCAATAGATTGACATTATAGGAGGGAGAATTTCTAGAACTATGTCTAGAGCAAGTGAGAGGGGGTAGCACTGAGCACATGAGTGCAGGGACCAGCCTAAAACAGGGAACATGTTGCTGGAAATGAATTGTCTGAAACAGAGGCAGGTGGGTGGGCAGAGATGGAGGAAGGAGACTGTTGGAAGTTCTCCTTTGGTGGCTTTTATCTTCTCAGGGAAAGAGAAGTAAGGTCATCACCTAAAAGTGAAGATGGGGAAGGAAGTGCTGCAGGTTTGAAGGTTTAACCAAGGTTGGGGGTTTTGCCAGGTGAGTGCAGCCAAGTGAGAAGTGTAAAGAGATTTGAGGGAGGACGCAAGGGCTTGACACACTGAGAGGCCATAGACTCTAAATAGATTAACAAGGAAAAGGCTGGAGGGAGTAATGGCAATTCACAAGGTCAAACCATCATCCCCATCATGGATGGTGTGGATACAGTAGGATGACAGCATGAGATTCAAAGGCAGGTGTTTTAAGGGAAGAGGGAGGCAGAATGATCTGGAAGGGGCAGAGAAACAAGGAGGTCACTTCTCCATCTCCATGTCCTGGGAGGAGGGAAAGAGAGAATCACAGCCACGTGGGAGGGCTGCCGGGGAGAAAAAGGTTCCAGACAGAGAAGGTGAGGAACCATTCAGAAAACAGGTTGAGGATGTAGGGGATTATGTTTGATGACAGACCATGAATCCCAAGAAGCACAATGAAAGGGTTTCAGGAGCTGGGGAACAGGGTCAGAAAGGGAGATACACAGAGTCACATGGGGATGCCAGGCTGGGATGGTCTGGAGTCCTGGGTATCTTGTGATGGCTGCCAACTTCCAGGTTCATGGGTGTGATGGGATTGGATTCAATGGTCTCAAGAAAGTGTTAGGACTTAAAGTTGAGATTAATTATATGTAAAAGTTAAGTAATTGAGAAGCACACCACAAGATGCTCATCATCATTAGTCATAGGGAAATGCAAATCAAAAGCAGAATGAGATACTACTTCACACACACTGGGCTAGCTATAACCACAAAAGTGGAAAATAACAAGTGTTGGTGAGGATGTGGAGAAATTAGAACCCTCATACGTTGCTGGTGAGAAAGTAAAATCAGATAGTCATGGTAGAAAACAGTTTGGCAGTTCCTCAAAAAGTTTAATGTAGAATAACCATATGACCCAGAAATCCCACTTCTAGGTACAGGCCCCAAGAAACTGAAAACTGATTTAAAAAAAAATACACGTACACGCATGTTCACAGCAGCACTACTCACAACAGCCAAAAGTGGAAACAACTCAAATATCCATCAACAGATAAATGGATAAACAAATTGTGGTATATCCACACAATGGAGTATTATTCAGTCATGAAAAGGAGTGAAGTACTAAAACATGCTACAACATGGATAAACCTCAATAACATTATGCAAAGTGAAAGAAGCCAGATGCACAGGTCACACAAGGTTACACATTGTATGATTCCATTTACATGAAATATTCAGAATAGGTAAATCCACAGAACCAAGATTGGTGGTCGCCAGGGGCTAGGAGGAGGGGGTAGTGGGGATTGACCGCTTAATGGGTGTGGGATTTCTTCTTGGGGTGATGAGAAAGTTCTGCAACTAGACAGAGGTGGTGGTTGCACAACATTATGAATACACTAAAAGTCACTGAATTGTTCATTTTAAAACAGTTAATTTAATGTTATGGTAATTTCACTTCAATTTTTAAAAGTTTAAGTGATAATTCACCCATCTCAAGATCAGACTATCACTAATGCTGCACTAAAAATAAACATTTAAAAAGGTATTTAATGTTTAAATTCATGAAGAACAGAGAATACCAAGGCTAAGGAGCAAGATGCCACTGGACTTTGCAACTAGGCTCTCTCCACACCCAAAGCCTTCTAAAAACCTAAACGAAAAACCAAATTGTGTAAGGAATCTCCCAACACACCAGATCCACACTGTGGCTCATTTTCTCATGGTTTCTGGATCACAGGGAACATCAAACAATGGTGACACCTATTTTCCAGCTAGTTATTAGAACATAGCAGCTAATTTAAACTGGGTATTTTGAAAGCCTAGAACATTTTTTTTCATCTACAAGAGAAATGGGAGATGCGAAATCTCACAAGAGAAACCTCTTTGTGAGATGAGTGAGTGACCTGTTATTGTACCACCAGCCTAGTGGTCACTAATGAGCATTTGATTCAAATCAGTAGGCAACATAGGAGAAGCTAAGGTCTCTTCTCTATCACAGTGCAGGGCACGTGGTAGGTGTGTGATTGGTGTCTGTGGGAGGGAGAAACGGAGACAGGGACGGAGTCAAGACAGAACTCAGGTCTGGCCAGGCAACTGCAGAAAAAATAGTTTCAGTGAAGAAGAATTCCCAGACTTGCAACCATCTGCCTTAAAGCTGCTTCTTCAGCACCCCTTGCCCCCCGACCCACAGTCCCACTTGCAAGCACAAAGCAAAGGAGGGAGTTCTGGAGATTTCAACTCAACATGAACATTGTGTGTGACTTTGAACACATCACTGACCTCTCTGAGCCGTGCCCTCTTCACCTGTAAAATGAAGACGTTGAACTAGATTTTTTTTTAATACATTTATTTATTTTATTATTTATTTATTTATTTTGGCTGCGTTGGGTCTTTCGTTCCTGCACGCGGGCTTTCTGTAGTTGCGGCGAGTGGGGCCTACTCTTCACTGCGGTGCGCGGGCTTCTCCTTGCAGTGGCTTATCTTGCTGCGGAGCACGGGCTCTAAGCACGCAGACTTCAGTAGTTGTGGAGAGTGGGCTCTAGAGTGCAGGCTTAGTAGTTGTGGCGCACGGGCCCAGTTGCTCCGTGGCATGTGGAATCCTCCTGGACCAGGGCTCGAACCTGTGTTCCCTCCATTGGCAGGCGGATTCCCAACCACTGAGCCACCAGGGAAGCCCCGTTGAACTAGACTGACTCCAGCAGGGCTCTCAGTTCTCACAAGGATCCATTCTGGGATTTCTTCTGTAAGGCTTGATCTTTAAGAACCCGAAGAAGCTGGACAATTCCTATTCATTGACAAGACAACCATCCCAGGCTAAAGTTCTGTCCTTCCCTCAATAAACTGTCTTTTGAGCATCAGAGAATTGCACTCTTAGCATGGCTTTGGAATGCTAGTGACTGAAGCTTCTGGACAAAACACAGCCATACGTTATGATTCCCAGCCTGTGATTCCAAATGGTTCCACCCAAACTGTTCACCGTTGTAGGTAGGGGAAACTTGCTAAAACGTTGGAGGATCCAAACGTGGCTTCTGAGTCACTCCTGTAATTCTCATGAGGGCAAAAGCCTAATCAGAACCAGATAAGGATGAAGGCAAAGACCAGGGATATCATTTTTCTTTCCTTTTCAGTGAACCATATCCTCATAATCTTTCTCCACTTTTCCATTGGGTTGTTGGCTTTTCTTCACCAGTTTTGAGAAGCTCCTTACACAATTGGGGAATTGGCCTTTATCTAGGTTATGAGTTGTAATTATTTTTCCAGGTTGACTTCTCTTGTAATACTTTTTCAGCCACAAGAAAGTCTTTACTTTATTTTTTAAATAGATGCTACATCTATTGTAGCTTTATTTTTTTTTTAATTTTTATTTATTTATTTATGGCTGTGTTGGGTCTTCGTTTCTGTGCGAGGGCTTTGTCTAGTTGCGGCAAGTGGGGGGGTCACTCTTCATCGCGGTGCACGGGCCTCTCATTATCGCGGCCTCTCTTGTTGCGGAGCACAGGCTCCAGACGCGCAGGCTCAGTAATTGTGGCTCACGGGCCTAGTTGCTCCGCGGCATGTGGGATCTTCCCAGACCAGGGCTCGAACCCGTGTCCCCTGCATTGGCAGGCAGACTCTCAACAACTGCGCCACCAGGGAAGCCCGAAAGTCTTTACTTTTAAGAAGTCAAATGCGTGAATCTCTTTCTGGTTTTGACTTAAGATTTTTTAAGTCATGTTTTAAGAAGCCTTCCCCATTCCAAGGCCAAAAGGAATTCTTGTGTGATTTAAGTACTTTAGTTTCACTTTTTTTTAACACCTAAGTCTTGGCTCCATTTAAAATGCATCCTGGGGGACTTCCCTGGCGGTCCAGTGGTTAAGAATCTGCGCTTCCACTGCAGGGGGCACGAGTTTGATCCGTGGTCAGGGAACTAAGACCCCACATGCCGCATAGCACGGCCAAAGGAAAAAATAAAATAAAATGCACCCTGTAAAGAAGATAAAATAAAATGCATCCTGTATACACACACACACACACACACACACACAATGGACTATTACTCAGCCATTAAAAAGAATGAAATAAGGCCATTTGCAGCAACATGGATGGACAAAGAGCTTATCATACTAAGTGAAGTAAGTCAGAGAAAGACAAATACTATATGATATCACTTACATGTGGAATCCAATATATGACACAAATGAACTTATCTATGAAACGGACTCATAGACACAGAGAACAGACATGTGGTTGCCCAAGCGGAGGGGGCGTGGGGAAGGGATGGATTGGGAGTTTGGGATTAGCACACGTAAGCTACTATCATATAGAGAGTGGATAAACAACAAGGCCCTACTGTATAGCACAGAAAACTATATTCAATATCCTGGGATAAACCATAATGGAAAAGAAAATGAAAAAGAATGCATATATATATAACTGAATCACTTTGCTGTGCAGCAGAAATTAACACATTAATCAACTATACTTCAATAAAATATATTTTAAAAATAAATTAAATTAAGTTAAATTAAATAAAAGCGAATCCTGGCACACCTCCCAGGTAACCCCCAGTTATTGCAAACTGCAGTATTCCAGGTGTAAGCAGCTTGGGCCAGACCAACAGCAGAAGTTTTTGAGACTGAACAGACACAGATCTGAACCAGCTCACCTCCTTACTACCTGAGGCCGGAGGCAAATGATTTAAACCTATCCAGTCCTCAATTTCCTCCTCCATAAAGCAGAGATAACTCTACCTGTCTACCAGGTTTTTCTGGGATTAAATGAGACAACTACAAAAAAGTATTCTGGGGAAAATTCCCTGGCAGTCCGGTGGTTAGGACTCCGCACTTCCACTGCAGGGGGCACGGGTTCGATTCCTGGTTGGGGAACTAGAACCTGCATGCCGTGCGGCCCAATAAGTGGTCAAGACACAGCTGGTTGCCTCCTTCTTAGTTCTTCATTTTCTTTAGTCTGTTTGCCTTTTTGAGTAATTTACAGCGTATCAAAAAATATGCAAATATCATGGAGAGTGCAACTTGTCAACTTTCTTTGTTTTTAACTCATTAAAAAAAAAAAAAGGGGATTTGATCGAGGCTAGAATTAGGCCTCAGGGCTGCTTGTGGATTGATTTAACTACATTAAGTCTGGTCCTTTTAACCACATATATAACAGATTTGAAAGATAATAATATTATGATTATTGTAGGTCCTTTGGGAAGCCAACCAGGTCAGCCCCATCAATCCTGTTGATCAACAAGATGACAGATCAGAGACAGACCATTCATACCAAATTTACTCACAGACTACATACCTCACACCGTGCATTTGCAAGTAACTTAAGATCTACATGCTGCCTCTACAGAGTTTTAGAATAACTTCCAAAACGAAGATTTAAAATGGCAAACAGGGACTTCCCTGATGGCGCAGTGGTTAAGAATCTGCCTGCCAATGCAGGGGACACGGGTTCAAGCCCTGGTCTGGGAAGATACCACATGCCACAGAGCAACTAAGCCCGTGCGTCACAACTACTGAGCCTGCGCTCAAGAGCCGTGAGCCACAACTACTGAGCCCGTGTGCCACAGCTACTGAAGCCCGCGTACCTAGAGCCTGTGCTCTGCAACAAGAGAAGCCACTGCAATGAAAAGCCCACATGCAGCAACGAAAACCCAACACAGCCAAAAATAAATAAATTTATACTAAAAAAAAACAAAACATAAGCTTAAGGACTATCTGGTATCCTACCACATGGGTGTTCCTTTCTTCAGCTAAGCGGAAATTAGTGAGATAAAACTGTAAGCAACGACTAACACAAAAAATTGTAAATTAACTATACTTCAATAAAATAAATTAAAAATTAAAAAATATTTTTTAAACTGTAAGCAATGCAATTACCAAAATTACAAATGATCAATTAGCAGGTGACATTTTTCGATCTCACAAGTAATTAAAGAAATGCAAATGAGTGGAAGAATCAGATGCCCATCTTTTGTCTACTGGGCAAGTTGGCAAGACATTTTAAACATGAAAAAAGTCGGTGTTGGCAAGAGTTCAGGGAAGTGAGCAGTCACACCCACTGCTGGCCAAGGCTGTAAATTAGGATGACTTTTCTCTGGGTCATTTGGCAATAAGTTCCCGGAGCCTTTCAAAGACGATCTGCGTGCGGCGGTACTGGCAAACCCCTGAGTATGTGCTCAACGAGGAACGTGTCCTGAATTACCCCCGAAGAGTCAGGGGCTGATTTACATGTCATATGTATCAAATTCTTATGTCTCCAAATCGCAGATGTTAGGAGCGGCCATCTGCCAATCACTAAATACTGATGGAGGATAAAGATTAAGAGGCCACATGACAGCATTCTCGTAGCCACCTGCAGGCAGAGATGTCACCGAGATGCTTGCAGAGCTGCGAAGGTCCTTAGAACTGGTACCAGTCCCTGGGGTCCGACCCCAAAGCTTTAATTGGAAGATCTGAAAGCCCCAAGCACCCACTGCCCCCTGGTGACCCTTGCAATAAACAGGACATACTCACCCACAAGATGGGCTCTACACAACCAACCGTCTTTCCTGAGTAATAGGCTTACATCATCCAAAGCGGATCCCCCAGCCCAGACAGGAAAGATCAACCACATACGTGTCTAAAGGCCAGATGGTGCAGGAAACACAGCTCTGCTTGTTGGAATTCATTTTCATGTTATCCCCCAAACCTAGGCCAGATGGTCGAGGGTTCCCTGGCTGGCTGGCTGGCATAAGGAACTGGGCATCTGAGACTCATAAACAAGTTACCAAGTGCAGAAGGAGAGAAGGATGGAGAAGGCTCAAGTCCGGTCCACTTGGATCAAGAAAATAAATGTCATGGGAAAAAAAAATACCTGTGTGACCTTTTTGCAAAACAAAACATTTTTGTTTTAAAATAGAAGTGTCATTTTTCACGCTGGAACAGCCTGTTCTTCTAAAGATTTGGCTCTGAAGCAAGGTGAAAAATCTTGTCGTTGAAAAACCATAATGCATCTTTGCAAACCGCAGAGACTGGGATAAAATGCACAGTGGCTTTGAGAGGAAGAAGTGATGTGCAGGGCACATTCTCAGGTTCAAAACTCCCTTTTAGTAAAAGCCAGTCGGCCACAGTATTTAGTACACATCTGAAGCGGGTGGGAGTCTCCAGGACAGAGTTATAAAAGCAGAATTAACAGCAAATAAAAATACAGATGCACTCACCCTGAGGTTCTGACATTTTTCTGACGGCCTCAGAAAAATGTTTGTACGATCATGCATGGCAGGATAAGCCCAGTCTTACACTCTGGAAGGAGTTCACTCTACTTATATTCTAATGTGCATGGATCAAAAGCCTGAGTTTGTATTGGTTCATAGAAGCGAGCACACTAGTTAATTTTACTTCACAAAACCTTGCTGAGCTGAGCTGCCTAAGGCCAAAGTAACAGAGCTAGTCACTACCAACTGAGAAAAACAGATCTTTATGTGATTATGATCTTAAAAGCACCCAGTGCTTAAATGAAAAATTGCATTTCAAAGGTTATATCTATAAGAGGGAAAAAAGAGAACCCAGTATACTCCAGTTCAATCCAACATTGACTGAGCCATCCAAGGTTTACACAGTGGGTATAGGTGCCTTGAGGGATTAAAACATGAGCAAGACAGATTATCATCTGGAACCTCAAAGAACATTCCAGGAGCTTTCAAGCAATCAGACATTATGCGTCACTTTCAATAAACATTCAGGAATTCAGGAAGGAGAAAAAATCATTATCAAGTTGTAGAATTGATCCTTTCAATGAAGCTTTTGCAAGTTTTCGAGAAAGCCGAGGGTGGCTTTCAAACACCCCAGGTTAAGCAAGGAGCAAAGCAGCTCCCCTCCCCCACACTCAGCATATGAGACGTCTGAAAGGCTTCTAATTACCTAAAAATGACACCACCACAGCAGTTTTGCTTTGTTTTTGTGCATGTGTGTGTCTGTGTATCCGTTTGTTTTAAACTCTCAGCCATCCAGACACACCAGATGGTCCAGAAAGTGACAGGGGCTGACTCTGTCCCCAAGAACTCACACAATTTGGATTTCCTGGAAGGTAAGCATGAAACAAGTTTTAGATTCCCTTTCTTGTATCCTCAAAGGGAAGAGAGAAAACAGGTATCGATTTAGTCAATTTCACCAGCTCCCCAATTTCCCTCAGTCCTCCCTATTCACAAACCAACCAAACGCGGCAGAAACGCCTTCGCAATCCCTTCATCACTTTCTGGTCCTGCCTCCCCCTTCCGATGGCATCTGTACCTCCCGTGAACTCCCAGCCAGACTAGGAAAGCTCCTGTCACTACTGTCTCTCTGCCTAAAATAGTTACAATATAAGCAGCCAGACACTGCACTTCCCCCGGCTCTGCTGAAGTTTTCAGCACCACAATCAAGGACCCATTTATTTGTAGGACCCCTGTAGCACAAATAATTTATGCAGAAAATTAAAACGTACAGAGTTTTTTTTTAATTTCTAAACTTAGATGTAATCTAATTAGCAATAAATGTCTGATAATATAGATGACAGCTGCTTATTTATCAGGCTGTTAGTCTGCAACACAATGTGGGTTTAACGAAGGGGGTCAGGTATGGGAATTAAAGAAACCCCAAACCCAGCACCAAATACATGTCTGCCTTTTTGAAATAAGATGATCTCACAAATATGACTATTTCTCCTCCTTTTTTAAAATTTTTATCTTATATTGGAGTATAGTTGATTAACAATGTTGTGTTGGTTTCAGGTATATAGCAAAGTGATTCAGTTATACATACACATGTATCTATTCTTTTTCAAATTATTTTCCCATTTAGGTTATTACAGAATATTGAGCAGAGTTCCCTGGGCTATACAGTAGGTCCTTGTTTGTTATCTATGACTATTTCTCCTTAAAAAGCTCCTCTGGTTCATGAAAAATAACAAGGAATTATGAAGACTTTCTAAGCTTTCCAAGCAAAAAAGTCACTGTAATTAAATTCAGACTCATGAGAAACAATATTGTTCAGATGCATTAAAGAAAATACAGAGAGTTCCGATATATCTGAGTTTTGCCCCTCCCTACGTCAAGGATTCCCAACCTCAAATCTATTGACATTTTAGTCCAGCTAATTGTACAAGACTGTCCTGTTTATTGTAGGATGTTTAGTAGCATCCCTGGCCTCTACCCACGAGATGCCAGTTAGCAAATGTCTCCAGGCACTGTCAAACACCCCAGGGTTGACAACCCCTGCTGTGAATGATCGCTCACAGCTGACCCTCTCCTGGCTAAGGAAGGCCGCCCAGTGTCCAAACTCAGGAGGTGTCAACCTCATCCCTCACCTCTGCCAGCAGTCAATGACCCCTTTTCTCCCCAACTGAAGCATTTTCTCCCATCCTTGCACACATTGCTTCTAGAGAGACTCACAAACCTCACCAGCAATTTCAGGGAATTTACATGGAAACAAGTTGAATGTTCGAAGAAAGGTAAGATCCTTAGCACTTAGTTGGACTTTCCTTCCTCTGCTCTGTGCTGTCTTAAAGCCATGGATTCTTGTGACTGTCTTCCGAGTGTGACAGCAAAACAACAGCTCCAAGTCAAGAGACCCACCTCTATGACCTTGTGCAAACCATTTAACCTCTCTGACCCTCGGGCCCAGGAGAGAAAATGAAGTTGAACCAGCTGATCTCAGAGAATGTTTCCATTTCTCCAATCTAGGGTTTCTGTGAACACTGCAAAAGGTCACAGCTATTTTCTCACATAAAAGGGGGTATATCAAACACACACAAAGGCATGGTCACTTACGCCTTTTCCACAATACAATATATCACAAAGCCAGCAAAGCCAATAACCCTGTGTGACCCCAGACATCTTCCTCAGTATCCTTGCCTCTGAAGGGCAGCAGATGGTGGTGCCCCAAAATATGCCACTTTGGTGTAAGGATTATTATGAGCTGAAGGCAACTGGGAAGAAGCAGATACAAGAAAAACCCTCTGCTCTCCCGTTTTCCAAGAAGGCCATAAATTTACAAAGGTATTCCTCCTCCCCCTCCACCAAGAAGGACAAAGGTTAACCCCCTAAGGCAGCTTTAGACCCTATCCGCCTGGTGACACCAGAGGAACCTACAAAACAAACTTCACTCCCTATCCTTCATCTTCGCCCTGGGAACCCCAAAACTGACTTCCTTTGTCCTGTGATTTCTCCACAAATTTATTGTCCTTTGTTGAAGATGATAAATAAACCAGAATTCTAAGCCACTTCTTTGAGTCATTTTTCCCTGGCTATCTCCCATGTTTACATGAGGTATACATCTTGATATGCTTTTGTTTGTTTTTCTCCCATTAATCTTTTATTACAGGGGTCTCAGCCAAGAACTCAGAGGAGTAGAGAGAAATTTTTCCTCGCTTATACCTTCATCTATAAAATGGAGAGGGGGGTGACGTATGTTAGACAAAAATGACGTAATAGGGAAGAACAAATCTGACTCCATGTTGGATCTGTTTCTTTTACTTTAACCTTTGTATTCTATTGCTTTGGCTACAAGTTAAGAATGTTGCCTACAGCCTGAAATATGCAGGACAGCCCATTCTCAAGGCTCTGACCTTTAAAGGTTTAACATTTTCCCATTCATATAGAGATAAAAAGTTGCAGGACAATGAATAACATTTATCTTGTTGCAGGTTTAACATTGTGACCTGACCTACCTGGACAACTGCAAGAACAAAGGATTCAGACACCAAGAAGTCTGCAGCAACCAACCACAACCCCTCCCCTTTTAGTATAAAAGAAGCCTGAATTCTATCGCAGGGAAGATGGTTCTTTGAGACACTAGTCCACCATCTCTCGGTCTGCTAGCTTTCCGAATAAAGTCACTATTCTTTGCCCCCAACAACTCGTCTCTAAATTTATTGGCCTGTCATGCAGCAAGCAGTACAAGCTTGGACCCAGTAACAAATTGACAGCTATGGTTTTACCCAGCACTCTCAACCTAGACTCCACATACATTCATAGGCTATGGTGTAAAATGGAACAGTAATGATCACTTTTGCACAAATTGTTCCAGATTCTGGGTCCAGGCCCAAGAAGCTGCCTGCAAGGCTGTCTTAGTACATTTATCTACTGATAAAGGCTACCCAGGGCAGTGGCCTCTAGCCACAAGTGGCTACGAGCATGTGGAACGTGGCCAGACCCAGCTGGGACATGTGCAGTGTGTGTAAAACGCTCACTGAATTGCAAAGACTTGATATGGAAAAAAATGTAAGGTATCTCATTATGTTTTCATATTGATCACATGTTGAAATCGTAAAATTTTGAATATATTGAGTTAAATATGTTAAAATTATCTTGACATGTTTCTTATTACCTTTAACATGGCTAAAGAAAAATCTGGATTACATATGTGGCTTCCATTATATTTCTATTGGACCATGATAACCTAACTGCCCCTCCCCCTGACCCCCAAGGCCATACTCAGTTGCAACGAAGCAAGTTGTTTTTTTTTTTTGGCTGCACTGGGTCTTTGTTGCTGCGTGCAGGCTACTCTTCGCTGCGGTGCATGGGTTTCTCACTGCAGTGGCTTCTCTTGTTGCTGAGCACTGGCTCTAGGCAGGCAGGCTTCAGTAGTGTGGCTTGTGGTCTCTAGAGCACAGGCTCAGTAGTTGTGGTGCACGGGCTTAGTTGCTCTGCGGCATGTGCGATCTTCCCGGACCAGGGATCGAACCCTTGTCCCCTGCATTGGTAGGCGGATTCTTAACCACTGCACCACCAGGGAAGTCCCTAAGTAAGCTTTTATTTGATGTTAGAAAACAGGTTTCTTCAAGTGCTCTATACAGTTTGAATCTGGAGTGCAGAAAACTGTCACTCTAAGGCAGATGTCAGTCAGTCTTTTACACCCAAGGCCCTTCCAGAACTAGATCTCATCTGATTCTTCGTGGGGGTTTGTCTGCCAGGCAAACCCTCTGGATCTGATTTTCAGATACGCCGAGAGAGAGCAGAAGACTAAAGCATAGGCACGACTCAGAGAGTGGGGAGTTGATGGGCCAGTCTGGATTCCAGCTTCACATCTGTTATCTATCTGACCTTGGACAAGTTACCCTCTGTGCCTCCAGCACCGCATGTGTAAAATGATGACCATAACGGGGCAGAGCTCACAGAGCTGTTGGTGAAGATGAATGAGTACTCAGCACAGTGCCTGGTACATGGTGAACACTCCAGAAATGATGGCAGAAACCATCGCTCAACCTCCTTTAACAACAGGTAAGAAAATGAAGGGACCAGGAACAGAAGTTGCTTGCTCCAAATCCCACGAATCCAATGCAGCACCTTCAGAAACTTACAAGTGAAAGGTGCACATTTAATACTCTCTGTCTGGGTTCAGTTTGGCCAGAGGGTAAAAGGACAAGAAGCTCTGAGCAGAAAATGATCTTAGAGATTGTCCAACTTCTCACATGAACTTGAATCATGTTGACGACATGGCTTCAGGGGCCACGTACTCTTGTGTAGAAACCACAGATGTTTCTAAAACAGACCATCTCCCCACATTCTCTGCTGTACTTAAATGTCCATCAACAGACGAATGGATAAAGAAGATGTGGTACATATATACAATGGAATATTACTCAGCCATAAAAAAGAATGAAATAATGCCATTTGCAGCAACATGGATGGACCTAGAGATTATCATACTAAGTGAAGTCAGACAAAGAAAGACAAATATCATATGATATCACTCATATGTGGAATCTAATTTTTTAAAAAATGATACAGATGAACTTGGTTTACAAAACAGAGACAGACTCACAGACTTAGAAAACAAACTTATGGTTACTAAAGGAGAAACACGGGGGGAGGGATAAACCAGGAGCTCGGGATTGGCACACACACACACTACTATACATAAGGTAGATAATCAACAAGGACCTAATGTATAGCACAGGGAACTCTACTCAATATTCTGTAATAACCTATATGAGAAAAGAATCTGAAAAGGAATGAACATATGTATATCTGAATCACTTTGCTGTACACCTGAAACTAACACAACATTGTAAACTATACTCCAATAAAATTTTTTTAAAAATAAAAAATTCCTCAATAACAGTCCAGGTCAATGAACTCATGCTGCTCTACCACAAGCAGGCAGCAACATTTCACTTCAAGATGGTTGTACCCTGCTGTCTCCATTACACTCGGGTAAAAGTGAAGCTCATCTCGGGGAGGGGAGAGAAGTTTTAATGACAAGTCTCGGTAAGCCACCCGGCCCAGTGCTGACACCAGCCTGCTGCAGGGCTGATGGGGTCATCAGAGTGTGTGCGTTCCAGCCCCTCCTGGGCATCCTAACAAGGAGAGCTTCAGCCCACAGACCATCAACTCCTGCTAATAACCCTTCTCCCGAAGAGGTGCTTTCCTTCTCCATCCTTCCAACCACCTTCCTTCACTGAAAGCAAATAAGTAGGCAAAACACCACTGCTTACAGGGATAAACAATCATCATAAAATCATGCGGGGTGATGGCAAGAAAAGGCATTTAATGAGCCATATTTTGGAGCAAGTTAAAATTCATAGCTACACCATGAAATTCAATATGCTATAAAAACTTATGGTACACATTTAAATTTTATTTTAAAAAGAAAACTGTACTGATAACAGCGAAGGAAACTTCGAAATTATATGAGTCCCTAAGAAGAAAAGTGTTATCAGAATTATTCAGTTTGTAACGTCCTTTGGCTTTCTCTCTGAAGCTTTTCTGAAATATGCCTACAACAGGGACTGCGTTTCAGGCTTTACCTTCTTAGATTTTAATTCAGCGACAATATAATGCTTTACTGTTCTCTCACCAAAAAAAGAGAAAAACCTCTCAAATGTTCTGTTCTTCCTAAATAAAGATAAGCTTGCTGATATTTTCAGAGCTAGGATGTCTCCAAAGGGGCGGGAGTCAGGGGTTTAGGGCCCCGCCGCCCCAAACTTCTTTCAGGTCCCTGGGTGTTGGGTGTCAGGCATGAGGACCAGCGACCTTCCAGGGTCAAAGGATGGGGACTCTCTAGGTAGAACTAAACCGGTCCACACAAGGCGGCATGGTATCTCTGCAGTGCGGTGATGGGGCTGCTATGGTCCCCGAGTCTCGGAAGTTTCCTACAGTGAACAGCTGCTCTTAGCACCACGTATGTGGAGGAAGGACAGACCAGATGTGAAAAGGTGACCTTGGCCCCATCTGAGAGGGTGGATTCTAGCCTCCTGCTACCCCCCCCACCTTCAACAGCTCTACAGATCCTGGCTTCTCACCTGCCAGAAAACATAATTCCATCACAAGGAAAGAAAAGGAGGAGCTTAGATACCTAAGAGCCATGAATGCCCTCAGTGGTGTGTTATGCCAGGAAATCCGTATCAATTTCTCATGCCACGGGGTTATGATCAGATTATCACTCCCTCTGCTTGTAAGAGCCTAGACCTTACCTGCAGACTGGGAGTAAAGGGCAGGGCTGCAGGCGTGGGGAACACTTTTCAAGCTGCTCTACAAAAACTTCTCTGAATTTGACCAAGAGAGCAGAAGGGGCTCTGGGGCAAGATGCTGCCGCTCCCCTGGTATCCACCCCCCCTCGCCTCCTCCGTCGGCTTCAGCAGGGCATTTGGCTGCCCAGCTGGGGACCGTATTGTCAGCCTCACTTGCATGAGAGGCATGACCAAGCCACCAAGTTCCTGCACATGATTCATGAGCAGAGGCAAAAGGTCTACAGTCTCCATCTCACCATAAAGCCAACTCGGAGCCCAGGCCTCTCCCTTCCCTTCCCACAAGCTGGAAAAAGTAACAACTGGAGAGCCAGCTTGTGCTGATGATCAAAGAGCCACCCGGCCAGCTCCAGTTGGTAGCCTCTGGACCCTCTAAAAGAGAACAAACCTGGACCTTATTTAAACTACGGTATTTGGGGTCTCTGTGTTACAGCCTCCGGGCTTGACTAATACACTCTTCCAGTCTACAAAATGGATTTCCTAAAATCACACATGACTCTGTGAGCATCCCTCCAAATGATTTTTCCTGAATCAATGAGAGTTGTCTATAAACATCAGCTGTCACCCGGATATGATGCTGTCATAGGAAGAAGGCAATGAGGAAGCAGGTTCTGGTGGTCCCGCTCCCAGCTTTCAAGAAAAGCTCCACTGGACCAGTGACCAGCTATAGCCCTTCTTCTCCCAGAGTGGCGCTGCTGGCCTAAGGTCAGCCTGATGGCCTGAGCTTTTCCAGGGAGGGTCAGTGATAGCCAGCCGTCAAGGGACACCACAGCCCAAGCCTGTAACCCTATGACAAAACAGAAGGACACTTTCTCCATGTCACAGAGCCACGCTGAGTCCCTGGCAGAACCAGCAACATCTGTAACCACCTTCCTCCAAACCAAAAGCAGCACCAGCAATCACTGTTGTGTTTCCTCAGGCACTCTGTCCGGTGCTTCATGTGCATAATGGATTTGGTAAAACATGTTATTTTGAAATAATTCTAGACTTACAGAAAAGTTGCAAAAATTGTACAGAGAGTTTCTATATACCTTTCACCAAGCTTCCCCTATGGTTAACACTTTACATAAAAGCAGCACAATTAGCAACGCTAGGAAATTCACACTGATACATGGCTAGCACCTGAATTTTCACACCTGTTTGCATTTCACCAGCTTTCCCATTCAGTTCTTTTTTCCTGGTCCAGGATCCGGGATCCCGTATCGCATTTAGCCATCAGCTCTCTTCACTTCCTCTAACCTGTGATACTTTTGAAAAGTCCAGGCCAGTTATTTTCAAAATGTCCCTCTTGTTTTCTAATAATTACAGTGAGGTTATTAGATGCATTTTTGGCAAGAATACCATTGTGCCTTCTCAATGCATCATATTTGGGGGTTCGGGACATCTTATTACTGGTGATGTTAACCTTGATCACTCGGTCAGGGTGGCGTCTGGTGTGTCACTCTGCTATCAAGTACTATTTTTTCTTTGTAATTATTAAGTCTTTTATGGGGAGATAATTTGAGATTATGGAAATATCCTGTTTCTCATCATACTTTCACTAATTTTAGTATACTTTGATAGTTCTTGCCTGCAACAATGATTATTATGGCGCCTGGTAGTGATCTTCTATTGCTCATTCTTTCTACATTTATTAATTGGAATTCTACGTAAGGAAGAGCTGTTCCTTCTGCCCCATTTGTTTGTTTATTCAGTTATTTATTTACAGCAGCACGAATCATGGATACTTATTTTATTCTAAGGTTGATAGCCCAATACTGTCAACATAATGGATTTTTGGTCCTGATAATTCTGACATTACGCCCATTGTACAGATAAGGAAAATGAGGCAGGAAGAGGTTAAAGACCCTGCCTAAGGTTACTCAGCAAGTCAGGAGCCAAGATGCAAAGCCAGCAGGACTGAGTGACAAGTTCAAGTTCTTCATTAGCAAATGACTCAGCCTCTAGGGTAAACAGAGAGGTTGTCTCAATTAGCAAAAGAGCAAATTGTGATCCACCAACTAGAAATCATACTTTAGGACAGAAGAGCAAAAAAAAAAACTAATAACCAAAAAAAACACACCTTGAAGCTCTTCATCTTAACAAGCAGAATTATTTACCCCAAAATTACTTGCCATTTTCCCAGCAAGCACCCCAACCCCATGGTGGACAGAGCCCACTGAAGGTACTTTATAAGGACTCAGGGCAACTCTACCCACACTCAAAGTGCTGACTGCCAAAGCAATAAACAGCAACATTAGTGATCTAAATGAAGCTTACAAAATGAAGCTATTTCAGAGGTTATTCAACTTTAATAATACTTCACTTTCCCAACTACCTGATCTGCTGTGGTCTGCAATTTATTTGGGCTGTTTAAAGGATCAAGGTTCTCACTTTGTGTGTCTGCTCAGTGGAATGATTCAGATTTTAATTCGAACAAGCAAACTATCCCCAGAGGAGTGTCTTACTGCCTGATGACTTTAACATCTCCACTATCATGCCCAACTTTCCTTCTGGTTTTCTACGTCACTGACGAAATTCATAATAATAATTATTATTGTTTAATCTAAAATGTGTGCAGGGTCTGCTGAATCATTCTCAGCTTTAAGACATCATTCGCTCATGCTTTAAATGAATCAGCATGGGTTTCTATTTTCTTTAAAAATGAATTATGCAAGTGATTTCAGGCAAGGTATTTCAGACTCCTCCTTTCAGATGAACTTTCAAACAAAATCCCCAATCAGACAAGGTACGACAGACGTTGACCCTTTCTGGGGATTCGCTCACCCTCTCTGCACACAAGGATGTGACTGAGGTCTGTACGCGCCAGAGAGGTACCCACTAAACCTGGCCACGTCCCCTGGTCCCTCATCTATAGGGTGCCTTTCCAGAAGCCCACAGTGCTAACTAAATACAGAAGTGATTCTTGTTATGAGCTGAAAGAAAATTAATCAACGTGACTGTAACTTGCCTCGCATGCTTCATTCTCCCACCATCACCCAGTGCTCAGTCCTACATGCTTTTAGCCCTGAAATGGGGGGTGTCTGGGCGAGTGCAGGAACAGCAGCGGCCAGGTGGCTGGAACCCAGGAAAGGGGAGGGTGAAAAAGGTCTGAGAAATGAGGTCACACACAGCCAAGGACCTGGGCATATAGAGCTTGGGGCCACGGATCAGATTTGGGGTTTTACTGTAGGTACAGTGGAAATCCATCACAGCTCTTTAACAGTTGCACGATCTGATATGGCCATGAAAAGATCACTCTGGCTACCATATGGAAAAATACAGGGTGGGGGCCAAGGGCAGGAGAAGGGAGAGTTAAAAGGTAAGATGATGGTGGTTTGGACCAGAGCAGTAATGGTGGAGGTGGTGAGATATGGTTTGTCTGAATTTAGAACCAAAAACCGCCTCGAGGACATAGGCACTGAGGACTCTATAAGAAATTATTTAAGAATCGGAAAATATTTAAGAAGTAGAATACAGATGCTGGGCCATGATATCATGATGCATTAATAAACTTATCTTTTTGTATAAAGAACATCACACAGGGCATTATGCTAAATGAAATAAATCAGACAGACAAAGAGAAATACCACATGACCTCACTTACATGTGGATTCTTAAAAAAAGGAAAAAACACACCAAGCTCATTGTATGGCTGTTAGCATAACTGACGCCATCTTGGCCCGGGCACCTCCTCCTGTTCTCCCGCTGACCCTATCCAGGCCTGTACTGTGCAGTAAATCACCTCTCTTGTCATCAGGGCCTTTCTAGCTAAGAGACACTGTTTAATAATCATTAGGACCAGGTGGCCTCCATGCTCTGTTAGTCCCCAAACAACGATGAAGACCTTCGCTGACATATTCCCGTTGCCCACGAGACCAGTTACCCATTCATAAAACTTGACTTAGGAAGGCACGTCCTGTTTCTGAGCACCCACCCCCACACCCTAGGTTAACTATAAAACTGTCCCAATGTCCCCTCGGAGGTGTGGAGTACAGCTTCCAGGCTGCTGTGTCCTCCTGATCCAGATCCCACACTGTAAGTTATCCTGTAATAAACTGGTCCATTGATTATATGGAGCTGCCTGCCTCATCCTTCTGTCTCAAGATGCCTTCTCAGTTCAGTGGGCACTTTTCATTCCCTCCATCATCCAACACTCATAAATGCAGAGAATAGACTGGCAGTTGCTAAAGGCGGTGGGGCGGGGATGGATGAAGGGGGTCAAAAGGTACAAACTTGGGAGTTACAAAATAAATAAGTCATGGAGATGTAATGTACAACATGGTGACTAGAGTTAAAAATACTGTCTTGCATATATGAAAGTTGCTGAAAGGGTAAATCTTAAAAGTTCTCACCATAAGAAAAAAAATTTGTAATTATGTATGGGGACGGATGTTAACTAGACTTATTGTGGTGATCATTTCACAATACAAATATGGAATTATTATACTGTACACCTGAAACTAATATAATGTTATATGTCAATTCAATTTTAAAAGGGGGTGGAATTACATAGCATGAAGACAGTTTCACAGTCCACAGTTCTATTCTGATTTTGTCAAATGAGCAACTAGCTACAATAACCTTAGTGTCACCCAGGATCAGTAACCTACAGCCTGGTGGATCCCTGAGAAGAAAAAGAGCCAAGATTCCACACTCACCCTGTAAGACTAAAATCATTCCCATTTTACTCCTGTCATCCCAGCAGATCTGACCGGAAGTTGGAAGAGGGAGGAGCCGGGAGAAGAGGCAAAGGTAGGCATCCAGCAGCCAGCAGGGAGAGAAGAGGGAACACAGAAGCCACCCGGGAGCGGCCGGAGCAACGCAGGAGAGCTGGCGGCCAGAGAAGCTCCAGGGCCCCCGAGGTCCTGTGGGTTGCGGAGTTTGCAGACTGTGATCCCGGAACGTAGTGATAAATTACCCTGCTCTCTAACGAACTGAGTTCATTTCTTAAACAATCAGTATCCTGGAAATAAGCTGAGCACAAGCAAATACCAACCAGTGGATTGAGAGGGCACATCACTCGCTGGGTTTGCTCTTAAGTCCCCACAGCCCCAGCAAAAATGCTAGAGACTGGGATGGGGGTAAGTGTACCCAGAATTTCAAATTAAATAAAAAGAAAAAGACAAAGCTAATGAAAAGACACCTGAAACAATTCTAAATCCCTTTCTGACCGTCCTAACTAAATTCACCATGTTATTCCCTCCCTCTCTCCTCGCTTGACTTCATAGAACCCGACATTTATTAATTATTTGATTTCTTTCCTGTCTGTCCCACTAGACTTTGAGCTTCGTGACAGCAAAGGCTTTGTCTCTGTTTAATTTCCCACTATATCCTCAGAACTAGAATCCTTCCTGGAACATCTTAGACCTGCAATAGTATTGATCAAATGGGCAAATTAATATCTCTTCTAGATTTCTAAAAAGCTCTTAATAATGTATATATTTTTTTTAATATATTTTATACATACATTATATAATATATACTATATAATACATATTATATGTATTATATATAATATACTTTATATATAACACATATACATGTATTTCATGCTTAATGGGGAAACTAGAAGCATTCTGAATAAAATGAGGACTAAGGCACAAACTATCACCATAACCACTACAATTTAAATTTGTTTAGGGATAAATTAGGAGGTTGGGATTAACATATACACACTACTATATATAAAATAGATAACCAATAAGGACCTACTGTATAGCACAGGGAACTATACTCAATATTTTGTAATAACCTATAAGGGAAAATAATCTGAAAAATAATAAATTATATATATATATATCTGAATCACCATGCTGTATACCTGAAACTAACATGATAATATAAATCAACTATACCGCAATTAAAAAAAAAAATTTGGATACACTAGCCAATACAATTATTAAAAGGAATCAGATAAAAATCAAGGAGGGGACTTCCCTGGTGGCACAGTGGTTAAGAATCCGCCTGCCAATGCAGGGGACACAGATTCGAGCCCTGGCCCGGGAAGATCCCACATGCCGCGGAGCAACTAAGCCCGTGCGCCACAACTACTGAGCCTGCGTTCTAGAGCCCGCAAGCCACAGCTACTGAGCCTGCGTGCCACAACTACTGAAGCCCGCGCACCTAGAGCCTGCACTCCGCAACAAGAGAAGCCACTGCAACAAGAAGCCTGCGCACCGCAACAAAGAGTTGCCCCCACTTGCCGCAACTAGAGAAAGCCCACGCACAGCAACAAAGACCCAACACAAAGAAAAAAAAAAAAATTTAATTAATTAATTAAAATTTTTTTAAAAAATCAAGAAGGAGGTGAATGATCACTATTTGTAACAGATAGGATTGTACACCTGCAAAACCAGAGAAGATCAACAGAGAAACTACAACAAACAAAATAACACAAGGTATTTAGATTTCTGGGAATAAATTCAACCCACAGAAAACAACAGCCTCATTATTTACAAGCCACCCAATCAAGTCGCCCAATCAGTTAGAAAATATAAAGGAAAAAAATCCATTTGCAGTAGCAATAAAAGGGACAAAATACTCAGCAATTAAAAGAACCATGTAGGGGGAATTCCCTGGCAGTCCAGTGGTTAGGACTCCGTGCTTTCACTGCTGAGGGCCCGGGCTCGATCCCTGGTTGGGGAACTGAGATCCCACAAGCCGAGAGGCCAAAAAAATATGTTACTTTAATTCTCCTGAGAGACACAAAAGAATGTTGAAGTGAGTTGAAAGATGAATAACTATGCCCTGATTCTTGAAAAGGATATCATTCAGATGTCAATTCTCAAGGAATGCATAACTTTAATGCAAGCCTGATAAAAAAGCCCATAAGGTGATGGCGGCCGTGGAGTTTTTAAAAATTAAACAAGCTGTCTCTAAAGTTCATATGGAAACAATCATCCAGGAATGGCTGAAATAAAACGTGGCTAAGGTGTTCTGGCCTCATCAGATACTAAAGCATATTCTAAAGTGGCAGTACATAAAATATTATAGTCCTGGCACATTAACAGGCTGACAAATCAACGAGAAAGAAAAGAAGGAACAGAGACAGACCCAAACACTTAACTTAGTATGCAGTTTAGGTGGCACTGCCATATCAGTAGAAAAATTATGGACTATTCCATAAATGGTGTTGGAAAAATAAATATGCACAAAGAAAAAAATGCAGATGGATGCTGTTCTCACTCTTTGCACCAAATAAATTCCATATCAAACAAAAATTCAAATATAAAAACAGAACAAATTTTTGAAATATTTAAAACATAAAAATAAAACAGCAATGGAAGTGTTCTAAAGCTGGACGGTGGCCATACTGCACAACTATAAAGATTCACTAAACCTCATTGAACTGTAAACTTCAAATGAGTCATTACCACGTGACCCAACAATTCTACTCCTAGGTATATAGCCAAGAGAAATGAAAACATATGTCCACACAAAAACTTGTACATAAATGTTTACAGTAGCATTATTAATAATAGCCAAAATATGGAAACAACCCAAATGTCCATCAGCTGATGAATGTAAAAACAAAATGCGCAGGACTTCCCGGGCGGGTGGCGCAGTGGTTAAGAATCCGCCTGCCAATGCAGGGGACAAGGGTTCAAGCCCCGGTCTGGGAAGATCCCACATGCCGAGGAGCATGTGACTATGACTATGGTGATGGTTACATATATCTGTGAATATACTAAAAGTCACTGATTTTTATACCTTAAATTGGCGAATTATATAGTATATGAATTATATCTCAATAAAGCTGTTAAAAAAAAAGATAAAAAACAACTTAAAATGAGTGAATTTTATGGTATGGAATATATTTCAATAATGCTGTTTAAAAATGAAACTATAACATTTTTTAAAACATGGATGCTTTTTAAATAATCCTGGAGTGGAAAAGAACTTTTCTAATTATGTATGATACAGAACTCCAAATCCTTAAAGTAAAGATTGGTAACTTGACCACATAAAAATAAAAAATTTCAACACAGAATAAAACACCCTAAATAAAGGACAACTGACAAATTAGGAAAGGTGAATCTCCTTAATACATAAAAACTCCTAGAAATCAACAAAATAAAGAATACCTACTAAACAAAAATGGGCAAAAAACATGAACCACTCTTATAAATATGAAATGATACTCAGCCTCACTTAAAATAACATTAAAATTCTGAGATACCGCTTTTCTTCTAGCCAAATGGCAAATGCAAAAGGTTTGAAAACCCAGGGAGTCCACAAAGGTGTAGAGAAACTTCCTCTCCTGAACATCACCGGGGGTTGTATAAATAGTTCCATCAAGCAATTCTCCATCCATAATCCGTACTTTTATTAAACAGCACACAGGCACAGATATTCCCTATAGCAGGGGTCCCCAACCCCCGGGCCACGGACTGGTAGCGGTCCATGGCCTGTTAGGAACCAGGCCACACAGCAGGAGGTGAATGGCGGGCAAGCGAGCGAAGCTTCATCTGTACAGCCGCTCCCCATCGCTCGCATTACCACTTGAGCTCCGCCTCCTGTCAGATCAGCGGCGGCATCAGATTCTCATAGGAGCATGAACCCTACTGTGAACTGTGCATGCAAGGGATGCGAACCCTACTGTGAACTGTGCATGCGACAGATCTAGGTTGCACGCTCCTTATGAGAATCTAATGCCTGATGATCTGAGGTGGAGCTGAGGCAGTGACGCTAGTGCTGGAGAGCGGCTGCAAATACAGATTATCCTTAGCAGAGAGGTTTGACTGCACAGAGACCATAATAAATCAATTGCTTGCAGACTCATATCAAAGCACTATCAGTGAGTGGCAAGTGAAAACAAGCTCAGGGCTCCCACTGATTCTGCATTATGGCGAGTTGAATAATTATTTCATTATATATTACAATGTAATAATAATAGAAATAAAGTACACAATAAATGTAATGCACTTGAATCATCCTAAAATCATCTCCCCCACCCCAGTCCATGGAAAAATTGTCCTCCACGAAACTGGCCCCTGGTGCCAAAAAGGTTGGGGACCGCTGCCTTACAGTGTTGTTTATAAGAGTATAAAATTAGAAATACTGTAAATTGTTCCTTAAAAGTGTCAAGAGCTTGAGTTGCCTGGTGAGGAGGACGTCAATTAGGACAAGAAGCCAAACTGAAAGTAACAACTAAGCCTTTATTTACTTACTGTGATAGTACTGCCTCCCCATCTGCAGATTCAACCAACAGCAGATCGTAAATAGTACTCCACGCGTGGTTGGGTGAAGCCACAGATGCGGAACCCGTGAATACTGAGGGCCAACCAAGGGCCTTAAGCATCCACAGATTTTGGTATCTGCAGCAGGTCCTGGACCCAATCTCCTGCTGATACAGAAGGACTACTGTGCAAGCAGGAGGCAGAACAGGGAAAAGGTGCCATTTTCCCCTACGAAACAGCAGAAGGTGAGGGAGGGTCAGATCTATGGGTGTGGGTGGCAGGGAGGCGATCCTCTCGCTGCCAAGGGAGAGGGGAAAGGGCTACAAAGGGAAAAGTACTGAGGACTGAGAGCGGAGAAAAGTGTCTTTGAGCCCCCTCCTCTCCCAAGGAGACGTCGGCAGAGGTGCCGGGGAAGGGTCTTGGCCAGGGCCCTTGGATAAGGAGGCCTCGGAGAGAGGCGCCAGGGCTAGCAATGCAGATGCGCAGAAGAGCACGGGACCGTGACTGCCTCCAGATCCCACATCCAGGCTGGTCCCAGGAGGGCAGCTTTCCTCATGAGGCCTGCCAGGTAAAGCCCTTGTAATTGCCCGTGCTCAGCCCAAAAGATCACACATGGAATTCTGGCCCGTAGCAGTTCTGAAAGAGAGGAGTCTTGAGGCGTACCATGGTTTATCTGTACAGAAGAGCGCTCTGTTGATACCAGAGAAAGAATTCTTATGTGATCGACAAGGAGCCATTTCCAAGAGAAAGAAGCAAAGTTCATAACAGAATATAACAAGTACATACCAATGTGTATAATACACTACACTTGGGGTTTTTTAAAACAAGACTATTTTTTTAAAAATAAGAATATTTTACACATATACATACAGGTACATATAACATACATGCCAACACATGTATAGAGCACACAAGAGGCTAATGGCGGTGGCTGCCTTTGGTCAGGGCAGCAGGCTGGGAAAGCGGAGGCAGGAAGCCCTTTGTCGAACCCTCCTGCACTGTTGGTGGGAATGTAATGGGTGCAGCAACTGTGGAAAACAGCATGGAGGTTCCTTGGAAAACTGAGTTGCCATATGATCCAGCAATCCCACTCCTGGGCATATATCCGGGCAAAACTCTAATTGAAAACTCTATCTTTTCAAAAAGATACACGCACCCCTATGTTCCTAGCAGCACTATTCACAATAGCCAAGACATGGAAACAACGTAAATGTCCATCGACAGATGAATGGATAAAGAAGAAGTGGTACAATGGAATGCTACGCAGCCATAAAAAAGAATGAAATAATGCCATTTGCAGCAACATGGACGGACCTAGAGATGATCATACTAAGTGAAGTAAGTCAGAAAGAGAAAGACAAATACCTTATGATATCACTTACATGTGGAATCTAAAATATGGCACAAATGAACCTACCTATGAAACACAAACAGACTCACAGACATAGAGAACAAACTTGTGGTTGCCAAGGGGGAGGGAGTTGGGGGAGGGATGGAGTGGGAGGCTGGGGTTAGCAGATGTAACCTTTTATGTATGGAATGGATAAACAACAAGGTCCTACTGTATAGCACAGGGAACTATATTCAATATCCTGTGATAAACCATAATGAAAAAGAATATCAAAAAGAATGTATATATATGTATAACTGAATCACTTTGCTGTACAGCAGAAATAAACACAACGTTGTAAATCAACTATACTTTAAGAAAAAAAAAAAAAAGAAAGAAAGCCCTTTGTCAACAGATGGCCAATACCCATCTCCGCAGACACACAGGTCCCTTCTGATCTCCTGTGTACTTACCAGCAATTCAAAACTCTAATCTGTTTAACAAATAGAGTTAACACGGAAGTTACCTCTGAACAAAAGTAAATAACTGCCAATCTCAAAGATTATTATAACCAACACAACTCAATACCTGGCTCACCTCCCCGTTGGTGGGGCTGGAGAGCACCTTCCCTGGTATCTAGATTCTGGTTCTTGAATTATATCTATCAGTTCCTTCCAAGCACAAAGTTTAATACGACTGTCACAGCTCCCAACTTGGTCTATAAATGCTCTCTAGAATCTCAAATGAAAGGTGCTGTGTAATTATGAAGTATTATTGCTGTGATTTACGTGCCCCAATGTTAGTAAATTCTAAATAACATGCCTTCCTGTGATAATTTCTCTGTCAGTGAGAAATCTTCACCTTACCTTCTCATCTCCTGAGTGTTAAGCTGACAGATGTTTATTCTGAGGTATGTTTGGAACAGTTTATACAACAGGCAAAAAAAAAAAGATTTACCCAATAGCATGTCAGAAGGACAATTATATTTATGTTGGAGGTAAAAATTTGTACTAAAATAATATAATTTCTGGGTTTTTTTTTCTCCCTAAATATAGGGCAGAAGTTTTTGTTTACTTTTAGGATTCTTATTTCATCCTTCGTGGACAACCCGTGTAAATCACATATGTCTTACACTGGATCTCTCCAATATAAGGAATAAAGAATATATTATATAAGGAATTTCTCTGTAAATAAAAATATAGAAATGTTTCTTCACACACCTATTTTAAGACTATATTCTTGCACTGGGGAGAGTAATCATCAAAGAATGAAAGTAAATAGAGGGATGAACAACCTTCAGAAAGAAATCTTATCATGTCCTTTTCACTGTGACATTAAGTTCTGATTTATAAACGACCAAAGCATCTTTGAGCTGGCGACCCAGCCTGGTGCCTTCATTTCGCAGGTGGGGGCAAAGGTCAGATAACCCACCCAAGGGTCACAGAGCAGCTCACGGACCCAGAACAGAGACCCACGCCCTCACAAGGCTGTCCACCAGGCCCACAGCCTGTACCACTTACTTATCACCTACACAGGCAGTTTTTTTCTCTATGAAATGACACATGGGACAAAATGTTAATATACCTCAAAGCTACAAAAATTCAAACTTCCTGTCGTTGCCTTTAGCACCAACTGTAAGCTGGGAATGACACGTAAAAGAAGGTATCTGAGCCAAGCTGTCTAGGTGCTGTGAGCGCTATACCTGCCCTGTCGCTAGGTAGAAACGCAGGCGCGATTCCAAGGCCGCAGGTGGCGCCAAGGAGCATGTGCAGATGACTGTGTGTGCCTGGCTGAGGGAGGGCCCCAGGATGAGGCTTCCGTGGGCTTCAATTCTGGCACAGCTGCTTCTCTGAAGGAGCTGAGCACACGGCTGGGCCCTCGAGGCCTCGTGTCCTCATCTGTACAGTGGGAATGAAACCCATCTGACAGGGCCAGGATGCAGAAGACACACGTTAGCATCTGAAAGGCGTGCGCTCCCTGTAGTAGGGATGCGTGTACGTACTGAACCCCACTGCCCGCATGAAGAATCAGGACAAAGGAGGAATGCCCTGAGCACACATGCTGGGCCTTGCCACTGTCCAAGGCTTCAATAAGCCGGAGCCAGAATCTCCAAAAGAGCCTGGTCCCATCAGCCATCCTACCCTCAAAGCCTCCCCTCACCTCATGGCACAGGCAAGAACCCCAGGGGCAAGGCGACTTTCGCCCGAGGCCCGACAAACTCCACCTGGCCCAGACCTATCCCAGGCAGCCCACCCGTGAGGCCAAGAGAGCTGTGGTTCCAAGCCAGGCCTGCCATGTTGAAAAACAAACCCAAGAGCTTAAAGCCCATGTGGACAACTCTTTGTACTAAATCACCATCACACAGTGACAAATGGAAGAATAGTCTTCAAGTGCTGTGACATAAAAGAGCTTAACTTCACGGGGGTCTTCTGTACTGAGTTCAACAGTGTTCCTCTAAATTCAAGTCCACTGGAACCTCAGAATGTGACCTTATTTGGAGATAGGGTCTTTGCAATTGTAATTAGTTAAGATGAGGTCATGCTGGACTAGGGTGGACCATAAATCCAATAACTAGTGGCCTCATAAGAGGGCGGAAAGAGGCAGAGACGTGGGGAGAAGGTCACAGGATGAAGGAGCCAGAAATTGGAAGGATGCACCTACAAGCCAAGGATTGCTGGCAACCACCAAAGCCGGGAGACAGGCACGGAATTACAGCCTCCCTCGGAGGCTCCAGAAGGAGCCAACCTTGCAGACACCATGATTTCAGACTTCCAGTCTCCAGTTTGTGAGACAATAAATGTATGTGTTTTAAGTCACCCAGTTTGGGGTACTTGGTTGTAGCAGCCCTGGGAAACTAATACAGGATCCAAATTCTGGAAGCAAAGGAGCAAGAAACAGATATGTGGCTATTTCGGTTACAGTAATATACATAAAACACATAAATGGCTTATTTGGTAGACGAAAAATGGTTTTAGCTATTGCTCCCATCAAGGGGGTTGGGTCTCTGTCCCCTCCCCCTAAATCTGTGTTCTGTGTTCTGTGAGCCCTAAAATATGAGCGACAAAGTGCCAATTTCAGGCCCAGGTTTCAAGAAACCAGCAACGTTCACTTCCTGTTCCCAGGACACTTGCCCTGAGTCCTGAGCTGCCACCTAAGAAGTCGGAAGCCACCGAGCTGGAGGGCCTGTTTGGACACAAAGACAGGGAGGTGCCCAGCCTGCCCCCGACGGAGGATCCCCCGAGGAGCCCAGACACCCTCAGTGTGAGGCCACGTCATCCTAATACACCTGCCCACATGGCCGATTCCTGAACAAAAGAGAGGATTGTTGTAGTTTCACGCTGTCAGGTTAGAGGCTGCTTTGTGATACAGCAATAGATAATCAGGGCTGTTTACTGTTTTTTTAATCTATTTCTTTCTGTTTCTATATATTTGATTAATGTTCATAATATATCAAATCAGTTTTAGATGTAATACTTCGTAAATAAATACATATCTAATGGGAGGCATACATTTTTTGACAAGGGTGGGTGACCAAGTATGTTTGGAGAAACCTGGACTACAGTCCTATAAGCTTCATATGCACACATATGCCTTAAGCCTGGTTAGCGGAGACTCCAAGCATCTAGTACATATTTCCAGACATGAACATGCTTTTTCCTACAAAAACAGAACTTCATATAAAATAGTGATACCTATTAATGACACAGTTCTTATTTTAAAAAAAAGAAGTCAAGAAATACAGTAATAGATTAAGGTTAATAGGAAATAGGAATTCTGTGGCACCATGTAATATCCTTTGATTTTTCACTGGAAATCAACTGCTTCTCTACTGGTTTCCTTTGTATCCTCTTTAAAGACACTTGTGAATTGTCTTCTATCGCTTTTAGAAAACTTCAAAAAATTTTTTCTAATCTCCTGACTGTGACCTGTTCACAGCCATTTGCAAACTGCTTGCCCTGGTAGAAAAAGGAATCAAAGTCCAATGGGGCTTTGATTTTTCAATCAGGACTGTTTATGTTGCTCAATCTCTAATACGAAAGTATAACAGAAGCAAAAGATGCTACACCTTAAAAATGAACTAGAGAAAACTCGGATCAAAGCAATGGAAAATGATCATGGTCCCAGCAGGGGGGCAAAGAGGTAGCTAAGGAAGGTGGGTAGTTAAGGGAATACTGTAATTCACCTGCAAGCCTGTTGTGCTCAAGCATCCAGTGTGGGTGGGAGAGAGGAATAGTGCCTCTGCTGAAAACAGAACAAGATGACTGGGTTTTAAATGAGGAAGGATCCCTGTCTTATCCTAAAGTCCTACTATGAGCCACTAGGAACAAAACAACATCTTCTGCAAAAATCACCAAGAATCAGATCGTAAGACACAAGTTCCAAGGGTGGCTTGAGCGCCAAAGGACGAACTTGTCTAACTTCCCTCCTTGTCAATATCCAAAACTACGTTATTATCTCTTGGCCCGAGGGCACTGATAGGAAGGTTCCTTGTATTAAATTGCCACGTAGGGTAAAAACATGCATTAGTCTTTTCTGTCACAGAAAAGTGACACAAAATAATCTGCCACTTAGCTTCCTTCTGAGTGTAACGCTTCAAAGGTGTCTGAACCATGAATTTTCTGCAAGCCAGAGAGAGGCAGAGACAAACAGGTTCCCTCACCATATATATCATTTTTCTCAGCAATAGTCTAATAATCCAGGGGTCTGATTTTTCCAGGGGTCCCACTGACTTGTGGAACCCAAAGGGTACGGGTCCATGTGGAGGGGCGGCCAGCCCAAACTGGCCCTCACTTTCCAGTGAATTCCTACTGCCATTAACCACTGTAGCACCAAATAATTTTCATGTTAGTTTAACCAACCACCTAGATTATCCAGTCCCTGGACAAGAGCCAGGGCTGCACACATCATTCCAAGCCCACATCAGAGGCCAGCGCTGGACCCGAGCCTGGTTTGACTGAAGACAGTCAAGCCGTGTGAGCTTTCCAGAAACAAGACCTCAGGGCAGACACATACAGGAAGGCTACAGGGGGAATACAACAGTCTAGGGTGCTTGTGATGGTTAATTTTATGTGTCAACTCGGCTGGGCCATGGTGCCCAGGTATTTAAACAAATATTATTCTGGATGTTTCTATGAGGCTGTCTTTGGATGAGATTAACATTTAAGTTGGTAGACTCTGAGCAGAGAAGATTGCCCTCTGTATTGTGGGTGGGTCTCATCCAATCAGCCCATGGCCTGTATAGAACAAAAGACTGACCTCCTCCAAGCATGAAGAAATTCTGCTGGTACACAGCCTTCAGACGTGAACCGTGGCCCGGGCTCTTCTCTGGGTCTCCGGCCTGCCTGACCACCCTGCAGCCTACCTATTGGACGTGCCAGCCTCCAGACTCACGCGAACCAATTCCTTAAAGTAAACCTTCTTCCTTCCCCCACCCCCAACCCTATTGGTTCTGTTTCCCTGAAGCATGCTGACTAATACAATGGTAACCTCTGGGATCTACCAGTTCGTGACTTAGCTGCTTACATTCTGCTGACAGCAGTTCATTTCTCCACTAACTACTTCTTCTCCACCACCTGGCATCTGTGTGCTTCCCATTCACACTCTAAAGGGGCAGTTAATCTCATTATAGAGTTCCCACTTAAGACCACCTCCAAGTCCAAAGGCCGGGCTAGAGGACAAAGCAGCGACAGCTGGTCTGACAGCTTTGTTCAGGATGGTAGAGTCACATGGCACAAAACTCAATAGGCTGGTCATCATTAACCACTCAACCCCCCCCCCACTTTTTTTTAAATCACTAGTGACAAGGGTAAGGGTTGCCCAGAGAAATCACTATACTCCCAGGCATGAATCCTATTATCTCCTGTATAGACTGATGATGCATCAGGAATCCCATCTTTTGCACAACTCCCAACATAGGAACTAACACCCAGGCCAGAAACAACCACTTATTACCTGTGTGACCTCTTGTGATGGCCTTTTTGATGTGTCAACTTGGCAGTGATTCAATCACTCATCTAAATGTTTCTGTGAAGTCTTCTGTAGGTGTGATTACAGTTCATAATCAGTTGACTTGAAGTGAGAGAGATTACCCAGATAATCTGGGTGGGCCAGGTCCCACTGAAAGGCCTTGAGGGCAAAGCTGAGGCTTTTCTGAAGAAGCAGTTTTGTGGATAGAGAGCCACCTGGACCAGTGGCTGAGAGGCAGGCCCCAAAACTGCACATAAGCCAAGTCCTTGCAATACATCTCTTCACATACATCTTCCGCTGGATATGTTTCTCTGGTGGAGCCCTGGCTGATATGCCTCTCTTTGCCTTAACCTCTCTATGCCTCAGTTTCCCATCTGTAAAACAGACAACAATAATATCTACCTTGCAGGGCTGACCTGAGGATCACACAAGTAAAGCTGAGCACAGTACGTGGGCCACAGTAAGACCCCAACAAGTATGAAATATTATTGTTCATGTAACAGTCACTATTGTTATTAATGAATCCATGCCTTTGGGGAAGAAGTTTATACACTAGTGGGGAGATTTTTAAAGATAATTATAACATAAAGACATATTTGCTAAAAACGTAGGTAGATATAAAGTGTACCAGGAACTAAGAAAAGAAAGACCTAAGCATGTCTGGGGCAGAGTGGAAGGCAGCCCACTGTAAATACATAATACAGCTGGACCCAAGCACCCCACTGTTTCTGTTTTGGGACCGTAACTCTCCTAAAAATATGCTACAGGGCAAGAAATCCCTTCCTCACCAAAAGCTTTTAACCAAATCTGCAGAGGAGTGTTTCCCAATGGCTATGATCCCCTTCATGAAAAATCACTCATTTACTCCAATTTTTATTGAGCACCTACTACGTGCCAGGTACTGTGCTAAGGGTTGAGAAATAAAGAGGTTTTAAAAAAAAAACCTCTTGATGGACAAAAGGGGTCAGACATTAAACAAGTAAACAAATAAATGCCTCATTTCCAAATGTAACAGAATAATGAAAGAAAAACAAGCCTAGCAAGAGAATCAACTGAGGGTAAGGAAGGAATTCTGGGAGAAGTTGGGATAAAAGTGGGAAAAGAGGGATTAGAATTATAACCAGCAAAGCCAGAACCTAGCAGTCAACCAAGGTGAGGAACAGAAAGCTGTGAGCAACCCCAGCTTTCCCGGAGACCAGGCAGTTAGTCCTTTTGTGGTTAGTTCCGCCCTCAGCCTCCCCCACCTTCCGCATGCCCCCAGCGGTGCCCTAAGCAGGCAGAGCTTCCTTCCCCCAGGGCAGCAGTTTGAGAGACAGCAAGTTGGAGGTTGACAGGGGACATGACCTCACTACTTTGCTATTGTTGTTATTCACCTGAAATACTGCTAATGCCAAAATCCAGTGACTCTCAAACTGGGTTCTCAGAGGATCTCCAAGGGGCACCACCAAATGTTTGTTTCAAATTGCATGGATACAGAAACTAAGAGATCACAATGGGGGTCATAAATACTATTCCAAGTCAACTTGGAATCAATCAGTAAATGCCCATTCCGCCTTCTAAAGTAAATCTGCACTAATAAAGCACTGTTTTTATATAGTAGGGATCTATAATATTTTTATTTGAGAATAATACTCTACTGCTTTAAAAACATTTGGAAATAACTGCTATTAAGGAACTCTGCATTACAGTTTTTGAAAACTGAAGTCCGGGGCTGACATATTTTGAGAGATTGCAAATCGCCACTCCAATGCACTTGAGGGTTACTGGTCATCATTTATCCAAAAAGTACACAGGAGAATTAATTTGGGACATTTTTAAAAATAATCATTCTGTTCACACAAAGGATAAAGGCACTTTATACCTTAAATGCGGTTTCCCTGGTGATGGGATGGGCTGTATTCAGTGCTGCCAGTACTGACCACTACCTTAACACTGATCAGCTAATAAAATTCGTCAGGGTACTGACAGTTACTGCTTCCATAGCAAAGGTTGTATACATGAATCAAGGTTTCTAAGCAGGCATTCACTACATCCGCGTGTATCAGAATCAAACCAAACCGTCCTGAAGGGAGAATACTGAGTCAGTATCATTTATAAAGATGGCACCTCATTAAAGCATCCCTCCTTATATGTGCATTAAGTAAACATGACAGTGCATTAAATGAAGAAACATACATATGAATTCACACAGCTGGAACCACATAAACACACTCTCCTCCACACATTATACTCTGTGAAAGGTTTATTTAAAACCATATTAAAGGACATGGCCTCAATACAGTTTATCTACCCATTATACACCAGGGCAGCACACAGCCCTCTCTTCAAATGGGTATGTGGCCTGGGGACTTCCCTGGAGATCCAGTGGTTAAGACTCTGCGCTTCCAATGCAGGGGGTACGGGTTCGATCCCTGGTCGGGGAACTAAGATCCCGCACGCCGCATGGCACGGCCAAAAAATAAAAAGGTACGTGATGTGATGTGGCTGGAAGCAAGCTATGTAACAATTTTAAAAAGTTTAAGAGAAGGATAATTGCTATTTGTCAATAAATGATCACTGAACGCTTAATTAAATCTACATTTATGCCTCACCCTCACCCATTACAATGCAATAACATGACCTTTTCTGTCATCAAGCTACAGAGTCCAAAGTCTCCCTACTGAATTAAGTGTATTTAAGTCTCAAATGTCACAACTACAAAAAATTATTTGGTCAAAGCCAGAAGAACCCGGGCTCTACAAATCTTACTCTGTTGCTCAAATATTTATTATGCCCATGCCTATTACCATATTTGGACTTAGAGAAAAATTTTAGTAGGGACTCTCTTTAGAGAATTTTCTTAACTCTAATCCCAGGAAGAAAATAGTTAAAACCTGTTGGAGACCACAAATAGTCCCACACATACACACAGCTCTGCGCACAGACATGTGCTGTCATGTGTGCAGACACTCAGATCATTTCCTCAGTAGCCACTCCTGGGAAACAGCAATGAAGAATTAGGAAAGGAAGAAACCTCTGACTTTCCTACTTTATGCTCTTCAATTCATGTATGCAGGTGTGTACACACACACACACACACACACACACACACACAGCACACACATATAAACAGGTATGAGGGGTGTATATTTTCAGAAAGCATCTAGTGAACAGGAATTTTATAAAAATTACACTATACCTGTACCAACTGAACTTGTGTCCATTTAAATAACGTTAAATAACGTTAAAACCTGTTATAATGCCGCTAAAAGTGTAAAAGTTAGAATACCACACATTTCAATCATCAAATGCTTAAACAGCTAGGGGCTCAAATTGATTTTTTAAAATATATTAGATTCGGGACTTCCTTGGTGGTCCAGTGGTTAGACTCTACGCTCTCAATGCAAGGGGCCCAGGGTTCGATCCCTGGTCAGGGAACTAGATCCCGCAAGCCGCAACTAAAGAACCCACAGGCGGCAACGAAGATCCCGCGTGCTGCAACTAAGACCCAGCGCAGCCAAATAAATAAATAAATAAATATATTTTTTAAATAAATAAATAAAAATAAAATATATTAGATTCTATTTATAAAACAATTGCAGTGGCACTAATGGGAGGCACATATGTAATTTTAAATTTCCTGGTAGGCACACTTAAAAAGATAAAAAGGAACAGGTGAAGTTAATTTTAATATACTTAATTTAACCTAACATATAGAAAAGATGTTCACTTCCACCTGCCATGAGTATTAAGACATTATTCATGACACATTTTACCTTTTTGGGGTACTGTCTTTGAAATCTCACGTGCACTTTCACATGCAGTGTTCATTAAAGTACATTTCAATTTAGGCCAGCCACATTTCAAGAGCTCATTAGCCTCATGTAAGTAACGGCTCCCCAGGGGGTGGGGCGCAAAGTGATAGAACATTTCCATGGTGGCAGAAAGTTCTATTGTGCAATGTACCTCCCAACAGAGGGAGGCAGGAAGTGCAGGGCGGGGAGGAGGAGGAAGGCTGAGGCCAGGCAGCCAGACGGAGAGGCAGAGATGGGCAGACTTCAGAAGGCCTTGTTTGCCACACTGAAGAGTGCAAACTTTACCCTGTGGACAGCGGGGCATAAGGGTGAGACAGTTAAAAAATCAGTGTTGGGCTTCCCTGGTGGCGCAGTGGTTGAGAGTCCGCCTGCCAATGCAGGGGACACGGGTTCGAGCCCTGGTCTGGGAAGATCCCACATGCCGCGGAGCGACTGGGCCCGTGAGCCACAACTACTGAGCCTGCGCGTCTGGAGCCTGTGCTCCGCAACAGGAGAGGCCGCGGCGGTGGGAGGCCCGCGCACCGCGATGAGGAGTGGCCCCTGCTCGCCGCAACTAGAGAGGGCCCTAGCGCAGAAATGGAGACCCAACACAGCCAAAAATAAATAAATAAAATAATTTAAAAAAAAAAAAAAAATCAGTGTTAATCAGTGGTTTAAAACACAGATTCATAGGCTGGAATCAATCCATGATGAACGTTCTTCCAATATAAGATAAAAAATTAAAAACAAGGGAAATGCAGTATGGTTTTCATAAAACTAAACTTATTCAATGCAATAAATGGCCCTTTATTCTAAGATTATATGCCTTGGCGGGGGCGGGGGGATTAAACGTGCTTTTATGAGATGGTGGTAACAGATTGTCACTGTGCTTTAAAAACATCCGTACCAGGCAAATTTTAAAACCTGCAACACTAAGTTCTCCGAAAATTCTATTTCTAAATTTTAAACGCAAGTAAAATCCAAAATTCTGGAACCACCTCTTTTAAACACTTTCTGGACTTTATTAATATGGACATATGGGCCAATGTGTGTACAATATTCTCTATTCTGATTTTCTTATTTTATATACACATGTCCAAGTAGAAATGATACTTACAAGACTTTTATCTTGAATTGCTATATAGTAATTCAGCATGTTAAGTGTATTATTGTTCATTCAGTCATTCCCAGAATGCTCTGTGTTGAATCTTTCACTTTACTAGTATGAATACCTTAACCCAAATTAACTTTCCTCCTCTACCCCCAATTCCATGGATTTCCTCAGAATATAGTTCCCAACAGGAAATATATGGGTCAATGGCAATGAAGAGCTTTGTTTTGTGTTTAGTTCTTATTATATATCACCAGACTATAGCAAAAAGAAAATATGCAGCACTGCCAATATTTCTTACCACCGTAACCTGCAATTATTTCTGGTAATCTGATAGACGAAGTAGTCTTGATTTCCATTTCTTGAATTGCTAAGGAGGATACACCTGTTCTTCACGATGATATCACGTCTTGAATTTTCTATATTCATCTCTCCTTGCCACTTCCAGAGATGACTTTGGGTATTGACCTTTGGGATCTCAATTCTTTATATTTTGGATAATAACCATTTCATCTTTTAAACTGTCTCACTATCTTCACCCATGTTGTGGCATTCCATTTAATACTGATTCTGTTGCCTGTGGCTGGGCTATTTTTCTTTTGTTCTTCAGATATTCGGGCACATCTGTCTTGTGGACGATGATTTTCTCCCTTGCTTCAGTGGCCATAAGTTTATCTTCCCTGTACGGCTGGATTAAAAACCCTATTCCATTTTCTTCTAGTTATTTTATAAATAAATACAGTGGCATTCAAAAGCTGAGGTGCCTTTATACTTTGAGATTAATAGACTTTTAAAACTGCAGAACTTTCTGGTCAGGATGAAATTTTCTCAGTTCCCAAGGCGGACTGGTCCATATCATAAAAGGAATGATGTCACAGAACAGTCACCCTTCTCCAGTCAGGAGGGAAGCTGGGCATGAAATTTGAGAATCAAAACTTCTGCCTTCTCTTCAAGATGTCCGCCACCCTGCAACTCTCAACTGCCAGTGTTTGTATACATCTCGACGAGCTCGCTTACGATTAATTTTCAGCAAGCAGGGTCATCACAAACAAAAGCAATCACCTGAAGAAGATACCTGGTTGTTGCCCAGGAGTACAACAACCAAACCAAAACAGCTATGGAGGCATGTCACCTAGTTATTTGTCATATAATGAAAACTCCCTGGGAAATTTCAATATTTCCCACCATTGATGGAAAATGGAGAGAAAATAATATGATAATAATATGATAAGAAATAATATGATAATAATATAAGAAAAAATATAAGTCATTTACAAAGTTTAGATTATACTATAGAATTTTTACATATCTACATATGTAACTCATATTAAAAAAAGAAGTTAATTCACCTGAAACTAATGCAACATTGTAAATCAATTATACTTCAATTTTTAAAAAATAATAAAAGAAAAGTAAAAAAATAAAATGAGTATTTCTCTCTTTGGAATCTCACAAAATAAAGTTTAAAAAAAAAGAAGTAAATTCATTGAAAGGTTAACAGTGGTTATGTGAAGGGAGGCAGGGTCATGGGTTATTCTGATCTTCTGTAGATTTCTTCTGCATTATATACGTCATACAATTAAACGTTTTTATACAGACATACCCAAAGAACATACTCTTATCCTTTTAAAAACTTGAATTCTTAAAAATGGATGTAGAACAGATCTTGGCATTATATGAAATCAAATGCTACTAAAAGTTAAGCCAGGTCCCCCAACTTTTATTTGGGCCACTGCTCACTAAACACAAGCACCCACCTCCTCCTTTTGTTTTCATATGTACCAGGCCTCCTATCAACACTTAGAATAGTTAAGTCTATCAGAGATTTGTTAGAATTAAAAGAATTCTCAAAATACCATGAACTTACTCTTTTCTTTTTTTTTTTTTAAGGTTAAAGTCTCTAAAGTACTTGCAAAATATATATGCAATGAGGTTTACATAACAGCGACATGATGGTATTGCGGTTTTCCTGTTTTTTTTTTAAAGTCCTTATCTGTTGGATAAATATTGAAACATTTACTGGCAATGATAAAATATTTAAGATTTCCTTAAAATACTCAACTCACCCCAAAGAAAGGGGGGAAAATAGATGAAAAAAGAACAACAGAGGTTTGGAATTACTTAAGTTGGGTGATGGGGACCATTATTCTCTTCTGCTTTGTGTACATTCAAAGTTTTTCCATAATATAGCTTTTTGAAAAGGTACCATGACAAGTGAAAAGCCATGTGCACCACAATCACTGCTCGTATATCATCCAAGGTAGCGAAATTAAGCTCATAGCCAAACAGTTTTTGTGTTTTTTTTTTTTTCACATCAGGGTGACTATCTCAAAGAGAACATCTGACTCTGTACCTTTTCTTTATTAGGCAATAAAGAGTATATGCATGTGTAAATCTATCCAAAAATGTCTTTCATATGCATCTACAGATCTGAATCAGAAGATTTCAGATTTTCTGTCCTGGGCCAGAATTAGAACAAGATAGCCAGCTGACACAGCACTACTTGGCTCACGACATTTAAAAAATAAAACAAGATGCATGCTGATTCAAGCCATAGCAAGACCCTATTCTGGGAGCCCCATTCTCCTGCTTGACACGGAGTAAGGACTCTGCTACTTCTTTAAGAGGACAAGCTGGTGCCTACACAAGTCAGCTGCAGGGCAAAAAGCCTCAGCACTCAACACAAGTTAGAAAACTAAGATGAAGATCATTTATTTTATACAATTTTTTTTTATTTAAATTAAATTAAAAATTTTTATTAATTTTTATTGGAGTATAGTTGCTTTACAATGTTGTGTTAGTTTCTGCTGTATAGCAAAGTGAATCAGCTATACGTATACATATATCCCCTCCTTTTGGATTTCCTTCCCATTTAGGTCACCACAGAGCATTGAGTAGAGTTCCCTGTGCTATGCAGTAGGTCCTTATTAGTTATCTACTTTATACATAGTAGTGTATGTATGTCAATCCCAATCTCCCAATTCACCCCACCCCTCCTTCCCCCCTTGGTATCCATACATTTGTTCTCTACATCTGTGTCTCTATTTCTGCTTTGCAAATAAGATCATCTGTAACATTTTTCTAGATTTCACATATAAGCGATATTACACAGTCTGTTCTTGGCAACAGTCGCAAAGGACGATACAAATACTAAGGACCTGGGAGCCCCAAACTGATGACTTCCCAGTGAATCAAAAGTAAAAACAAAACATAACCCCTAAGGCATACCCAGTGGAAGGGCTTTCATGTACACTATCATCTGTGATCCTCAAATCTCCCCTGAGAGGCTGGTAGGGCCTGTGTTATTCCCATTTCATGGATGCAGAAACTTGGGTTCCAAGCTTTAAGGCAACAGAGTCTTCTGCTTCCAAGGACAGTGCTCTTTTCACTGCCCCACACCTCCCTGGAGTGTATATGTGATGGTGAGAGCAGGTAAGCATTTCATAAAGTGAAGCAGAAAAGGGGAAACCAGCTTTAGGTCCACCACTTCCTGAGTTTTAAAATGCCCTCAATTATTTCCTAATTACCCTCTTTCTGTTCTTTCTCTTCTCTGCTGTGAGCATGGAGGCCTTAATGAATGGCCCTTCCATCTCCTTCCGTGTTACTATGGATTGGTGTCCTCTGCTTTCTGAGCTCTGGCAGAGGTCTCCTAAAACTCACTTAACTCAAGAAACAGAAATAATTTTTTTTAACCGTTTTTTTTTTTTCATGCGGGATCTTATTTCCCTGACCAGGGATCAACCCATGCCCCCTGCAGTGGAAGCGCGCAGCCTAACCACTGGACAGCCAGGGAATTCCCAGAAATAATTATTTTTTTTAAACCAGGAGGGATTGTCATGGCTGTGTCTGGGAGGTTTGCTTCTGGTCCTCTCTCTCCATCAATCAAGACGGTACAAAGGAAGAGAAGCTGGCAGAGCAACATCACAGCCCTCACCTCCCACAGAAGACTGAACCTAGGAGAAGAACAAGACGTACCTCTCTGACTTCATGAAGCTGGCCGGAATACTGACTCTTGGCTCTTCGGGCGGCAGCAGGCGACTTGTGATGTGTGATTGTGACCACGCCGGGGGCCCCCGCACCGAGGTGTCTCTGGCTACAGGGAGATGCAGAATTGGGTGTTCCATGGGGGAGCAACGTGAGACTTCGGCTTCGGGAGCTTGGAGTCGTCTAGAATAAGCAACAGGCATCAAAACTCAACAACGACCTGCAGAACACAACCAAGTGTTGGCTTCCGTTTATGTTGGACCTCTCAGGCTTTCCCCTTCGTCTTTAGAGGGACAAGGAGCTGCGGGGGTACCCGGCACTACATGCTCTAATCCCACACTCACTCAGGCCAGAGACACTGTCTCCATTAACTACGCTTCTGGTCTCGCCTCCGGTCATGTCTCCTGCCCCAAAATATGGCCGTGGAGAGCTACTCTGAGGCCCCCAATACCACAGGCTCTCGGGGTGCTGTGCTCCCCTTCCTAAATGCCCTCCCCTCCTGCCAGCAAAGCCAGCTGAACGCTCTGTGCTGCATGGAGCATCCCCTGTCTGTCTCAGCCCCTCTGTGCTCTTCTTCCACTACATCGAGGTTATATTCATTGCCCAGCTAAACTTTGATTCTTTCAAACTCATCTTTATATCCCCAAGACCTGGCACATCATGACTGTTATTCATTAAGTACTTAATACATGTTTGCTGCATAAGTGAATGAATGTACCAAGTAATCCACCAATTAATCCCCATTTGTCAGTGCAGTGCTGGTATTTCATCCTATTGTAACATATCATCCAAATAACAACTGAGTACATGATAAGGACGGCATCACAACTTAGTGGAGATGAATTTTTCAATAACTGGTGTTGGGATAACTGGGCAGCCAACTGAAAAACAAAGTTGGATTTATCTCTCCGATCACAGACCCCCAAATGGATCAAAGACTTAAGAGAAAAAAAAGAAAAAGCACTAGAAGAAAACATGTAGCCTTGGGGTAGGGAAGACCTAACACCTCCAAATCCAAAAGCCATAAGAGAAAAGCTCAATAAACTTGACGCCCTAAAAATTGAAAACTTCTGCACATGAAACAAATTTTAAAAACCCACTCCTGCCACTGACAAAGCCAACTGATAAACTAGGAAAAATATTTTCAACTAGTTTCACAGACAAAAGGCTCATCATTCTAATTTGTAAATAGGAATATAGTGCCTAGGAATTAAAAAGAACAACAAACTATTAAAATAGGTCAAGATATGAACAGACAATTCACAAAAAAAAAAGAAATATAAATGGCCCTTAAATTATATGAAAACATGTTCAACTGTACTCATACAATAAAACCACATTTAGATATACCATCTTTCACCCACTGGATTGGCACAAATCCTAAAGTATGAGTACCCAGTCTACTGACAGGACCTTAGACAGATGGGTTTGTGGGAGTATAAGGTGGCAGAAAGCGCGAGGAGGGCAATCTGGCAGGACCTGTCCCAGTTACAGATTCGCTTCCCCATGATCCAGCAATGCCCTGTTTGGGAATGTCTCCTCCATACACCTGCACCCAGGTGGAACGGCATCTGTGCCCAGTAGTCACCAAAGTCATATGTTTAATGGCAAAGGATGGGAAACAATGCAAATGTCCCTCCGTCTAGGACAGGTTAATAAGACACGGCACACCTCCATGACGGAACACGACCAGGATGTAGTAGGATTATAAGAAAGGTCTCCGTGAACTGGTCTGGAAAAAGAAATCTCTAAACTATACAGTTAAGTGAAAAAAGCAAGGTTCCTAACTGTTCTATAGTATGCAAAGTTCTGTGTCAAAATGTGGAAAATTAGGGCTTCCCTGGTGGCGCAGTGGTTAAGAATCCGCCTGCCAGTGCAGGGGACACGGGTTCAAGCCCTGGTCCAGGAAGATCCCACATGCCGCGGAGCAACTAAGCCCGTGAGCCACAACTACTGAGCCTGTGCTCTAGAGCCCGCGGGCCACAACTACTGAGCCCGCGAGCCACAACTACTGAAGCCCACGTGCCTAGAGCCCGTGCTCCGCAACAAGAGAAGCCACCGCAATGAGAAGCCCGCGCACCGCAATGCAGAGTAGCCCCCGCTCGCGCAACTAGAGAAAGCCCGCGCGCAGCAACAAAGACCCAACGCAGCCAAAAATAAATAAATAAATAAATAAATAAATAAATAAATAATTTTTTTAAATGTGGAAAATTACTGTCTTTATCATTTGTTTATAATCATTGTTTAAAACAAAAAATACTCTAGAAGGATACACATGAAACTCAAAGTGGGCTACTTATTCATGGAGAAGCTAGGAATGAGAGAGTAGGAACAGAGAGGGAGGGAGATTGTTCACTGCATAGTTTTCATATTCTTTCATTCTGAACCATGTGAATGGATTATCGACCCAAGATTTTCTACATTAAAAAGCTGTGTTCTAAATGTTTCTACACTTCATTTCAGCTTGAGAAAAAAAGGCAGTTAGATGCTATGCTGGATTCATGCTAGTTTCTCTATTCCAATTATCAAATACCTACTATGTGCCAAGGAGAATATCTGATGTGTGATGTCAAGGTGAAACATGAGATGTATGAGGCCATCTTTCACCACAGATGTTTATACTACTGCTGGGGATATAAGAGCACAGACACAGAGACAGCGAGACCGACACACACACGCACACGCGCACGCACACACACACACACACACACACACACACACACACACAGTAAGGAAGGGTGTGACAAGACGCTAATTTGGCAATACAGCCAGAAAATGTCAAAGTGAAGAAGAGAAAGATCAAGGCGAGCTGATTTCATCACAGGAGACTGTTCTGAGGGCAAAGAATTTGAAGCCTGAGTAGAATTGAGGGAGATAAAGAGACACGGGTGGCGTACAAAGCAACCCAGACAGGAAGTTCAAAGCCTCCAGCCTTGGATAACAGTCACAAGTCTAAACATTGTTAAAAGTTAATGATCCACAATTTTACAAATCTCCAAGGGGTTGGGGAGCAGGGTGGGAGCCAGGGTAGAAATCAGAATTTTGTGTTAGCCTGCAGTACCACGGTAGCTTATAAACTTCTCTGGATGTGAACCTGGACAGAATTAATAGGAAGACAGATAAAGTCAGGAGGCAGTGTATTGCTTTTAAGTCAGCTTATATACAGGTAACTGGAGAAATCTGTGGTCTAAGAATTAAGTATACCTTGATCACAATGAAATACAACAATCGTCTACTTTCAGCTTCAATCTTTCCCCTTGGAGTGAAGAGGAGGAAAGAAGCTATGCCTTTAATTCTTCAGCGACGCAAATTTGCCTAAGCATTAATCTACTGAAATACATTTTGTTTTTCTGGTTTGTTTGTTTTGTTTTCATTTTCACCAAGAACTTTACTGAACAACGTATTCACCCTTTGGTCCACTCTGAAATACATTTTGATTGTTTGGGAGCCTTATTCCAACCCAAGAAAAGGCAGATTTTTTCACTGGGCTTTGAAGCCAGACAGCCAGGTTTCGCCCACACCCCCAGCTCTACCAGGTTCCAGCTATGTGGCCTCAAGTGAGTTAAGCTTTCTTATTAAGCATCAATTTCCTAATCTTTAAAAAAGGAATCATAATATTGACCCTTACGTGCCATCATAAGGATTAAAGTAGATCATGCAAAAAAATACTTAGCACAGTGCCTGCATGGCCAAAGATTGTTTCTCTCCTTATAGCCCTTAAAACTTGATCGATGAAGGCATTACTGATTTTTAAAATGTTAAGAAGCCACTTAGCACAGAATTGTAAGCAGTCACTGACCTGCTCCTTATTTTCTACAGGGTCAAAGTCGTGATGCAGCCCAAAATGTAATTAAATAATTACTGGAGAACCTACATGGTCAGCAAGACTGTAGAAGGAACCACACTTCTAAATTCTAAGCAGAATGAGAACCCATCAGAAATCAGAAACGAAGACCTCTCTGGTAAGGGGCGCCTTTGCCTGAAGGACTAGCATGTAAACGACAATAAATCAGGAAAGTCACCCAGGAGCCAAAGGATTCTGCTGTGGATGTCTAACCCCACGCTCATTACTTGATGGCTGTCACTTGAATTCACAAGCAGTAAATCTGAGTCGAAAAAACCTTTAATTTCCCATTCACTGTATGTTTCTCATGGTTTAATTCACACTCATGTCTCCTCTCAGGGCAAATATGAGCAAAACAAGTCTCTCTCTTGATAAATCCCATAGGTCATCAGGCACCCGGAGAAAAAGGCAGAAAAGGCAGCAAACTGCAACTACTACAAACAAGCGGCTCTTTCCAAAAGGTGGCCTGTCGAAAATGGCCAGGTTGTGTTTGAAAATTACACTTAGGGGGACTTCCCTGGTGGTCCAGTGGTTAGGAATCGGTCTTGCAATGCAGGGGACACCGGTTCGATCCCTGGTCGGGGAACTGAGATCCCTCATGCTGCCACTAGTGGCCCCCGCTAAGCCCACGCTCCACAACTACTGAGCCCATGCTCCTCAACTAGAGAGAAAACTGCACACAGCAATGAAGAGCCCGCGTGCCACAACTAAGACCTGACGCAGCCAAAAATATATAATTAATTAATTAATTAATTTTTAAAAAAATTACACTTAGGGAATTCCCTGGCGGTTCAGTGCTTAGGACTCTTTCACTGCCAAGGGCGCGCGTTCAATCCCTGGTTGGGGAACTAAGATCCTGCAAGCTGCGTGGCACAGCTATATTGAAAAAAAAAGAAAATTACACTTAGATGTCATACACAAACCTCTCTGCTACTAATTTAAAACAAAATATTATCAAAGTTTGAGGAACAACATGTCAAGGTTTTGCTCCAAATATTGACTTCAAGGGAGCAACTAGAAATGCCAAGTGTGCCATCTGCAGAAAATTCTGAGGCAAGAGTAACGGCTCCTACCCGGGAGTGAGATCCACTCTTTACTTAGGAGAGTCACCCCCTGTGCCCCCTCCCTCAGCAAGTAGCAGTAGCTAAGTGGGGTTCCTACCTGACAAATGGGGTGATGCCAAAGAAGAGAACAGGTAGCAGGTAAGACACAGCACAGATGCTCAGACCCCACCCAGGATTCCACCTGTAATCAGGTGTTATATTTACCAACCTCTTGGTTTTTCCCTTCTTTCTTCCTTGGATTTCTACATTTCCCAAGGTTTCAAGGCAGGGACACACAGACATCCTTTTTGTATTTACTGGCCCAAACTGTCATAAAGGAAAGGTGTGACTGGAAAGGGAGACGCAGCACTAGAAAGAATATTTCCAGCAGGGAAACCAAGCAACAAGCCGGAGAGAGACAGTCTAGTCTGGGAAGCTTAGAACAGAATCACGGGACTACCGTCCAGAAGAGCAGCAAGAGGAGATGATCTAGTCCCACAGGACAGTGTGGGTGAGTGGTTAAGACCACGGTTTCTCAAGTTGACGGCCTGGTTTCAAATCTGCGCTCTGCCACTCATGAGCTGTGTGGCCTAGTAAAGTAACGTGGTGTTTTCATTTCTAAAATGCTAACGTTACCTCATGGGTTGTTGGAGAGTAACATGAAAAGAGATAGGTAAAGCACATGCCATATAGGAAGCATGCAATAAATGTCATCATTATCATTCAAAAATTAATAAAAATAAGGCCTTTGGGTACCGAGTAGGTGAATGATTGTTAAGTGGGCCCAGAGTCAAGTATATGGATTTAAAGGTTGTTTTCATCCAAGTGCCTTAAGCAGACATAGCCTTACCTTAACTTCCTTAACTTACAAAAAAAAGAAGGTAAATTAAGAGTAATCATCCTAATTACTAAAAAAGTTTGCTTCAGAGAAAAAAGTACAAAGTACATTTACTATGATTGCACGTTTTTGAAAACCTATCTGTTGTAGAACACGAAGTGCCTGTGGATTGCTCCAATGATACATGGGTACCAAAAGCAAAGAATTAGTATAAATAAGTAATGAGCAATTTCCCATTAGGATTTTGGAATAAACAAACCCTCAAACTGAAAAGATCATCAGCTGGTCATAAAAACGTCTTAAAACTTGTATCAAAAATTTATAATTAAGCTTGCTGCAGCTGAAATTAAAAAGCTGAAAAGGAGTAGGGGAGGGGAATATCTTAAATATACATTCATGGCAACTGCTTCTGTAGAAAATTTTTCTGATGGGAAAAATTGCTGAGAGTCAATTATAACAGCCTTCAAATGCCATATAATTTTGGTGCATATTTTCCTCACTTCCTTGAACTCTTTCACAGCAACGGGAAAAAAGACACTATATTTCAGAATAAAATAGCCCAGGGGAGGCAGAAAAATCAAACCGGCCTGGTTATGTTTTGTGAAAAATAAATTCAACTGACTAAAATCATTTCATCACATTCCTTCTGTCTCCTCTAAAAAAACAAATTAATATGCCATTTCTAAAGATGTGAAAGCTAATCATAAAAATTGTGGTTTATTCCTTTTCTTCCAAAAGGAAACATACCTCAAAATCAACCAAAAGGGAAAAGCATAACAGTTTTTAAAATATTACATTCAGGGCCTTAAAATTATTCAGATTTTTGTTTTCCTGGCAGTCAACATCTCAATAAAATGTGGCGTTTTTTTTTTTTTAATGTGGAGTGTTTTTAAAATGAATCTATCCTACTATTTTGCTTAATAGCTTCATATGAACCTTTTCTTTTGCCCTGCTTTTTATTTGTTTGTTTCTGCTTTTTAATATTCTGTTACCTCAGCTTAAAACAGACCTAAAGTAGAAATAAAATTTTTTAAACTGGGACATTTTCCAAGTTCACTGCCATGATTAACTTCTCAAAATTATACTCAGCTGTCTCTACTTTTCCAAATTCCTGTCCTCTTACAGAAATAGGAGTTTCAACTCTAAGTTACCAAGCCTAGGAAATTTCTTCCATTGTCATCTGTGAATCTTGAATACACCTTAAACACTTTTCACTAACTTTATACCAAGATTCTGTTAAAATGCACACAAACATGTCTGCAAAGGAAAAATCGTGGTTTTCCCCAGAGAGGAAGGCTCTAGCTTGCTTCTAAACATATCATCCTGATTATACATGCAAATGCTAGATCTCTGAAAATCAGGGCAAGCAAAATGCATATATTTCCATTTCCTGCAAATAGAGGGATAGAAATCTTGACATTTTCAGCTTGCCTGTTCTCCCAACATTTTCAGCCACCAAATAAATTCTGCTGAGTCTTCTCTAACAGCTAATCCAATTGCTCCAGAATCCCTAATGCATACTCTGGCCCAGCCTCTGTCCAGGTCAAGCTGAAGGTCCCAAAAGGGCTGAAAGGGACTTCCCTGGTGGTCCAGTGGTTAAGACTCTGTGCTTCCACTGCAGGGGGCACAGGTTTGATCCCTGGTCGGGGACTAAGATCCTGCATGCCCCATGGCAAGGCCAAAAACAAAAAACAGAAAACAACTGGGCTGAAAGCATTGGTCTCATGCACTTGGCATATCACACACCACTATTTTTTCCCACTTCCCCCAGCTTCCGCCATCTTGCAGATCCACCTAGAAGTGGTCATGTGCAATTTTAAAACCTTCCACACACCCACCCTCTCAGCTCTTGCACCTTCTATCCACATCCTTTACTTGGGACCTTGTGATTCCACGTACCAAGACTCCTTTTCGATGCTTTATTCTAAAAGCGTGAAGGCTCCCTCTTTCTATTGTCCTGCTGTGGAATTACAGAATTTTAGAGCTAGAAGAAATCTCAAGTCTAGTCCTCCCACTTTATAGATCTAAAAACTACAGCCTCAAAAAGATAAAATGAAATATACCAAAAGAGGACCCAAATTACGAGCCTCGGTCAAGATTTAACTAAAAAAGCCTGATGAGAGACTCAGGCCCTCCAGCTGGTCCTTCTCAATTAAATGAGGATTTAAGTCATTGAAACAGTGTCTGACACAAGGTTGACACTAAAACATTTGATAGAAAGGATGAAAGCTGATATCCATTTTCACCTTTCCTCTTGCACATTCACCTATCGCAAAAATACACATGCAACACTCCTTTGAAAGCAGGATAACTGTACTATATATTCTCTTAGAACTGCAGATCCTCAAAGAAAATCATTTTATTTTATATATGTTGTTTGTAAATAACATGAAACAAAGACTTTTTAATGCTGAATAGCTGTTTCAATAGGAAAAAAACAACTCTGAAAACAAGGACTAGAAAGAAGTTGATTTAACTTAGTTATGTTAGAGCAACCACCAAAAACCCAGAACAACCACCAAAACCCTAGGGCAACCTCCAGACTTAATACAGAAATTTTAGTTTCACTGCTTTTAGTTTTAGAAACAAGATAAGGATTCCAATATCATCACTGTTTAACACAGTACTAGAGGCACTAGCCAACAAAACAGGAACAAAAAAAGAAAAAGAGGTAGAAGGATAAGAAGTAACAAAAATGTCATTGACTGTAGGTGTGACCATTTTACAAAAAAATAAAAAGAAAGCACACTAGTGAGTCCAACAAAGTTGCCACATATATGATGAACTTAGAAAGGTCAACAGCCTTCCTCTGTATCAGCAATAACCAACTAGAAAATACAGTAGAAAATAAGATATTCAAAATAACAATAAAACTATGATGTACAGGTATTAATCCAATAAGGAATACAGAAGACTTTTGTGGAGAAGATTTCTTTACATCTGTGAAAATAAATCAATGAGGAATTGAGAAGATGAAGACACACCCAGGTGAATGAATTGGACAAGTTATTATAAAGATGTCATTTCTCCCGAATTATTATATAATTGTTCTAATAAAAATTCCAGTAGGATTTTTTGAGCAACTCAACAAATTTATTACAATATATAAATAGGAGAATAAAGGTCTGTGAAGAGCCAAGTTAATTCAGAAAAAGGAGAGGGGCTCACCCTCCCACCAGATACAAGTACTAACAAACAACAAAGCCACGATGACTATATGGTATTCATGCAGGAATTAGCAATTGGATTAAAAACTAGAAAAGAGGGTGTGAGAACATGTTAAGTATATAGGAGAACTTGGTATATTACAGAGGCAGCACCATAAACCAGTGGAGAGAACAAATGCTATTGGGAAAAGCAAAAATATTGCTGGCTTTCTGTCTTACAGGATATACAAAGGCAAAAATCTAAATGTAAAAAGTAAAACTACAAGCTAACAAAAGAAAAGGTAGGAGAAAAGTTATGTAACATGCAGAAAAGCATTTCTTAACCAAGACTAAAAGTGTAAATCACAAGTTGAACAATTTGATGGATCTGACTACATTGTAAGTAAGAGTTTCTATTCAACAAGGACACTGTAGACAAAAATCACAAGTGTGTAGAGACTTGGAGAGACAGATTAATATCTAGAATATAAAAGGAGCTCCTAGAGAAAGAAGTCAGAAAACACAGCAAAAAATACGGGCAAAGGATAAGAATAGGCAATTTACAGGAGATTCAGGAATGGCTAATAATATATCAAGGTAATCAGAGAAATACAAATTACAATCACCAGGAGATTGTATACCCACCAGATTTGCCAAAATTAAAGAGTAAAACATCCCCAAATAATGGCAAGGATGCAAAGATACTGGAACCCCTTGCATTGCTAGTGAGAGGGTAGACTGGTGCAGCCATTTTGGTAGCAGTAAAGCAGAATTTAGTGAAAATATATATGTATGTTCCCTATGATCCTCAAACTTTCTGCTGGGCAGGTACCCAACAAATATGCTCCCAGACACATGTATACAGAGGGATAGATACAAGGATGCTCCCAGGTGATGAAGGTGGGGAGTTTGAGGCAATGTAGGTGGACAGCAGTAAGAGTCTGTATAACTAAAAAGTAGACTCTTCATACAATAATACACATGCATCAGTTAGAAGTCATGACTTAGAGGTATGCAGAGCAACACTGATAAACATACTGCTGAGTTAGAAAAGTTTAAGAAGAAAATGATAAGACCAGCAGGACAATACCACTTAGGTAAGTTCAAAACGCATATACAAGGCAAACAAAGACACATAACATATGCCAGGAATTAATGCTGACAGGGGAATGGGAGCCAGGAAAAAAGAAAAATAATTATAAGAGTTTCTTAAAAAAATTTTTAAGAGAAGGACTCGTTTGGACTGATGAGTTTACCATGATCCAGTAATGATGGTTATAAATTTAATTACAAGTATATTTATAATAGTTAACACATGACACCCACTATGTGCCATGAACTGTTTTAAGTATTATATACACACCTTAAATCATTTTTATAATTTATAATAAAAGATTTAATAAATCTTTAAATAATGTAAATCTTTAAAATAAAAATTTATAATAAATCTGTATGATACCATGAGGTAGATCTATCGTTTCCATTTCAGAAATAAGACACAGAAAGATTCAGTATCTTTCCTTGGGTCACACAGCTAGTAAACAATGGAGCTGGGAGTCAAGTCCAAGCGAGCTGCCTCCGTGGCCCATTACATTGCACTTGCTAGAGTGATTCACCCACTCTCTTCAACTGAGGTCTGAAAAAGTCACCACAACTCTTTATAACCATAACTAATAGCTTAATTAGCATGTGGAGGGAAAAAAATCCTTTATAATATCAAAGCCCCGTAAGCGTGCCAATTCTCAAATACTCAAACAGTAAGCTCTTTAAGGCGAAAATACATGGATTTAAAGTTTTTTAATCAATTATCCATAATAATGGGGCAATGGTATATCTACAGATATCAAGAATAAAATGCAGCTCACACCCTTCATAGCACTTAGTGTGTTTTACCCACGGGTGGTCTGTCCATGCTTCACTGTCCTCCCTAGACTGTGACCTCCCCCAGGCGAGGGACTGCATCCAGCCACTGTGTACCCTGTGGAATCTGACACAGGCCTCAACTCGCAAGTGCTACAAACGCAGTAAATAAGAGCAATGAATACCCCCAACCTCAATTTTAACCACTGGTTACACCACTGCTCCCTCCCTGGAAACCTAGTTTTTAAAATACCAACAATGACTCAAAGGAGAGGGAGATATCCCTCTCCTTTTCCAAGAGGCAGAAGAGTCTGGAAAAGACACACCACCCCCACTTAATTATACCCAAGCCCGAAATGTCCAAAAAGCAACCTGGTACTGTTTCAACCAACACACATAATTGAGAGATTCAACAGGTATTTATTGGGCACCTACTATGTGCCAGACACCGCTCTAGGCAACAGAGATACAACAGTGAACTAAACAAACAAGTATCCCTGTCCTTATGGAAGTGGCATTCTGGGGAGGCAAAGAGACAGATAGACTTAAAATATAAAGTGTTTTAGATAATATATAATAATCTAAAGCAAGAATAATAGATAAAAGTAATACAAAGCAGGGATAGACAAAAGCGGGAGGGCTTACCAATTTTAGATAGGTGGCCAGGGAAGCCCTCATGAGAAGGTGACCTGAGTGAAGCAAAGGAGTGAGCCATGCTCTGACAACTGGGGAACAGCATTCTAGGTAGAAACTCAACAGGTGCAAAGGTCCTGGGACAGGAGTCCACCTGGCGCGTTTGAGCAAGGAGGACAGCATGGCCGGGGTGAAGTGAGCAAGGCACAGAGCAGTAAGAGATGAGGTCAGAGAGGTAACGACTGGAAAGAAGAGCTCCTGAATTAGACATTACAGACAATGGCCAGGCAAGCCAGAGTACCTGGTATAACCTGGGGCTGATTCAGACGCTCAGAAAGATGAGCAAATGAGAACAATGGGTTCCAGCAAGCTTTCCTCCTCAGGGCCATATTCAGGCATTAACTTGTTATTTGCATACAATTTATATATGTCTACATAGCACAGATCATCTCTACTGGATCATTTTCATGGTTAAATTGTACTGCCCTGCAGATGGGCACTTCATGATTTATTCCCTTCCCTATTTCCTCTCACATCTCAATATCATCGACCTAGAAGATACTTTATGCCAGAAATGAATCACAGAACAAAAGGAGACTGCATGCCAAGGGATTCTATAAATGATCACTCCATAACATGGCAGAAAGGGGGCTCTTATTTTATGTTTAAACTTCCATCACTTACCAGTGGGTCAACCCAGCCACAGGGATGGAAAGTCCAAAGTGCAATTCTAAGACAGATCATTTTAAGAAGCAAATGTGATTTTCCTACAATCAATAACTCATCTCTGACAGAGGCACTCCTATCTACTTAGAGATCATTATCTCCTCCCCAAATGCTCAGGCACAAAAGCAGGAAGCTCAAAAGGGCACTCTTACTTGTGTTTCAAAATGCTTCCCACAGAAAAAAAAATTAAATCACACCACTGTCAACATGCCTCAGCTGCATGCAGAATCCTACAGGATCCGTGGAATAAATCCCACTTGAAATTACTTATTTCAAGTTTGATATTACTGATGAAGTTAAGACAGAAATGCAGGATTTGCTAATAACTCAGGGAATCTGGGTAAATAGCACCTTAACAACCCACATGGTGGGAGGTGGGGTGGTAGCAACAGGAAGCTGCAATTTTCCTAAAATTTTGTATCTGACCAGAACCTTTGAAGCTATTGATATTTGCCCTCCTCTTTCCCACTAGACTTGTTATCTGCATGTAACACACACAGGTAGGTATCTGCACCTACGTAACCCCTCCCTAATTCTCCCTAAGGCACTCCTTGCCAAAGAGAAACAAACCACAGGTTCACAAGCTTATGCTAAAACTAAGCTAAGCTTATTTTTAAAACACTAAGGAATTTGTGTCTAGGATTTTTAACAATCCAGACACAAGACTTGACAAGTATACAGAGCCAACAAGATTTTTTTTTTCCCCTACAAATGATTTCTGGACCGCAAAGAAAAGAACCTGACTCACTCTCAGATCTCTCAATTTTTATCCAAGAATTTAAGACGGGAGTCATTAGAAGTATAAGTGGTTTAAGGACTAGGCCCTGTCATTCCAATCACTGAAATTTGCAGAAGCTGGCCCAGCAAATGAGTATCTGGCAAAGCAAAAAAGCCCGTAGGACTCCCAGGGGGTGCCAGTAATTTCCATGCATAAAGTCTGTGGATGAAGTCATTAGAAGCAGCCCAGAAAAGGTTGTAAGTGACCAGCCTAAAGCCCATCTTTTTCTCACCCCAAGAAATGTAAACCAGAGGCCAGTTGTAAATGCCATACTATATGCGAGGATTTTTGCAATGTCCAACCTTAGGGTATCGGGTAGCAGAGTTAGAAAAGGTCTAGTGGATGTTCTCAATGTCCTCAATTTAACCAAGTAATTGGATTTCCCACCACTTTCCGTTCCTTCCATCCACCGTCCAGCACAGCGGGTACAGACTGCTCACGTCTCACAGCCCACCCCCCACCCCCGCAGTGACACCTGCACACTTCCGCCCACCAGCGGAGCTGGGGGTCCACAAAGAGCCACGTGGATTTAGTCCCTACTCTGTTGATGCTGGTGTACGCATTACTTTAACGGCCTAACTTACATAGTAAACTGACAAAATATAACTAGGAAAAATCATTCAAATGTATTGAGGCAGGAGGTAGGTGGGCTCCAGGTTAGGCATTTACAACTGGCCTCCTGTTTACATTTTTTGGGGTGAGAAAAAGATGGGCTTCAGTCTGGACACTTACAACTAGCCTCCTGTTTGCATTTCCTGAGACAGGAGGTAGGTGGGCTCCAGGTTAGACACTTACGATCAGCCTCCTGTTTGCACTACGAAATAGAAATAACAACAGAAACAGGGTAAATAGCTGGACTTTGTCTCCTGTGGACACTTTAAAATAACAGTCATGGCAGGGACAGAGAGGGGCTAAACCCTGTCTGAGTAAAAGATCAAGAGGTCACATATTTCCCATCCTTAGGGGCAAGGGAGATACTGCACATGTGCAGAAAGGCTCCTCGGGGGTCACAAAGGAGAGGGAACCACCCCATAATACGTGATGCCAAGGCCCCCCATAGGCCTCTGGGCTGGAATCCATCTTGGAAAAAAGTTACACACGCATGTCGGGAAGGGTCCTAGGGCAGGTCACGTGGGGAAAAAGAAACCAGATAATTGGCCAAAGGTAAACAAAGACCCGGAAGACCTGCCCTATATAAATGACTTAACTGCCTCTTCACTGCACTCCTCCTGATTAGGGGGGACGCCCACACCCTTTCACTCCCCGTGTGTATCTCTGCCCTGCTTCTGTCTTAACTGAAACTGTTTCTCTGTGTGCTCCCCCACTTGTTGTGCTCTGTTTCTAATAATAAACTTTGTACCTGTTTTTACAGTTTCTGCCTCCTTGAGAAATGCATTTTTCAATGCAGGCAAGAGCCAGGGGAAATTTGCTTCTAGCCTCTAGCCCTTGCTGGTCTAGTGGCTAGGATTCCTGGTTTTCATCCAGGCTACCCAGATTCAACTGCTGGGAAGGGAACTAAGATCTCACTTCAAGCCACCGCACACTGCTGCCTCTCCAAGATCAGTATGATGAATTCTTTATGAAATCATAAAGTCTCCATGAAACTAAGCTGGATGACTTGGAAAATGTCAATAAAAGTTGAGTTGCTAAAAACTGCTGTTCAGTGAGATATGGTCATGATAACTGTAAAAGACTAGAAACCATTTCGAAAAACCTAGAAGGATTCTGTAACCAGTTTGTCCTGTTCTTTAAAGAAACCAAAACAGAAGATTATAGGTGATACATTACAGATATGCTTTCTACAGGGGAGAAGATGCAGACTTTCCACCAGTAAACCCACGCTTGGTGAAAGGGCCTTGGACCTACCTCTAAAGACTGGTGAGTGAGGGAGAACAATCAAGATGGTGGAGTAGTAGAATGTGAAGCTCATTCCCTCCCACAGAGACTGGTGAGTGAGGATTTTAAGTTAAAATGACACACGTGCTTAAGATTATGATTCCTAGCTTTAGCCAACTGGTTTGTGTTTCTTTTTTTGATACTGTAAATTAAATGTTTTTTTTAATTCAAGGATAGTTAACTTACAATGTTGTGTTAGTTTCAAGTGTATAGCAAAGTGATTCAGTTATATATAAATATATTAAAATATATGTACTCTTTTTCAGATTCTTTTCCCTTATAGATTATTGCAAGATACTGAGTATAGTTCCCTGTGCTATATTGCAGGTCCTTGATGGTTATCTATTTTATATTTAGTAGTGTGTATATAATAATCCCAAACTCCTATTTTATCCCACCCACCCTTTCTCCTTTGGTAACCATAAGTTGGTTTTCTCTGTCTGTGAGTCTATTTTTACTTCATAAATAAGTTCATTTGTGTCATTTTTTAGATTCCACCGATAAGTGATATCATATGATATTTGTCTTTCTCTGTCTGACTTACTTCACTTAGTATGATCATCTCTAGGTCCATCCATGTTGCTGCAAATGGCACTATTTCATTCTTTTTTATGGCTGAGTAGCATTCCATTGTATATATGTACCACATCTTCTTTATCCATTCATCTATCGATGGACATTTAGGTTGCTTCCATGTTTTGGCTATTGTAAACAGTGCTGCAATGAACACTGGGGTGCAGATGTCTTCTCAAATTATAGTTTTCTCCAGATGTATGCCCAAGAGTGGGATTGCAGGATCATATGGTAACTTTATTTTTAGTTTTTAAGAAACTTCCATACTGTTCTCTATAGTTAGCCAACTGATTTTTATCAAGGGACAGTGTCTCCAAATCATCAGCTAAGAGAACTTCTCCTGGAGTGTCAGCCCTGGGGTTAAACCCTGTTCTCCAAAGAGTGAGCTGCAAGATAGCAGTTTCCATGAATTCACCAGTGCAAATACTGGCTCGGCCAAGAGCTTCTGGGCTCATCACGGGGGAGGTGGTATTGGCTCCAGGTTTCTATACCTGGGCAGGTCAGCTGTATGTTAATACTCAGGGGACAGGGAGGAAGATGGCCTGATCCTCACAGGAAATGTGGATGCAAAGCTGTTGGGTGTTACAGACACACAATAGGTCCTTCTAGGACTCAAAGTGCTTCTGAGCTAATATGTCACTGTTACAACAGACTCGAGGGCACATGAAGGGGAAAGTTAAACTCTGATCGCTCCCTGCATGATAGTACTCGAGAGATTTTTCCTCATTCCTTACTGTCTCCAGAGACTCCACTACCTCTTGAAGAGTCCAAATCATTCATTTTTTAAAAGAGGGTTTTGTCTTGTATTAAAATCTAATTGGATTCCTACAGTTTTAACAGACTTAGTGACTTTAACAGATCAACTGGCTTAATTCCATCAAAATGAATAATAGAGGAGAAAAAAGAGGTTAAGGGCACTGGGACAAATACATGACCTTCACTTGGAACCTCGCTGAGAAAATCCCCTATGATCAGATATCATCAATTCTGGATATTCCTGAAGCTTTGAGAGACAAAGAAGCACTGGCGACCAAAAGAGAGATAGGGGATGTGGAAGTGACATGTGTCAGATACAGATGTGTCCTGCCTTACATCCTCCCAGCCCACCTTTCGATTCCAGCAGTTTCTGAGGCGACCAGCTGTGCACAGACGTTAGTACCAGCCTTGGCTGCACTATTTAAAACCTCCTACTTTCTGACCTGGGGCTGTTCTATGGGAGCCAATTCAAAAAGTCAATGGGAACGAACTTTCAAGAGGTACAGGTACCTGTCTTGACAGGTTCAAGAGCAAACTTGGAAGTACAAGAGAGAATTAACACGCCCATGGGGCAACCCTTGATCAGTGGGTGTTGGCAGCCAGTGGATAAATAATCCCATCTTCCGGACCTGGGGTAGAGAATTCTGAGGCACATTCCTACAAGGGTGACAGGTGATTCTGCTTTAACCGCCCACAGCGGTAACCAGCACAAAAACCCGCCCTTTTGGTTGCCTTTGTCAATTTCCATATTTCCCTCTTGCTTCTCTCCCTAACTCCACAATCCTGCACCCAAGCCTTCATCTCTCAGGCTCTGCACTCTGGGAGAATCCACCTAAAACAATAGGTACTACGCATTGTTACACAGGGTGCCAGACAGTAGCCAAAATGGTACGCTTGCTTTAATCTGTCATCAGAGCTGATATTTGCTGGTCCCTCCTCTTTTCTTTTCCATCCAGATTTACTCTTCTAGGCTGAAGTTCCATAAGCATGACGTCAAATTTCATTTCCTCCTCAAATCTTTCAAGAGTTCTATTGAGGAATATAGAGAAATTTCCAGACAAGGGCCCGATCTAGACACTGTGAATAGAACATAACTGATTAAAAAGTTCATGGCGGGGTATCTCCAGGACATGGGGAGTCACACATCTAATGGTCCACAGTCGCCGGCAGCCCAGGACCCTCAGATCTGAGCCAAGCAAAGAAGGCAGCCCCTCTCTGAGGCAGTGACAGGGACTCTGGAGTCTGGGGCTATGGAACTAAGATCCGCTGACAGGCAGAGCAGTAAAAGACTGTTTTACCCCATGAGCAGTTATGACAAGACCAGTGAGATTCCGTCTTCTATTTTACACCATACACAGAAGATGCTGAACTAGGATTCCTGTAACAAAGCACCAATCACCCTGTATTGGGCAAAAGACGCCCCATGTATTATCTTTGGGATTGCAACCAAAATCAATATAAAGCAGAGAAGTGCTATGCAGGCAGCAAAATGCGTGGGTTCCAACAGAGAGCTGCCAGGGTCTAAGTGGTCTGCCTCAATCTATGTATTTTACAACCTAGGGAGTGAGGAGTAAGGTCAGTGCCTCACCCAGAAGAACTGAAAACAAGTACTCAAACAAATACACATCTACATCCACAAATATTCACAGCAGCACTATTCACAAGAGCCAAAAGGTAGAAACAACTCAAATCTCCGTTCACTGATGAATGGACAAATTATAGCATAACATACAATGGAATATTATTCAGCCATAGAAAGGAATGATCAGACGTGCTACAATGTGGTTGAATCTCAAAAACATGATGCTGGGGCTTCCCTGGTAGCACAGTGGTTGAGAGTCTGCCTGCTAATGCGGGGGACACGGGTTCGAGCCCTGGTCTGGGAGGATCCCATGTGCCACGGAGCAACTGGGCCCGTGAGCCACAACTACTGAGCCTGCGCGTCTGGAGCCTGTGCTCCGCAACAAGAGAGGCCACGATAGTGAGAGGCCCGTGCACCGCGATGAAGAGTGGCCCCCGCTTGCCGCAACTGGAGAAAGCCCTCGCGCGGAAATGAAGACCCAACACAGCCAAAAATAAATTAATAAATAAATTAATTAATTAAAATATTTTAAAAAAAAACAAAACATGATGCTGGATGAAAGAAGTCAGACACCAAAAGTCACATATTGTATGATTCCACTTATAAGAACTATCCAAAACAGGTAAAACCGTAGAACAGAAAGCAGATTGGTGGTTTCCAGGGGCTCGGGGAAGTAAATGCTTCAGGAGTTTATTTTGGGGTGATGAAAATGTTCTGGAACGAGATGGAAGATGGAAGTGGTGGATTCATAGCATTGTGGATGTACTAAATGTCACCAAATTGTCCATTTTAAAATGGTTACTTTAGGGACTTCCCTGGCGGTCAAGTGGTTAAGACTCCACACTTCCAATGCAGGGGCTGCAGGTTCGATCCCTGGTCGGGGAACTAAGATCCCACATGCCTCGAGGCATGGCCAAAAAAATAAAATTAAAAAAATAAAATAAAGTGGTTATTTTATGATATTTGAATTTCACCTCGGTTTTTAAAAAATGAAGAAAAAAAAGCAAGGATTAATGCCTTAAGAATCAGAGAACCCTCCGCAGACAATTCTAACATAATCTGTGTCTGTCAGCCTCTCCCCATGTCCTCCTACTCATCTCTTTTTTCCATGTATATGGAACTTTATTTTATTATACAGCTGGTCTTATTTCCCCTTAATGCAGGCAGAACTATACACCCAGGGCCACTGGCTAAAAACTGGGAGGCATTTCTAAACAACAGCTCAAGTTTTCTTAGTAAAATAGGAAGTCAGTCAACCAACACAGGAGTAAAAAACTATTTGCACAAACTATCACAAATTGTTAACAGCGGAAGTTCTACAGTGGTGAGACCACATTGTTCTTTCTTCTATTTTCCAAACTTTGTTACATCCCATTACATTACTTCTATAATCGAAAAAGTTAAACTAACAAATAAATTATATCATTCTGGAATTGCCTTCTAAGGTAGACTGTATTACACACAAAGCAGAACTCAGTAGGAAGCAGTTCTCACTTCACCCAGAGATGCTGCCAGGCCCACACAATCACTTCCTCAAGTCCAGATGTGAAATTCTCTACTGGTCCAGGTGCCCCAGAAAGAGGGAGGTGTGGGCAAACCTCTGTCAGTGCCGCAGGCAGGCTCTCTCAGTCCCAGTGTCGCCCCATTTACAGTTTGCATGGCTCATCCAAGCATCACTTATTGACTTCGAGAAGGATCCTGCACACCTGAGGTCAAGGCCTTGGGAAGATGAGATGTGCACCTTGCAGAGGGCAAATCTGAGGCCACTGAACAATGATACAGTGAAGAAATGGCTGTTTTAAAAATCCTACTTGAAACAATTCCTCTAATGCTGGTGGCTAAATATAAACATCCTGCCCTCTCACCTTCCTCGGGGCAAATCTTAATGCTTTTTCCCAATCACACTTCTTCCTGCAGCTTCTGATGCCACTGAGCACTCCCACCTTTCAGAGCCTCCGGGATGATGAACCCTCCCCGGGCCCCTCCTGCATCTGCGGCACATATCGTCTTTCTCACCAAAGTCTTCTAGTTATCCTAGGCCACCCAGCTGTGGGTGAGCCCTGAGGGCCAATCCGCAGTCCTAGGCGTGTACCTTTCTCTACAAAGGGCTTTTTCTCACTGTGTCTTCAATTGCTGCCTTTTCTCAGAGGACTTACAAATGCTCACTGTCAGCCCTCAAACTACAGATTTCCAATCATCTATAAAATGCCTTCCCTTGAACTTATTTACAAAACAGAAACAGTCACAGATGTAGAAAACAAACTTATGGTTACCACGGGGGGAAAAAGGGGCGGGGGAGGGATAAATTGGGAGATTGGGACTGACATATACACACTACTATATATAAAATAGAGAACCAACAAGGACCCACTGTATAGCACAGGGAACTCTACTCAATACTCTGTAATGACCTACATGGGAAAAGAATCTAAGAAAGAGTGGATATATGTGTATGTATAACTGATTTGCTTTGCTGTACAGCAGAAACTAACACAACATTGTAAATCAACTATACTCCAATAAAGATTAATTTTTTAAAAATGCCTTCACTCAAAGGACCCCCTCCCTGTCCCGTTTCCACCCCCCCCCGTTTTTTTCAAGATTTTTTTGATGTGGACCATTTTTAAAGTCTTTTTATTGAATTTGTTACAATATTGCTTCTGTTTAGGTTTTGATTTTCTGGCCAGGAGGCATGTGGGATCTTTGCTTCCTAACCAGGGATCGAACCCTCATCCCCTGCATTGGAAGGGGAAGTCTTAACCACTGGACTGCTAGGGAAGTACTCCCCCCTCAGCCCCCCGGCTTTCTTATTATGTCATCTGCCCACAGGCTGGCTTCTCCCGGCCCAAACCCCACTCACAAGTCGTCCTAAATCCTCCCCACTCTACTTCTCACACTCTGGTAACCATTCCTGTCTAGCTTTCCCTGTTCAGAGCTGTCCATTCCTGTCCCACTCCCGGCCACCACCCCAGTCCACGTCTGTGCTGACCTCCAAAGAAGTCCTCCAAAGGGGCGATCAGAACTGGGCTTCTCCCACACGGAACTGCGCACATTCTGAGATAACAAAACTGTGTCCGGTCAGGAAATTGGAAATCTCTCGGGGGAAATTTTATGTGGAAAACTGGTTAAACAGAGGATGGAAGAGCAGAAAGAACCACCAGGGAAGGGTGAGGCATCCTGGAAGTGTGTGTAATCTCTAGGTTACCTCTAGGGCTGAAGGGATCCTGGGGAGAGGGGTGGAAGCAGCACCCAGAAGGGGCTGGACTTGGTGGGTGGGGCTGGCCGGGGCCCACGCCCACCCCAGGCGGAGGGAAACGGACAGCCACGCCCACCCTCCAAGCAAGTTTGCACCCTACAAGATTATGCAGAACCAGGGTTTACATGCCAGGGCACCTGCCCTAAAGGTTTGATGTTTGCTTGTTAGGCCCTGAGCATGGTGTGCTTCTAGAGACTCTGGCATAATTCTCTGTTATTTTTTTCTCCAGGTCTTTAACCCTCCATCCTACCTCTTGCTGAACCGCCTGCCCTTTCTCAGGGTCACACTTCATTTTGTCTCCTGCTGTTGCTATTTGCTCTTCCTGCAAGAATTTCACATTCCCCCAACCCCTCGTTCAAATATGGACATAGGGCATGTACAAGGTCATGGTTAAAAACATGGTACAACTCTCATTCCAAACATGAAGATCACAAGTTCCATTAGGCTGGTTCCAATTCCACCCAGAGACTTTTTTCCTCAGTTCTTTTTTAAAACTCACGCTCCACCATTCTCAAATCTCCTACTGTGTTTAAAACAAAAAGAAGCCTACATTTTAAAGAACTAGTTCCCATGCCAAAGCCCATCCTCTTAATGGTGCTTTTGTCCCAGAATCAGTGGGAGTAACGCCTGCCCCCCCACTACATGCCCACTCCGTGCTGTCACCTCTCTGCCCAGGTTTCAGGATTAACACAGGAAAAGCTGGGGAGCATTTCTAGCCAAAAGCCAAGGATGCCAGTCCATCAAAAAGCATGGCAAAATGGTCTGCAATATTTCCTCCCACATTAAAATGGGGCTGGATAAAAGGTACACTCTGGTTCTCTTCTTTGTTTCATCATATCCCTGATCATGATATAGACAGTCTATCATTTAGGAAAGGTTGCAGGTAACAAAACTGACTGATAGTGGCCTGAACTTTATAACCCTTTTTATTACTTAGCAATAAGTTCAGAGTTGGGTGGTCCCAGAGTCCACACCTCTGCTCAGCCACTCTCTGTGTAGTGGCTTTGGCCCAAAGCACAATCCCTCATGGTGACAAACTGGCTGCCACTACTCCAGGTGCCATGTCAACACACATGGGTATCCAGGGAAATGAGACCAAGGGATTTCCTCCTTCTGTAGCTTTCTCCTTTTACCAGAATCAAAACATTCCCCTTTTGCCCCCAACAGCCCCCTCTCCAAGCCCCACTGGTCAGAATGGGTCTCATGACCATCCCCAGTGGCAAGAGGGGCTGGTGGGCGAGTACTTGGCCATGAGGGGCTCAGACCAAGCACAATTCATCCCTGGGCCCAAGACCACTGGCTGTGGAGAAAATCAGGGGTCCAGTGGCAAGAACAAACAAGGAATGGCTATTGGGTTGGCATCCAACAGCTACTGTCACGGGCAGTCTCCCCAGAATCATGTTTCTAGGCTGCTTGACAGGAAGAACACACTTTGAGTACAGAACAGGATGGCAGAATTCTCTTCGTTGGGCTTTCACGGCTATTCTCACCTACCTCAAAGTCATCCAGGAAGCAGCCAGGGCTAAATAAGAGATAAGTAGTATTCCCTCATTTAATTGACCTGGTATATGACAGACATGTACTAGACTCAACAAATGCCTCGGAAATAAAGGAAGGGGAAAACAAATACGCTACCTTCTTGTCTTCCAGAACATACAAGGACAAATTCGGTGGAAATGTTGAACTTCCGGTTCACTTTCACCATCTCAGAAAATGTTAGAAGACCTCCCGAGCCTGACTGGCTCCATTTTCTCAGCGATGAGATAAGCATTTTTGGCATCACATTTGTGACATCCACCATATCTGCCCCCTGAGCTCAGACCTTACTGACCCCATAGCCTCCTGATCCTGAGTCCTTTGGTCTTTCTAGGGCACAGAACCTCCACTCAGGCTGTTTCCTTTATCTGCCACCCTCCTCCCATGCCCACTCTGGCCCTTCTCTGCTCACTAAATGCCAACTCATCCTGCTAGAATCAGATGCCCAAAATCTCCTCTGATTCCCCCAGATAGACTAGGTGGGCCCCTCCTTTGGGATTGCACAGCGCTGGGTTTGTATTTCAACCAGAAATGTTTGCTCTGGATTATAGCTTATTGGAGTAGCCATCAAATCCCACACTAAACTGTCTCAAAACAGCAGCCACGTGGAATTTATCTTCTTAACCCTGGTGCTGGGAGACATATCTAGCATATATACAGTAGCAGTCCAAAGAAGTGTTTTTGTTTGCTTCTTTTTTTTGTTTGTGTGTTTGTCTGTTTTACATCAAGGCTATTTACAGCTGACCAGAAGAAGTTCTTGAAATCTCCATGTTCAGCTTCTCTCTGTTTCTTCCCCCCTTTCTACAGTCTTTCACTGCTATTCAAAGGCTCAGCTCGCAGGACATGTTAAACTGTAAAAATGGCCACGATCCTTGGCACTTCCCCCCATCAGGAGGGGGGGGAGGGTCTGTCTCTCTGCCCCCCAAATCTGCTTGGCCTTGTGATGTGCTCTGACCTATAAATGCAATGGAAGTGACATTGCCTCTGTTCCACACCCAGGCTTCACGAGGCCTTTCAGCTTCTGTTCTTGCTACTTTGGGAACCCTGCCCAGCCACGTGGGACCCGGAGTGGCCTGCTAGAGGGTGAGATATATTCTTTAACCCTCACCCCAACTGCCCAGCCAACAGCCAGCCAACCACCAGCCATGTGAGTGAGGCAATCCAGGAATGCCAGGCCCAACCCACCTGCCAGGTGACTGCAGACGCATAAGCAAGCCCAAGGAGAACCACTGAGCCCAGTTCAGACAAGAAGAAAGGCCCAGCCTAACTGTAAGCTGAATAAAGTGGTGGTGACTTTAAGACATTAAGTTTCAGGATGTTTGTTATTGGTTACACAGAAGGAGACAACTAGTACATGAGATCTGAGGGTGGATTTGTAACACTGAAAGCTGGATAGGATCTGAGAATACCTTCTAGTCCAAATCTGTCTTTTTAAAAGGAAAATCGAGGCCCAGAGAAGCTGAACAATTAACTCCAAGCACACAGAGCCAAGACTAGGAGACTACCTTATTCTACGTCTCACTGGCCTTACCACTTCATACCACAGATAAACCAGGCCTTTCTCTACATCCAAGGGTCTATTATGTACTCAAAAAATGCTCACCAGGAGATTATTAACAGAATTATGACAAATGCATTCATTACATGCCATGCAGCTGGGTTTTTTTAAAGACAGATTCACCCAGTGGCATGGAAAGATTTCCAAGACTATCATGTGACAAATACAAACAAAACAATACAAAAGCAACTTTGTAAAATTCAAAACAATTTATAAAAGAGGGCCTCATTTCCCTTCCTTGTCGAAAAAAGTGCCTAAAATGTTGACTTCGCAGGATCAGAACGGAACAGAAGGGCAGAGAGCAAGGGGGCAGCAGAGAACTTCCAACACATAAAAAAGCAAATCTACTTTCTGTCCATTCCCAAATTAAAATAAGTGTGAGAGAGAGAGAAATGTGCTTCCTTCTTCTCCCGCAGAAACACACGGAGGTCCACAGGAGACCTCCCCCCAGGTCACCCTCACGGCACCTTGAGCACAGAAAGCTGGCAATTATACTACTCATCATCATCATAATTATGACATGAATAACTACTTTCATTAAGCCTCTCTGACAGTTGTCATTTACTTATCATGCAAAATCTCTGCAAAACACAAGAGGGGAAGGGCTCCACCTATGTTACAGAATAAGAAACCGAGGTACAAAAGAAAGCAAACAGCTCAAGGTCAAGGCCCACGGTAGCACCACCAGAACACCGACCCCACCACCCTGTCTCCTGACTCTCAGAGCTGAGCTGCCCCCCCCCCCCCCCCCCCCCGCTCACGGGCTGTGTCTGCACATCATCCCGACACGTGAGATGAGGGGAAACTAACAACATGATGACTCCCATGGGCTTCAAAAGCCAGCAGATCAAAGCAGCCATCTGAGGTCGGTAGCTGAAGCTGTGGCAAGTCTTCAGGAGAGCCCGCATGCCGCAACCAAGAAAGATAAAAATAAATAAATAAAAATAAAGAGACACCTCCTCAAGTTTGGCTGTTCTGGACTGTGCATCCACTGGGGGAAAGAATATTCATGGCTTCAAAATGTGCAGAAACCCCTGTGCCCTGGGAGCCTAGACCACACTGTCCCAAGAGAGACATGGAGGGGAGCTGATGAGTAAATGCGTCCCTCACCCCCCTCCTCAGTTCCTGGGACCCCGTTTACCTGTGATGACCAGGGGTGAGGGGGCAGGCGGGGGCCTCCCTCTGCCTCGGCCCACAGTGGGATGAAGCAGGAGGACGTGCCACCAGGGGTCCTCACGGCGGCCAAGTGCCCGCAGCCCATCAGGAGGCCCGGAGCCCCCAGCCAGGGCCCAGCACGGCTCACACACAGGCCATCAAGCTTCAGCCTCCAGCCAACATTCTGTCTTTTCTCTACCCATCAGTGCAGCGCAGCGCGTGGGGGAAATTAAACTTCAGAAACACGTGCCAGGTGCCACCGCCTCTTCTCAGATTTGTGCAGAATCGTGGCTAAGGGGGTCCAAGGCTGCAAAGTGTGGGGTCCCCTTCATTCTACGGCTGGGCCTGGGGACCGGCTCGGTGGAGCAGGAGAGCGAGTGCATCCTTGCTCCGCTGCTAAAATCTCTCTCAGTTCCTCGTTGCATCCCCCACGGGGTAGGGGGCTGGGGGAGCAGCCCAGGAATCTCAAGACATGAGGGATGAGCTACCTCACACCTGGCAAGAGGGCAAGGCCTCTCCCGAAAGCAAAGGCTCAAGGGCACAGCAGCCCCGGGTCCAAAAGAGGCTCAGATGAAGAAGCAAAGGTGTGGGGATGGCTTCTGGTCTCACCTCTGTCATACCCTAGCCCTGGGGCCACTGGACCTTCCTGAGCCTCAGTTTCCTCATCTGTGAAATGGAGATGACACCTACCTCAAAGGACTGTTGTGAGAATTATACGAGGCAATAGTTCTCAGCTAGGGGTGATGCCCCCCCAAACCCCCCTCCTCCCACCAAGAAGCATTTGCAGAGTCCGGAGAGTTTTTTGGGAGTTACAGCTGGTGGTGAGGGTGCTTCTAGCCTCTAGTGGGTGGAGGCCTGGGGTGCTGCTGGGTGTCCTACGACGCTCAGGACACCCCTCACAGCGAAGAACGATGCAGCCAAAGGTGGCGACAGTGCTGAGGCTGAGAAACCCTGGTACCACGTGATTTGCACGGAGGGAACTTAGCAACTACAGGGCACCACTTATCGCTGTTATTATGAGGGAAGAACATGTTTTTGTGGCATCTGAACAAACTATTTCCATGGGACAAAAACAGTTTCCTGTCGTCATTCTTGCTTTTTACCTCAATACATGATGAGGATCTAGGAACTTCGAGCTTCTATGCGATAAGCTGTAAAGGAGAGAGCACCAGGGAGAGTCTAATGCACACAGTAGGTGGTTAATAAATGCCTGCTGTCTAGTGCACAAAGGAAAGAGCTTTGGAATCCAAAGAGGTATGCAGGCCTGCCAAGTAGCAGGGCTGAAGGGGGATAAAAAGAAGATGCCATAAAGAGAAGCTGCCAAGTAGACGAACGAAAAAGAAATACCTGAAATACAGGTATCAGCATCGGCAAACTTTTCCAGCTGCCGACCTGGCCAAGGAGGGTTCAGAGGGATGAGAGATCCTGAAGGCGGATGCCAACCTACTAATGGAACTCAGGGTTCACTGAAAATGTCCCTGTGTCCTAACTCCAGTGGGCTTCTTGATAACCTCTCCAGATGGGTGTCAAGGAGTCTGGCGGGGGGGCTTTAAAAGCAGCTAAGAGTATGGGACTTCGCTGGCGGTGCAGCGGTTAGGACTCCGTGCTTCCACTGCAGGGGGCACAGGTTCAATCCCTGGTCGGGGAACTAAGATCCCGCATGCCACACAGCGTGGCCAGAAAAAAAAAGTAGCTAAGAGTAGAAGATGATGAGGGTAAAGTTTGTGGTAGAGAAACAGGGTCATCAAACCTGCAGCACGGGCAAGAGAGGTTGGGGGTGTAGGTGCCTGGCAGAACCAAAAAACTACAGGTCAGTGTTAAACAGTCACCTTGAGGACACAAGTCCGATGGGTGGGTGGGTAAATGGAGGGGTCCAAGCCAGAACTGACTCCACTCATACTAACCCAAAACCACTCAATTAACTTTCCAAGTATTTTCATTTCCCTACATTAATACATTAAAGATCTATTACTTACAAAATCTTTCTTCCCTTCCTGGGCTGAGAAGTATCAATTTTCTTCTTCCACATTTCAAGAAGTACCCCGTGTTCTGTTCCTAGGTACCAGAGACAAGTAAAACATCTCTGCTCACCCTGCCAGCCCAATTCCTGCAGCAGGGGTCCCGGACACGGCGAGGCAGCCTCGTCCACTGGCTTCAGGGTATCAGAGACCTGGGTTCAAAATCCAGCCCTTTACCAGATATGTGACCCAAGGGAGTTATTTATAATCTCTCAGGGTTTTGTTATCCTCGTTCTCTTTTAGGAAACTAAAATGACTTTGTAAGCATCTTCTAAGGAATAAATGAAATAATGTCTATTAAAGTACTTACCACCGTGCCTAGCATTTTGATCAGTTGTGATAGCTACTGGCATAATAATTTTATATATTACAATATAGTGATATAAAACATTGTTATTGAAATAGACTCACAGACTTAGAGAACGAATATATGGTTACTTGGGGGGAAGGGTGGTGGGGAAGGATAGTTAGGGAGTTTGGGATTGACATGTACATGCTACTATATTTAAAATGGAGGGCTTCCCTGGTGGCACAGTGGTTAAGAATCCACCTGCCAATGCAGGGGACACGGGTTCGAGCCCTGGTCTGGGAAGATCCCACATGCCGCGGAGCAACTAAGCCCGTGTGCCACAACTACTGAGCCTGCACTCTACAGCCCGCTAGCCACAACTCCTGAGCCCGCGTGCCACAACTACTGAAGCCCGTGTGCCTAGAGCCCGTGCTCCACAACAAGAGAAGCCGCCGCAATGAGAAGCCCGTGCACTGCAATGAAGAGTAGCCCCCGCTCGCTGCAACTAGAGAAAGCCCGCGTGCAGCAACGAAGACCCAATGCAGCCAAAAATAAATAAATAAAATAAATTTATATAAAAAATAATAATAAAAATAAAATGGATAAACAACAAGGACCTACTGTATAGCACAGGAAACTCTGTTCAATAATCTGTAATAACCTAAATGGGAAAAGAATCTGAAAAAGAATAGATGCATGTATATGTATAACCGAATCACTTTGCTATACACCTGAAACTAACACTACATTGCTAATCAACTATACTCCAATATAAAATTAAAAGTTTAAAAAAATAAAATAAAATATCATTATTATTGGTCATCCACAACCTTCTTTCATGGTATCTAAATTATATCTCAATAAAAAAAAAATTTTTTTTTTAAAGATAAATGCCAAAGTTACACATAGAAGGGGCTACAGAGGTTGCCCACCTTCAGTCGGGGGTAGTTTATCACTGGCTTGCCCCCCCCCTTTACTAAGTCTCCGTCACCCATAACTCATCATCCTCCCTGCTCTTCAAAGCCCAGTATTCTAACCAGTTCTCTGTATTAGCCTGACTGCAATGACCCTATCATGCCTCCTTTCCCCAAATTATCTTTAATTCTCAGAAAACTATCGAGCACCTTGGTGGCTAGTCTCAGCTAGATAATAGCAAGTGAAAATTTACTTTCTTTAAAAGTCATACTAATATTAAAAATAAAAAAAAAAAAGGAATAAAAAATGGGATTTCCCTGGCGGTCTAATGTTTAAGACTCTGCGCTTCTACTGCAGGGGGCGTGGGTTCGATCCCTGGTTGGGGAAAGAAGGTCCCACATGCCATACAGCACAGCCAAAAAAAAAAGAATGAAAACGTCATACTAATATATAAATGATTTATAGAAAATTTCTCCCAAGGAATATATGTTGTTTTTTAAGAATAGGATCTTGTTTTGAAACTTGTTAGACTATACCTGATTTTTTAAAATTTTTACAGGGAAATAATTTCAAACTTAAAGTTGCACCCACCAAAAGAAAAACTCCTGTGTACCCTTTAGTCAGTTTCACCAATTACCATTTTATCCCGTTTATCATTTGTTCCCTCTCTTTTCTCTCCCCAGTACATGGGTGCACGCATGTGCACACACACACAAGTGTAATTATAAGACATATTAAAAATTTTTCCTAAACCATTTGAGTGAGGGTTACATGCATCATGGCCTTTTGCCCTTAAATATTAACTACTTCAGGGTGTCTTTCCTAAAAACAAGGATATTTCCTTACATAACCACAAAACATTTATCAGCTACCTTTATCTAAACCACGATCCATTATCTAATTTTGTCAATACAGACTCAAATCCAGTTTAAGGTCAGGTATTGTATTGAGTTGTCATGTCTCTAGGCTCATTTAATCTGGAATATTTCCACAGCCTTCTTGATCTTTCAAGATATTGACATTTTTAAAGAATGCAGCATACATGGGATATATTTCTGAGTAGGAATACCTTAAAATCTTCAATTGTTTTCTAGTCTCTGACCTTGTTATTTCTTCTAGAACTTATGGCTACCTGACAGTACCTATCTGTTGACTGTCTTCCCCGAAAATGTGTAAGCTCCATGTAGCTACTCTCCATGGAATCACCATGTCCCCGGAGCCAGAATGTCATGGCACCCAAGCACTCAGGGTTTGTTGAATACTCTTCCCAAGTTGGGCTCCTTCTAAACTTCTCTCCCAATGTCAGCAAAACCGTGACCAGCCCATGAATAGCTGATCCCAACTGTATGCCTGGATTCTCCTGTCCTTAGTGTGTTCATTCATACTTGCCTACGATGAAGTGTAGGAAATGTCCTCAGACCAAGACTTGTTTATCCTGCCTCCAATCAAAACTTCTCAAAGAGCCCTCACAATATAAAACCATCCACCGAACTTCTAGACAGAAACAGCAACTCAACTACTTATTCTAGAACAAAGCCCTATATATATACAGATAAAAGGTGGAATAAATGAGTTCAACTGAATCAAAACTGTACCCTTACTTTTTCCTTAAAAATTTAAAAAATCTGAAGGCCCCCTTGGCCTAAGATCATCCTCCTTGGTAGCACTAATACTTCCCTTTTGGGCAAGGCAGGCAGCCTAATTTTAAAACTATGCTCGAGAATGTATGCAAAATTGTTGCACTTTATTAAGGCAATAAAAACTCCCCAAACTATCGTTTTAATAAAGACTGTTTCTAAATTGTGTTTTATTTACTTAATTTTATGGTGTGTTTCAGAGGGTGATGTTTTACACTTAGTTTTAAGTACCCAAAAGGTAATTATCTGTGAAAAATTCTACAAGAAAAATGGCAATGCACTCAATATAACATGAAAGTAAAATTGCCCAACAACAGAAAACAGGAAGATGGAGCCAAGAAGAGTAAATCCTCCGATAGGCTTGTCCAGCTTTACTTACTGGGAGTGTTTAGGAAGCTCAAACCCATCGCATGAGATTCCCGCAAAGACTTGCCACTTAGGAACACAGACAGGACCCTGTGATGCTCTGCTTCTCAACCTGGGGCACTTTTTACCTGAGGGTCTCAGTGGGAGATGAACATCTTGCCTTTTTTTTTTTTTTTAATTAATTAATTTATTTATTTATTTTTGGCTGCGTTGGGTCTTCGTTGCTGCGCGGGCTTTCTCTAGTTGCGGCAAGCAGGGGCTACTCTTTGTTGCAGTGCACGGGCTTCTCACTGCGGTGGCTTCTCTTATTGTGGAGCATGGGCTCTAGGCGCGTGGCCTTAAGTAGTTGTGGCACACAGGCTCAGTAGTTGTGGCTCATGGGCTCTAGAGCGCAGGCTCAGTAGTTGTGGCACATGGGCTTAGTTGCTCCACGGCACGTGGGATGTTCCCGGACCAGGGCTCGAACCCGCGTCCGCTGCATTGGCAGGCAGATTCTCAACCACTGCACCACCAGGGAAGTCCCAAATATCTTGGTTTTTACCCAACAATTTGGGTAAAGAAATAAAACACATTTAAAATATTAAATCAGGCTAGTATATTGTACAGTAAGAAGGATGAGCTGAATTTTTTTGAGACACAGGCCATTTCTAAAAATGTTGTCAGGTAGGCAGCACAAACCCCCTTCAACCCCCAGTGGAGAAGCTCTGCTCACAGAACCCCACACCCAGATGCAGGCTCCCTGCTCCTCAGTCAATCGCCCCAGCACCGAAGGCTTCAGCCGAAGAAGAGGGAACCACGTTCACACTTCATCACTGTTCGATTCAAATCGGGGTGGGGGCGGGGGAAGGAGCACTTCCCCCAAAGAGCATTAAACTTTAAACACCCCAAACCGTATCAAGTAAAATCAATTCTGAGAAACAAGACTAGAAGCCTCATCTGAATTGGCAGGAATCTGGAATTATTGAATATCTTTAAGGACATTTGGTTTTAAGACCTTCAAGGAGAGAATATAAAGAGAAGCAGGCCAATCAGTGACTGGGGAAGAGCTTCTGTCTGCAGATAAAGGGCCAACTTGACAGTAGCCTGAGAGAGCACAGCACTTTGCCAATCAGCCTCAGCGATGCTTTTTAAAAAGGAAAAATTTTACAAAGTTAAATGTTAACCATTTGAGTAACTACTATATGTGTATTTGTCAATGCACAACATGAAAATTTCAAAAAGTATCAAAGGGTACACCTAAACCCCTACTTTCTTTCAACTCTAAATCCCCAGTTTCCCCCTTCCCTCCCAGGGGGAAACCACTGTTACAAGGCCCTTATGTTTCCTTCCAAAGACTGTGTGTGTTGTGTATCTCTATTTGCTCTGTTTGTTGTTTGTTTTGACTGGCTGACTGGTTCCACAATGGTACACCTTCTCCACCCTTTTTTCCCCTTAAACTTTCCATCTATTTTAATGTTGGCTATTTAAACAGGTAAAAAATTTCTCTTCTGGGAACTCCCTGGCGATCCAGTGGATAGGACTCGGCGCTTTCACTGCCGTGGACCCGGGTTCAATCTCTGGTCGGGGAACTAAGATCCCGCAAGCTGTGTGGTGCACCCAGAAAAAAAAATTTCTCTTCTGATTATCTTAGAGACTCATTTATCAGAAATACCCCGTGTCGCAAGCCGTGCATACAGTCTTGGGCAGTCTGGTCCTGGCCTTTTCCCAGGGAGATGACCTCATGAGGCCCAACTTGGCAGGGTCCTCCTGCCAGCCCAGCACCCCTTATGGAAACTAACTCAGCATCTGGCTCTACAGTAAGAGCATGACAGACGTTAACTCACGGAAACCTCACCACAACCCACAGTTCGATCTTCGCATCGATAACTGTCATCCCCCTTTCACAGATGGGGCACTGAGGCTCAGACAGTAACTCGTCCCAAGTGGCACTAGAGGACAGGTTGTGAACCAGGTGGCCGGGCCACCCCACAGCCTCAGAAAGTGAGACTGGAACTACTGGCCACAAGACCACACAATATGAAAACCGCCAAACTGGTTCAGTCGGGATTATTCTCGAACTTTCTGATGCATGGGGAATATAATCCTTTGGGCAGTCTAGCCAACCTTGTCGGGGAAAGAGTCATTATAGTCAGGTTTTGGAGGCGGTTCTTAGCCTCTAGTCCTGAGTGATCCATCTTCAGGTGGAACCCAGCTCTACAACCAAGTTACCTGTCAACACAGATGTTCTGGCAGAGCTGGAAGAGTTCATGCTATAAAAAGAACTGATGTTTGTGAAGTAGTTAATGTCATTTCACCCTAAAAACCATCCTGTATGGTTGATGCCAATTATTTTGCCCCATTTACAGAGGTTAAGAGAGATTAAGTTACTCTAGACAACAAGACTAGTTAGTTGCTGTGAGTGGTCCAGGCACAGCCAGAAACCAGGTCTTTGGACTCCAATCCCCACTCCATTATACCAGATGTCCCATTTGTCCTCACAATTTTTGCTTATGTCAAAAAAGATGAGAAAAGTGAAGAGACAAGCCACAGAATGGGAGAAAATATCTGTAAACCATGTATCTGATAAGTGTCTAGTACCCAGAATATATCAAGAACTCTCACAATTCAACAATTAAAAATAAATAAATAAATAATGACAAAGGATTGAAGTAGACATTTTTCCAAAGAAGATACATGAATGGCCAATAAGAACATGAAGAGATGCCCCAAATCATTAGTCACTAGGGAAATGTAAGTCGAAACCACAATGAGATACAACTTCATACCCACTAGGATGGCTATAATCAAAAATTGACAAGATCAAGTGTTGACAGAGATGTAGGAAAACTGGAACCCTCATTCACTGAGCATGTAAAATGGCGCAGCTGCTTTGGAAAAGAGTAGCTCCTCCAAAAGTTAAACAGAGTTACCACGTGACCCAGCAATTCCACTCCTAGGTATATACCCGAAAGAAATGAGAAAATACATTCACACAAAAACTTGTGCACAAATGTTCATAGCAGCATCATTCACAATAACAAAAAAGTGAAAGTAAGCCGAATGTCCATCAACTGATGAATGGATAAAAAAATGTGGCGTATCATGGGGACTTCCCTGGCAGTCCAGTGGTTAGGACTCCGTGCTTCCACTGCAGGAGGCAAGGGTTCGATCCCTGGTCGGGGAACTAAGATGCCACACAGCCAAGGCAAAAAAAAAAAAAAAGGTGGCATATCCATACAATGGGATTATCCAGCCATAAGAAAGAATGAGGTACTGATTCATGCTACAACATGGAGGAAGCTTGGAAACATTATGGTAAGTGAAATCAGCCAGACACAAAAGACCACATACTTAATGATTCCATTTACATGAAATGTCCAGAATAGGCAACTTCTCAGAGACAGTGGTTTGGGGTTGGCAGGGGTTGGGAGAGGAGGTGGGTGAGGGATGAGCAGGGACTGCTGATGGGCACAGGAGGGGTTTCTTTAGAGGGTGATCGAAGATTCTGGGACGAGACAGCACTGACAGCTGCACAACCTTGTGAATACACTAAAAACCACTGAATTGTACGCTTTTAAAGGGTAAATTCTATGGTATGTGAATTATATCTCAAATCTTTTTAAAGAGATGGCAGCCCTTGCTAGCTATGCAGGCATGGGCAGGCATATTACTTATCCTTTCCATCCTCACCTATAAAACGCAGTCATCAATTATACTCCAATAAAGATGTTAAAAAAACAAACAAACAAAAAAACGCAGTCATAGTTGTACCTGCCTCGTAGGGCTGTTGTGAGACACACCTAAGATCATCCAAGAAAAGCACCTCTCTTAGTATCTGCCACGTAGAAATGTGCTGATAGAGGCCATTTATTATTATTTCCTTTCCCCAAAATGTGTTCCTTTTGATTGCTATTTTCTTCAATTAAAAAAAAAAAAAAGTCAGGATACATTTTGTTTGAAATTACTCCTGATTGACTTCTGGTTGCAGGAAGCTCAGAGCTCTCTCTACATAGAAAGAATCCTCAAGTACTTGATCTAATATAAAATACAATAGTATTCAATGAAAATTGAAATATGATAACTTGGGTATCGTTTAGGGAACCCAAATCCAGCACCACTACCACTACTAATACTACTGTTACTAACACACACAGGAAGGAGTCAGGAAGAGGAAGCAGGGCTGACATTTATTGCTTCAAATGCTTTATATCCATCGCGACTTGTCATGACAGTGGCAGGTATGGAGGAGACAGCTATGATTTCCCCACAGTCCTGGGTGGAAGGACACAGCCTTGAGGGCTGACACGTGTGCGCACACGCGCACACACACCATGAAAAGTGCTGTCATACAGGTGTGTCCTGGTATAAACGGGAGCACAGGAGAGAGCAGATCCACTCCGAGCAGGCAGGTCAGGAAGGCATCACAGAACTCTATGAGCCTTGAAGACCACATGGGTATTCGCCCCAGGAAGGACGGAGAGGGAAAGGCACTCCTAGCCCAGCAAATAGCACAAACGCAGGAAGAGTACACAGTGTGCCTGGGGAGCCGTGTGTCTGGAACACTGGGTGCCCGAGAGTGAAGGTGGAGAAACCGGACCTGGCATGTAAGGGGCAGCCATCGCCAAGGTAAAGCTCTGGACTTTGTCTTAGGAAGCGGGTGCTAGCAAAGGCTGTGTGAGCCAGGGAGCAGCGCCACGGCAGCCTGCCCTCGCCCCTCTGCGCCTCACAGAAGCTCAAACTAGCTTTTCCAGTAAGCAGCCTAGAGGTGACCTCTGAAAATGGTCTGCTGTTCACTTGACCCAGAAAACCTCACAAAATCATGCAAAACAAGAGGTTCAAATCTTCGTGTTCATTCTAAGAACGCTCGTGAAATTGCCCAGGCCATAAAAGGTATGCACATCCAAAAAGCTACCGAGTTATCTGCAGGATGTCCCTTTACAGAAGCGACGGGTGCCATTCCATCATTCCAGTGGTGAAGTTAGTAGGTGCGCTCAGGCCAAACAGTGGGGCTGGAAGCATGGTCGATGGCCCCAAAAGAGTGCTGAATTTTTACTGCACGTGCTCAAAAATGCAGAGAGTGATGCTGAACTTTAGGGCCTAGATGTAGATTCCCTGATCAGTGAGCACGTTCAGGTGAATACAGCTCCCAAAAATGCGGCTCAGGACTTAACAGAGCCCATGGTCCGATTAACCTGTGCATGAGCTCTCCCGGCCACACTGAGATGATCTTCACTGAAAAAGAGCAGATTGTCCCTAAACCAGGAAAGGAGGTTGCACAGAAGAAAAAGATACCCCAGGAGACTCTGAAGCAACAAAAACTTATGGCCTGAGAGTAAATTCTGCAAAAAAAAAAAAAAAAAAAAAAAAATGCAAATAAAAGTTTAAAAAAAAAACACCTCAAACTCGTTTGCTTGGCAAACAGCTGCAGGGCAGTAAGCACGTGGTGGAATCTGACCACGTGAGAACGCCAGTTCCTAACGTCAGACAAGTAAGGTCGGGGTCCCTGCTGCACAGGTGAGGCCACGGGAGAAGTGAGAGTGAGCAGGATATTCAACGCCAAGGCTGTGGCACAGACCAGAACTCCTCACCGGAAGGATGCAGGGGCAGGTCAGAAGCAAGGACAGAGGGGTGGGAAGCACCAGTCCACCTTTCCAGATTTAAAGAAAGCAAAACACTGTCCATGGCGCAAGAGGAGATTAAACCGGACACCGGCAAGTCCCTCCTTAGAAACCGTGAAGCCGTAATGGAAGCTTTATCAGCACTTGCCAACAGAACCTTCTGTGATGATGATAGATGTTCTAACCCTGTGCTGTCCAGTACGGCAGGCATCAGCCAAGCAGAGCCCCTGAGCGCCTGAAATGTGGCTAAGCATGACCGAGAAACTGAATTTCAAATTTAATTTCAAATAATGTCAGTTTGGACAGCCTCACGTGCCCCAAGGCCTCCATACTGGACCACACAGTTTTAGGACCTACCTCTTGTCCTATTCCTTATAGCTACTGTTTTTAGACACATTGAACAGAGGGAGTTTGGGATCCCTTCCCACTATTTAATCATTCCATTACTTCTGAGCTATTCCAAACTGTTCTGAGGGGCCTCAAATTTGTTTAGTCGTAAAAGAGAGGTATTCGATGTCATTTGTTCGATGACTCCCCAAATTCTTAGCATTCACTCAGTGAGGTACCAGCAATGCCCCCTCTAGGTGAATAAAACCAGGGATTGTTCTGAGAGACTCAGCCCACATTTTTTCATTATTACCATAAATATTCTGGTACGCGCTTCTGTGAGGATGGTGGGATGCGGTGGGGTCAGGACTGGATGGCATCTGAAGTCCCTCACAACCACGTGGTTCCAGATTCCACAGACGCCACCGGGTTAGTCCCGGTGGCAGGTGCTTCCCTGCTGTGATGTCGCGCAGCCAAGACAGCTAAGCACCTCTGCAAAGCCCCCTGGCTCACACCCCAGGGCGGCAGACAGTCAGGAAAGCTGTAGTCATTAGTCATCAGAAACCGAGTTTCCTGGGAGAACCAATTAAACAGCAGCTACACATCTCCTTACTCTTCACACAAGGCATAACACACAGCCTGATAGAATTCCCCACCCATACCTCCCCGCAACAGACGAGCCTTCTGATTCCCAGAAATAGTCCACACACCCCCATGCTTGTATGGAAAAGACTGGAAGGATGGACCCCACATGGGGTCACGTGACCTCTTTCTGTTGATATTTCTCTACACAGATAAGGCTCTGGAAGGATGCACACTCAAATAGTATCATCAGAGATTAGGTCTGGGGCTGGGATTTGGGGTGATTTTTTTCCTTCTTTACACTTTCCTACCTTCTGAATGTTTTGCATTGCGTACAGGTAATATTCACAATTTTTTAAAAACAATGCTACTTCCATTACAGGAAAAAAAATGCCTTCACAAGCTGTCAGCAGTGAACTTGCAACAGGAGTATGCTTGTGGTGGGGATGGGGGCACCAGTCAGACAGGAGGCAGCTGAGCTGAAAGGGAGCCCTGGGTGCACCCCCAGAGTTTGAACCCCACCCCCTCTCTCCCCATCGTGGGGTTGGTTGGAGACTTAACCTCCAGAGGCAGTGATAATCATCCCCTCCTGTCACACGTTCATCCTTTAGGGGCTGAAAGGCAGGGGAGAAGGTACTAACACCCAATCAGCATCTGAAGAGACTTAGCAGAAGCAGACTTAGAAGTAGAAGAGACTTAGTGAACTTAGTATACAAGTCAACCCCCACAAGCGAATCCACCTTCCATGTTCTATTCTATAACCCAGTACTTCCGCTGGTATAGATTCATATATATATACACACCTAGAGGTACCAGAAGATGTGTGTCCGAAGATGTTTATTATAGCATCATGTATAACAACCACAATCAAATGGTCAGTGTCTGTCAGTGAAGGACTCAAATAAAGCACTGACATCCACCCTTTAGAACAGTATCTGGCCATCCTAACAGGAGTGGAGTAGATCCAGATGTCAAACAGGGAAAAATCTCCAAGATACATCAATAAGTGTAAAAAAACCAAAAGATAGAACAGTGTGCGTGATACGATCCATTTGTGTAAAAAACAAATGTAGAGCTACAGATACATACACATACACACTAACACATGCCTAAATTTACTAGGCTGATGTACCAAAGAGCAGTCATCTCCAATAAGCACCTATGGCAATAGGTGAAGATATGTCCTTTTTATTTGATCCCCTTCTGTTCTCTTTTATAAAAAGTAAAACAATACATATAAAAAGAAAACAATTTTATACTGCCCTGACTAGGTGTTTATAAAATACTGATGTAATGTCCAGAACTCCTACTATAATTCCTGCAAAATAAAGCAGGCCAGAGGGAAAAAAGCTTTAGAAGTGGGGCCCTACCCATATATCCAGACAAAACTATAATTCAAAAAGACACATGCACCCCTATGTTCATAGCAGCACTTTTCACAATAGCCAAGACATGGAAACAACCTAAGTGTCCATCAACAGATGAATGGATAAAGAAGATGTGGTACATGTATACAATGGAATACTACTCAGCCATAAAAAAGAATGAAACAATGCCATGTGCAGCAACATGGATGGACCTAGAGATGATCATACTAAATGAAGTAAATCTGAAAAAGAAAGACAAATACCATATGATATCACTTACATGTGGAATCTAAAATACGACATAAATGAACTTATCTATAAAACAGAAACAGGGGCTTCCCTGGTGGCGCAGTGGTTGAGAATCTGCCTGCTAATGCAGGGGACACGGGTTTGAGCCCTGGTCTGGGAAGATCCCACATGCCGCGGAGCAACTAGGCCCGTGAGCCACAGCTACTGAGCCTGCGCGTCTGGAGCCTGTGCTCCGCAACAAGAGAGGCCGCGATAGTGAGAGGCCCCGCGCACCACGATGAAGAGTGGCCCCCGCTTGCCACAACTAGAGAAAGCCCTAGCACAGAAACGAAGACCCAACATAGCAATCAATCAATCAATCAATAAATCTTAAAAAAAAAAAAAGCACCAATGCCTGATCCCTGGGCCTTTCCCCCTTTAAAAAAAAAAAAAAAAACAGAAACAGACTCAGAGACACAGAGAACAGACTTGTGGTTGCCAAGGGGGAGGGGGTGGGGGAGAGGGATGGATTGGGAGTTTGGGATTAGCAGATGCAAACTGATATACACAGAATGGATAAACAACAAGGTCCTACTGCAGAGCACAGGGAACTATATCCAATATCCTGGGATAAACCATCATGGAAAAGAATATGAAAAAGAATGTATACATATGAATAACTGAGTCACTTTGCTGTATAGGACAAATTACCACAACACTGTAAATCAACTAGACTTCAATAAAATAAATTTTTTAAAAAAGAAGTGGGGCCCTACCTATGATTAAAGACCACATTTGGGGCAAGTCAAGAGGGGCATTACAGTGAATGCAACTGTCATAAGCAAGTCAAGGAGAGAAGATGTCTCCAGAAAGAAAAAAATAAACAAAATCATTGTGAAGAAATCATTTCAGGTTGTATCTGGAAGTAGAACAGGGAGGTATAACTAAGCAAGACATTTCCATGTCCTCCCCGAGCAAGACAGCAGACAGGTTATGGTAAATGGAAGCCTAAGAAGTCTGAAGTGTGGGTCTTCCTATCAGATACATGGAATACAGAAAAAGAATGCAAATGGATATCGTAACTAAGTTTGAACTAATGACATAAAAGCAGTAGCCCTTTGAACGTTAATTCATTAATTTTAACAAATATTTATTGCCCTGAATAAATTCATTGGACAATTATTTCCTATACAATTTTTTAATTGAAGTACAGTTGGTTTACAATATTGTGTTCATTTCAGGTGTACAGTGAAGTGATTCAGTTGTGGGTTTTTTTCAGATTATATTCCATTATAGATTATTAAAATACAAGACACTGACTGTAATTCCCTGTGCTACACAGCAAATCCTTATTGCTTATCTATTTTACGTATAGTAGTTTGTATCTGTTAACCCCATACGCCTAATTTATCCCTCCCCCGCCATCCGCTTTGGCAACCACAAGCTTGTTTTCTATGTCTGTGAGTTTGTTTCCATTCTGTATATGCATTCATTCGTATTATTTTTTTAGATTCTACATATAAGCGATAACAAATAGTATTTGGCTTTCTCTGACTTATTTATTTCCTGTATTTAAGGATAGGAGATCCTCCAAATAATCCATGAAAATGTCTACCTCCTATCTCCTATCCCCTGCACATCTGTACCAAGATCTCAGACTGAATCCTGAGGAGAAGCTAATTCATACATGGATGCCAAACTACCTGAGAACATTCTGACACACTTAGATGCAGAAGCACCTTACAGAGCGCTTCGTCGAGCTGGGGTCTCGTTTTATTTAAGGGTCTGTGACAACAACGAGTCTTCGTGAACAGTAAATCTGACTCCTCTGCCGCCGCCACAGTGACACCATCTGCTCAAGCTTCTCTGCAGACCAGTTACCAGCTGCCTAAATGGACAACACAGAAAGACACAGAAGTGTCTTTCCAGAATCAGTTCCAATAAAGTGTCTGCATGCCCCTTCACTCTACCTACAAGCAAATCCTCCCACCTTTCTCTTGGCTTTAAATGTAAATGTCACAGGACAAGTATGAATTCCTCGATGGTGGAGAACTTTAAAGATACTATGGAAAACAGCTTCCCCCAAGAAGCCAATCACTGGGCTGAAGGCTGATCCCAGCAGATGCAACGCCCCCCCCTCCAACCCACCCCGCAGTGACTTACCTTAGAATTCATCTCCATGTGGTATTTGGCACAAGCTCGAAGCTGAGTCACCCAGAACTGTTTCTCTTTTGCATCAGCAGCTAAAATAGAGAAAGAAAGGCTTGGAGCAATTGAGCCAAAACACATCCAACCCATTTCTACACACACCTGAGGGGTTGGGGGCCTGGGAATGAAGGAGCGAAAGGCAAATGCAGATGGTACTCATGCCAAAAATCTGACGACACCAAATCTCAATCAAAAGTCTTTTTTTTTTTTTTTTTTTTTAAGAAATCTAAAATGTTTTGAGAAACTTAAAGGGATTTTCAGAATTCCATCTTCCTGGATGGAATCACTTGAACACATACAGATCAATTTCTCCAAAAGTAATCAATACACTTACATTCTTTCTCTCTTTTTAAATTTCTAACAGATTTTTTAACAGCTTGGAGATAGAATTTACATACATAAAATTCACCTGTTTTTAATATTAAGTGATTTCTAGTATATTTACAGAATAGTACAACCATGGCCATAATCTTGGTTTAGAATATTTTCAGTATGCCCCAAAGAATCCTCCACCCATCAGCAGTCACTTCCCATTTCTCTCTCCCCACCCCCTTTCCCATCCCTAGGCAACCACTAATCTGCTTTCTGTCTCATAGATTCGCCTATTCCAGACATTCCATATGAATGCTCCCAAGCAGTATGTGGCTGCCTTCTTTTACTTAATGTTTTTCAGGTTCATCCACATTGTAGCATTTTTTTTTTGCCCCTAACGCATTTTTTTAAATCTCTCTTTTCAACTTATAAATACCAACTCAGAAACCTCAAACAGAACAAAACTGAATAAAGTAAGTTTCTTGTCATTAGAAGGGGGTTAGAGGTGGAATTTCCTTTTCGGTGGGGCATTATCTAAGTGGCTGCAAATATGCTTTGTTAAAACACTTTGCCCTACTGTGTAGTACACGGTGGGGGCACCTAATATAGTCCTGTGACAGGTGCTTAATGAAGGTTTCCCTGAAAAAGTGACAAAAAAATTCCCTCTTAAACCACGTTAAAAACTTAACTTATTCTGAAATGTCTGTCATGAGAACAATTTGGCCAATTTTTTAAACTCTTCTGAAAAAGTCATTTCTACTTCTTTAAAAAGCAGCAGGGAAGAGAAAACATGCTTATTTTTTAATGCCTCTACCACATGAGGCTATGAGGCTAAAAGGAGGATCAAAGTACAGTGTTTGAGGCCCCTCTGTTATCTATTGGAGTTGTAATGTGGAGTTATCAGCCTTTACAAAATTAGCGTTCAGTTGAATTACCATTTTAATATGTGTTCTCAAGGGTTCTTATTATGACTGAACAGAACAAGGTACAAAATGTTGACTTACAGACCCTCAAATGTCCCCCAAAGAGACATTACAGTACCAGTCACTTGCATAGTCACAATCTTCCATCTACACCCCCATCTCTCAAATATATAAAATTATTTTCTTAAAAGATCATGGATACATAACAGGTTCTAATAAAATCCAAGTTAATTTAATTGCATAACTCACTGCATAAATATTTTAACAGAATATTCACTGCATAAATGTTGACTATGCAGAAAACAAAATGATTCCCCTAGAAATTTGTATCGTTTACAAAAATGAGCCTGTCATCTGTCAATAAAACCCAACTTCAGCTTGAACTTCTGGTGAAGAAATCTGGAAGTGCAGACCAGCATAAGACTAGGTGAACCCTACTTCCAAAGAATAAAAGGATTCTGCAGAACCTAGAGCCATTTCCCTTAGGAACATGAAGAATTGCTGGTTTGCGGCAGTACCCAAAGGCTCTGCACCAAAAACATTCCCAAAGCTGTGCATCTATTAATATCAAGATTCATCTCTACATGTAGTGAGATGTAAAATGAGAAAACCAATGCCCAGATTCTTTGGGATGGACCAAGGACCAGCCAGAAAGAGGCAGAAATGTGTCCTGCCTTTGCTGTAGTGGGTAAGTTTAAGCTAAATTTAGCCCTTGTGATTAGTTCACGCAGATAATAAAACTTTTATGTTTGCTATTAAAACAACCCTTAAAAAAAAACTTCAGGTTTAATAACCCAGAGAATAACAACTAAAAGGCAAAATGAGATGGCTCAAATGGTTAATTGGTTGGGCTGTTCTTTTGTATGGGTTCGTGTCACTTTAGAAATCACAGGCGGGTTTATAGCAATACAAGTCTACCTCAAGAAACAAGGAAAATCTCAAATGAACAAACTAACCTTACACCTAAAGGAACTAGAGAAAGAAGAACAAACAAAACCCAAAGTTAGTAGAAGGAAAGAAATCATAAAGATCAGAGCAGAAATAAATGAAATAGAAACAAAGAAAACAATAGCAAAGATCAATAAAACTAAAAGCTGGTTCTTTGAGAAGATAAACAAAATTGATAAACCATTAGCCAGACTCATCAAGAAAAAGAGGGAGAGGACTCAAATCAATAAAATTAGAAATGAAAAATGAGAAGTTACAACAGACACCACAGAAATACAAAGCATCCTAAGAGACTACTACAAGCAACTCTATGCCAATAAAATGGACAACCTGGAAGAAATGGACAAATTCTTAGAAAGGTATAACCTTCCAAGACTGAACCAGGAAGAAATAGAAAATATGAACAGACCAATCACAAGTAATGAAATTCAAACTGATTAAAAATCTTCCAACAAACAAAAGTCCAGGACCAGATGGCTTCACAGGTGAATTCTATCAAACATTTAGAGAAGAGCTAACACCCATCCTTCTCAAACTCTTCCAAAAAATTGCAGAGGAAGGAACACTCCCAAACTCATTCTATGAGGCCACCATCACCCTGATACCAAAACCAAAGATAGTACAAAAAAAGAAAATTACAGACCAATATCACTGATGAATATAGATGCAAAAATCCTCAACGAAATACTAGCAAACAGAATCCAACAACACATTACAAGGATTATACACCAGGATCAAGTGGGATTTATCCCAGGGGTGCAAGGATTCTTCAATATATGCAAATCAATCAATGTGATACACCATATTAACAAATTGAAGAATAAAAACCATATGATCATCTCGATAGATGCAGAAAAAGCTTTTGACAAAATTCAACACCCATTTATGATAAAAACTCTCCAGAAAGTGGGCATAGAGGGAACCTACCTCAGCATAATAAAGGCCATATATGACAAACCCACAGCAAACATCATTCTCAGTGGTGAAAAACTGAAAGCATTTCCTCTAAGATCAGGAACAAGACAAGGATGTCCACTCTAGCCACTCTTATTCCACATAGTTTTCGAAGTCCTAGCCATGGCAATCAGAGAAAAGAAATAAAAGGAATACAAATTGGAAAAGAGGAAGTAAAACTGTCACTGTTTGCAGATGACATGATACTATACATAGAGAATCCTAAAGATGCCACCAGAAAACTACTAGAGCTAATCAATGAATTTGGTAAAGTTGCAGGATACAAAATTAATGCACAGAAATCTCTTGCATTCCTATATGCTAATGATGAAAACTCTGAAAGAGAAATTAAGGAAACACTCTCATTTACCATAGCAACAAAAAGAATAAAATACCTAGGAATAAACTTACCTAGGGAGACAAAAGACCTGCATGCAGAAAACTATAAGACACTGATGAAAGAAATTAAAGATGATACCAACAGATGGAGAGATATACCATGTTCTTGGATTGGAAGAATCAATATTGTGAAAATGACTATACTACCCAAAGCAATCTACAGATTCAATGCAATCCCTATCAAATTACCAATGGCATTTTTTACATAACTAGAACAAAAAAATCTTAAAATTTGTATGGAGACACAAAAGACCCCAAATAGCCAAAGCAGTCTTGAGCAAAAAAAACGGAGCTGGAGGAATCAGACTCCCTGACTTCAGACTATACTACAAAGCTACAGTAATCAAGACAATATGGTACTGGCACAAAAACAGAAATACATATCAATGGAACAGGAGAGAAAGCCCAGAGATAAACCCATGCACCTATGGTCAACTAATCTATGACAAAGTAGGCAAGGGTATACAATGGAGAAAAGATATTCTCTTCAGTAAGTGGTGCTAGCAATACTGGACAGCTACACATAAAAGAATGAAATTAGAACACTCCCTAACACCATACACAAAAATAAACTCAAAATGGATTAGAGACCTAAATATAAGACTGGACACTATAAAACTCTTAGAAGAAAACATAGGAAGAACACTCTTTGACATAAATCACAGCAAGATCTTTTTTGATTCACCTCCTACAGTAATGGAAATAAAAACAAAAATAAACAAATGGGACCTAATGAAACTTAAAAACTTTTGCACAGCAAAGGAAACCATAAACAAGACGAAAAGACAACCCTCAGAATGGGAGAAAATATTTGCAAACAAATCAACGGACAAAGGATTAATCTCCAAAATATATAAACAGCTCACGCAGCTCAATATTAAAAAAACAAACAACCCAATCAAAAAATGGGCAGAAGACCTAAACAGACATTTCTCCAAAGAAGACATACAGATGGCCAAGAAGCACATGAAAAGCTGCTCAACATCACTAATTATTAGAGAAACGCAAATCAAAACTACAGTGAGGTATCACCTCACACCAGTTAGAATGGGCATCATCAGAAAATCTACAAACAACAAATGCTGGAGAGGGTGTGGAGAAAAGGGAACTCTCTTGCACTGTTGGTGGGAATGTAAACTGATACAGTCACTATGGAGAATAGTATGGAGGTTCCTTAAAAAACTAAAAATAGAATTACCATATGATCCAGCAATCCCACTACTGGGCATATACCCAGAGAAAACCATAATTCAAAAAGACACATGCACCCCAATGTTCATTGCAGCACTATTTACAATAGCCAGGTCATGGAAGCCACCTGAATGACCATAGGCAGACGAATGGATAAAGAAGTTGTGATAGATATATACAATGGAATATTACTCAGCCACAAAAAGGAACGAAATTGGGTCATTTGTAGAGACTGTCATATAGAGTGAAGTAAGTCAGAAAGAGAAAAACAAATATCATATATTAACGCATATATGTGGAACCTTGAAAAATGGTACAGGTGAACGGGTTTGCAAGGCAGAAATAGAGACACAGGTGTAGAGAACAAATGTATGGACACCAAGGGGGGAAAGCGGCAGGGGGGCATGAGGGTGGTGTGATGAATTGGGCAATTGGGACTGACATGTATACACTAATATGTACAAAATGGATAACTAATAAGAACCTGCTGTATAAAAAAATAAATAAAGTTCAAAAATTCAATAAAAAAGAAAACGAAACCACAGGCGGTGGTGGGGCATTAAATTTTTCACCTGCTATTGTTTCTGCTCTGACAATTTATTAAGCAATAAAGAGCAAAGAGAAACCAAGGACCATATAAATCTGGGACACACACTGTATGAATCTCCAAAGAGAACATGAATCTTCTCACAGTTCCCAAAAAACAAAAAACTTTCTTCAACTATAGACATTTTTATATCAGAGGTTTGTGGACTGTTTTATAGATCCTGAGATATGACTTGTATATTGATAATAAAAGAACCTCAGGAGCTTCCCTGGTGGCGCAGTGGTTAAGAATCCTCCTGCCAATGCAAGGGACACAGGTTTGAGCCCTGGCCCGGGAAGATCCCACATGCCGCGGAGCAACTAAGCCCGTGCGCCACAACTACTGAGCCTGTGCTCTAGAGCCCGCGAGCCACAACTACTGAGCCCACGTGCCACAACTACTAAAGCCCGTGCGCCTACAGCCCGTGCTCCGCAACAAGAGAGGCCACCGCAATGAGAAGCCTGCGCACTGCAACGAAGAGTAGCCCCGGCTCACCGCAACTCGAGAAAGCCTGCATGCAGCAACGAAGACCCAACGCAGCCAAAAATTAAAAGATAAATAAATAAATAAATTTATTTTTAAAAAAAATAAAAGAACCTCAGGAAATTCCCTGGTGGTCCAGTGGTTAGGACTCTGCACTTCCAAAGCCAGAGGCCCAGGTTCAATCCCTGGTTGGGGAACTAAGATCCCACAAGCTGCACAGCGTGGCCGAAAAATAAAACATAAAGGAACCTCAGCTTAGCCCACCTCTGGGTAGCAAAACTTGGAGGAAGGTCAGCAAACACTGAGCTCTGAGCTGGGGAATCGAGGCCCTCAGTCTGGCTTTGCGGAGGCTGACCCACCACTGTCAGCCCCTGGCCTCAAGGAGAGATAACGAGGGGCCTCTTCTTTGCACGTGGCCCTTCCTTGGGCAAAGAAAAATGTGATATAAGAGGCAGAATTACCACCGCCGAACACTTAATACACACTACTTTCCTCAGACCTTAATAACACTGACTCTGGTGTGTGTGTACATGCACACGCGTGCAAACATGTGCATTTGGGGTTTGGTTTTGTTATTTTGTTAGAAAAAGACTGACAATTCCGGCAATGTGCCCATGACAGAATGCTGGAAGAATGATCTAGCAATCAAATCACATCGCTGCAGACAAGTCTGGCCCATCAGAAAACCTGCGAGGTGGATATGCCTCGGGGGCGACAAGACCTACAGTTCCGGCCAAATGCTGGGCTCCCCCGAGACCTGACGAGAATGCTTAGCAGACCTCAGCTTTCCAGAAGCAAAGAGAAGGGGAGCAAGTGGACTACAGGACATAACACCAGTTGGCTTTTCACCAGGCTCTAGGGCCACAACGGGTTAAATAAAGTACAAGTGAAGGGGCTTTTACTAAGAGCTGGTTCTAGAGAAACTTTGAGCAGAGGACACCATGACCCTTAAAAGGCTTGACCTGTCCTCAGATCACAGCCCCACGGGCATTGGAGGAAAGATTCACGGTATACGGTCCAAGAAAATATATACTGAGCTAATATGAAAAATCTGCCCAAGTCCTAAGGCTCAGCCAGGTTTGCGATCACTCACCTTTCCTTCGTCCTTAATTGCTCAGTTAATTAGGGCAAACACTTCCTAATGTCAGCTCCTCTCCCCACCCCAGGGGTAGGAAAAGCAGCATCTGTCACCAGAGTCCACAAACCCGGCAAATTGTTAAAGGTGATTTTTTTAAAAATCAAAAAACAAGAGACCCATCACCATGGTAACTGTGAACCCAGGAGGGCCGTCTGAAAAGTTCCCGGGAGAAGAACGTACCTCTCAGTTTGTACATCTCCCCGTTGGCAGAGTACACGACCAGCATATGGGGCGCTTCGTCACTCAGGGACACGATGGCGCCGGACAGAGACAGGGCCCCTCGAGGCTTCTGGTGTTTGCTTTGCTCGTTCACAAAATACTGCAGGATACCAGCCTCAAAATCCAGCACAAAGTACCTGTGTGGAGAAACCACAGTGCATCAGTTTTCTCTCCAAGCAAAGAAGAAAAAGAACATAATCCTTAAATTGACATCAAGGCTCCCAATCCAGGATGCTGGAAGCTAAACGTCCCTGCCAGGCCCCACATAAGTCATCCACGTGTAGGGAGAGAGCACCCAATTCTTAAGTCAAAGCAGAACTTGTCATGGCCCCTGGGGCAAGGGCCAGGCCCATTCTGGGCTCGGTGCAATGCCCATTCATACGTAAGCCTCAGAATGGTAAAGAAGAGGGAAGCACTGGGACACAGACTCTGGTAACAGGCTCCACGTGACTTCACAGGAACAGCTGAAATTCACACCCCAGAAGCAGCAAGCTGGGCCGGACTCCAGCCAACCGCCTGGGCACTGTACGGGGCCTGAGCCCCAGAGCTGGTCAATGCAGGAACTGGAGGTGCTCACACAGCCCCCTGGGCACCCTCCAGCGGGCCCTTCCATGGATCACTTTTCACACAAAGGGACAAGAATTCCCTCAGCTCTGGGAGGCTGTAATGCCACTGGAGTCTACATTCAGGGTGAAAACAGGGAAACTGCTAGTTGCCTAAATCACTCAAACAAATCTTGGTAGCCGAGTACCTGGCCTGTTTATAGTTACCATCTATCACCAGGAAGCAATCAAGACAACTTCCCCTTCTCCACCAGGACGAGTTGTCTTCATGTGAGACCCACATGCCCCCTGGGACCCAGAGGCTCACCACAGCCCCTGATGACTCTCCCAGCCTCTCACTTTCTGCTCCACCCATGCTGGCTCACCCAGCTGCCTTCCACCACTTTGCTCATGCTGTTTCCCCCACCTGGAGCAGTTACTCGAAGTGATGGTCTACAGATTGTTACCAATCCATGACATCGAAACTCTTCCCACAATTGGGCTTCGCATCAGCATCCAACTGGACAGTCAGTGGGTTTGTCTCGTTAAAGAAAGAGTCCAGACATTGTCTGACACACATGGCACACACAAGCCACAATACCAGTCCCAAATCAACCACGGCGCAATTGGGGGGTGGGAGGAAGCAAGTTCTTCATCAGCTTGAGATATACTTGCCACCCCTGTGGCTAGAACATGGTTCCCTCCCCCTATTTACTGGATGGTAACTTCAGGAACAACTCAGGTGCCACCAACTTGAGAAAGCGTCTCCTGACCAGGTCAAGTCTTCCTCCCACAAGCTCTCACTTTGAACTCACCCCTCATGGCCCTGGCCTCATCGGGAGTCTACATTTGCAGGATTATCCCATTCAGTGTCTGGTTCCCCCCAGACTCTACGCTGTTCGGAGGCGGACAGTGCCTGACACCTCGCTGATACTCAGTTAATATTTATTCAGTGAATGCATGAAAGGGAAAAAACTACCGAATTCCACCCTTTTCAATCCGTGCACCAAAGCAGCTGGGTCACCACTGTGAACTTGCAGAGGCACTGGAAAATATGTCACACTTTTGAGGGATACAGAGTGATGCTCAACATCGGTCAGATATGAAGCATACAAACAACTCAGGCAGTTTTCACAGTTTCGATACTAGTTGCGCTGCATTCCTTTCAAAGACATAGTATCTTTGCAAAGCTGGGTTTTCAGCAGTTGCTGGGTTAACAAGGAAACATCGACAGGGAATAGGAAGTGGGCAGCGATGCCAACAAGATCCCAAGGTTTGAGAGAGAAGCTGTGCAGAATCCGCAGGCACACACAGTCCATCAACAAGTAATTGCAGTTATTTAATGTAGAAACATACTCATAACGTAGAAACATAAACATTTATGTTTATTATTTTTTCAAACGGCCACTGAGTTGTTAGGACATCAATGTACATGAAGTTGTTTGGAGCTGACTGCTTTCATAATAAAAAAAAAAAAAGCTGACTGCTTTCATAATAAATGAAACTGTAGGATTTTTTTTAACCTCTAAGCACCACGAACCAAGAAAGTTTACAAACTTCCGACCTAATTGATTCTCATAGTAACCAACAGACAGCCATCATTAGTCCCCATTTTACAGGCACTAAGACTCAAAATCTAAGTCCCACTTGTCTGTGTCCAAATCCACACCTGGTTCAGTCCAGCACTCACAAACTCTCCTTCGAGTCTCACGCAAGTCCCCCCTTGTCACTTGCTCCGCGTCACCTCTCCTGTACCCACTTAGGTACTTGATTCTCCAAAGCTTCCCATTCCAACAGAGCTAGCCGAGCTGAAAGCACCTTTGCCTGGCCACAGAGGTCCCACCTCATCCCCATCCTGCAGAGCAGGCACACCTGTCGACCCAGGTCTCAACCCTCCAAAACTCCAATTCCTCTAAGAAACATTAATTATTTGTAACATTCCAAATGTCCTGGCCAAGGCTATTTATCTTTTTTACCCCTCTCCTTCCCTATCTCTCGAGTCACAATAATAAGGATATACTTCCGGTATCCACGATTAGCATGGATAAATCAAGACACAAAAATGTACTCCTGGACCAGGACTATTCAAAGTGCTGTTCCTCGCCCAGCAGTATCAACATCACCTGGGAGCTTGTTTGAAATGTAAATTCTTGGGCCCCACCCAAGACCTGCTGAAGCAGAAACGGGTGGGGGTGTGGGGCGGCCAGGAAGCTTCCAGGTGATTCTGATGCAGCTCAAATTTGAGAAGCACTGGCCTAAACTAACAGCTCATCACCAAATCCCTGCCCTCCATTTCCAGGAGACACAAGCCAAATACATTTCCCAGCTTTCCTCGTAAGGACGTGTGGCCATTTGACTGAGCTGTAGCCAACAGAATGTGAGCAGAAGAAATGCGAGCCAGGCCTGTAACATACAGACAGACAGAGAGACGCATGCACACGTGCACACGCACGCACACACGCACACACACACACACACACAGACTGGAATGGAGACACCCTGCAAGGCAACTCGGGATCCACAACGGGTGTGGCAAAGACATAAGAGGGAAGCAGCCTGGATCCCCGAATTACCACCTGGAAGAGAGTCACCTCATTTCTACATGGATGAGAAAGAAGCTTCTGCTTATTAGGCCACTAAAATCAGTTAAAGAAGCCGGCCTGAGAAATTCACAAAAAATCTTTTTTAAATGTCTATTTTTACGTCCTTCTACTTGAAATGTGCTCCTCTCCTCCTTTCTGTGATGTGAAGACCAAATTCCATCAACGAGAGAAGAGCTGGGGTGATTTCTGAGCCGCCAGTGGTCACATTATTCAAATGCTGACCCTGCCCTTCTCTTTAAGAGTAAATGTTCTGGGCTTCCCTGGTGGCGCAGTGGTTAAGAATCTGCCTGCCAATGCGGGGACAAGGGTTCAAGCCCTGCTCTGGGAAGATCCCACATGCCGTGGAGCAACTAAGCCTGTGCGCCACAACTACTGAGCCTGCGCTCTAGAGCCCGCGAGCCACAACTACTGAGCCCACGTGCCACAACTACTGAAGCCCACGTGCCTAGAGCCCGTGCTCCGCAACAAGAGAAGCCACCGCAATGAGAAGCCCGCGCACCACAAAGAGTAGCCCCCGCTCGCCACAAGTAGAGAAAGCCCGCGCACAGCAACGAGGACCCAACGCAGCCAAAAATAAAATAAATAGATAAATAAATAAAAAAGTTTTAAAAAAAAAGAGTAAATGTTCTCACGAAATTGAGTTATATGTAGTGAGGTGGATGGACCTAGAGTCTGTCATACAGAGTGAAGTAAGTCAGAAAGAGAAAAACAAATACTGTATGCTAACACATATATATGGAATCTAAAAAAAAAAAAAAGTGGTACTGATGAACCTAGTTGTAGGGCAGAAATAAAGAGGTAGACGTAGAAAACGGACTTGAGGACATAGGGTGGGAGGGCAAAGCTGGGGCGAAGTGAGAGTAGCAACGACATATGCACACTACCGAATGTAAAATAGTTGGCTGGTGGGAAGCAGCCGCATAGCACAGGGAGATCAGTTCGGTGCTTTGCAATGACCTAGAGGGGTGGGACAGAGAGGGTGGGAGGGAGCCTCAAGAGGGAGGGGATATGGGGACATGTGTATGCATATGGCTGATTCACTTTGTTGTGCAACAAAAACTAACACAGTATTGTGAAGCAATTATACTCCAATAAAGATCTATTTAAAAAAAGAGCAAATGTTTTCCACGTGACCTATACTTAATGTCACGGTGACTGCAGCTGTGCAGACACGGCTCCTGGCAAATCACAGCATGAAGAGCAATAGTCCGTACAAGTGTAGGGAAGGAACCTCGGCGCCGACTACAGCATTCTGTGTCTCCAGCAGCCCCTGCACCCCCCCAAACTGCTCTGGCAGAGCAGCAGTGTCCCCCCATCCATAAACATGCCTCCTTTACACAGCAGGAAGCAGGAAAGGTAGCGCATAACCTGAACAGGCTTCAAGGAAAAGGCAAGAGCAAGTTGCTCTCAACTCCCCTGCCCGCCCCCCATCCACCCTGTGCCGTTGGCTGGAATGGAGAAAGGGCTGAAACACCTCTCCCCTTTCTGCTCTGCCCACTCATCAACCGGGCCCCCATCAGCCTTCCCCGCTCCCAGAAGCGGCTTCACAAACGCATCCTGCTCAGACCAACCATATATTCGCAAAGGACGTGGTTAAGAAGCTGGTACCAAGAAATGAACTGAATACTGGGGGGTTTTTTCAATAAGGATGACGGAATAACCAGTTGAGGTCACATTATGCAGAATACAGGAACACGTTAATGATTTGTCACATTACCTATTTCAAAATGACATCTTAATTCTAACCCCCTGCCTCAGGCAGAAAAAAAACTTATTTCCACTGCTTCCTAAAATAGCTTTAATGCAAATGCACAGGTTTGAATCATGTGCACTAAGCAAGGTCATCAATAATTTACTCCTTTCCTAAAGACAGTTAAAAATTCGATCCTATTTGGAAGGGAGTGAAAGGAGAATATCTGATTAAAAATGACAACAGACTAAACATAAAGTGTTCTTTCAGGATGGTCTTTGAAAGTTGATTTAGATTCTGTCACATGCAGGTGGCACTAAGAAGGGCATTGCCTGTGGGTCACACCCCCTGGGAGGTAAGAAATTACATTTGGTTTCCCGCAGGGTCAGGGCTCTGTCAGGCACTGCTGTTTGAAGCTTGCTGCTGTATCTGAAACTCATAGCTTTCATTCTAAATGGAAAAGTTAACCGTATTTCTGGATACGGTTTCATTAAATGAGGTGCAAACGCCAGATAAAATCCTGAAACATTCTTTAAGGTTTTCCCCTCTGGAGAAATGAATAAGATGAACCTAATTCCTAATGGGCTCTTTTCTAATTAGCATCTCGAGCTTTAGTTTGCAACTTGACCAATGTGCAGGTGAACTTAACTGTATACGGAGGGAACATATTTTATGGACTACGTTAACAGACCAAAGAGGGTGCTGAGAGAGAAAGAGGGGAGACATCAAACCAACCCATGAAAAGAGCCATCAGTCCCGATCAGGTCAGCTTCAGGGTGGCAGCCTCACCCCGTCCCAAAGCTGGGACCCGCGGCGAGTGGCAGGCCTGCCTCAGAAGGGCTGAGGACAGGCCACTGCTTCGAAAACAACACGTGAGCACGTGCACAGACGCAGACACACCTGCATGCACATGCACTCACACGCGCATACACATTCACGCTCACGTGAGCAGGCCTACACACGAAGTAGCTGCCCTTACCCATCACTGCTCTCCAAGCCTTGCATCGCTGATGGTCATTTGTCAACACCTGTAGCCTTTTAATTCCCACCCCCACCTGCCTGAGATAGTTTCATGAAGGTTCAACTTCAGGATCTAGAAGTTGAAAACCAGACATACTTACTTTGAGAAGGTGGAGCACACCAATGGCCATTAGCATCCAGTCAGGAGCAGAAAAATAAAGGGAAGGAATTGGGGGGATGGGGGGAGGAACAGGGGGGAACCAGTTCATTAATGCCAAGAAGCAGAAGGTACAAGCAAACTACAAGAGGGTTACAAAGAGGAAAAAAATGCAGTGAAAAAAAAAAATCTTTCGAACAGGAACTTTGCCAGACAGGCTGCTGCTGACAAAAAGCTAAATCATTTCATCTAAACTTAAAAGTGAAAATTAAAGCAAGAGGAAAGGGCTTGAGAAGGGAGGTGATGGCCAGGCCCATGATGCCTGAGCAGACACCTTTCATACCCACGGTACTACTTCCAGGAGGGGGTCAGGACCCCTCCCATTCTCCGTGGGGCTCCGCTGCTCGCTCCACGCCAGGCACGAGGCCCCGTCCACCACCCTTCACACGCGAAAGCGGACCAAGCCCCCAGCTCACGCAGGCGTCTTTCCTGTTGGGATCTGCCTCACCTTCCCAGGCCCTCTATTTTCTTTCTTCTTTCCCCCCCGCCCCCACAGTATTTATTAACTATTTATCAAGAGAAGCTATTCTTGGTGGGAATGTAAACTGATACAGCCACTATGGAGAACAGTATGGAGGTTCCTTAAAAAACTAAAAATAAAACTACCATACGACCCAGCAATCCCACTACTGGGCATATACCCTGAGAAAACCATAATTCAGAAAGAGTCATGTACCACAATGTTCACTGCAGCTCTATTTACAATAGCCAGGACATGGAAGCAACCTAAGTGTCCACCGACAGATGAATGGATAAAGATGTGGCACATATATACAATGGAATATTACTCAGCCATAAAAAGAAACGAAATTGAGTTATTTGTAGTGAGGTGGATGGACCTAGAGTCTGTCATACAAAGTGAAGTAAGTCAGAAAGAGAAAAACAAATACCGTATGCTAACACATATATATGGAATCTAAGGAAAAAAAAAAAAGGTCATGAAGAACCTAGGGTCAAGACGGGAATAAAGACACAGACCTACTAGAGAATGGACTTGAGGATATGGGGAGGGGGAAGGGTAAGCTGGGACGAAGTGAGAGAGTGGCATGGACATATATACACTACCAAATGTAAAATAGCTAGCTAGTGGGAAGCAGCCACATGGCACAGGGAGATCAGCTCGGTGCTTTGTGACCACCTAGAGGGGTGGGATAGGGAGGGTGGGAGGCAGATGCAAGAGGGAGGAGATATGGGGATATATGTATATGTATAGCTGATTCACTCTGTTATAAAGCAGAAACTAACACACCATTGTAAAGCGATTATACTCCAATAAAGATATTTTTTAAAAAAAGAGAAGCTATTCTTTAGCCCAAATATTCACACTTCATAGTTCAGGAACACAGCTCAGTGACAAACTTCCATGGAACTCAACCCAAACAAATTCTTTACATTCCAAAATCACTTTGCACTCTGAAAGATGCCAGCCTTCTTCACCGCCTCAAACTCTTTCACGGATTCATAATTTCTGAAGAAATCTGCATATGCCAGGCCCTCTGTCTTCTGAGAAGGTCCTGCTGGAGGCCACCTGTGCTTTGTCCTGACCATGACAACAGTGACCTTTGTTCTTCAGCTAAAGACCCTTCTCTGGGTTGGGTGACTGACTGCCTAACTCTTCCAGAATCCCAGCAACACACCAAAATGGCAGCGGCTTGGTCCTGCCGGCCTTGGGCGTCCTCCTGGCCTTGGGCGTCCTCCTCTCCCCACAGTACCAGGGAGGCCTTGCCCGGTGCAGGCACTACACACCCATTTTTCCAGGTTTCACCTGCCTTCCAATTCCCTCTTGCCCACAACCACCCGAAATAGCACCATTTCTGAGATCTAGTATCACCACGTTTCTAAAACTTCCAACCTATTGCTTATAGAAAATAAAAACTCAAGGAAAATCAGCAAAGCAAAGCATACTCACTTGTGAAGGGAAGGAGGATTTCAAATTGTGGGTGTATTTACCTAAGTTTACCTGAAGTCTTCAAAAGGACTATCAGCTGCCGATCATTGATTGAACACTCTCTCTCATCTTCAGAAATGAATGTATCAAAGTTCTCCCCAGAGTTACTTCCGTGGAGCTGCCTGTCTCATGTAAGAGGGTGTCTCTGCCTCTCCAGGTGGGCCTAGGACACCTTGGTCACTGTGGTCTCCTGACCTCAGAAGGGTTCACACTCAAAACCCTTAGAGTTTCTGGCTTGAGAAAGAAGGATAGATCTTCCAGAATTTCTCTCATGATAACCAAACTTCCTGGAGAGGATAGACGATGGATCCAGGCATCAAAACCTCACAACAAGGTTCCAAGGCCCAGCACCTGCAGGCAACCTGGATCCCAGCCAAGTGTTAAAGTCTGGAATCCTCTCAACACATGAAATTGGGGCGATGGCGAGAGAAATGCAGAGAGGCCTGCTTGCATCTCTCAGCTCCCTACTATTCAACCTGTCATCAGAGACTTCCACAACTGCCACCACCACCCACCAAAAGCACTAAGTGAGAGACTCCAACACACTCCAGAAAGTACTAAACTGTCAGAGGACCCTAAGGCACATCACCAACTCAGGGATAAATATACTCTGTCACATAACTCAAGCCATTATTAAAAATATCCAGGCATGCAATACAAGTTCAACCTCAAATATATCAGAAAAATGTCATGTACTATGGCCTGTCTATAGCAGAACCATTATGCTGGTCTTCAGATGTCTTAAAAATATATAAACTGAACCACTGATAAAAATGATTGCTAATGTTTTCAGAGCACTTTCTATGTGTCACGCATTGGGTGCTGCCATATTATCTCATTTACACCTCCCAGCAGTCCTAGGAAGTAGATGTGACCATAACCTCTTTCTACAGATGAAAATTTCAAGCGCAGAAAGGTAAAAAAAACACGCTCAAGATCTTACAGAGAGGAAATTATGGGGTAGTCTTTAACCAGGGAATCTAGCCTTACAGGCCATGGCTCAAAACTGTTAAGATACCCTGTGTTTATTAAAATACCGTTTTCACTACAAAGATGCAAAAACATAGGGTCAAAACGGACAGACAGATAAGAAAAAAAAAAATTAAACACAATCAGGTTGGGAGATTTTTAGAATTCTCCTTTCACCCAGAGTTGGACAGATATGCAGAAAACAAACGGGGTATATAGATTCAAAACAATATATTCCCAAGTTTTATTTTAAATGTTACAAAGGATTACATACTCCAAGGAAAAATATAACTTCTTTTTAGATGTGCATGGAACATTTTCCAAAATGTTGTCTAAAAAAACATCAAACATCTAAAAGTAGAAATTTTATAGGGCACAATGTTTGCACCTCATAGCAAAATAACATCTGACATGTTAAAGACTTTAAAAAAATAAACTAATAGTATTCGTTTTAATAATATAGTCACATATAATTATATTATATATTAGTATTAGGAGAAAATATGGGTGGATATTTTTAAACAGTTAGGGTGGGGAGGGCACCATAACAAGAGATTGCAAAACCATAAAGAAAAGTATTGACACATATTTCTAAATTTAAAAAAATCTCCAGCTAAAAATAATCCATAAATAAAATTAAAAGACAATCAGTAAAGCAGAGTTTTAAAAAAGAATACTGAAGTGTCTTGCCTTCTAAAAAGAATGTTTTTTTACAGTTTGGGTTACTTCCTCCTGCTTCTGAATCAGCCTGGAAGCTTGTTAAAAATGTGGATTCCTGACTCCCAGCCCATACTTAGAGAATCAGAATCTTTGTGGCTGAGATCAGGAAATCAGGAAAATGAGTTTCAAAGTCTGCCTAGATCATCCAAGTAGAAAAACCAGTGCAAAATCGAGTCAGGATAAAACCTTCGAGTGTTACTCACACCCTGTTTTTTCTCTGGTCGTTCAAGCTTTTACCCCTAAGCACTCATTCAGCAAACATCTCAGCACTATGGGCCCATGCAACCAAGCGGAATATATTATTTAAGTGTGAGCTGACCTCATTTTGTCTTGGTCTGAAAGAGCCAAAGCCCTGCTCCTAAATCACCACAGCTCAGGCAGTAGGTATCTTGGCTCTGTTACGTTGGAAGTATTTTTGAGAAAGATTTAAAGAAAAGATATAAAGAAAAGTTACGAAAGTTATTTTTGTTACAAAAATAACAAAAAGTTATTTTTGAGAAAGATTTAAAGAAAAGTTACTTTGTCCTTGCCTTCCTTCTGGGAGCTTCTTCACCAGGCCTGGAGTTCCTGTATAATAGGATCATCAACTAGCATCATGTAGGTGCCCACCTGCACAGAGCAGGACCAGCCCAAGTGAAGCACCTGAAGATTAAAGGGCCACCAGCCCGAGTGGCTGCTGCCTCGGGAACCACCTTCACCTGACAAAGGACCAGCATAAGTCACAGTGAACTCTTAACACAAGATTTGATGTACTGCGCTTGGATTTGATCTATCATGAGACTCCATCTGCTTTTAAAGACCAAGTGATCTAATACCAGGAGCAAGAACTGAGAGCTTTCTAACACAAGTTAGTACAGGCTCTCAGAATATTGCCCCGTCACCTTCTGAACTCCTATTAACGCTTAGGTTTCCAAGGACATTAGGTAAGAACTTCAAATACAACTTTAACTAAACTGTAAAATATCGGGACCCATCTTAACGCTCACAATTCATTTTCATTCTTGCCATCAACAACACATGGAACTTACCTGGGAATCCTTGAGATGGGCCGAGTCTTGAATCAAGTCTCTGCCTATCACTAAAAGCTTCAACATATACATCAAGTCACAGGGAAAAGGATTCTGATACTGGCTAAAGCCCCGGGACAAAGACGAGTGGGCAGCCCAGGCCTGGTACCCACCAAACTGAAGAGAGATGGGAAGCTGGCCTGTGGAGACCAGGGAAGCAGTTAGGATCAAAAGCAGGCCCCTAGGCTCAGCTATTCTGCCCCAAATATCCAACTGAGTCAGGCCCTAAGCCCCACTCTCCCTGGATCAGAGCGTCCTTAATTTCTCCCTTTGGGTTACACAGCACATAGGAAAGAGGTGTGATCTGGCAGCAAGAGGCCTGACTAGACCTGTGGTTTTCAAATATTTGCTGTATCGGAATCACCTGGAAGCTTGTTAAGACACAAGTTCCTGTGCGCCCCCCCCCCACCAGATTCAGGAGGTCTGGGTAGAGCCAGAGAACTCTAGCAAGTTCCCAGATGATGCTGATGCTGTAGGTAGGACCACGCTTTGAGAGGCACTGAATTCTCACTTTTGTGACCTTGGCCACGGTACTTATCCACTCTGAGCCTCGATGCCCACATCTGCAAAAGCACAAAGCTGGCTCATTCTCTTTGGAACCATTCCACCATCGCTGTGCCTCAAGGTCTGCCTGGTTATAAAACAAGAACTTCCAAAAGTCCACATCGCATTTCTGAATGCAGACAGTGAGTCGGATCCAATGCTCATATTGCATTGTATCAGCAACAGCACTTTAGTTAATTGACTACAAAGCCAACAAGACAGAACTTAAAACACGAGCCAGTGTTTGCTCTTTTTTGGAGGTGCCATGGCAATATTATTTGGCAAGGTTCTCAGTGTGGTCAGCTGTACCATGTTCTGTGATATGGATAAAGCATTGTGGATACATTTACTCATTCTATGGTTAAACAAAAGAGAATCTACATAAGCCCAGCTATTTTTAAAGAATTTAGCTTTGGTTCCAAAACTAAGTTTTATTTCCAAGAATTCCCTCGTTTCTTTAAAAAAAAATTTTTTTAACTGAGTACCAACCTTGCTAGGCACTATATGCTAAATGTTAAAAATATATTGGGGGGGGCAACAAGGTCCCTGATCTGATGGGGGCTTGGAAAAATGGTGCCAACAGACAATAAAATATTTACAAAAATAAACGTATGACTATAGCTGTGCTGAGTCTCATTTCTCAAGACAAAATGTCCATGAACTGGTGAATGGATAAACAAATTGTGTTACATCCATACAATGGAATACTATTTAGCAATAAAAAGAACACAGTACTGATACATGCTACATGGGTGGACCTCAGAAATATGATGCTACATGGAAGAAACCAGATGCAAAAAGATTATATATTGTATGATTTCATTTATATGAAGCGTCCAGAGAAGGGAAATTTATAGAGACAAAATGCAGATGAGTGGCTGTCTGGGGCTGAGGATGGGAAGAGTATTAACTACACACTGGCTAGAGGGAATTATTTTTGCTGACAGGAATGTTCTCAAACTGGATTGTGGTGATAGTTGCACAACTATATAAATTAACTAAAAATTACTGAACTGTACACTTACAATGGGTCTATTTTATGGTGCGTAAATTATACCTTAATAAAGGTGTTTTTAAAAAACTTCAGCAATCCTGGCAACAGCCTAGACCAGGGTGGAGGTGACAGAATCACTGCAGGGGTACAATTGACAAGACCTGATAATGAACTGGGAATTCCGTCTGAGGATTGTTGCACTTCACACGCCTTTAAAACTTCCAAAAGGTGTTGACTAGCAATTGGATGAATGGATTTGGAACCCAGAGAAGGTTCCAAAGCTGGAGATATAAAGACGAAATCATCTAAAAATAAGTAGCCATGGAAGCCAAAGCCATGGGTGAGATTGCACAGAAAGAGAATACAGGGAGGAGAAGGGGGGCAGGGATGAGGGGGCCCAGGATCAAGACGTGAGGAACTACAACATTAAACAGGAAAAGAGGCGGACAGAACAAGACAGAGAGGTAGGAGGAAAACCAGAACCCCAGAAAGAGAGCGTTCACGAAGGCAGGAGTAATCATCTGTGTCAAATGCTAACGAAGTGTCAGTAAGATAGACACTGAAACATGACTTCTTTGTGACCATACATGATCTATTTGTATATTTCAAGATTCATGGATTTCCATGACCCTAAGTTTATTGTGAAGCAAATCAGTTCCTGTTGGTGTGTAAGTCCAAGAGAAAAGAACTTCTCTTTTCTTCCAAACATGTACTGAGTCCACCAGCTGTTTCCCAATACTCATGTTCCATTTTTACTGGGAACACTGGAAAGATGGATCTCTGGGTTGAAACCAGGGGCTGCAACCTCAGCTCTAGCTAGGATTAACTTGTGGTCTGAAACCAAGTATAGTGGGGACAGCTGACTGACTACCTACCCCACCTACCAAATATCCATTGTCTCTCTCAAATCAAGAGAACTCCAATTTTTATCTGGGCCAATACATGATGCCAGAATACATTTCCCCACCTTCCTTTCAGCTAGATGTGGTCATCTGACTAAGTTCTAGCTCATGAAGAACAGTGATGGATTAGATTCCTTCCCCTCCTCTACCTGCTTTTTTGGAAGGTAGATGTGATGGCTGGAATTCCAACACTCCTTTTGGACTTTGAGGACATGGCCACACCCTAGGGATGATGAAGCAGAAAGTTAGAAGGAGCATGGGTCTCTGAAATCTGTGGAACCCCCAAACCAACCCTGCAAAGCTTATGCAAAAAAGCATGTATGTACAATAGAATATTACTCAGCCATAAGAAAAGAATGAAATAATGCCATTTGCAGCAACATGGATGGACCTAGAGATGCTCATACTAAGTGAAGTAAGTCAGACAGACAAAGACAAATATCATATGATATTGCTTATAGGTGGAATCTAAAAATAAAAGATGCAAATGAATCTATTTACAAAACAGAAATAGACCCACAGACATAGAAAACAAACTTATGGCTACCAAAGGGGAAAGGGGAGAGAGATAAATTAGGAGTTTGGGATTAACACACATACACTACTAGATATAAAATAGATAAACAACAAGGACCTATACTATATAGCACAGGGAACTAGACTCAGTATTTTATAATAACCTATAAGGGAAAAGAATATGAAAAAGAATATATATATATGTGTATATATATATATATGTATGTATGTATAACTGAATCACTGTGCTGTACACCTGCAACTAACACAATATTGTAAATCAACTCTACTTCAATTAAAAAATAAGCAAATAAAAAATAAACAAGAAGGATCTAAAGGTTAACAACAACAACAAAAAAAATCCCTGCCTTTATCTCATGGTCCTTCTATGGAGGAGAGGAGGGAAGGTGGAAAAGACAATACTTGTTCAGATTGGCCTAACCCTCTGAGGTAGGTATCATTAGTACCCCTTTCTAACCATGAAGAAACAGAGAGGGGTTCACTTTTACCAGAGTCACACAGCCCATAGGCAGTAGAGACAACGCGAGCCCAGGCAATCTGCCCCTAACCCCTGCACCATCCTGCCTGTCTCAGAAAGCTGTGAGCACACTAAATCTCCCCCCCTCAGGACAAGGCGCCTCAGCCTTCAAGCATCTCCTAAGCAGAGGTGTGGGGTGGGAGAACGCACTGGTCAGGAAATGTCGACTATTCAGACTGCAAGTCAGAGGTGGGATGTCTGCTCAAACCAGTGAACTCGGCTGCCCAGTGGTAATTTCTCCTCTAGGGATTCTGCAGGCAGCTAACACCGAGGAGACGGGGAGGAGAGGAGATGAAAGGGGAAAATCCAAACAGGGCCGTCCAAAGAATTCTCACCAGGGCTGATGGGCTTCACCCCAGAGAGATCAGCATCCCGCCTCTTGAGGCCGCCGTGGGCAGCTGGCTCGCTCACTCTCTCCCTGGTCCTCCAGGAAACCGAACACTCAGCAGGAGCATTGTAGCTCCCCCGCCTATGGATCTCAGGGCTGGGGAGGAAGGACAGGGCAGGCCTGGCAACTAGTCTCAGGCACTAATGCAAGAATAAGTCGAGATGACAGATGGGCAGATCAGATCAGCTCAGCTCAGGCTGCCACCAAGGGCCCTGGAAAAATACACACATTCCCAAAGGGAAATCCGCATGCTGGCTAGCTCTACCTGGCACGTCATTAAACTAACCTGAAAGGGTCCAACATACCAAAAACGCTGCCCAAAACAAGATTAAAGTCTCAACTGTTCCTCCAACACATGCTCTGAGGCCTCCATGCAACACGATCCACCGCGACCACAACACCGAGGCCAAAACAAAGCCACCCTGAGGTCGCCGGGTCCTCCTGGGAGTTGTGGACACAGCACGCTCTCTGCGGACACAGAATCCTGAGCGGGGACACAGAGGCCCAAGTGTCCACACATGCCCACTCGCCACAGACTCTCTCAGGGAGCCTGAGTCAAAATCATTTCCAACCTGGTCTGACCTTGTCAAGATCTGCGCCTGGGGAAGCCGCTGGTGTTTTGCCACTGAGCTCAAGGAAACATGGAACCTCCCCAATTTTCTGGGGAAGAGGAGGTGTCAGCGAGTGGACAGAATTCCCAGTTTTGAGGTTTTTCTCGAAAGAATTTTTCTAGACGCAACTACCAACATGTCTCTAGTGGCCACGAAACAAATGAACACACAACAAAGAAATCAGGTAAGAAAAGTATCTACCTCAAAGGACTTTTTTGAGAATTAAATAAGTTATTATTTGTAAAATGCTTAGAACAGTGTCTGGCACACTGCTAGCAATATATATATATTCCACATATTCCACATATAGAAACAATATATATACGCAATTATTTCTCAAATAACATATTGAGGAGATACTTAGCAATTACCCTTAAAAAAATCCTCGTCTTATTTTTTTTTTTTTTTCATTTTACAATTAAGGAAAGAGCTTTCATTTTATTATTTTTGTGGTTAGGAACAGCAGGTTATAGAATTTAATTTACTATATTCTAGTTGCTGAGCTAACAGCTCTGTGACATAGATATTATTTCTATTCTACCAATAAAGAAACAATATGCAGAAAGGAATCCTGGTCTTATTTTTTCAGGGGCATGTGTCTGTGATCTTGTACTGGATACACACCAGTTGTGACTCCCTACTCCCCAAGTCACATGATGACAGCAAACCTGTCAACATGTCAGAGCGAGTGGCATTCCACAAAGAGCACCACGTCCAAGGGCCTAATGGCTGCTCATCTCAATAATGAGATTTAGGAGGATGAAGATTAGTAAGTATCAACTGAATCCCAAACATCAACGGTATTTTCCAAATCTGATTTGAAATGTCCACTACACCATCTCCAGAACAAACATCTAACCCTTCCTTGCAAGACAGCTGAGCATTTCTTGCCAAGAAACTGTCACCTGATTCGCCGTTCTGACTCTTCCCATCCCTCAAAGAGGGGGAAACAGGAGAAAGAGAGGAATGAAGAGATGTGTGTTCTCCACAAACAGGGAAGGTCCAGCCTGAATTTTGAGCACTGGTGGCCACTGTTCGACCTTATTAATCTCCTCTCCCGTGGAGGCAACATGAGTTTGGGGGCTCCCCACTAAGCTGTGTGGTATTTCAAGAACGCACTACAGACAGTGAACTCAAAGACGTAAATATCAAGGACGGGCAGCATGACAACTATTTCGTTTGCCTGGTCAGTTACTTGCCACTTCAGTTTGCAGAGCAAGAGCAAACAAAACAGTCCACTTCACAAAAAGCTAATCTCCTTTCAGTTGATTCTTCAAGTTTCTCATACCCTCCCCCAACCATCTCTTAAATTGTTTTTCATAAAATATATATGACCTGCCTGCTCCTACCACTCCCAGCCAGAATTCATCTCTCTTTCATCAACCCTCCCGCAGCCGACTGTTGGAGCTGAAAAAGTGGGAAATCGCTTGGCTTCCTATTATCATTATTACTGTTATTATTATCATCATCATCACCATCATCAGTTACACAACTAAATCTGCCACCTAAGCTGGAAACTCCTTTGGGGCCATGTTACTTGATTAAGAATCCCTCTGGGCTGGGCACAGTACCTCGCATATGAAGGAGGCAAATACAAGTTCCCTGATGGACCAAGGTGAAGGTCAGTAAACAAAAACATGTCCCTTCATTATCATTTATTGTCCTCATTTACCTATTATCACCACCATCACAATCAGAATAGAAAGCTCTCTAAAGCCAAAACTATTCTCCATCACCAAGAACATTTTTAGTACTCTATGAATACGCCTGAGACTCCACACCAGGATGGGAAACTTTGCTTTTGTGAAATCTCAAGTCAGTGACTCTGCATCTTACCCAGTGTACTTATCCCTGATTAAAGACCAGCCAGTCAGCAGAATAATCAATCCCCAACCATTCAGGACCTAGTTCATCCATCTGGGGACCACCCTGAGTCCCCAGTCCCCTCCCCCACTGGCCACTCCTCTCTGAACGGGAAGAAAAGAGAACCAGGTTGGCTCCAAGCAGCTGACCACAAGCAGATTGGATTCGACTTTCAGGGATAAGAGAGGCTGCACCTGATGATGACAATGATGGTGTTAGGTCATCCATGGCTAACAGAGAACTCCCTGAAGTTAAACTTGATTTTGAAAAATCGTCACTCAGGTCATTGAAGACAGCATACCTGCCAAACCCACTTCTGTAGAAGATTTTACGTCGAGAGAACTTTGATGGCTCTGGGAAGCTGAACATTTCCCCAGCCCTCTGGAGAATCAGGGAAGCTACACAGCCTGCCTGTGAATTACTGATGTCATAATTTATTGAAAGGTCTCCCTTAGGTCATAGGTCACACCCCGGATGCAATGCCAGGTACCCACTCAAGGGTCTGTGACTAGGAGTAAAAGCAACATGGAGCCAGTGGTTCCCGAGCATCTGCGGTGCAAGGGTCCTGTGGCCCCGAACCCAACCAGCACCCAGCACACCCAACACTCATCTGAGTCCTTATTTCATCATCTTATAAAATGCAGAGGTATTCTTCACTCCATTTTATGCAAATGAAACCTAAGGCTGGTAAATTTAAGTGACTTTCCTGTTATCTCTCAGCTAGTTTGTAAAAGGACCGGCTATTTGAACTTCTGATTCATGGTTTATTTCATTAAATGATAAGGTTTCCTAAACTTAGGTTTACATTCACTACCAGGCGTTCTTCTAGATGCTGGGGAAAGAGCAGTAAACAAAACAGATAATTCCTGCCTCATGGAGCGCTAGCGGGAGGACAGAAATTACAGACATATAAAGCAAATATGTTAAGTGTCCGTGAGCGCTTTAGAAAAAAATAAAACAATACAGTGTCAGAAAGTGAAAAAAGGCTGCCATTTGGAGCATTCTAACGTCACCAGGTCAGGGAAGGCCTGTCTATACGCGGAGGATTTGAGCCGAGACCAGAAGGAAGAAGGTGAGGTGTGCCAGCTGAAGGAAATACTGTGTTCCAGGCAATAAGTACAATTTCAGAGGTGGGAGCAGGCTGGGCAAGCAGAAAAGAGCAGGAGAAAGCCCAGTGTAACAGGGGCAGACGAGTGAGGGGGCAAGTGATGGGAGGTGACTTGCGAGACAGCCAGGAGCCAGATCACGCAGGGCCTTGCAGACTGCGGTAAGGGCCTCCGATTTTACTCGATACGAGGGGAGGCTTCTGGAGGGTTCTGACGTTAGAGGATCACTCCAGAACGATGCTCAAGTGGGTGGTTGGAGAAGCGGGGAGGTCTGTTAAGAGCTAACTGCAACAGTCCAGGCAGAGATTTACGCCAGCAGATAACATGTAACATGTACAGATAAGTAACATAGAATTTTCCAGCACAGCTAAAACAGTCACCCCGTTCTCCTCCACCTGCAGCCTGATAACTTGTTCCTCTATCAGCTGACTCAGAGGCAGGATGGCCAGCCTTGGGCGTGGGCGCAGGGCGTTTCCACTGTAAATGGCCTAGTTGTATTGACTGTGGTTCATGGGTGAGGATGAGGTTAAGGAAGGGACCGGCAATGACTTTGGTTTCTATTATTTTAAGATATTTGCTTGCCTCTACACAGCCTGTGTGATTCTCTGGATTGTGGCCATCAATTCCCTGATCGAACAGTCCATTCCCATAGGCTAGGACGTGTTTTAAGTACTGGAGGATATTGATCTCCGATAGGTGATGAGAGCACTTTGGGGCAAAGAGGTGGAAGAGAAGATGGGCAGCTCCCCTCAGGCACTTCACGCAGCTTGGCTCTCCCTTAACTCGTGATCTGTAACCAACAAGAAACCTTGAAATCACTTCTCCAACAGCATCCATTAGAGAGAGGGGCCTGGTCAACAGCCATCCAATAACACTGACTGTAGCTCACTGGAGAGAAGTCTCACTTAGCTTAGAACGAGGTCTCTTGAAAGAATAAAACCTTACCACACAGCTGTATGGCTGTTGGCACAACTGACGCCATCTTGGCCCGTGTGGCTCCTCCTGTTCTCCGGCTGACCCTTCCCAGGACTGTACTGAGCGGTAAATCGCCTCTCTGTTGTCAGAGCCTTTGTAGTTAATAGTTAATAGACAGTGTTTAATAATCATTAGGACCAGGTGGCCTCCATGCTCTGTTAGTCCCCAAACAATGATGAAGACCTTCGCTGACATTCCCGGCACCCACGAAACCAGTTACCCATTCATAAACTTGACTTAGGAAGGTACATCCCATTTCCGAGCACCCACCCCCATACCCTAGGTTAACTATAAAACTGTCCCAATGTCCCCTCGGAGGTGTGGAGTGCAGCTGCGAACACTTCTGGGTCACTGTCTGCCCGATTCCGCTCCTGTAAGTTACCCTCTAATAAACTGGTCCATTGATTACATGGAGGTGCCTGCCTCATTTTTCCATCTCAAGATACCTTCCCAGTTCAGAGGGCATTTTTCATTCCTTCCATCCTCCAACAACAGCATCAGGATGCTTAATAATGTTAATTTTCGTTTTTATAGACCGAGCTACGGGAACCCTCCCTAGAGGTTGATGAAGAAAGTAACCTGAGGGCTCATGTGGCCTCCTCAGGCGGCAGGGCCTGGCCTCTGGTGGTCTCTCAAAGCTTTGTTTCTACAGTCACTCTCCTTTATACTAAAGGCATACATCCTCTTATCACCAAGACCTCTAGTTTCTAACCAGTGTTCTCTACCAAGGGAAATATGTCAGCGTTCACCCAGAACACCCTCCTGATTTGCTTTCTGGTCTTGTGCATTGTTTTCTGAGGCTGTTTCTGAGGCACCTGGAGATTAGTCCTGGAAGAACAAGATAATGGAAAATAAAAGATTCCATTAACTCGATGACTCTTGTGGCTAATGGAAGCTATGGCTGGTGCAGCTCAAGGTTAAAAATAAAAAAGGAGAGGGGAGGGGGACTGCTCACTAAATCACCTCCTCTCAGCAAATTATTTCATTAGCGAAAAAATGCAAATGACATTCCTACAGTGACTCACTGACTCAGCAGCGCCACTGTGGTACCCAGCAATTTGTGGTCAAACGGGCGCTGTGATTCCACAGACCCTCAGTGTCCACGTCAGCTCTTCTTCCTGGGCCATTCTCCACATGTTGGGCAACTCTGCCATCTGTGAACCTCACATCCATCTCCCTGAATGGCTGCCACTCTGAGTAGCAGCTTTGAAACCAACCACCTAACATCCTTTAAAAAAAAAAAAAATCTGAGAAGTTGGAGGCACTGAAAAGCAAAGTCCAAGAAAACCAAGCGGCCGCTGCCCTGGAGAGGTGAGGAAAACCAATAGCCTCGTTAACTCCCTGCTCTTTCAATACAGGGACACGTGCTCCAGGAAGGGACAAGGCAATTGCAGAATTCAGAGGCCAGGACTCCAGAGACGCTTCCCACTCCGCTGTTCTTGGCAAACAGAATGTGAGCTGGATCAGTACTTTTGAAATACCGCTCGGTCTTCCACTGTAAAATGTCCCTTCCTTCAACTGCATCCCTAAGTCTCCCAAGCCTTACCAATATTTATAGCATGCTTCTTTTACCTTCCACTTCAATTTAATCCACTTCATAAATTAAAAGGCCCCTATTTCCTTTATTCCAACCATTCTGTAAGCCAGCAGGCCCTTATTTCAAACACAGACCAGAATAAAATGTTCTCCTTAATCAAAGATTATTTCAAGGTCTGCCACACTTGGGCTGTTACTTTGATTCTTTGCATCACAATGGTACAGCCTTTCAGGACACCAAAGCAGGGTTCATATTAAATGCAACACCCACAGGGAACTCGGCTAATGCCCCGCCTGCTTCAGCCTTCAGATCTGTAAGGACACTCACAGCTGACACTCAGGGCCAATGGCAGAGGCCCTAGAACAGGAGTTGCAAACTTTTTCTGGAAAGGTCCCAAAAGTAAATATTTTAAGCTCAGTGGGCCACAGAGTCTCTGCCTTAACTACTCAACTCTGCTAATGGAGCACAAAAGTCCCCACAGACAAATGTAAATTGGTGCAGCCACTATGGAGAACACTATTGAGGTTCTTTAAAAAACTAAAAATAGAGTTACCATATGATCCAGCCATCCCACTCCTGGGCACATATCCAGAGGAAACTCTAATTCTAAAGATACATGCACCCCAACGTTCATTTGCAGCACTATTCACAACAGCCAAGGCATAGAAGCAACCTAAGTGTCCATTGACAGACAAATGGATAAAGATGTGGTACATATAAACAACGGAATATTACTCAGCCGTGAAAAGGAATGAAACTGGGTCATTTGTAGAGACGTGGATGGACCTAGAGATTGTCATACAGAGTGAAGTAAGTCAAAGAGAAAAACAAATATCGTATAGTAACGCATATATGTGGAATCTAGAAAAATGGTACAGATGAACCTGCTTGCAAGGCAGAAATAGAGACACAGACATAGAGAACAAACGTATGGACACCAAGGGGGGAAAGGGGGGGTGGGATGAATTGGGAGACTGGGATTGATGTATATACATTAACTAATATGTATAAAATACTTAACTAATGAGAACCTGCTGTAGAGCACAGGGAACTCCACTTTGCTGTACAGTAGAAACTAACACAACACTGTAAAACAACTATATCCCAATTTAAAAAAAATTTTTAAGTAAATTAAATAAAATTTAAAAATAGTGAGTGACGGGCTTCCCTGGTGGCGCAGTGGTTGGGAATCTGCCTGCCAATGCAGGGGACACGGGTTCGAGCCCTGGTCTGGGAAGATCCCACGTGCCGCGGAGCAACTGGGCCCGTGAGCCACAACTACTGAGCCTGCGCGTCTGGAGCCTGTGCTCCGCAACGAGAGGCCGCGATAGTGAGAGGCCCGCGCACCGCAATGAAGAGTGGCCCCCGCTCGCCGCAACTAGAGAAAGCCCTCGCACAGAAACGAAGACCCAACACAGCTAAAAATAAATTAATTAATTAATTAAATAAAAAAAAAAATAGTGAGTGACAACTGATGTACACTTCAATCCAACCAGAATTTTGTTAATACCATATGGGTTAATATACCCTAGACTATGTGCTTCTAATTTACAACCAAGTAGATCAGGGGACTTAAACAACAGCCATGAAGTCCATATAGGCCTTTGTAAACCAAGTCAGAAGGTGGAAATGGCCGCATGAGTACAAATTTTATAAAAACAAATAAATAGAAAAGCAAAATCAAACAGTTCAATCTCTCTGTGCATGTATAAATTCAGGCTATCTTAGACCACAAACTAGCTTAGAAAACTTAGAAAACTGACTAGACAACATTTATATACATAAAACTTTGAAGAGTTTAGTTGTTCTAGACAGAAGCAATCATTCAGCACCCAAATGTGTACCATGCAGTTCTATGCCCCAGACCCTGTCACATTTCCACCCACCAAAATCTAGGGGAATGGAAAGATTCTCATATACTTGGAAAATTAAGAATGAAGCAGAGACTTCTCTTATTCCATTCAGGCTTCTATAACAGAATACCACAGACTGGCTGGCTTATAAACAACAGACATTTCTCTCTCACAGTTCTGGAGGCTGGGAGTCCAAAGTCAAGGTGCAGCAGATTCAGTGTCTGGTGAGAGCCCACATCCTGGTTCACAGACAGCTTTTTGCTGAGTCCTGCCAAGGTAGAAGGGGCGAGGGAGCTGTCTGAGGTCTCTATACAAGAGCACTAATCCCATTCAGGAGGGCTCTACCCTCATGACCTAATTACCCTATCAAAGGCTCCACCTTTTAATACCATCACATTGGGATTAGGCTTCAACATATGAATTGGGGGAGGGAGGAAAGGGGACACATTCAGTCTATGACAAAACTACAGCCATTTCTTCCTTTTGTTTTTAAGCCAGTCCTAAACCAAGCTCAGTTCCCAAAGTGTTCTATGTGTTGTTAGGTGTCAGTGAATAAAAAGGTGCTATCATCAGCTAAGTTTGAAAAACTCAGCTAAAGCGAAACTGAATCAAGCATCAGTTTCTCTACCGTATAACTTATCAGAGTCTATAAATATGCTTGTGTTTGTTGTGCAGCCCTACAAGGGGATCCAGCAGGCAGTGTTTTCCAAACTTACAAACCATAGTTAAGTTTTTTTTGGGGGGGGGAGGGGGGCAATATATCTCATGGAACTAGTGTTCCATGGAACTTGCTCTGGGAAATTTCATAGCAAAAATATATCCAAGATGGGATTCTCATTTCCCCATATGTGGGATTATTTGAGCCTGGGACTCTAGTCCTTAGTATCAAATTTTTCTATACCAAAACCAGACAAAGACACCACCAAAAAAGAAAATTATAGGCCAATATCTTTGATGACTATAGATGCAAAAATTCTCAACAAAATATTAGCAAACCAAATCCAACAACACATAAAAAAGACCATATACCACGACCAAGTTGGATTCATCCCAAGTTCAGAAGGATGGTTGAACATACGCAAATCAATGTGATACACCACATCAACAAAAGAAAAGACAAAAAACTAAATTTTTCTAGTTTCCTAGAATGAAGCAGTTGAAATAGGAAGATTACTAGAATCTACTTGACCCATTATACTATCTAAGTGGCCACTACTCACATGTGGCTATTTAAACTCAAATTGATTAAAATTAAATAAAATTTAAAATTTAAAGCTCCTCAATACCCACAGCATGGTTACGGGCTACCGTACTGAACAGCATACCTATGGGTCATTTCCATCATTGCAGAAGATTCTATTGGACAGCACTGCACTAGAATCTACGCTTCCTGTATTCAGGGAAGTGTCTGTTGTGTTTTCTACTGTATGCGCACCTGCACCCAACACAGTGTTTTTTTTTGTTCATTTGTTTTGTTTTGTTTTTTAATTAATTTATTTATTTATTTATTTATGGCTGTGTTGGGTCTTCGTTTCTGTGCGAGGGCTTTCTCTAGTTGTGGCAAGCGGGGGCCACTCTTCATCGCGGTGCACAGGCCTCTCACTATCGCGGCCTCTCTTGTTGCGGAGCACAGGCTCCAGATGCGCAGCCTCAGTAGTTGTGGCTCACAGGCCTAGTTGCTCCGCGGCATGTGGGATCTTCCCAGACCAGGGCTCGAACCTGTGTCCCCTGCTTTGGCAGGCAGATTCTCAACCACTGCGTCACCAGGGAAGCCCCAACACAGTGTTTTGAACACAGCATTTAATAAATTGTTGTTGAATGAGAACAGGGTAAAAATTATCATGAATAAGACTTGCCCTGCCCTGCAGTTATTCCAACCACACCCTCTCCCCTCCCAACTACTGTCCTCAAATTCTCTGGTGACCAATCACGAAGCATCCCCTCAGCACAGAGGGACCTTGAGGGCATTATGCTAAGTGAAGTAAGTCAGACAAAGACAAATCTACATGATCACATTTATACGTGGAAACTAAAAAAGCCAAACTCATAGAAACAGAGAGTAGATTGGTGGTCGCCAAGGGCTAGGGTGTGGAAGAATGTGGAATGCTGGTCAAATCCCACAAGTATAAGTTTATACCTCAAGTACAAACTTCCAGTTATAAGATGAATAAGTTCTGAGGATCTAATGTACAGCATGGCGACTATAGTTAACAATACTGTATCACATACTTGAAAGTTGCTGAGAACAAATCTTAACTGTTCACACACAAACACACACACACACACACAGTAATTATGTGAAGTGATCGATGTGTTGACTAACCTTATTGTGGCAATTATTTTGCAATATATAAGTGCATCAAATCATCACATCTTACACCTGAAACTTATACAACATTACATGTCTGTCAGTTACATCTCATTAAGCTGGAAAAAAATCTCCTTACCATGGATCCAGCACTGTCTCTATTAAGTCAATAATTAATGCACAGTATTTATTTACTCTCAATGCCATGGCTCAAATTTTATCAAAAAGTCTAAAACACACATTGATAGATACTCAGTTCTACTCAGAGGGCCTACATTCTAGAACGTTTCAAAGTTAGTCAACATGCAAAAACATATTTCCTCAATTTTAGAGTAACCATAAAATGTTCCTTCTTGGTTTTTCTTCCTGGTTGGATGCATCTGGCAGGTTTTAGAGTGAGTGGCCAGCCCCCTGCCTCTAAAATCAGAGGGGTCAAGTGTGACAAGAGGTCTCCTACAGACATTATGCCTCTGTTCTTGTGAGCAGAGCATAAGTGAGATATCCTACACTTTCTTGAGAAACCAACCTCCCGGGGCTTCCCTGGTGGCACAGTGATTGAGAATCCGCCTGCCGATGCACGAGACACGGGTTCGAGCCCTGATCGGGGAGGATCCCATGTGCCGCGGAGCAACTGAGCCCATGCGCCACAACCACTGAGCCTGCGCTCTAGAGCCCACGAGCCACAACTACTGAAGCCCGCGCGCCTAGAGCCCGTGCTCCGCAACAAGAGAAGCCACCGCAATGAGAAGCCCAGGCACCACAACGAAGAGTAGCTCCTGCTCGCCGCAACTAGAGAAAGCCCGCGCACAGCAACGAAGCCAAAACACAGCCAAAAATAAATAAATTAATTAAAAAAAAAAATAGGAAACCAACCTCCCTCTAAATTGACTCACAATTTTTTTACCACCATCCCCTAAAATGATCATTTCCCAGAGTCCACCACTCACCACGGATCATGTTAATCAGCACAATAAAAATGTAAATGTTTGTTCCACTCAATACTCTTAGAAGACTGAAGTGGACACTTTCACAATCACCTTCCCTCCCCCCACTGCCCCAACATAAAAGCTTTACAAATCTGTGATTAATTACTTCTCAGGCACCTGTTAATCTCCTTTCCTCTTTCCAATTAGCCAAACCAAGATCAGTGGGTTTTCGTGTTCCTGCTGAAGAACCCAACTGGGTTGATTCAACCACCTGGCCCTTCCCTAAAAATGGCCACCTATCTCTCCGTTTCCATCATAATTTTAACTCTTCTGTTTAATAAATATTTTAAAATTCTTTTTCAAAATCTTTTCTATTATGGTTTATCACAGGATATCGAATATAGTTCCCTGTGCTATACAGTAGGACCTTGTTGTTTATCCACCCTATATATACTAGTTGGCATCTTCTAATCCCAAACTTCCAATCCAACCCTCTCCCAACCCCCTCCCTCTTGGCAACTACAAATCTGTTCTCTATGTCTGTGAGTCTGTTTCTGTTTCATAGATAGATTCATTTGTGTCATATTTTGTTTGTTTGTTTTTATTTTTATTTATTTAATTTTTGGCTGCGCTGGGTCTTCGTTGAGGTGCACGGGCTCTTCATTGCAGCACGCAGGCTTTTCTAGTTGTGGCGCGTGGGCTCCAGAGTGTGTGGGCTCAGTAGTTGCAGCGCACAGGCTCTCTAGTTGTGGCACATGGGCTCCAGAGCCTGCAGGCTCTCTTAGTTCCCCCACCAGGGATCGAACCTGCATTCCCTACATTGGAAAGCAGACTGTTAACCACTGGACCACCAGGGAAGTCCCTGTGTCATATTTTTTTATTTATTTATTTTTTAAGTTTTATTTATTTATTATTTATCTTTTTTTTTTTTTTTGGCTGCATTGGGTCTTAGTTGCAGCACGCGGGATCTTCATTGAGGCACATGGGATCTTTCGTTGCAGCACACAGGCTCTCCGTCGCGGCATGCGGGCTTCTCTGTAGTTGTGCAGGTTTTCTCTTCTCTAGTTGTGGCGCGCAGGCTCCAGAGCACGCGGGCTCTGTAGTTTGTGGCACGCGGGCTCTCTAGTTGAGGCGCTCAAGCTCGGTAGTTGTGGCACACAGGCTTCGTTGCCCCGTGGCATGTGAGATCTTAGTTCCCCGACCAGGGATCAAACCCGCGTCCCCTGCATTGGAAGGCGGATTCTTTACCACTGGACTGTCAGAGAAGTTCCCCCTGTGTCATTTTTTAGATTTCACATATAAGTGACATCATATGGTATTTGTCTTTCTGACTTACTGTGCTTGTTTAATACATGTTTTTATTGTAAGCCTCAACTCCCATTAAGAAATACACGGACTAAATATATGTTGCTAAAGCTATCTCTTTTATTGTAATATTTAGATTTCGATAAATCTATTGCAACTCCTGAGATGACTCCACTCCCTAACTCCAGGCCTCTGCTCAGACTGCACCTTCTACGTGGAATGCCCTGCCCTGCCCACCTGACAGACCCACCTCTGTCCTGAGCTCTGTCCTGCTGCCCCCAGAGAGCTTAAACCACCCCCTCCTTTGCCTCTACACAGATTTCCACTAGGGCTTTTATAACAGTTTAGTATCAATGTAAGTCTGACACATCAAACACATTCAGAATGGCACCTGGCAGAGGAAAAGACCAAACTGAAACACAGATCACTTCAGTAGGGCTCCTTCACTGCAAATAACAGAAACTAATTTGAACTTGCTTCAGCAAACCCAGGGGTGACTTACTAAGGGGGTTCAAGGCATCTCATAGAAGCCAAGGGAGGTGGCCAGGCCTTAGGAAGGCCCTGGAAGCAAAGACTGGAAATCCAGACAACAGAGAGGAAGTGTCCCCTCTCTCTGATTCTAATCTCTGTTTCTCCAGAGATGAACATAACTGTTCCAGCTCCTGAGGGGGCACCTTGTAGAGTTCCAGCAAGAACCCACCTTGATTGCCCATCTCTGCAATTCAAAATTTCTAAGAGAGGGGAATAAACAAGTGTTCGTGGGAGGCAATCCACAAAGAAGGAGGAATGGCTTCCAGAATGTGTCTCCAATGGGGATTCCTATCCTGGGCTGGGGAAAACAAGGCCTTAGACACAGGCAGGGCGGCACTGCCCCCCAAAGCAGGCTGTGCAGAAAGTCTGAACAAACACACTTTCTTTTTTTTTTTTGGTGGTTTCTTTTTTTTTTTAATTAAAGTATAGTTGATTTACAGTGTTTCAGGTGTACAGCACAGTGATTCAGTCATACATCTATATCTATCTATCTATTCTTTTTCAGGTTCTTTTTCCTTATAAGTTATTACAAAATATTGAGTAGAGTTCCCTGTGCTATACAGTAGGTCCTTGTTTATCTATTTTATATATAGTAGTGTGTATCTGTTAATCCCAAACTCCTAATTTATCCTTCCCCTCCCCTCCAACACACTATCATAATTATCCTCTCCTTTATTCCAAAGAGAGGTCCACCTTCCTGAACCTCCTAGAGCAGCAGAACAATGACCATAAGCTCTGAATGGCTGGTCATTCTCAGTGGAAACTTACTTCAGAGAGTCAAACGTAAAGAGGGAGGTTGTTTGTTTGTTTGTTTTGGTCACGCTGTGTGGCTTGTGGGATCTTAGTTCCCCGACCAAGGATTGAACCCGGGCCCTCGGCAGTGAAAGTGCAGAGTCCTAACCACTGGACCGCCAGGGAATTCCCATGTAAAGAATTTTTTAAATGGAAGGAGGAAAAGGTAAAACTGTAGAGAAAGCAAACAGATCAGTGGTTGTCAATGGTCTGGGGGGGAAAGGGGAGAAATAAATAGGTGGAGCATAGGGCATTTCAGGGTGGTGAAAGTATTCTGTATGATGCTATAATGGTGGATATGGCATGCATTTGTCAAAACCCATAGAATGTACAACACAAACAGTGAACCCTGATGTATGCAGATTAAGAAAGAAATTAGGAGGTCAGGGATTTCAGGAAAGAAGCCAGACTGTGACAAGAGAATCTAACTGTATTACAAATGTATGAAACAACCTCACTGAAGGGAGTGGGGAGAAGTGCTGACCTAAGTAACTTTGGAAATGAGTGGAATTTGTCAGACTAAAGGCAAAAGAAACTACACCTAAGTACTTATTCTCCTTGATAAAGTTGTTTCCCACAGGGCTATTAGTTAACAATTCTGATACTACTATACATGTACAATGGAATTGAACAACTAAGTAAACGGATGTCAGAAGGTAAAATACAAGTTTCTCACTGTTGAACTGGGGGTTTACAGATAAACAAGAGGAGGAGTCTAGAATGATCCATATGGTAATGGATTAGAGTTGGAGATATCAGTAATGTTAAAAATGAGTTAAACTCATGTATAGATACAGAAGTTTACGCATATATATATATACACACACACACGCGCGTGCACGTGCACACACACGTGCGGCTTAGTATACACACACATTTTTTTTTTTCCTCTGTCAGCTGAGAGGTGCTAAGACAAATGACACCCCATCAGCAGCAAGCACACTTAGCACCCAGATCTTGGTTTCCAACACCATTCTCCAATAAAAGGAACCAGAGCTCCTTGGAAAAATGGCTGATGCTAGGACTGGGGCAGGAAATACACAAGAGGAGCCTGGAGGGTCTTGCAGTGCCAGAAACAAGGAAGTGCTCAAAAACAAACAAATAAAAAGGCCACAAGGATAGGGGCATGTCTAAATGACAAAGAAGCCAACTGAAAGAACTTCCAAGGGTCAAAGTTGGAACAATTTTAACAACAAAACAAAGTAATATTGGGCCATAACCCAAAGTTAAAAGTAAATAGCCATGATTCCACACTGATATGAGTAAATGATTAAATGGAGGCGAACAGACAAATCTTCCATGCACAAGAATTTTAAATAAATTATGTAAATACTCTTCCCCCAGGGAAGTAGAGCATAACGCTCCACTCCTTAAGTGTGGGCTGCACATAGTGACTTCCTTCCAAAGAGCACAGTATGAAAAGGGCGGGGGAAAGAGAAGCTTCACAGTGGAGAGAGCTGACAATCACTACTTTCCAGCCAGGCAATCAAAGTTAACGGCAACAGTCATGAATCGTGTTGATACATGTACCCTTGTTATGATGGGATGAAAATGCCTCTTTATCTTTGTGCTCTTCCTCCCCAAACCCATCACCGCAGTCTAATCATGAGAAAAACATCAAACAAATTCCAACACGAGGCATCCTACAATATACCTGACTGGCACTGCTCAAAATTGTCAAAGTTGTCAAAAACAAAAAAAGTCGAAGAAACTGTCACAATCAAGACAAGACTGGTAAATGAAATGTGGTATCCAGGGTGGGATTCTGGAGCAGAAAAAGGACATTAGGTTAAAAAAAAAAAGCAATCTGAACAAACTTTATTACTTTAGTTAATAATAAGGTGTCGAGGGGACTTCCCTGGCGGTCCAGTGGTTAGGACTCCAAGCTTCTACTGCAGGGGGCATGTGTTCGATCCCTGGTTGGGGAACTAAGATCCTGCCTGATGCACAGCACCTCCCAAAAAAAAAAAAAAGTGTCAATACTGGTTCATTAATTGTAACAAATGTACCACATTAATGTAGGATGTTAATTACAGAGATGTTGTGTGGGTGGCATAGGGAATATACAGGAACTCTCTGTACTAGCTGCTTAATTCTTCTGTAAACCCAAAACTGTTCTTTAAAAAGTCTATGAATTTTTTAAAAGTGGGAGGAAAGAGAAGAGTCAGACCAAGGATCTGGGGCGTCAGTGTTCAGTGTTACAGTGACCTGGTCCCCAGCCCAGCTGGCTTCACGTGTGGCTCCATCTTGCTGGGATGGGATCCTTTTTTTTCTTTTTTTTTTTTTTTTTAAAAGGTTTTTTTGTTTTGTTTTGTTTTGTTAAATTTTTGACGCAAGCCTCAGGATCTTAGCTCCCCGACCAGGGATCGAACCCGTGTCCTCGGCAGTGTAAGTGCAGAGTCCTAACCCCTGGACTGCCAGAGAATTCCCTTGGGGTGAAATTCTTCATCTCACAAATGCACCCAAATCCGGCCAAACCTCTTCAACTCAAAGATGTAGCTACCGGCAATTAGCAACAAGAACTTCCTAAAGCACAGAACAGAAGCTATTTTAAGTGACACCAGGAATTTCCAGAAAAATCTCAAGCAGTTAATGTCAGGGGTTCACAGGGTATAAAGATCACTTGGGGCTTTAAAGGAGCAAATGAGAGATGAAGGAAACCCTTGTGTGAACACTTCACAAAAAAAGAACAGGGGCAAGGACCACAGAGGACTAAAAAGCACTCTTCATTTATGTGAACTGGTTTCCTAGGGTAACCATTCTCTTTTTATTGGAGAATCCTTGAAGGCAAGCAGCCAAATTCCACAAAAAGCCAAGCTATCCAGTCTGATTTTGGAAAGGGGGCAGGAGGCCACCAATTCTGGTTAATTAACACTGTCTCTGGCTAATAGCTGGCTGTCCCTGGCTGTCTCGCCAAAGGTCCTGTTTCTGCCCACACCAGTATGCAGCTTGTCACGAGTCAGAATGCAAGAGTCACTCTGAAAGGCAATAAACAAACAAACATGGCCATTAAAATGAGGCGAGACCAGAGAATTATGAGGAGGAAACGCACTAGGCGGACCAAACACTACCTCTTTTTCCTCCTGTATTTTTAAAAGCTAAAAATATTCTCCAACATACAAATTCATGTAAAACAACACTTTTCTCTAAAAAAAAAAAAGGCTTGAAAAAAAAACTTGAAGTGTGACATATATTTGTCCTTTATGGCTTTGACTCTGGAGTTGGAAAAAGCCGCCAGACACGCTCCACAGCCAACAAGGCAGCAGTGTCACAGACACCCAGGATGGAGTGAGCCCCACCACGCACTCAGCCCGTCAGCATGTCCCCGTGAGATCAGTAACGGATCCAGTGAGTACATTCAAGACTTCCTGGAAGACAGAAAAGCCAAGTTCTAGAGCATTACGGCTCCCTCAGGTAAAATCCTGGGTAACACCATTTCTACTGCGAGACTGAAAACACAAGCCTCACTTGGAACAAGTACATGTACTAAAAACAGCATAATTTAGTCCATTTGGAAATTATCTTTGCCAGAGTGAAGATGTGAAAAATACCTGAGTGATTTAGTGATTTTATGAGAAAAGTTATCTTATTCACTTCAGGCATTGCAGGCTGTAGGGCATCTGTGACAACTACTCACTGCCTTTGGAGCGCTCAACGGCCGTAGACAATAATAATGAATGGCCGGGGCTCTGTTCCAGTAAAACTTTACATAACAACAAGCAGCAGGCTAGATTTGACACACAGGATGTACTCTGCCAACTACTGAATTAGATAATTCATTCTCTCTCTCTCAAATAGCTGCCATCCATTCAAATTTCAGGAACAGACCCAAACTTTTTTCATTCATAAGTCAGGAAGAAAATCTACATGAATCCTCTGAAAGTCTCCTTATTTCTTAAAGAAACTCAGCTGAAAGTCACACAATTGCAAACGGTACTGTAACAGAGAAGAACAAACCTGACTCCATATTGGACCTATTCCTTTAGCTCTAAACTTTGGGTTCTGTTGTCTGTACTTAGTCATGCTGGCTCTGCACCTTTTGTAAAAGAATGTTGCGTATAGCCTGAAATATATGGGACAGCCCTTTCTCAAGGCTCTGCCTCCCAGGCTTTTCCATTCACACAGAGATAAGAAGTTGCAGAACAGAGAATAACATTTATCTTGGTGGTGGTTTACAAGAACACTGTGACCAGACCTACCTGGATAGCAGGATTCCTGCACCGAGAAGTTGCAACAACCAGCCACACCCCTTCCCCTTTCAGTACAAAAGCTGCCTGAATTCTAATTTGGGTAAGATGGTTCTTTGGGACACTAGTCTACCCTCTTCTCGGTCCGCTGGCTTTCCAAATAAAGTCACTATTCCTTGCCCCAACACCCTGCCTCTCGATTTACTGGCCTGTCGTGCGGCGAGCGGTATGAGCTTAGACTCAGTAACAATACCGGGATGTAACCAAGCAAAACTTGGCCAAGAATAACTTCTCAGGGAACTATTTTCTCTAAGGGGAAGTGTTTGGGAGATGCACACACCATATGGATCAAACCGAAACTTCTCAAGGGCCCAGAAAGCTTACCTTCCCTGTGGCTGTCTTCCTAACACATTCCCTCATGTGGAAGCTTTGAAATGGTTCCTAGAATGTCTGCAGCAAGTCCAATCTTCGTAATATGGCATACAAGACCCTCCAGGACCCTCCACATCTGGTCCCAACGTCATCTCCAAGCATTCTCTACATCTCTTTCCACCCCCAAACTACACTCTGACAACATTAGAGGACTCACTACACCTCAAATACATCATTTGGCCATGTGCTTTCAAGTCTCCAAGCCCTTACCAGAGTGACCGTGTATTGTTCAAACTAGAGCATTTTTGAGAGTAAAAGGAATGCTATTAATACCTATGCTAGGACAAGAAGCATAGCCCAAGGCAGACCGTAGAGTCATTTAACATTTATTCATGATGACTTCTCTGTTGTGAAAACCATTACAAGTTCATTCTGGTCAACTCCTACTCATCCTTCATGGCCCAAGTCAAATATCTCCCCTCCCCCCTTTTTTTGTGTTTTCTGACCTCTTTCTTGCAGAGGTAACCACTCCCTTATCTTTATATCTATGATAGCCTTTATCACACAGTGTTATATTTACTTATTCACCTATGTGTTTTTCTTTGAAGAATGTTTCTTCTTTATGCTGGAATTATCCTATAGTTTTAGCCCTCAACAAATGTTTATTCATTTTCTTATAATAACAAAAACCATTCTTTGTAAACCATAAACCAGTGGTTCTCAACTGGGGGTACTTTTGCCTTCCAGGGGATATTTGCAATGTCTGGAAACATTTTTGGTTGTCATAACTAGGGGAGATACTACTGGCATCTAGTGGGTAGAGGAATGCTGCTAAACATCCTACAACACACATCATGCCCCCACAACAAAGAATTATCCAGGCCCCAAATGCCAATAGTGCTAAGGCTGAGAAACCCTGGAATAAACTTAAAACTTCAGCTCATTTCCTCGTGAAGTTACTACAAATTCTGGATGACAGAAATAGAAAGACATGAAAATTTTTAGCCCATATGCCATAAACATCTTCAGTAAGCCAACACACTCAAGGTGTTAGTGTAATATAAGACAAGTAAAAATGCACAGACTTACTGTAAAGATTCACAAATTGGCTTGAGGCGCAGTGTGGATACACAGTGTCACACAGAGTGCTTTGAATATGACTCTCAAGCAGAGGTTATTCAACCAGCATAGGAATGATACAGAACATAGGCAGCAAGAGAAATAATAACACACGTGGAACTTCCTCAACCATACACAAAATCAAAGATGAAATAAAAGCTGCAAATTCTGGACACTTCCTGAGTCACTGACATTTGGGATCTAAAGTAGATTAAAACTGTATTCTTTACAAAAGGTGAATCTGAAACTTCCTCAACTACCATCAGAACCAAGGCCACTATTATATGTAACAGAAACTCCAGAATATTTAGAGGATATTTTCAACCACATAATCTTATAACATTAATTTCTAAAGAAAAACTTGGCCACCAACAAATTTTCTATGTTTCCTTATTAACAGGAATCTGCACTCTTCAATACTAGCTCGGTAAATTTTCCCAAGAACTGAGTCTAAAACACACGGCATACCTCTCTCCTTTCATAAGCAGAACAAACTATGTCAAATTTGCTTCTCCTGGATGCCCAGGGTCACCTTAACTACTTTAATACTGTACTAATATAACCCTCTCAGCCTATTGAAAAGGGACAGAAGGCTTGCCCTCCACGAAACGGCCCCCTATGGCTGGTTTTCTCCTGTTTTAATTCCAGGGTGGCCCACTAAGCTGTAACCATCATTCCTGCTGCAATCGGCATACCTGCCCAGGCCTTCATCTGCAGCCTCTTCTAATTCAGCTCTTCTGGAAATCTTGTATGAAGTAATTAACCAGAAACACCTTATCTGGGTAAGAGGCTGAGTGAATGGATGGTTAAAGAGTTCTTCCACTAATACAGGGCAAAGAGCTTTGTGCCTGTGAATTCTCACATCTAAGCATGTTCATGCCTTGGAGTTTCTCTCATCCACCCCAACCCCTAGCCCATTGTTCAAGAACAGGGAGGAAACCACACACAGGTAAGGAGTAAGAAGTTTTAAAAGCCCCAAAAGGCTAGTTTGCATGATCAAAATGAGGAACAAAGAGGGAGAATAAATTAAATACGAGCCAGAATCAGTAAAATAAGGTCATGAAACCCCCAAGGGATGAGATCAGGTTAGTTACATTTATAACAATCACCTTCTATCGGAAAGCACAAATACCTTTAAGAAAAATAACTGAGACTTGCAGACTTTATTTAAAACTCTACAGAAAATGAGCACTTAGGTCCTTACAAAACTTTGATTCAGAGGTATTGATTTTTTTAAAACAGGCAACACATAAGCAAAGCATCCTGTCCATTTGGCATCTATCTTAACCTGCCTAGAGGAAAAAAAAAAAAAAAAACCCACTAATTGAGAGTTTCAGGAATGACTCATACATCAAGGTGACTTTTAAAAGTTTATCTGCATGCTGCCAGACAATAATTACTGTGTGAGCCATCCCTTCCCACGCCCCAATACCCTACTCTTGATTCAGATGATACAGGCCCTAGCATCTACCCCAGACTTGCACCACTAAGAATGCCTGGAATGCAAATTTGCAGCCATATAACTCCATCTAGACTAGAAGCCTGACTTGAAGGTACCAAAAGGTGTTGACGGAAGAAGGTAGAAATATAAAATTACTATTCAAAAATCAATCTATTATCAGGTCTGTGTTTATGAAATACCGGTACCATTTGATAAGAGAGGTGAGTTGTACAATAGAATCACAGAGACATCCAACCTTCAACTACCTCATTTACCTCCTTCATCTCCAATTAAGATTAAAAAGAAATCTTTTAGATGATAGGTCATCCATCATTGCCACGGGCACTTAAAAGGCATCTGATAATACTCAACATCCTTTCTTAGAAGAACAAAAAAGATGGAGATCAGTATTTTCTAACATCATAAACCCTATCTCAACATGAAAGCAAGCATCATGCCTAACAGATTTCTAGTCAGGTTCAAAGTAAGAATGTAATATATCATCAGTATTTTTTAACATGAATCTGAAGATTCCAATCAATGTAATTAGACACGAAAAAAGTTTACTGAAACAAAATTAACAGAAAGTAGCTTTAGGGACTTCCCTGGTGGCACAGTGGTTAAGAATCCACCTGCCAATGCAGGGGACACAGGTTCAATCCCTGGTCCGGGAAGATCCCACATCATGGAGCAACTAAGCCCGTGAGCCACAACTACTGAGCCTGTGCTCTAGAGCCTGCGAGCCACAACTACTGAAGCCCGCTCGCTCTAGGGCCCGCGTGCCACAACTACTGAAGCCCGCGCACCTAGAGCACGTGCTCCACAACAAGAGAAGCCACAGCAATAAGAAGCCCACGCACCGCAACGAAGAGTAGCCCCCCATTCGCCACAACTAGAGAAAGCCCATGTGCAGCAACAAAGACCCATCACAGCCAAATAAATAGAAAGTAGCTTTAATATAGAGAAAAATAACCATTATAAAATATAATAGAAGAAAAGCATTCATGATGACTACAAAATAAAAAGTAAAGTATCCAGCAATAAAATTATCAAGACATGTGCAAGACTTATATGAAGAAAACTTTAAAACACTCCAAGCTATCACTAAAAAAGACTTAAATAAAAGCAAGACATATTACATCTTAGGGATAGATTTCACATTCTCAAGATGTTAATTCTTCCTAAATTAATCTATAAACCCAATACAATTTTGATAAAAGTACTAAGAAACCTTTTTTTGGGGGGTGGGGAGGAAGCACTGAATAAGCACATTGTAAAATTCACATGGGAAAACCAGCAGGGGAGAATAACAAAGAAAACTCTGAAAATAAAGGTAACAAAGAGAGAACAGCCCTATAAAATATTCAAACAGATATATCATAAAGCTACAACAGTTAAAACTGTGTAATCAGTACGGGCAGTGGGTCAGATGAGTGAAGAACAAACAGTCCTCCAATCCATCCAAAATGCATGTGAGAAATAAGAATACGATAGAAGCGACATCTCAAATTAATGAGGAAAATGTGGTTTGCAAGTTGCTAAAGAGTAGACCCTAAAAGCCTCATCACAAGAAAAAGGTTTTTGGGGAATTCCTTGGTGGTCCAGTGGTTAGGACTCCACGCATCCACTGCAAGGTGCCTGGGTTCAATCCCTGGTCTGGGAACGAAGATCCCGCGAGCTGCACAGTGTGGCCAAATGGTGGTGGTGACAGATGTTGGGGACAGATGTTGACTTATTGTGGTGATCATCGCACAATATATACAAATACTGGATCATTATGTTGTACATCTGAAACTAATATGGTATTATATGTCAATCATACCTCTATAAGAAAAAAAATTAGTTGGCCTTCCCTAAATAAACACAGACTGGCAAGGAAAGGAGGAGAGAGAAAAGGAAAAACTACCTTGTACTTACAAAATATTGCTATGAGTAATCTGCATGCAAGTATTGGAATTTTACTGCCAAAAGTATTACTATTTCATATTAATCAAAGAAAATAAGTTTCTCTAACTTTTTAGGATGGTGGGAATATTCTTTCTTATTTGTGGTGGACAAACCATATACATTTGTCAAAGCTCGCTAAACTATACACATGAAAAGACTGAATTCTATATAAACCTGATTTTTAAAAATATAAACTTTTTTGAAGCCAAATATCCTTCTTTCCCAACAAACATGGTACACTAGAAAAAGTATTCAATTCCAAACAACTCAAAATAGTTTATGCAAACTACTATATACAGAATGGATAAACAACAAGGTCCTACTATATAGCACAGGGAACTATATTCAATATCCCATAATAAACCATAATGGAAAAGACTATGAAAAAGAATATATATATGTATAACTGAATCACTTTGCTGTACACCACAAACTAATACAACATTGTAAACCAACTATACTTCAATAAACTAAACTAAAAAAAGAAAAAAACAAAACAAAACAGTTTAAAGATTTTACTGTGAGTTGGGCAAACGAGAAGTTACCCAATTTTACCAATGGAGAAACTGAGGCCAGATCAGTGAAATGAACTATAACTTTCCATGGTGTTACTGTCAGGCTGTCACCAGAGTGAGCTGGACACAAGGGGTGATGACCCCAGTTCTGCCACCATTTGGCTCAACGTTGAGGCCATAGGTAAGTCCCTTCAGCTATAGAATGAGGAAGTCCCTACATGCCTTTTTTTAAAAACCAGATTTGAAAATTCTTTTATCAGAGAATATAGCCTAACACTATTTTTTTTAAAACCCTAGGAAAGGGACATCCCTGGTGGCGCAGTGGTTAAGTATCTGCCTGCCAATGGAGGGGATATGTGTTCAAGCCCTGGTCCGGGAAGATCCCACATGCCGAAGAGCAACTAAGTCTGTGAGCCATAACTACTAAGCCTGCGCTCTAGAGCCCGCGAGCCACAACTACTGAAGCCCGGGAGCCCTAGAGCCCGTGCTCCACAACAAGAGAAGCCACCGCAATGAGAAGCCCACGCACCGCAACAAAGAGTAGCCCCCGCTCGCCGCAACTAGAGAAAGCCCGCACGTAGCAACAAAGACCCAAAGCAGCCAAAAATAAAATAAATTAAAAACTAATAAAATTAAAACCCAAGGAAAACCCAACTTACAGAAGAAGAGCAATCATGCTGTGTTCAATCAAATTACAAATGATTTCCAACTTTACAAAAATCACTCACATGAAGAGCTTCCCTAGGACATTCAGGTGTTGGTTTACACAATAATAATTTTGTGACGGAGAAGGCAGAAAGAGGGTAGGTGCCAAAGTCAAGAATAAAAGAATTCAAAAGAAACATCTCTGGTATTATGATGGAAATAAATGTACATCTGAATCAACTCACCTACAAATTTTTAGGACAATTTTATTATATAAAGAAGTCATGAATAGGCTAATAAAACCATCTCAGTTTTTTAAAAAATCTGGCTTATGTAAAGTACTTTGGTAAGGGGCATAAAAAAATTATCAAGTTTTTTTCAAAGAAGCAAAAACTTCTTGTATGAGGGGAAGAAGTAAGAATAGAAGAAAAAGACCAAAATTCAAAACACTTATTCCACAGCCAAAGAATATCAGAAAATTCATACTTGTAGAAACAGGGCTAAATATATATGACTACCTTTGTGTTTGTATTATATTCTTTCTTCCCTTTATTTTTCCCCCCCTTTATTTTTTAATTGAAGTAAGTACAGTTGATTTACAACGTCATGTTAGTTTCAGGTGTACAGCAAAGTGATCCTACACACACACATATATAAATCTATTCTTTTTCAGATTTTCCATTACAGGTTATTACAAGATATTGAATATAGTTCCCTGGGCTATACAGTAGGTCCTTGTTGTTTACCTATTTTATATGTAGTAGTGTGTATATTTTAATCCCAAACTCCTAATTTATCCCCCCCTCTTTCTTTAAGGCAGCATTTCCCAAAGGGTCTTCCACACAGTTTCAAAAACAAAACAAGTTTCTATGGTTAAAATAAGTTCAATGGCTGTTTACTGCATCACCCTCGTATGAGACAGGATTGCACTCAGCTACATGTAATAAAAACTCAACTACAATGGTTTAATGAAATAGGGCTTTATTTTTCAACTAGGACAATCAGTCCCAGATGGAGAGTCCAAGGCTGGTGGAGTAGCTTCAGGAAGCCATCAAGAACTGCTTCCATCTTCCTTCCTTCGATCTTCTTGATTTGCTACTCATACCATGTGGCTTTTGTTCTGCTGGTGCAAGTTGACTACAGTTCCTTCAAGCAGGAGAAGTTAGAAAGGACAATGACAAAGGTGTGTGCCAGCCTCCTTGGATCCTGTTTATCGAGAAAGCAATAGCTTTCCTTGGAAGCCCCACCCTGCAGGGACTTAACTTACGTCTCATTGGCCAGTACTGGGTCACTGCTAGTGGCAAAGGAGCCCAGGGAGGTGAAATTTTCTACCTGGGTACATTGTCACCTAGAGCAAAACCAGAGCACCAAAAAGGAACTAGAGACTGAATGTTTATTTAGGAATTTAAAAGATCCATCCCATTTATCTTAGAAATTCAAACATGCATGTTTTGTATTAAAGACTCTGAGAAACTGTGCAGTAAATAAACCTGTTTATCTTTTTTTAACACAATACTTCTCAAACTTATTTGAACACAAAATTCCTTATTTCCTTTGAACAGCCTGTTGAAACATCATTCGGTGCAACGCATCTTCGAAAATACTGCTTTGAGAACTAAAAGAAGAAAAAATACTCTTATGAAAGAGTCTGTTTTCATACTTAGAAAGGTAGAAGGAATATGCTGCATTTAAACAAAGGGTTCTGGAAATAAATGAAGTGATAACAGAATTCTACAATCAGGAGCTGATGTGTTTTCACTTTTTATGTAAAGTCACAATTGCTGTGAGAAAAATCTTTGCTTTCCCCTTTATGCCTTTATAAGCATTTCCTCCCCACCATCCCTTCTCAACTCCAGAACTGTCCTTTCCTTATGTAACTTCCCCTCGTCTGAACATTTCAACTTGGGCTTTAAAAGTCCGTTACTGCCAAGGGCGCGGGTTCAATCTCTGGTTGGGGAACTAAGATGCCACAAGCCGCGCAGCACGGCCAAAAAAAAAAGTCTATTCCAGAGTTTCTCCAAGGTTTCACTCCTCCTTTGGTTCAGCTTCTCATCTTTTGATTACTTTTCTTTCTTCTCCCATTTTCTTATACTACCAAAACAATTTGGGGTTTAGCATTTATTAAGTCAGCCCTTCCTGTATAATTTGTACTTGATTTTTTCAACCACCCTTCTTTGATAACTCATGGAGGCTGCTGTTAATTAAATGCTGTTACAGATGCCAGTATTGTTTCCAAGAAGAAATGTTCATATTTTTAAGAAAAAGTAGGGAAAGCATTCAAAGCTTAATTTTTCATCCTGATACTAAAGCTTTCGAAAGAAGGCCATTCAATCATATCTAGTTCCATTAAAACATTCATTTCTTTTAATTCACTTTGATAGTTTTTAAAGAACCAGACATGTCTGATCACACCAATTTACAAAGGGACTGAATGGAGCTGAACCCCATGGGGTCTTCTTACTCTCCTCTTTTCTAGAAACCAAGAAAAAAAAGCAGTTGAGAATATTAACGTCTCCAGTAGACAGGCCTCTAGAAAGTCAAAGTCAAAGGACCATGAAATACTTAGATGCCATAAAAGACCTTTTAGTGCCAAGTCCTGGCCATATAGATTCTCCATCCTCTTTAGGGGCTCATCACTCACAAAAGAGAAGGTACAGCCAACTTACTCCAAGTCAGAAATTCAGACAGCATCACTTTAGGTCCAGCAGAACACTTCCCAAACTGCTTCCAGAGAGAAGACTAGATCCTCCCAACCACCAGGGGAGCTAGAGAACCACAGGGCTACTCACTCCCGTCATGCCTCTCAGCCCTACGCCAACCTGAAGTCCCTTCCTGCCCCCAGCCATCCTTTCCCATAATCTTACACCCACATCCCCATCCCAATCCCCATCCTCCTACCCCCTGGAACCACCTCTCACCCCAGCCTCTCTTCCCTTCTTGGCTGAAAGTGGCACTTTTGATGGAAACACACTGCAGCCTCTTCTTATTCCCCAAAACCAAACTAAGAGCCTCCACCCTTGGGTGACACTTCCATCTACATGTACCAGTCCTCCCCTCCATTCGTTGAAGACCCTGTCACCTGGCTTGTCTTCCTTGCATCCAGCTGTCATTCTGAGCGACCTCAGAATTCCCCAAGCTCTGGCTAGTTGGTTCCTCGTCCTCATTCTGTAACCTCCTTCTCTGCATTACTGCCTTCCTCCCAAAGATCCATCCTGGACCTTCCCGTCAACACTCAGAACTGCCCCACCTCTAGCAGGCCCTCCAAACATTTCGCTCCACTTCTTTTCATCCGCTATAAACTCCTTCCCCTTCAGATCTCTCCTACAGCTTCTCGAACTACACCAGCTCCTCCATTTCACCTGATGCTCCAATTTGCCGATCGCTCTATTTTCTACTTCTCTGCATCCTTTGTCTCCATCCCTTTTCTCCTCCACCCTCCATCAACCACCCACTGGCCAATGATCTCAACTCCCCTGTGCTCCTGTATACACCCCCCCAACCAAGCCCCAACCCCAGATCCTGCTCCCCATCACCTCCTCTGTGTCTCTCTCCATGACGCTCAACACCAAGGAGAAAAATCACACATCCGCTAAAGCTGATGGCGTAACAGGTTCATGGTCTCCATTCTCCAGAGGCCCTTGGAGCTGCCCAGCACACCCACTCAGCTCTTCTCCCAGTCCCTTCAAAGGCTATTTCAAACCTCCTCCACTTTACCCAAGCCTTGGAGTCCACCACCTCCCCCCTCCTCCCTCTCCACTCTCAGAAAATGACCTCACCTCTTGCTTCACAGAGGAGGAAGCAAGAATACCTTCAACTTCCTCCTCACCCCAAGCTCCTCTTCCTCTATGTCCTTCCTCCCTCCTCCAGCCCTGCTCGGGGCTCCATCCACTCCTGACTTCCCAGGCACGGGCTCCATTCTGTTAACTCTCTCTTATAACCTCAAATCCTCCTCTCTACCAGCTCCCTTCCATCATCGTTTGAATGTGCCAAGACTATCATCTTGGGAAAAACATCCTGCTTCAAACCTACAGTCTACTCTAGTTATCATTCTGTTCTTCACAGCCAAGCTTCTTGAGATGTCTCTGCCATCTTCTCTCCCCTCCACTAACCCTGGCTTTGTTCCCCACACCTCCAGCGAAACTCACAACAGCAAGGCCTTAGCTGCCAAACTCCACCAGCACATTTCAGACACCCTCCCCTTCTCCTCCCTCAGCTTCCTAGACCCACACACACTCCCGCTTTTCCTTGTATCTGGCTCGCCAATCTTCTTCCCCTGCCTCCATCACTGCTTTTCAAACTGTTAAGGCTTCAACCTTCAGGAAATCAACTCAGAGCAGGGTTTCTCAACCTTGGTGTTACAGACATTCGCACCACGTGATTCTTTGTTGTGGGGGCCGCCCTGTGCCTTAGAGGCTGTTTACCAGCATCCCAAGCATCTACTCACCAGATGCCAGTCATGACCAGCAAACATGTCTCCAGACACGGTCAGACTGGCAATCACTCCCATTTGAGAACCACTGGCTTAGAGGGTTGCAACCCAAATTTTTTTTTTTTTTAAGAAACTGAAATAAAATAGAAACTACCAGAGTATGTCTCCTAAGAAAGGATAAAGACCTTCCATGAAACTTTGGTCTCTGGGTCTTGTTTGTATTTGTGTACATGTGTACACCTGGAAGAGAAAGTACGTACTTCTTTCTGTGGGTCAGAGTCAGAACACTCTAAATCCTGCTACCTTACATGTGGGTGCTCCCAAGGTTCTGTCCTGGGCTCCCTCCCTTTTAAAAATCATCCAGAAATGCAAAAAGGCATAAAGAGACACACAATGAGCACTTAAGTACTCAGCACCAACTCAAGAAAACAAAGCGTTATCAACCAGGTAAGAGCAGGGAATCTGGCAGGCACCCCCTCCCACACTCCTGGAGGAAACCACAACTCTAATTTGGTATTTCCCCCCCGATTTTACTATGTTTGGATGTGAGTCCTTAAGCAATATATAATACTATGTTGCTCAGTTTTAAATGTTTTAGGGACTTCCCCAGTGGTCCAGTGGTAAAGAATCCGCCTTCCAATGCAGGGGATGCGGGTTCGATCCCTGGTTGGGGAACTAAGATCCCACATGCCGGGGGCAACTAAACCCACGCGCCGCAACTACTGAGCCCGCACAGCTCAACTAGAGAGCCCATGTGCCGCAAACTACAGAGCCCACGCACTCTGGAGCCCCAGCGCCACAACTAGAGAGAGAAAACCCACACACCACAACTACAGAGAAGCCCACGCAGCAACAAAAGATCCCGCGTGCCGCGAGGAGGATCCCGCGTGCCGCGAGGAAGATCCCGCATGCCCCAACTAAGACCTGACGCAGCCAAAAATTAAAAATTAAATGTTTTAGAAGAGCATGTTTTACACACCCTCTGCAACTTGCTTTTTTTTTTTCCTAAAATTATGTTTGTGGAATTCATGCAGGTTTGTATCTCCTATTCTACACCACAATTTATTCACTTATTCATCTTTGGTTGGTGGACCCTTGGGCTTCCTGCCTATTTGTGTGCATGTAAACAATGCTGCTATTAACCTTGGTGTGTGTATATTCTGTGCAAATGCGTGACAGATCTACTTGGATTTGTGCTCAGGAGAATTACCACCCTCCTAGAGAGTATGTTCATTATTATTATTATTGCATCAAACAGTTTTTCATGGAGGTTGTACTCATTTACATTCTGATCGGCAGTGGGTGAGGGTCCCCACTACTTCACATCCTTGCCATCACTTGTTGCTGAGGATTTGTTTTTGTTTTTGTTTTTGCCAACCTAAAAGGTGTGGAATTGTGTGCCACAGTGGTTTAAACTGCACCTCTCAGATGACTAGTTAAGGTGGGCAGAGTTTGATGAGTTTAGTGGCTCTTCTGGTTTCCTCTTCTCTGAGGAGCCTCATTTGATCATTTGTCCATTTTCTATTAGATTGCTACCCTTGTCTTATTGATATTTAGCAGTTCTTTCATATACTCTGAAATCAAGTGCTGCACTGTCGGTGATGTGTCATCATATCTTCTCCCTATCGTGGGTAGGTCTTTCTCCCCGTGCCTGGTCATCTCCTCCACTCCCATGGTCTCCTTTACCGCCTCCATGGTGACCACTGCCTGCTCCTCACCTGCTGGCCAGATCGCTCTTCCGGCCTCCAGATTCACAGAGCCATTTGCCTCCTGGCCCTCTCTCCTGCTGCCGAGCATCTCAAACTCAACTGTCCCAAACTAAAACTGTTACCCTCCCCGCTCCCTGCACCTCCTGCATTCATTTCCTGGTTCAGAGAAAACACTGCCATTCATTCCCATATCCAGTGAGGCTTTTTCTTCTCGTCTCCATCTTGTCCATCGCCTAGTCCTATTCATTCAACTTCCTCATTACATGGATTTTTCACTGCTATCCACCTCCAGGATTAAATTACCTTGCTTCTGGACACTTTCATCTCTCAGTGGGACTGCACTCCATGGCCTCCCTGTTCCCAGCCCTTCAACTCCAATATACTGTTTAAAAAACTGCCAGACCAAATGGGCTTGAGGACACAGGATGGGAGGGGGAAGCTAGGGCGAAGTGAGAGTAGCATCAACATATATACACTACCAAAGGTAAAATAGTTGTCTGGTGGGAAGCAGCAGCATAGCACAGGGAGATCAGCTTGGTGCTTTGCGATGACCTAGAGGGGTGGCACAGGGAGGATGGGAGGCAGACGCAAGAGGGAGGGGATATGGGGATATATGTATATGTATGCATATGGCTGATTCACTTTGGTGTAGAACAGAAACTAACACAGTATTGTGAAGCAATTATGCTCCAATAAAGATCTATTTAAAAAATTGAAGAAAAAAAAAACACAGCCAGACCTAGCAATCCCGCTATTATTTACCCAAGAGAAATGAAAATGTACATCCAAAAAAAAAAAAGGACTTGTATAAGAATGTTTATAGCACCTTTATTCATCAAAACCAAAAATTAAAAACAACCCAAATGTCCAACAGGAGAGTGGATAAACTAACTGTGGTTCATCCATACAATGGAATACTACTCAGCAATAAAAAGGAGCTGCTATGGGAATTCCCTGGCGGTCCAGTGGTTAGGACTCTGAGCTTCCACTACAGGGGACACGGGTTCGATCCCTAGTCAGGGAACTAAGATCCCTCAAGCTGCGTGGCATGGCCAAAAATAAATAAATAAATAAATATTTAAAAAATAAAAAGGAGCTGCTACTTATAAATACAATGATGTGGATGAGTTTCAAATTATGCTGACTGAAAAAAAGCCAGACACAACAGAGCCCCTACTGTGTGACACCATTTACATGAACTCCAAGAAAGACATAACTGGAGATAAAAGTCAGAAAGTGGCTGTAGGGGGGTGGGGGTTGGGTGACTGAATAGAAGGGGATCTAGAGGAACTTTCTGGGGGAATAGAGATTTCCATATCTGGTTTGGGGTGGTGGTAACGTGAATGTACACAGTTGTCAAAACTCATCAACCAAACTGGCCATCGACTAAACTGTGGCCATTTTACCATATGTAATTATATCTCAAATAAATAAATAAATATATATACATACGTACATACATATACATGTATTTACTTATTTATATTTATATATGTCTCCAACTACAGTGAGGTTGCTAAAATTAAAATCTGATCAAGTTATTTCCCCATTTAAAATTTTTCTGTGAGCTCCACGATCTCATGACAAAGGCCTTTGGAAGGTCATACCTACCTTCCTCTCCAATGTCTACTCTTTTTTATTTATTTATTTATTTATTTATTTGGCTGCATTGGGTCTTCGTTGCTGCGCACAGGCTTTTCTCTAGTTGCGGCGAGCGGGGGCTACTCTTCGTTGTGGTGCGCGGGCTTCTCATTGCAGTGGCTTCTCTTCTTGCGGAGCACAGGCTCTAGGCACACAGGCTTCAGTAGTTGTGGCTCAGCGGGCTCAGCAGTTGTGGCTCGCGGGCTCTAGAGCGCAGGCTCAGTAGTTGTGGCGCACGGGGTTAGTTGCTCCGAGGCGTGTGGGATCTTCCTGGACCAGGGATCAAACCCGTGTTCCCAGCACTGGCAGGCGGATTCTTAACCACTGCGCCACCAGGGAAGTCCCCCAATGTCTACTCTTAACCCTTCTTCCCTGACCCTCCCTCATGGGCTACGGTGCTCTCACACTGAAGTTCTTATATTTTCCCAAACAAATGATGTCCTCTTTCACCTCTGGCCCGCTCTGCTTTGGGCAGCCCCACAACCCTTGACATGGCTGACTCCTATTATCTTTCAAGACTCAGTGTGGATGTCACTTCCTCCAGGAAGTCTTCCCGTTTCCCCAACACTAAATTAGGTACCTCCCTTGGGCTCCTGCCACTCCCTGTGCTTGCTGATACACAACCCCTTTTACTCTGAAATGTACCTGTCCAACTGCCTCACTAGGATATAAACTCCCCGAGGACGGAGCCTGCGAGCTAGTCACTGCTAGATGTGCCAGGGATTGAGGAGAGCAAGTATTCAGTTGACATTTGTTCAATGGGTGAGTGAAATACTCAAAGCATGTTTTCTCCTCACGCTAAACACGAAGGGATGGAAACTTAACAATATCAATATTTAAGGAAAAATAACTTCAGAAGAAAAAAACGTAAATATTTTATATTTAATACTTCGGTAACCACTTAGACACAAGAGACTGTATTATATCAAGGTCTGTGGCAAACAGAAAGGAAAAGTAACACAAACAGACTCGGCTAACTCTTACTCCAAAAGGAAAGATAAAAGGAAAATGGGAGTCATCTTGGGTTAACAAATAAATCTCAGGGAAGGCATACCGAGCAGGGAAGACTCTTTGATGAATATAAAAGTGGTCACTTTTTCAGTTGATTTAAGGGGAGCTGAGCGTTAGTCCAACAAACCTCTGTGAACTGTGTAAATTCTAACAGAAGCAGAGAGGAGCCAAACAATGATCTGGAAACATACCAAGAGTTCAAAAGCATCACGTCTAGACACTTCAAACTCCCCTGAGAGGGGTCTGGCTGCCTGCCTGTTGCCAAGATCCCTGCTGACCCCAACTGCTTACTTTCCATAATCATTTTCAGATGGACTGCTAAGAAGTCACCTTTAAGGGAAGCAGCCTCAGCCATCCACCATCTCTAACACGTCAGAGGGGCACCGCCTCCCCTTTGCAAGGGAAAAGAAAATGCACTGGTGTGAAGTTGCAAGTGAAATGAATTCCTTAAATATCAGGAAGCAGAGAATATAAGTAAAGCTCTTCCTTTAGCACTTCTTGCTGCCAAATGAATTCCCAAAGCAAAAAAGTGCAGGCTGTATTTCTTCAAGGGCTGTCTGATGTGCCAGAAGACTTTTGAATATTCCAGAACTGTTATGGGCTGCTGGGTATCACCAAGCCTTTTCTTTCTTCCTTCTCCTCCCAGGCAAGAACTCAGTGTATGGCCCAAGATTAACAGTAACACATTTCCCTTTATAAATTCTTTTAAACCCTCCTAGATGCCTCATTAATCCCCTGCTCCATTATCAAGATCTGAGCCTGGCATCTGAAATCTTCAAAACAACACATTTACAGTGCAGGCATACTTGTGGGGTCAAAGTGAAAAGCAAAAATTGAGATAAATGAACCAAAAAGTGACAGCCACTGTCATTCAAAGCAAACACACGGTTCAACCAGCCAACACAGTTTTCTCGTGTTTTGAATATTTCTATTGTGGTAACACACATATAACAAAATTTGCCATTTAACCATTTGTAGCTGTGCAATTCAGGGGCATTAGTTACATTCACAATGTTGTGTAACCATCAGTACTATCTATTCCCAAAGCGATTTTATCACCCCAAACAGAAACTCTGCACCCATCCCCAGCCCCTGGTAGCCTCTAGTGTACTTTCTGTCTCTATGAATCTCATATAAGTGGAATCCTATAGCATTTGTCCTTTCGTGACTGGCTTATCTGACTTAGTATAGTGCATTCAAAGTTCATCCACATTGCAGCATGCATCAGAACTTCACCCCTGTCTGTGGTGAATTATAGTCCATTATATGGATAGACCACATTTTGCTTAACCAGTCATCTATTGATGAACTCATGAGTTGCTTCTACTTTTTGGCTCTTGTAATAATGCTGCAGTGAACACTGGCATACAAGTGTCTGTTCAAGTTCCTTTTTCCAATTCTTTTGGATATACACCTAGAAGTGGAACTGCTGGGTCACACAACAGTTTTTTTTAATTTAATAGCTTGAAAGAAAAACAAATGTAATTTTTTTCCTGACTATAAAAGCAATATGCGTTCATTGTGGAAACTCTGAAGAAGAATAATTACACCACCCCAAGAAAACCACTATTAATATTTTGGAATATTCCCTTAAAATCTTACTGTCTAGCTACACACACACAGAGAGTCAGACACACATGGATATTTTCACTGAAACCGTCTTTTTCCCACTTGACATTGTATCAGGAGCATTAACTCCATTGTCATTAAATGTTCTTCAGAAACATCATTTAATATCCGAATAGTATTTCAGCAGATGGAGCTTAACTTTCTTAACTATTCCCCTATTTAGGCTGTTCCCTATTTTTCATGGTTATACATAACACAGCAATGAACATCTTCATGCGTGTTTCTGGTGGACTTCTCTGATTGCCATCTGAGGATACATTAGATATATTAGAATCACTGGGTCAAACCACATGAACACTCTTAAGGCTGTTGATAAAGACTAGGTATCTGTCTTCCATAAAAGTCATATCAACCTTCATGCCCACCAGGAATGTTAAATAGCTTTTTTTAATGTAAAAATATATAAATTATTAAAATAAAAAATTTTAAAGATTATAACAAAATATTATTAAAATTAAAAATGAATAGAAGAGCATAATAGAATAGAACTGCTTTTATTTATTTATTTATTTATTTATTTATTTATTTATTTATTTATTTATGGCTGCGCTGGGTCTTTGTTGCTGCACACGGGCGTTCTCTAGTTGTGGTGAGCGGGGGCTACTCTTCATTGCAGTGCACGGGCTTCTCATTGCAGTGGCTTCTCTTGTTGCAGCACAGGCTCTAGGCATGCAGGCTTCCGTAGTTGTGGCTCGTGGGCTCTAGAGCACAGGCTCAGTAGTTGTGGCGCACAGGCTCAGTTGCTCCGCGGCATGTGGGATCTTCCTGGCCCAGGGCTCAAACCCGTGTCCCCTGCATTAGCAGGCAGATTCTTAACCACTGCGCCAACAGGGAAGCCCTAGAACTGCTTTTAAACTGTGTGCGGTAACAACTTTCTTTCTTATTCAAGAATGTGATCAGGGCATCTGAGGAGTTAGCATCTAGGAAAATGGTAATCTCTATTTTAAATGAACAGACCTGCTAAAGCGTTAATATATTCACACAGAGACATGTGGAGAAAAAGATTTATGAGTGGCTGCCCTCACTCCCCAATGATCCCTCTGTCCCTTCCACCCAAGCTTGGATAGACTTAGAGGCAACTCTAATGCCTACAACATATTTACTTAGAAAGATCCAGTGCTTGGGTTTTAGTAGAAAGGGCAGGTCCACCCTCCACCACTTTATGAACAAACACATAAAGAAACCAAATGGTGATTTTAAAGTAAATCCCGGGGCTTCCCTGGTGGCGCAGTGGTTGAGAGTCTGCCTGCCAATGCAGGGGACACGGGTTCAAGCCCTGGTCTGGGAAGATCCCACATGCCGCGGAGCGACTGGGCCCGTGAGCCACAACTACTGAGCCTGCATGTCTGGGGCCTGTGCTCCGCAACAAGAGAGGCCGCGATAGTGAAGAGGCCCGCGCACCGCGATGAAGAGTGGCCCCCGCTTGCCGCAACTAGAGAAAGCCCTCGCACAGAAACGAAGACCCAACACAGCCAAAAATAAATATAATAAATAAATAAATAAATAAATAAGATTATTATTAAAAAAAAAAAAGGTAAATCCCACCTGTGACACCCACTTGTCACTTAGAGACAAGCCCCATCCCGGCCAGTGTGGTGGCTTCAGATGAAGAGGGAACAAGTCACACCAACAAAGGGCACCCGGAGGTCACTATGGAGAAGGAGATTCCCTAAACTTCCCTTCCATGTCAGCCAACAAGGGGTCAAATCCCACCACGGACTTCAGGTCCAAAGCTATGGTTCCAACTGCAGCACCAGCAACCAGGGGGTCCCGGAGTCCCCACAGAGGTGCTGTGAGGACCATCTGGACCAGAGTCTCCAATGACAGCAGGAAACACAGGCTCCAGGCCTCAAGTCCACTAATTCATTTGGTTCTGACCAGAAAAGGGTGTTTTGTTTTGTTTATTTTGGCTTTTTTGTCATTTTTTTGGTTTGTTTTTGAATTTTGAACCAGTTGCCAGTCTTTAAAAAATAAGAGGGGTTTCCCTGGTGGCGCAGTGGTTGAGAATCTGCCTGCCAATGCAGGGGACACGGATTTGAGCCCTGGTCTGGGAAGATCCCACATGCCGCGGAGCACCTAGGCCCGTGAGCCACAACTACTGAGCCTGCGCGTCTGGAGCCTGTGCTCCGCAACGAGAGGCCGCGATAATGAGAGGCCCGCGCACCGCAATGAAGAGTGGCCCCCGCTTGCCACAACTAGAGAAAGCCCTCGCACGAAACGAAGACCCAACACAGCCATAAATAAATAAATAAAAATAAATTAAAAAAAAAAAAAGCAGACAGGTTTAAAAAAAATAATAATAAGAGCTTCTCACAAAAATCCACATCTGGTTCCCCTTGAAATACCCAAGTAGCTCAACGTTGGGCCCATGTTCACCCCGTGGCAATGAGAGGCCAGAGCTGAGAAGCAGCTGCCCCATCAGACGCTGGGTGCAGACCCACATCCCACCTTCCCGACCACTCAGGACGTTGAGGCCACCACCCTTGACCTCGAGCTCGAGGGCCTGGACCCTGCAAAACATTTGCACTTATGACCCTGGTCTGACAGGAACAATGTGTTATGCACATAAATATGGTTACTTTTCATATGCCTGCAGATCCCACTGCAACTAATAAAACCCAAATTACTGAAAAGCATAATTGAATTCAGAGTACCTTTTACCATTAGGTATTTCCTGAAACAGCAAACACTATTAAGTATTAAATGGGAAGAGGGAACTCAAACTTTTTATTTTACTAATAACAAAAAAGATTAGAAACCACTCAATTAAAAATTTTTTAAATCAACTATAGTTGAATAGTTTTTTAAAAAAAGAATTTTTTTAACTTTTTTTTTTTTTTTTTACTTCCTGCCTACTGTGTACAAAAGATGAGGCTTCCTACTATAAACACAATGATGAGTAAGACACAGATTAAATGTCACGGGCAGATGGAGGGAGATGCCGTGTGAAAAGTGCCACAACAGAAGGCTGCGCAAGGTGCAGTAGTAGCAGCTCCCGCCTGGGAGCAACACATGAGCCTTTATCAAAGGACACAGCACCTGGAATTTCCTGGTTGTCCAGTGGTTAGGACTCGGCCCTTTCACTGCCAAGGGTGCAGGTTCCATCCCTGGTGGGGGAACTAAGATCCCGCAAGCCTTGCCGCGTGGCCAAAAGTTTAGAAAATTAAAAAAAAAAAAAAAAAAAAAAACGACACAGCACCTACCAGGCAGGGCAGTGGGGGGATAGGAAGTGACAGTATGAGATGAGGGGTGACACGGGGGCTGGGCATTGGGTACCATTCTAGCAGAGCTTGGATTTGATTGGAGGTCACGGGAAGTTGCTAAGAGCTTTAAGGATTCCATACGCTTTGGGAAGATCCCCGTGGAGATGGTGCTGAAGAAGACCAGCTTGGGTTCGGGGAGGCCAGTAAGAAGCGACCATGGGTGTCCAGGCCAGAGCGAGAAGCATCTGAACAAAGGTAAAGGGCAGGAAGAGCGGGACAGAGAGGCAGTGAGGGCTCCGTGGCTGGTTAGATACTGGAGAGAGAATGAGACAGAAAGAGTCACAAAATTTCTGGCTCCAGCAACTCAGTGGATGTCAGAGCTGTGAAGCCAAGACAAGAGACACAAGAAGAGCCATGACTGAGGAGTGAGGGCTTATGGGGCGAGACAGAAAGGCCAGCATCCCACCTGCCGAGTCTGGCCATCAAGGGTCAAGGCAGCGCCACGCCCCCCTGTCCATCCAGCCTGGCCAAGAGCCCCTGGCTTGGCACCAAAGCTTGAGGCACCTTCCTCCACCCAACCTGGCTGCCAATGACAGCTCCTACAGCATCACTAAGAGTGAGAAATCCAAGCACTGGCTTCCTCACCGAGGCAGGACTGTGCTTTGCCCACTGCATGCCTGTGGGTAACCGTCCACATTATCAATACCAGACCCCACAGCAACATCAGTAGTCACCTCCCCAGCCCTTCGACATCTACACATGAGATCTCCCCTCATGCAGCTGGACAAACACTGAGCAGGTCCCAGGAGCAGGGCCTGGTGCTGGGAGGTTGGTGGAAGTCTGAAGATGGACAAAACATGAAACCAGCCCTCCAAAGAACCTCACAGGGCAGAAAAGACTCAGATGTGAAGCTCCACGTACAGAGCCAAGTGTGATGGCCAGAGAGGATAAATGGATGAGTCTGTCTTGGGTCATGTTCCCTAGAAGAAGAAACTGATGTGGGGATTCCTGTGCCAATGGGTGCTGGAGGAGGTGCTCTCAAGAGAAACGTGCAAGAAAGTAAGGGAAAGGAAAAGGAAATGGAAAGGAAAAGGAAAAGGAAAGGGAAAGGAAAAGGAAAGGAAAAGGGAGGCTAAGAGCAGGCGAGCCACGGTCTGATCCCACAGGGAGCTCCGGAGTCAACTGTACTACAGACTTCATGCTGCCTGGAGGCAAAGGGCCAGGTTTTACACCCCAGTCTTGGACATCGGTCAATGATGTCAGCCCCTGGGCACAGGGCACCCCAGGGTAGGGGATGAGGGGTTTCATCCCCTCATCTCCAGGTTACGGAGCTGCTCTCCAGCAAGGCAGAATCTTCCAGTGAAGGATCCAGGTGTGAGGGGCTAGCAACCAACCGTGCTGTAGCCAAGCATTGGGTGCACTGGGTCATTAAAGGGGTTCCGGACAGGGTACCAACAACATCTGCTACAGAATCATTCCAGAAGTCCATGAGAACAACATTTAGGCAGGAGAATAGAGAAGGGTCCTTCTTCATCACGAATCTTTCCATCTTTCCACCTCCCTGGAAACTGTCCAGGAAGTTAATAAACTCACCTCCACAAGGTGCTTGAGCATCTCTGAAAAGCCTCGAGCATGGAGTGTAACTTTACAACCCAGGCTGAAGGCTGCTCTCCCAGGTTTGGGTTTTCTGTTGCCTGTTACAAACAGCAGCCAGCAGTTCTACCTGCCTTCTGCCCAGGACCGCTCCGGCCTCAGAGTGGATTTCTCTGACGGTACGCAAGCAATAAACGGGCAGTCATCCTCAGCCATATAACTGACAACATTCCTCCAATTTTTATGATGCTTTTTATGCTCACCTTATAAAGTTGCACGTTTTACTTTCCAGATTTCATTGTGTGCACTCAATGTGTCCCAGGAGTGTGGCCAAGCAGTTTTAATTTTCCAAGAAGTACTTCTCTGCCTCTCCTTTCCACTACAGTACGGCTGAGAAAGTGGAAAAGGCCCCCAGAGCAAGTTTTCTGGGCAGCCTAAACAATCTGGTCCAAGACATTCAAGCAGGAATTAACTTTAGGAGAACTTCCAGCATCCTGGCTGAAGCCCCAGCCCCTGCCTTCATGTATTTAGAGGGTACATCTATGGCAATACACAGCTGAATAAGCAAATTCCAAAGTAATGAGATGAACCTTGTAATAAAAGATTATCTGATTATCCAGGGGCAGCGCGAGAAGGTATTCAGTAAGATGCCAGAGAAATTCTGAATCACCAACCATGTGCAAAAGGAAATAGATGCTCAAATCAATTAACTCATTAATTATGATTTACCCTTTGATTAAACTCACAGATCAAGTTTCTGACAATACTAGGGCAGAGTTGGGGGGAGGACAGATTGCAGGTTGGTTTCTTAACCAATGCAAACCTGCCTCAGTTGTCTTTCCTAAAATGTACACATTAATGATTTCATGAAGAAATGCACTAATCAACAGAAAAAAAAGTTGACTGAAAGTTAAAATAGCAACAAATTACCCTTACAGTGCACCTTGCATGTGCCCAGACTGTGTAAGGAGCTGGGGTGTTTACATTCCTCTCCATTCTCAGGAAAACACTGTACAGTGCAGGAAACACTAAAGGATATTGGATCCCTACCTCACACCACAGACACAAAAGTCCAGACAGATTAAGGACTTAACTGAGACAGGTAAACTTTTGAAACTTTCAGCAGAAAATAAAGAATATCTTTCTAAAGGGAACTCTCCTACACTGTTGGTAGGAATGTAAATTGGTGCAGCCACTATGGAGAACGTATGGGGGTTCCTCAAAAAACTAAAAATAGAGCTACTGTATGATCCAGCAAGCCCACTCCTGGGCATATATCTGGACAAAACTACAATTCGAAAAGATACATGCACCCCCTCTGTTCATAGCAGCACTATTCACAATAGCCAAGACATGGAAACAACCTAAATGTCCATCAACAGATGAATGGATAAAGAAGATGTGGTACATATATACAATGGAATATTACTCAGACACAAAAAAAGAATGAAATAATGTCATTTGCAGCTACACGGACCTAGAGATGATCACAGTAAGTGAAGTAAGTCAGACAGAGAAAGACAAATAACATATGATATCACTTATATGTGGAATCTAAAATATGACACAAATGAACTTATATATGAAACAAAAACAGACTCACAGACATAGAGAACAGACTTGTGGAGGGGGAGTGCAGGAGGGTTGGATTGGGAATTTGGGATTAGCAGATGCAAACTATTATATATAGGATGGATAAACAACAAGGTCCTATTACATAGCACAGGGAACTATATTCAATATGTTGTAATGAACCACAGTGGAAAAGATATGAAAAAGAATATATATGTATGACTGAGTCATTCTGATGTACAGCAGAAATTAACACAATATTATAAATCAACTATACTTCAATTTAAAAAGAAGAATATCTTTCTAGCTAACCAGAAAAGAAAATATAGAAACCCTGTCACATTAAAATTAAGAACCTCTTGACCTAAGGTCACTATCTGTGGATTGACGGGGTTTGGGTCGGAGCTGGGAGCTACTCTCAGTGAAAGATCTCAGTTGTCAGTTGTGCTGTGGGTTGATGCAGCGATCTGAGAATCAGCAATTTTTTAAAAGTAGGTCTCTGCAGGAAACTCTACTTATGTTTGCTTGTGTTGGCTTCCCAGGCATCTGAGATGAGCCTGCCAGGGGAGATGGCTGTTTCTGTCAGTGAAGGGAGCAGCTGCCAGTGTTGGGAAGCATAATAAAGATAATATAAAAAATAATAAAAATTTGTTTTCAAAAAAAAGCATCACGAAGTTAAAAGACAAGCTATCAATTAAGAAAAGATATGTGTAACACATACATCCAACAAAGGATAAGTATTCAGAATATATAAACAACTCATAAACCAATGTGAAAAACATAAATAACCTACTAGATAACTGAGCAAAAGACACAAGCTGGAATTTCACAAAAGAGGAAGAAAAGATGACCCTTAAACAAATGAAGAGCTGCTCTCTTTCCGAGAATCATGGATACCCAAGTTAACACATCAAGGAGATACTATTTATACCCAGTAGCTTAGCAAAATTAAGAAGTCTAATCACAGACACAGAAAACAAACTCATGGTTACCAAAGGGGAAACGGAGGGGGAAGGGATAAATTAGGAGTTTGGGATTAGCAGATAAAAACTACTATATATAAAATAGATAAGCTCAAGGTCCTACTGTATATAGCACAAGCAACTATACTCAATATCCTATAATAAACCATAACGGAAAAGAATATGAAAAAGAATATATATATGTACTGACACAACATTGTAAATCAAGTATACTTCAATTAAGTTTTTTAAAAAAAATTAATGTCTAACAATGACAAACACTGGAAAAGATGTAGAATGACAGAACGCTTATACTCCACTGGCAGGCATTAAACTGGTACACCTACATTAGGAAACAAGTTAGCATCATCTTATAAAATTGAGAGTCCAGATACTCTAAAACCCCCATATCCCATTCCTACATGTACATCACAGAGAAATTCTCGACCGCACGCACTGGGAGATACACACACACGTGTGCGCACAGTGGCAACAGTGCTCCTGGGAGCAAAAATGGAACTATCTAAACCCCTACCACCAGGTAAGTAATTCACACAAAGCAGTGTTCTAAGAATGCACCACAGTTAAACACAATAACAGGGATCAATTTTGGAACCATAATGAGTGAAAACAAACAACTGCAGAAGACTACATACAACATACATTTTTTTAAAAATATTTATTTATTTATTTATTTGGTTGTGCTGGGTCTTAGTTGCAGCAGGCAGGCTCCTTAGTTGCGGTTCGCAGGCTCCTTAGCTGTGGCATGCGAACTCTTAGTTGCTGCATGCGTGTGGGATCTAGTTCCCTGACCAGGGATCAAACCCGGGCCCCCTGCATTGGAACCACTTTGCCACCAGGGAAGTCCCCACAACATACTTTTTAAATATATAAAACTGAAAACAAACAAAACTAAATGATAAATTATTTAAATAAATATTATAAAAATAATTTATATTATTATTTATAAAAAGACAAAACAATGATGAATCAAGGGACTTCCCTGGTGGTCCAGTGGCTAAGACTCCACGCTCCCAAAGCAGGTGGCCCTGGTTCAACCCCTGGTCAGGGAACTAGATCCCACGTGGTGCAACTAAGACCCGGTGCAGACAAATAAGTAAATAAATAAAATATTTTTTTTTAAATGATGACTCAAAACCCAAGAATTAATGGTAACCTGAAAGGGGGGAGGTGTAGGAGTTGGAGAACGCATGCATAGGTGAGCTTCTAGTGGTTACATGATCCTTCCTTGATTGAGCAGTGAACTCACACCTGTTCATGTTCTTATTACTCTTATGACATATACATATATATATATATATATATATATATATATATATATATATAAATATATATAACATATACTTGCATATACTCTTTTGTATAAACCAAATATTACATTTTTAAAAGCTGAGAAAAAATAGTAAATTGGTACAGCCATTATGGAGAACAGAATGGAGGTTCCTTAAAAAACTAAAAATAGAGCTACCATATGATCCAGCAATCCCACTCTTGGGGATATATCCAGAGAAAACTATTATAATTCAAAAAGATACATGCACCCCAATGTTCACTGCAGCACTATTTATAATACCCAAGACATGGAAACAAACATGTCCATCAACAGATAAATGGATAAAGAAGTGGTACATATATACAATGGAATACTATTCAGCCATAAAAAAGAATGAAATAATGCCATTTGCAGCAACATGGATGGACCTAGAGATTATCATACTGAGTGAAGTAAATAAGACAGAGAAAGACAAATATATGACATCACTTATATGTGGAATCTAAAAAATGATACAAATGAACTTACTTATAAAACAAAAACAGACTCACAGACATAGAAAACAAACTTATGGTTACCAAAGGGGAAAGGTGGGGAGGAGGGATAAATAAGGAGTCTGGGATTAACATATATACAATACTATATATAACACAGATAAACAACAAGGACCTACTGTATAGCACAGGGAATTATATTCAATATTTTGTAATAACTTATAAGGGAAAAGAATCTGGAAAAGAATAGATAGATAGATAGATGTATGACTGAATCACTGTGCTGTACACCTGAAACTAACACAACACTGTAAATCAACTATAACTCAATTTTTAAAAAAAGATAAAAAATACTCATCTATTCATTTCATGACAGTATAAAATTACAAAATGGAGACAATAAATAAGTGATTTTTTTAGATTATATGTGGTATTATTATTTCCGTTTTACTGATGAGGAAACTGAGGTTTAGAAAGGTAGGGTAACTTTCATACATACAGTTAAATGAAAGTGACAAAGCTGGGCTTTTATTTAATGTTAAAAGCCGAGGCTTTTAACACTATGCTATACTATAAGGTTTCCACCAGGAAGAAAAGAAATTAGAAATAATTCATATGATTCTACTCTTCTTACAGAACACCTATGCTTTCCAGGAGTGGTAGGACATAAGCACTATTTGCTCAGGATTTCTTAGCTCTAAAGTCACAATTTTTTTTTACATCTTCTTAACATATTATATTGAACAGACAAAAAAAAATATCCTTTAAAATTCAACAAAATTTGCAATTTAAAGAAAACCTATGATAAAGCATTTTCTTTTATTTTTCAAATGCAAAGAGGATGCTGGAGCAAGTAAGAAAACACGCCTTACTACACGATGGGTGGATTGAGAGTGTTTCATGATAAAAGTGATAAAGTAACCAGCTCCTGGTTCTTTTCTTTCTGGCTCTAAGCTTCAGAGCTCTCTCACAACTCCACGTCCTAAGTAGGTGATATTTCCTCCAGAAAGAGTTCTTTGCCTACCACATCCAGAACTGGTGCCCCTCCACCGTGCTCCCCCTGTGCCCTGGGACTCCACATCACGGTCCGGGGTCTCTTTCCCTGCCCATTACTCCCAGAGGGAGGGATCCACCAATGACCTTCCTCCCACACGTGGCAGATGGTGAGCAACAAATGAATGAACAACCATCCTGCTCCATGAAATCCATCCACATAAAGGGATCAGGGGGGACACGGAGTAACGGGGAGAATGTGGCCACTGCAGTCAGACTGCCCTCTGTTCGAACGTCCACTTCGACATCAGCTGGCTCAGCTAAAATAATAAGATCTTACTAAAACCTGCCTGCCTTGAATGATTATTACGATTAGCGGCGATAATGTACGTGAAAATGGGTCCCGAAGTGATTTTAAACTGTGGGTGCACACTGAACGGTGGGGGGGAAGGGGCCCTCATTCTGGTTCAACTGGTCCAGAGTGGGCAGTATTCTGTAATAATTCCCAGTACTTCTCCTGTGCAGGCAGGTTCCAGAACCTCTGCACACGAGAGAACAGGAAGGAACCAGCACATACGGAGCCTTGCTGGGTCCAACACTTGTCACATTACTTAATAACCTGTCCCCGGAGAGTGGGCACTGCCCGCCCTGTCAATCAAGCCGTGCCATTCTTTTCCCACCCTCTTCCTTCTGCCCCTCAAACATCTCAATCACCTTCAAAAACGATCTACCTAAACTTTCATATAAGTCACTAAATGTAAATATGCTCAAAAGGGGTGTGTGTCTCATGTGTGTGTGTGTGTGTGTGTGTGTGTGTGTGTGTGTGTGTGTGTGGTGTGTGTGTGACAGAGACAGAGAGATGGAGGAGAAGGGAGGAAGGAAGAAAGAAAGGGAAGGGTTGGGGGGGAGGAAGAAATTGGGGAGAGGAGGCAAGAAAGTGACTCCTTTTTCCATCAGAGAATTTAGCAGCTTCAGGTTCTGGTTAATTCGTTAACAGAAAAGCCAAATAGAAATTTGTTTCCAACCCAGCTGTTGTGGCCGACTGGTCCTATATTTCTAGCACGTACTCAGCATAATGAAATCCTCAACAACAAAAATCATTATAAGAAGGCTGGATTCATGCTTTTTAACCCTAAGACAATTAAATGTCAAAGGTGCCCATCCACTGGCCCTCTCACTTTTCCTGCACATAAACCTCCACTAACACTGTTCCTGGAGAGGGGAGGGAAACGGATCAGAGAAAGGGCGCCCTGGCCCAGATGCTGAGACTCAGAGAGACTGAGCCAAATGGCCTCTGAGACCCTTTAACTCTAATCAGCTACAAAGAGCCTTTGTGCATTGATGCCATCCAACTGGAAAGGAAAAGGAGAAACCACCTCCAAGTTCCACGAGGAAGGCTCATGGTTCTTCCTTCTTCGCAGCAATGATTTTAAAGCTGCCATCTCAGCAGTGAGAGGGAATCAGTGCCTGATAAGACATGACGACACAGACGAGTCCCAACGTGTTAGGCTAACTATAGGAAGCCAGGCAGTAACTAGTACCTACTGTCTGGTTCCATTTATATGAAATGCTAGACTAGGTAAAACTAATCTATAGTGGGAGAAAAGCAGGGTGGTGGCTGCCTGTGATGGGAAGGGCAGGGGCACGAGGGAACTCTGGGAAGGTGGTGATGTTCTATATCTTGACATGGCTTTGGGTAACAGGTGCACGCAGTTGTCAAAACTCAGCAAACACACACTTAAGATTCATGCATTTCATTGTGAAATTTTACATCAAGAGAAAAAAACTGCAAACAGATCGTCAATGATAGGATAAAATGTTTACAAGGAAGTGTACTGATATTGGTAATCTACTTTGAAATGTATAAAGAAATAAAATGGGAAATTCCCTGGCAGTCCAGTGGTTTAGGACTCCGCACTTTCACCACCAGGGCCCGGGTTCAATCCCTGGTCGGGGAACTAGGATCCCGAAAGCCGTGTGGGGGAGGGAAGGATGGAAGGAAGGAAGGAAGGAAGGGAGGGAGGGAGGAAGGGAGGGAGGGAGGAAGGGAGGGAGGAGGGATGGAGAGAGAGAGGAAGGGGAGAGGGAGGGAGGCAGGGAGGAAGGAAGGAAATGGGTTGATGGATGGATAGATGGAAAGCTACGTAATAAAGCAGGTATAATGAAATGTTCATTGTAGAGTCCAGATGATAGATATATGTGTGCTCCCTATACAACTCTACCAACTTTCCTGTATGTTTGAAATTTTTCAAAATAAAATGTTCAGGGAGCAAGGGGAAAGTTAGCCATACGAGGGGTGGGGGGAAGGTAAGCTAATTGCTAAGAAAAAGCACAGAAGCTACTGTACCCACTGGGGTTTAAGGCAGCTGTGACCTGCTCTGACAAAAGGAAAAGGGAAAGAGGGCAAAGTTGAGCATAATAGTAGTCATTTATTGGGCAACCACCATACATCAGAGATGTGGGTTAGACAGTCACCTGTTATCTGATTTTACCATCACAATCTCCCTGCATGATAAGCATATCATCATTTTATAGATAAGCAGACTAAAACTCAGAATGGCGTAATAACTTACCTGTGGTCATCAGGCTGGAAACTGAAACTGGTTCTGCCAGCCACGAAACCCCAGAGCTACATAGGAAAGAGCACCATGAGCCCAGCACTTCTTCCCTCTTCCCAAGGTCAGCACCGTGCCAAGGGCACAGGCATGGCAGGAAACCGCTCCTACACAGCAGTGCCACCTGCCACACAGTGGTAACAGCACTGACAGCTGCACTGAATCCCAGTCACTGAATTCTCCCAATAGCCCCGGATTCTCCCACACTCAGTCCTTCTCCCTCTGTTCTTTGCACTTCAAGAATCTATCTACCCACCAGAGTTTTAGGCATCACCTCTATGCAAACACCCTTGGTCACAAATATTGCAAAGTTCCCCACTATCCAACAGTCTTCAAGCCCACCTGCCTTCCAGCTCTGCAGAGGTGAGAAAGCTAGACGCTCCCTTCACCAACTCTCTTGCAGCTAGATTCTTACAAGCAGATGCACCCACGCAAGACTTGAAAGGCAGAGGGGAACAACAGGAGGCAGCAGCCACAGGCTGGGAGGTCAGAACTTTCAGCAAGACAGGACAGTGGGAGGCGTGTTTGATGTCTTGGAGCAGCTGTGCAGAGGGTTTACTGTTCTGCCTCTACTGTCACAGGTACCGGGGTGGAAGTGAATTAGAACCATGTTATGGTTGCGATTTGGTTGGAGACAAGCTGTATCATTGCTGAACGTGTAGCACTGAAGCTTGGTTCTCCCAGAAATACTGTCTAATTAAACCTGTTTAATAAATCGCCTGCTGCTTAGATGGCTTAGAAGGAATCTACTGTCTGCAACGAAGATCCTAACACTGCTTCTGAGCAGCTCCGAGACAGTCTCCCAAGTTACGAGCCTACACAACTGCCTGCCAGACAATAAAACTCCCTAGTACAGGACATAAGCTTCCCACTTACCATGTTGGAGGGAGGGCAGGAGAGGACAAGAGGAACAGGGAGAACATATTACAGTCTGTCAGCTTCTAGGAATATACACACGGTCTTGCAGAAAAGCAAACCTAGAACAGCCTTTCAAATATCCAAGGTAACAGCGACAAGAGAGCACATAAAAAATGAGGGCCTTTCAAGGACCTCTGCCTCACACCCTAGACTAGGATTTGGAATAAAGCAGGTCATTCTTGGAGGCCACTTCAGGTAAGAATAATCTCATTCAAAAGTCATGTTGGCATGGTGATTTGAGAACAGCCTAATGATGTACAAAGGTATGACTGTTTTTTAACTACCACAACTTACACAGAAATAAATACTTTTGTTCCCTCCAATGAAAGACCCTCAGAGGCTCCTGGCTTATTGTCATTACCCATAACCTTTAGGTCCACTGAGACAAATCCATCTGCTCTGAGCATGGTTACAAGATTGGGAAACAGCAGAGAGCAAGTCAGAGTGAGGTAAGACCACAAAGCGGGCAGACTTCTTTTCTGCGGTGGCTTGTACTTGTTCTGAAGGCAATTCCAAAAAAGTAGCTTTCAAAATAATTTGAGCGATGGTAGCACTGTTGTAAAAAGGACTCTTGCCATTCTTGGAGATACATATATTTGGGAATTCCTGTTTCGGAAAATACACTTTTAGAGTCACTTCATATAGTGTGAGACTGAAGTGTGGTCATTTGTTTCTTGATTTATTGTGTGTGCACCAACCAAGAAGAAAGAAAAAAATTTTAATCTTCTGTGGTCTAGCCTCTGCAGCCATTGGCAAAGGTGCAGGAAGGCTCATGCCGCCATGAAACCTGGGGACCACAAAGTTAACTTAGAGCGACAGTGTGACTTTGGCACTGAATAGCCATTTACCTGATTCACTTTAGTCCTGGCCTGATTTCTTCCAATAGTTGGCCCTCTGGCTATTCCTCTTTTACAGGGCTTAAGAGTGAAGTATAACTCTTTTATTGAAAAAGTCAAAAAACAGAAAATGACACTGCTCCTCACAAATCCGTCCTTAAAATATTTTCTCCAACAAAACTGATTTATACCTTTTAGGCTTTACTAGATCTCAATGTACTAACACCTGTCAGATACGCAGGTGCATTTTGCTCTTGAATAAAACCAACTGGTATGCACACACATCAAGGCTTTGCAAAAGTAAAAGTACAAAATGACAGGATTCAAAAGAAATGTACAAAAATGAAAATACAGTTGTATGATCCCAAGAGCAGTGAGATTAGGGGAAATTTTTTCCCAGAAGAAACCTTTTTTGTTATAATAACTGAGAAGTTATTGAAAAATAATACAAAAGCATCTTCCCCACCACGGATGCTAAATCTCAACTAAGATGTTTATGTCCCAAGTACTGGATTCTCTCCTCCATCACCCACAGAAGCCAAGGGTGCTTCAGCCTTGTTTTCCAAAAAGCTGCTAAACCAGAGATAAGCAAACAATGGCCTATGGGCCAAATCCAGCCCACCACTTGTTTTTCGTAAATAAAGTTTTATTGGAGCACAGCCATGCCTGTTTGTTTACATACTGTCCATGGCTGCTTTCATGCTACAACAGCAGAGTTGAAATCACTTACTATCTGACCCTTTACAGAAAGTTTGCCAACCCCTATACCTAACCAGAGGAAGAGCCACTGCAGCACATGGAAAGCTCACTAGTGCACCATGGGAAGTGTCCCCCAAAGGTCAAACACCATCTCTAGGGAGCCAGGGTGTGGTCCAAAAGAGCAGTTCTTCAAGAATGGAGGAGTGTGCAAGAAAAACAAACATGTCACATCTGCCAACATGCCAAGGTCCAGGCTAGAGCCACTGCCAAGCAACTGAAGAATGCTCTGTCCTAAGACCTGCTAGGAAACATCAGTCCCCAGGGAAGTCTTAAATGTTTAATGCAACCTAATCAGATTTAGCTAGGTACCTTCCAGAATTCAGAAGTGCATCTTCTATTTCAGCATCACAAGAAACAGTGCACTATCTACTGACAGATTCAAAGCAGTCCTAAAGACTGGTTCTTTATTCATAATTTGGAAAATGAAATAAAAGCAATATTGGCTACAGAAAGCTACTATTAAACCTAGTTCTGGACTTCCCTGGTGGCGCAGTGCTTAAGAATCCACCTGTCAATGAAGAGGACACGGGTTCAAGCCCTGGTCCAGGAAGATCCCACAGGCTGCGGAGCAACTAAGCCCGTGCGCCACAACTACTGAGCCTGCGCTCTAGAGCCCGCGAGCTACAACTACTGAGCCCGTGTGTCACAACTACTGAAGCCTGCGCTCCTAAAGTCAGTGCTCCGCAGCAAGAGAAGTCACCGCAATGAGAAGCCTGCGCACCGCAACGAAGAGTAGCCCCCGCTTGCCTCAACTAGAGAAAAGCCCGTGTGCAGCAATGAAGACCCAACGCAGCCAAAAATTAATTCATTAATTAAAAGTTTAAAAAAAACAGTTCTCTTTGCGATATAGGGAATTGCAGGCGCTCCAGTGGTTAGGACTCTGCACTTTCACTGCCAAGGGCCCAGGTTCAATCCCTGGTTGGGGAACTAAGATCCCACAAACCCTACGGCTAAAAAAAAAAAAAAAAAAAAAAAGTGACTTATTCTTTGCGATATATTAGAGGAAATTAGCATCAGACTCAGAGATAAGATATCCCCAACACGATCTTTTAATACCCCAGGAACACAGGGTTCAAGAATAGCTCTCTGCCCATTTTGAAATGCTTCTCCATCATTCAAAACAGCTAATAAACTGCAATGTGGAATGAATCTCAGGGCACTGGCCAGATAATGAGAAACCAGTGGGTATTCTTTGCTGTATAACAAAACCACAGGGCAGAAAGACCATATTTAGCATCACTCTTCTGGAGTTTTTCCAAAATTGCCTGAGGAGCAGAGATCCAGTTTCTTGTTCTGACTCTGCCACAAAGTCAGAGTATAACTTTGAATTAAATGTCATCTCTTTGGGGCTGTTTCCTTACCTGTGAGATGAGGGCAAGTTCATCTGAGGGCCTTCAGGATCCCGGAATAATTCCCTGAGAAGGAAAATGTCAGCCTACCCCTGCCTTTTACTGTTAAGCAATTTTTATTTATTTTGGAAAATGCTTCCAGAAAAAGAATAGAGGTAAAACGTCAGGATTATTCCTGAGTTGTAACATGTGGTCATAGGGTTACTTACAATCAAGTTCTCTCCAATGCTGAGAATGAAAAAGTTGCCTAGCAGTTAAGAAATATAAAACTCTCCCTCCTGGGGTCTGATGTATTCTATTGTAAAACGGTTCTTCCAAACTCCCTGGCACAGAGAGGACCATCTTAGTGCCATGCTGAATGTTCAAAAAATTACATACTAAAAAGCTTCCACGAGCAACAAACAGCTCAAGACCCAGGGCAAATGGGGAGCCCCGGAGGTCCCTTCCTGAACTTGTTTTTGGGTTTTATCAACCTAACTACAGCACCCTTCCCCTGTGGCCCAGGATGCCAGAGGTACCACATAAGGTAAGGCTGGCACCAGCCACACCCCACTTGTCATTCAGACCCTCAGCTACACTCACCAAGTTCAACAACGTGAAGTAAAAATTTTTTCCACTTTTATTACAGTAAAATTTACAATGTTGTGTTAGTTTCAGGTGTGCAGCAAAGTGATTGTTATATATATGTATATGTTTATATACATATATATTCTTTTTCAGATTCTTTTCCATTATAGTTTATTACAAGATATTGAATATAGTTCCCTGTGCTATACAGTAGGTCCTTGTTGGTTATCTATTTTATATATAATAATGTGTATCTGTTAATCCCAAACTCCTAATTTATCCCTCCCTACACTTTCCTCTTTGGTAACCATAACTTTGTTTTCTATGTCTGTGGGTCTATTAACATGATATAAAATTAAACAAATCAGAAACCTGCATTCACATTCAGGATAACAAGAGCATTTGCATCGATTCGGATTATAAAGACTATGGAAATGAGGTGCAACAGGGGAAACCAGTTTAAATATTCTGTTGTCTGGCCAAATTTCTAACTCAGATCCAATTGACCTAAATGAGACAGCAAGGCTAGAATGGACACCAGAAGGTTGCAAGCTAGTGTACATAACACTCCCCCCACAGCTTAAAACTATCCAGTTCTGAGTGAGAATGGGAGTTCCTTTTGTAGCTCTGTCTCCCCTTTCATCGGCTCAGAAACCAAATGAGTGTCTCTGAACCTTCCTGATTTCCTGGAAACTGCCACAAGAGACTGCGTGACCACCTCTCTCCCCCTTTCAAGGGCATCAGTCACGTGTCACACACACACACACACACACACACACACACACACGAAGTGTTGCTCACCCCCTGGGAGTAATTTACCAGCTCTCTTTCTTTCCCACGAACCATCCTCTTTAATCCTTATTCCTCCTTTCAGAAGGAAAATACATTCCAAGATCCAAAATACTCACCAACAAAGAGTTAGGACACAATCTGCTTGGACACGAAAGCTGTCTGAAAATTAGCTTAAACCACCTCATAGCTCATAAATGCCCAGGTGCCTCTTTCTGTTAATGTCTCATCAAGAAGTCAGAGCTGTATTTTTTATTTGCCAGAGCTGTTTTAGAGCCTCCATGTAGAACTCACCCCGAAAAGAATACCTCTAAGCAAGTCTATAACAAACCGAAATCTGAAGCTGTGCCAATCACTTGTTGGCTCAACCATCAAATACTGAAGACCTACCAGGCAAACACGAACCCCGTGGCTGCCTTCTTGGCATGACTTTGTCACGAGCCACCAAACAAGGTGTAGGAGAACCCAAGTGCCAGGGAGGCTCCGGGAGAAAAGTGACCCCGGAAAACTCAGAAGGCTAGCAACTCTCTACTTTATAATTTAAAATATAATAAGAGAGGCTGGGGGCACGCACATGGGGTACATGGGAACTCTAGTTCCACTCAATTTTGCTATGAGCCTAAAACTGCTCTAAAAAGAGTCTATTTTTAAAGAGAGATAGAGATCATTATTAATGTCTTTAGTTTTCTCTGTAGCCTTTTCTGAATTTTCCAAGTTTTTTATAAGGAACATGAAATAATACCTTTACAACTAGAAAACTAAGTCATTAAAACAGAGAATGACCCCCTTTTTGTATTAAAAGAAGACACAAAAGTCACTGAACTATACACTGAAAACAGGTACATTTGTCTGTTAATTATTCCACCATAAGGTTAATTTTAAGAAGTATTTTTAAAAGCCTTAGAAATCTTACTTTTCACTTTATTTTTTTAAATTAACTTATTTATTTATTATTTATTTTTGGCTGTGTTGGGTCTTTGTTGCTGCGCGCAGGCTTTCTTTAGTTGCGGTGAGCAGGTGTTACTCTTCGTTGCGGTACACGGGCTTCTCATTGCGGTGGCTTCTCTTGTTGCGGAGCACGGGCTCTAGGCAAGAGGGCTCAGTAGTTGTGGCACACGGGCTCTAGAGCGCAGGCTCAGTAGTTGTGGCGCACAGGCTTAGTTGCTCCACGGCATGTGGGATCTTCCCAGCCCAGGACTTGAACCCATGTCCCCTGCATTGGCAGGTGGATTCTTAACCTCTGCGCCACCAGGGAAGTCCCACGTTTCACTTTAAACAGTATATATTATAGTGTATGCTATAATCTTTTTAAAAAATTTTACTGCAGTATAGTTGATGTACAATATTACATAAGTTACAGGTGTACAATACAGTGATTCACAATTTTTAAAGGTTATATTCCATTTATAGTTATTTTAAAATATTGGCTGTATTCCCTGTGTTGTACAATATATCCTTGTAGCTTATTTTATACATAATAGTTTGTAACCTCTTAATCCCCTACCCTCTATTGCCCCTCCCCATGTATGTCATAATCTTTAGGGAAAGTTAATTTGTGTAAACTAGCAGTAGATGTTCCTGTTAAATTTGTGTTTCAAGATAATTAATTAAAGTAAGTTCTTTAATTTTGGTGCCACCAATTTAAGATTTGGGGTCCCGTAGCCTACTGTCACTACAGGTAACAATTATAATTCTGTAGAATAAATGGTTTGCTAAGCAAATAATAATAATAAAAGTTATTGCATAATGGATACAGAGTTTCTCTTTAGGAGGATGAAAAAGTTCTAGAGATGGAGAATGGTGATGGCTTCCCAACAGTGTGAGTATACTTAATGCCACTGAACTGTCCCCTTCAAAATGGTTAAAATGGTACAGTTTATGTTATGTATATTTTACCATAATAAAAGGAACTTTAGCTTCCACCTAAACACAGTTTTCTGGAGATTCCATACTTATTAAATGGGAACCAGTACAGGAAGAATGTCACAAATGCTCTGCTGGGTGCCTCGTGTGCTTTACCAGCAAGAAGTCTAAAATTAGGGTTTCAGTCTCTTCCATTACACTAGTCGTTAATGCAAGGTCCCTGAGACAAAATTTGTCATTTGGTGATTTTCACAAAGACCACAGAGGCACAGAGAGGTGTGTATGGGGAAACACATCCAAACCTGCAAGGCCTACTCTGAAATCACTGCTACTCTGATTCCATCCATTCTAGCAAATATTTATTGAGAGCCGACTACAGCCCGGCACTGCGCCAGGACTTAGGGCAACACCTGCTCTCCTGGATCCTGCTTTCAGTCAAACTATTTCATTGATTTGTTGGTTTCAAATAACATTACAGGTGGGTGGGGAAGGGATGAATTGGGAGTTTGGGATTAGCAGATGCAAACTATTATGTATAGAATGGATAAACAACAAGGTCCTACTGTATAGCACAGGGAACTATATTCAGTATCCTGTGATAAATGATAACGGAAAAGAATATGAAAAAGAATGTATATGTATGTATAACTGAATCACTTTGCTGTACAGCAGAAACTAAGACAACATTGTAAATGAACTATACTTCAATTAAAAAATTAAAATTAAAAAAATAAACCATCAAATCAAATAATATTACAGGACACGGTGTGACTTGTATATCTCAAAGAAGCCATGTGTTTTCTTGTTTCCTTTTTATTTCTTTTTCTTTATACTCTGAAATGATTCAAACTTACAGAAGAGTTGCAAGAATATTACAGAGAACTCCTTTATTGCTGAACCCATATTTAACAGTTACTGATGTTCTGGTATCTGCTTTATCCTGGCTCTGGCTCTCTCCCTCCCTTCTCCTGCCCTGCCCCTTCCTTTCCTCCCCTCCATCCACACCCACCCAGCTCCCTCCTCCTCCCCTTCCCTCTCCCTTTCTCCTTATAGACAGGTTTTCTGGAAACATTGTGAGGCACAGACATCTCCTTTTATTCCTAAACACTTCATTATGTATTTTCCAAGAATAAGAACCTTCTCTTATTTAACCACAGTACAATTATCAATTTCTGGCAGTTAACATTGATTCAATAGTATTACCTAATACATAGCCCATACTCAAACGTTGCCAATTGTCCAAACAATGGGAGAAGGGGTGGTACCCAGGTTTTAAAATACTGTTTTGAAGGCTCCTTCCTCAGCCACCCAATGGACTGACAGCCCTTCAGGAGACCTGGTTTACTTCCCACAGGACCTTTCTTAAAGGACTCCAGGCAGAAGGAAATTCTCCCTATTTTATAACTTCTCCCTGTGTTACTTAACAAAGCTCTTAACAACCACCTCACATTTAACCTGAATTCATGATATGACTTAATCCTATTTTCCTTTTGTTCTAGTCACTGAAAATCTCTGGATAAAAATATTTTCTTGTAATAAAATTCTGAAGCATCACCCTCCCCCCGCCAATTAGAAACTGTTCAAAGCCCAGTAGCCCTTCCGCTTGGCGCCTCTCAGCAACTTCAATTTAAAGCAGTATTTCTCAACCTTTTTTATCATCATCAGTTTCCTAGGAAGCCTTTTCAGACAAATTTCCTTAAGCATCCCCCCAATGAAATTAATACAAGAGATAGACTGTTCATCTATTCATGTACTCTACCTATATCTGCACATTATATATTAAAAAGTGAGACATTTTCACCACCACCACCCCAGGAACCATTTTTTATCACCCTCATTTAGAATGCATTGTCTAAGGTCATTCACGAGCTAGGGTGGGGAGAAAAAGGAGAGAGATCAAGGTGTTACCTGTGTGAGACAAGACTCCAGTCCAGCCCGGGATCCTCAGAACCAAAAGATCAGAGCTCTAATGGTCCCTCTTCTATAGATGTGGTCTAGGGTCCACCCCGGCCCCATAACAGGCTCAAAATACTACAGAAGACTTTGCATATTCAAAGCTGGAATGGAAGTCTTAGGAGGATAAAGGAAAATCCCCCTCTTGTAAAGGGGATGGATGAGTCTGGATTGTCTAAAGGTTCCTTCCACAGATGTCTCCCTGGTGACGCAGTCTACTCGGCAGTCTTAACGGGGGAGCTGTGGTCTCAGAACCTCTTTGGAGGCCATTCATCCACTCATTAGAACCAACGCATATATATATACATACATTTTCTTTTTCTGGCTGTGCCGTGAGGCTTGCGGGGTTGAACCCAATGTATTTACATTAAGCCTGAATTGGAGTCCCCTAAATTGTCTGAAAAAGTATCTCCAGGGACTTTCCTGGCAGTCCAGTGGTTAGGACTCTGCCCGTCCACTGCAGGGTACGTGGGTTCAATCCCTGGTCAGGGAACTAAGATCCCACATGCCCCAAGGTCCAAAAAAAAAAAAAAAAAAGTATCTCCAGGTGGCTCTAAAACTGATTTTTTAGATATTTACCTAAAATAATGGCAAGTGCCAGATAGTCAGGGAGAGGACCTCATAAAATAAGATTAACAGCACCCCGTCCTGTAATATTTGTGTGCTTTCCAAAAATATGAACAAATATCAAGTTCTCGTGACTTTATGCAGGTGATATTCAGGAAAATTAAATATACAAATAAGGCAGTCTGTGAAAGAACACAAATTCAGGGGAAATTTTGAATACATATGACATTGTAAGCAGGGGTTGTGCTTTCTTTCTAGACCACAGCTCTAAAATTATAAAATAAAGATTTTTAAAAATCAATCAGGATATAGAAGAACTGAAAAATATCAACAAGAACTGGATCTAATTGACATTTACAGAACAATTCTCCCAATGACAAAGAATACATATTATTTTCAAGTATATATAGAACATTCACCAAGATAGAACATAACCAAGGTCATAAAACAACCCATAAAAAAATTTAAAAACTGAAATGATACAAAGTATGTTCTCTGACCATAATGAAATTAAACTAGAAATGAGTAAGAAAAAGATAACAGGAAAATCTTCAAACACTTGGAAATTAACATACTTCTAAATAATCCATGAGTCAAAGAGAAAGGCTCAATGGAAACTGGAAAATACTTTGAACTGAACTAAAATTAAAATACTACATATCAAAATTTGTGAAGGCAACTAAAGCAGTGCTTCAAGGGAAACTTATAGCATTAAATATTTACATTAGAAAAGATGAAATAATTTAAGCTTCTACTTTAGGAAACTAAAAAAAGAAGAAACTAAACATAAATAGCAGAAGGAAAGAATAAAAAAGATTAGAGCAGAAGTAAAAAAAATTAAAAATAGAAAACAGTAAAGACCGCCAGTGAAACAAAAAGCTGGTTCTTAGTAAGATCAATAAATTGATAAATCTCTAGCAAGACTGTCAAAGACACAAATTACCAATATCAGGAAAAGGAAAAAGGGAATATCACTATAGGCTTCAAGATACTGAAAGGATAATTAGGGAATAATACAAGCAACTCTATACACCCTATAAATTCAACAATTTATAAGAAATGGACCAATTCCTCAAACAGCATTTACTACCAAAACATACCCAAGATGAAGCAGATAATTTGAATAGCTTTACAACTATTTTTAAATTGAATCTGTAGTTAAAAACCCTTCCAAAAAAGAAATCTCCAGGCCAGATGGTTTCCCTGGTGATTTCTACCAAATATTTAAAGAAGAAATAACACCAACTCTACACAATTTCTTCCAGAAAATATAACAAGAAGGATAACTTCCCAACTCATTTTAAGGCTAGCATTACCCTGATACCAAAACCATACAAAGATGGTATTAGAAAACTACAAACAAGTATCTTTCATAAACATAGATGCAAGAGTCCTTAACAAAATATTAGCAAATTGCATCCAGCAACATAAATAAAGAATAATACACCATAACCAAGTGAGGTTTATCCCAGGATAGCAAGGCTGCTTCAAAATTCAAAAAGCAATCAGTGTAACCTACCACATTAATAGTTGAAAGCAGCAATGAGAAAAGGGCCAGACAGTAACCATTTCAGTCTTTGCTGGCCTCAAGGTCTCTGCAGCAACTACTCAACTTTGTCACTGGAGAGTGAAAACAGACATAGGCAATATGTAAACAAATGGGCATGACTGTGTTTCAGTAACACTTTATTTACAAAAGCAGGTAGCAGACCCTTTCAAAATAAAAAACACTCAACAAACTGGGAAAAGAAGGAAGCTACCTCAGCAAAATAAAGGCCATTTATGAAAAGTCCACAGTTAACATCATACTCAATGGCAAAAGACAGAAAGCTTTTCCTCTAAGATCAGGAACAAAGCAAGGATGCCCACTCTCACCATTTCTATTCAACATAGTATTAGAAGTCCTAGCCAGAGCAATTAGGCAAGAAAAAGAAATAAAAGGCATCCAAATTGGAATGGAAGAAATAAAATTATCGCTGCAAATGACATGCATAGAAACCCCTAAAGAGGGACTTCCCTGGTGGTCCAGTGGTTAAGAATCCATCTTACATGGGGCTTCCCTGGTGGCGCAGTGGTTGAGAATCTGCCTGCCAATGCAGGGGACACGGGTTCGAGCCCTGGTCTGGGAAGATCCCACATGCCACGGAGCAACTAGGCCCGTGAGCCACAACTACTGAGCCTGTGCGTCTGGAGCCTGTGTTCCGCAACAAGAGAGGCCGCGACAGTGAGAGGCCCACGCACCGTGATGAAGAGTGGCCCCCACTCACTGCAACTAGAGAAAGCCCACGCACAGAAACGAAGACCCAACACAGCCAAAAATAAATAAATAAAGTGCAAAATTTAAAAAAAAAAAAAAAAAAAGAATCCATCTTACAATGCAAGGGACGCTAGTTCAATCCCTGGTCGGGGAACTAAGATCCCACATGCCGCAGGGCAACTGAGCCCATGTGCCATAGCTACAGAGCCCACGCACTCTGGAGCCCGAGTACTGCAACTACTGAGCTGGCACACCACAACTAGAGAGCCCGTGCACCACAACTAATGAGCCTGCACACCACAACTAGAGAGAAGCCCGCGCACTGCAATGAAGAGCTCGTGCGCCACTACGAAGGATCCTGCGTGCCACAACTAAGACCCAACACAGCCAAAAAACAAATAAATTTTTTCTAAAAATAGAAACCCCTAGGGCTTCCCTCATGGCACAGTGGTTAGGAATCCACCTGCCAATGCAGGGGACACGGGTTCAAGCTCTGGCCTGGGAGGATCTCACATGCCGTGGAGCAACTAAGCCCATGTGCCACAACTATTGAGCCTGCATTCTAAAGCCCACGAGCCACAACTACTGAGCCCGCATGCCACAACTACTGAAGCCCACACACCTAGAGCCCCTGCTCTGCAACAAGGGAAGCCACTGCAGTGAGAGGTCCACGCACCACAACAAGGAGTAGCCCCCGCTTGCCGCAACTAGAGAAAGCCTGCACATGGCAACAAAGACCCAATGCAGCCAAAAATAAATAAATAAAATTAATTTATTTTTTTAAAAAAAGAAACCCCTAAAGAGTCCACAAAAGTTTAAAAAACCTGTCAAAACTAATAAAGGAATTCAGCAAAGTTGCAGGATACAAAATCAACACACACAAAAAAAGTTTTGTTTCTATACGCTAAAAATGAACAATCCAAAAAAGAAATTAAGAAAATAATTCTACTTATAATAGCATCAAAAAGAATAAAATATTTAAGAATAAACCTAACCTACTATATTCAATATCTTATAATAACCTATAATGGAAAAAAAGCTGAAAAATAAAAGATATATATATATATATATATATATATATATATATGTGTGGTGTGTAACTGCATCACTTTACTATACACCTGAAACTAACACAATATTGTAAATCAATTATACCTCAATAAAAAAAAAACAATAAACCTAATCAAAGAGGTGAAAGACTTATACACTAAAAACTACAACACATTTCTGAAAGAAATTAAAGAAGACATAAATATATGGAAAGCCATCCCACATGTCTTTGGATTGAAAGACTTAATATTTTTAAGACGTCCAGGGACTTCCCTGGTGGTCCAGTGGTAAAGAATTCACCTTCCAATGCAGGGGATGCGGGTTCGATCCCTGGTTGGGAAACTAAGATCCCACATGCCACGGGGCAACTAAGCCCGCGGGCCACAACTACCAAGTTTGCGTGCCTCACCTAGAAAGCCCACGAGCTCTGGAGCCCATGTGCCACAACTAGAGAGAGAAAACCCGCATGCCACAACTAGAGACAAGCCCGTGCACTGCAACGAAAGATCCCGCATGCCTCAACGAAGATTCCGTGTGCTGCAACTAACACATGGCACAACCAAAAAATAAAAAATAAATTAAAAAGATGTCCATACTACCCAAAAGGATCTACAGATTCAATGCAACCCCTAGCAAAATCTCAGTGGCAGTTTTTGCAGAAACAGAAAATTCATCCTAAAATTCATATGGACTCTCGAGGGACCCCGAATAGCCAAATAATTTTGAAAAAGAAAAACAAAGTTGAAGGACTCACACTTCTGATTTCAAAACATATTACAAAGCTACAGTAATCAAAACAGTGTGGTGCTGGCACAAAGAAAGTGGGTCAATGAAGTAGAACAGAGAGCCCATACAGTATATCATTCTGTATATGATCATATGATCTTTAACAAAGGTGTCAAAATTACTCAGTAGGAAAAGGAGAGTCTCTTCAACAAATGGTGTTGGGAAAATTGGATATCCACATGCAAAAGAATGAAGCTAGGCCCATATCTTACACTATATGCAAAAATTAACTCAAAATTAGATTAAATATCTAAACATAAGACCTAAAACTATAAAACTCCAGAAGACAACATAGGAGCAAAGCTTCATGACATTGGACTTGGCAATGATTTCTTAAACATGACACCAAAAGCATAGGCAACAAAAGCAAAAACAGACAAATGGGACAACATCCAATTGTAAAGCTTTTGTGCATCAAAGGACACAATCAACAGAGTGGAAAGGCAGCCAAAGGAATGGGAGAAAATATCTGAACCACTTCCTGTCCAAAGTCTTCATCTACAGTCCTACAGTCAAGGCCACCACACATGCCCAGAGCTGCTCCCAGAAGCTGGCCCATCGTCACACAAAACTCCCAAGACACATTCCCTTTGTCCTCTTTTTTTTTTTTTTTAATAAATTTATTTATTTTACTTATTTATTTTTGGCTGTGTTGGGTCTTCGTTGCTGCGCACGGGCTTTCTCTGGTTGCGGCGAGCGGGGGCTACTCTTCTTTGCGGTGCACAGGCTTCTCATTGTGGTGGCTTCTCTCATTGTGGAGCATGGGCTCTAGGCGCGCGGGCTTCAGTAGTTGTGGCACGTGGGCTCTGTAGTTGTGGCTCACGGGCTCTAGAGCACAGGCTCAGTAGTCGTGGCACACGGGCTTAGTTGCTCCACGGCATATGGGATCTTCCCGGACCAGGGATCGAACCCGTGTCCCCTGCATTGGCAGGCGGATTCTCAACCACTGTGCCACCAGGGAAGCCCCCCCTTTGCCCTCTTTATTCAACAAATGTTTCACAGGTAATTTTAAAACAAGCATCACCATAATTCTAGATAACAGAATTTATAAGTTGTAGGTTTAAAAGTGATTATAAATGATAATTCATTCTAATTTTCCTATGTTGCAGTCAGAGGGAACAAGCAATATGCTTCTCACTTCATCTCATTTACAGATGAAAAAAAAAAAAAAACAAAACCGTTTGACATCCACATAAAATGAAACAGCTAGACTAGACAGGGAAGGGATAAAAACACAAATCTCCAAGCCTTTGGTTGAAGAGTCTTTCAATAAGCTGCAAATATGGTGGCATTACCTAGTTTAAAATGGACAGTTGCTCCCAGGCACTAACAATTCCCACCATCTTCACTATAGCTAAAGTGCGGAATTGTCTAAGAATCATTTTATCACACCTGGGGCATATTCCAAACCAGAGTGGGTGAAGTACGCAGGATGGCTGCCTCAGTGGCCACTTGAGAAGATTAGAGGTTAAGGCAAACTGGGTAACTTTTATTAGATACAGACTACATTGGGCCCGGAAGTATACACTGCATACCCCACAGCCTTTTTAAAAAATAAGCCAAACAAATTTTGGCTAACTTTTTAGCAAAGTTCCAAATTTACAGAGAAGTCACAAAGATACAAAGAACTATTTATTACTAAAGAACTATTAACATTTCACCACAGTTGCTTTATCGTTTTCTCCCGTTCTCTCTATATATACACACACATTTTTCCTGAACCACATGAGAGTAAGTTGCCAAAATCATGCCCCTTTACCCCCATATACTTCACTGTACAAATATTAAAATCAAATAATTAACATGGATACAGTACTGTTATAGACCGCATACTGTCATAATGTCATTTACAGAAAAAAATCAGATCACAAGTGATATTTAGTTGTTACAAAATGTACATTTTGAAGTGTTAAAAGGGAATTTACAGTTTCAAACTAAGAAAGCAAAAATAAAGACGGAAACAAAACAAAAAACACTAAAAATACCAACGACTGCTACAATGCTGGAAAGGAAAAGGAAGCAAGCCTTTAGATAAACAGAAATTCAGACAATTCCATGACACAGATAACTGCGATTTAGTCTCTTCCAAGTTAGGTTACGCTTTGCTTTTGTTCAAAAAATGACTTCGCCCAGACTTAAACTTGATTTCACAAGTTTAGTCCTGTTTCTTTGATACAAAGATTTTCTGAAGTATCTTTATGTCAATCCTATCTTGTTATTCAATGTGAGGGAAAAAATATAGAGTTTTGGCTTTTAATACTCTTTTCCTGAATTTCAGCTGACCCCAAAGGAATCCCGAAAACTGACATCTAACAAAAAAAATTTCAGTTACAGGAAACTCCAGATTAACTAAGTGACAACAATAGTGTTACAATGCACTTCCGGCCAAGGTATCAAATGGAGACCTCACAAAAAGAAAAAGGTATACATTAGCCAGGCGAATAAAAATGACCACAAAGATTGTTGCTAGTACAGAAAGTGACCAAATATGAAATGCCACATATATAATAAGTATGCAACAATGCTCTCTCAACAGCACTAGCGGCACAAATTGCCTTTTGTCCTGTTCCACTTTTTGGGACCAACACATGAAATGAGTCAGCTCGAACAGGCACACAGAAAAGCTCTGTGCTGAGCCATTAGCCAAAGGGGTCGGGAGGCCCATTTTTAAGGTATTAGTAATAGGGTGGAACTCAGCTACACGAGAATCCCAAAAGCAAAATGCATTCAAAACATGTGACCCCATTTTAGCCAAAGTCCGCACTCTGAGCTTCATGACCTGGGAGTTCTCCATGTCAATCAAGATTCATCTGTCAGCGCTTCCAAAGAGTCACAGGGCCCCCTCAGCCAGCCCCTGGAGCCCGAGTGAAGACAGGACAGTACAGTAAGAAAAGATATGACTAAGAACTACAGGAGGCAAGAGGCAAGGCTGTGAAAGCTCTAAACATACAGCCCAAAAACAGTGCCTGTTTCTGACCAGGGAAAACCCACCAAACATCAACTACTCACAGAAGGAAATTCTGCCCAGGGGAAGGCTACAAAATCACTAATTACAACACAGGGGCCCTTCTTGGGAAAGGCCAGGGCTGAAGAGATAGTGAATGAGGGATAAAACAGAGCAATGATTACCTTGCAGTGGAATGAACTGCTGGTTTACCCTGAGGCAAAGCCCTCAGTGATCTCATCTATAAAATGAGGGGGTGGAAGATCTCCAAGTTCCTTCCAGGGTAATGGAAAGAAAACATGCTCCAGAGTCAGACAGATCCTGGCTCCACACCTGACTAACTGGGCAACTTAGGTCACTCTATGCCTCAGTTTCTTCATCTGTAAAACAGAGATTCCACCTGCATCAGTTAGGGTTAGATTTGGCTGCGAATAGTGACTTAAAAAAAAAGCTTATTCCCCCAATCATAGAAAAGTCCAGAAGATGGCAGCCCAGGATTTGTGGCTCTGATCAGCAAAGTCATCAGAGGCATCTTCTGCCTTGATAGCCTTCATCCCAGTCACCTGAAGACTCAAGATGACTGCTGGGGGACTTCCCTGGTGGTCCAGTGGGTAAGACTCTGCACTCCCAATGCCAGGGGCCCGGGTTCAATCCCTGGTCAGGGAACTAGATCCCACATACATGCCGCGACTAAGGAGCCCTCCTGCCACAACAAAGGACCACACATGCCGCAACTAAAGGAGTCGGCGAACCGCAACTAAGGAGCGTGCCTGCTGCAACTAAGACCCAGGGCAACCAAATAAATAAAATAAATAAAATGAATATTTTTAAAAATGGAGGACTTGCCATGACTCCAGGAATCTATTTAAAAAAAAAGACGACTGCTGGAATTCCAGCCATCACATCTATATTCCAGTTTTGGCCACACGTCTATATTCCAATAAGGAAAAAAGGGGAAAGGTACAAAGAAGGTTCCAGGAAACTACTATGTGACCACTCTGCTTGTAACCAGAATACAATCGCATGGCCATCCCTAGCTGCGAGGGGGGAATGAGGGGTGCAAATATAGTTTTATCTAGGACAAAGCACACATCCAGATTAAACCTGGGGTTCTATGACTATAGAAGAAGGGGAGACGGGATAAATCTGCAACACCTCTCATTCCATGTTAAGGATTAAATTGTAAATGTAAAGTGTCCGATGCTCCCTGGGCCCACAAATGTATCCCTTCCCCTCTGGCAGTGCTGACATTTTATGACCTGTGGTCTCGGCGGCTTGAGGTGTCCTTCGGGAAACAGGCTTTTCCAGCCTGGTCTATCTTTTACTGGCTAGTCTCTGGCCACAGCCCATGATTCCAGCCATACCAAACTATCTCCCTCCTTCCATGCTTCCCAACCTTTGTACTCACAGAGCTTCTACCAGGGAAGCTCTCCCCAAGCCCTGGGCTGCATGATGAACCCCCTAGACATCCTAGGTCTCCCCTCACCTGCCACTTCCCCTCTATCCCCACCAGGTAGGGCTCTCCCCAGGTGCTTCCTCTCGGGTAGCATCAGCCCCCCACACCCCACCCCACCCTGTATCATAAGTACTTTCTATGGGCCACGCCCTGTTCTAAGCCCTTTACACGCAGCTTTGAAGCTGATCCCAACAACCCTATGACACAGACACTATAACACCCCCATTTTACAGATAAAGAAACCGAGGCACAGAGAGGTAAACTAGATGGTCCACAGCCACACAGGTTGTAAACAGCAGAGCCAGGATGCAAGCACAGGCTGTTGGACTGCAGAATCCATACCCTTTGCCACCACATGAGGCTGCCTTGACCCCCTGATTGAGGGGTCTGCATGTCATTTCAAACCAGGGATGGTCAAACCACAGCCCACAGGCTAAATCCAGCCCGCCACCTGTTTCTGTAGATAAAGTTTTACTGGAACACAGACACACCCAGTTGTTTACAATGGAGAGTTGGGGAGTTGCCATGGAGACCGCAGAGCCCACAGAGCCAGATATTAACTGTCTGACCCTTTATAGGAAAAGTCGGCCACCCCTGTTTCAGGCTGTCAGCTCCATAAGGCAGGGCCTGCACTGTGTTCTTCTGACCCCCCAGCTCTCAGGGCATTTGTTTATTTGTTTTTAATTGAAGTATAGTTGATTTACAATGTTGTATTAGTTTCTGGTGTACAGCAAAGTGATTCAGTTATACATATATTCATTTTCATATCCTTTTTTATTATGGTTTATTACAGAATATTGAATATAGTTCCCTGTGTTATACAGCAGGACCTCACTGTTTATCTATTTTATATATAATATTCAATAGTCTGTATCTGTTTATCTCAAACTCCTAATTTATCCCTCCCCCATCCCCTTTTCTCTTTGGTAACCATAAGTTTATTTTCTATGTCTGTGAGTATATTCAATTTTGTAAATAAGCCCATTTGTATCAATTTTTAGATTCCACATGTAAGTGATACCATATATTTGTCTTTCTCTGTCTGACTTGCTTCACTTAGTAGGATCATCTCTATGTCGATCCATGTTGCGGCAAATGGCATTATTTCGTTCTTTTTTATGGCTGAGTAATATTCCATTGTGTGTGTGTGTGTATGTACCACATCTTTTTTATCCATTCATCTGTCAATGGACACTTAGGTTGCTTCCATGTCTAGTGCTGTAATGAACACTGGGGTGTATGCACCTTTTTGAACTAGAGTTTTCTCCAGAAATACTGCACGGCATTTGGTATACACAAAAAAGGTGCTCAACAAGTACGTGGGGTGTGAACATCCATCAGGCCTAATTACACATAGAGAGGAGCGCGTCTGGGGGCTGATGCTGCCAACTCACGGAGGGCTTGGAAAGTCTCCCGACTGAACAACCAAGGGGCCCAGAAAAACGGCCGTGGCGGCGTTCCCTGCACTGTTCACAACCCATCACAGTTCTGACGGAGTGACCATTGCAGGGACGTACCTGTTGCCTAATCCACTTAACTCCCCCCGAACAAGGGGCTCACGGAGAGCCCCAGCCCCACGCACACTCGGGAGAACCTGAATCCCACGGCTTCCTCGGTGGTTCCCAATACCTGCTCGTGGCTCACCGGCCACGTGACCGGCACTGCAGATAAACACAACACATCCTGGAAAAGAGTTACTAAACACCGAGGTCGGTCGCCTTTCAACTTGTTACATTTTCATCAAAATACTTCTAGAAAGGGACCAAACCACACAGAAACAGAAATAGTCCTTTAAAGACTACCGCACAACGTGAAAAGGTTATTCATGGCTCAAATGCCTTCTCCGACCTTCAGAGAACAGGCTTGTGTACCACTTTTCCTGATTGTATCGTTATTATTATTATTATTTTTTTTATGGCTGCGTTGGGTCTGTTGCCGCGCGAGGGCTTTCTCTAGTTGGCGAGTGGGGGCTACTCTTCGTTACAGTGCGCAGGATTCTCATTGTGGTGGCTTCTCTTGTCGCGGAGCAGGGGCTCTAGGCGTGTGTGGGCTTCAGTAGTTGTGGCACGTGGGCTAAGTAGTTGTGGCTTGCAGGCTCTAGAGCACAGGCTCAGTGGTTGTGGCACACAGGCTTAGTTGCTCCGCGGCATGTGGGATCTTCCCAGAGCAGGGCTCGAACCCATGTCTCCTGCACTGGCAGGTGGATTCTTAACCACTGCGCCACCAGGGAAGCCCTGTATCGTTATTCTTGATAACATTACACAAGGCACAAATAAAGCACTTTCTCTCTGGGCTGTGACCATATCCAATCGAGTCTGGGTTATCAAAACCAAATTCTGGATGGTTTTCTTTCTAATTCTGTCTTGGCCATGCCCGAAATCCCATCAGGAGCTGCCCAGAGGAAATGTGCAAAACGCCTCCCATATTTCCGGCACAATCATCTCAATTCTGCTTTTAGCACACAAAGGCCCTCATCTCTCCTTTCCTCCCAGGGTTCTCCAACAGCTGTCCGCTGGAGCACACCCTGCCGGGCCAGAGGCTGGGCAGCCAATAGAGACCAGCACCCGCTACACAAATCAAACCATTTGTCACCTGGGGCCCTGAGCAGGGAGAGGAAGGGCTGAGAAATAGCTGCATACTGGCTACGGCTGGGTCAACAATGACCACCAACTCACCCCCAGGTTCCACGAAGTCACCCACTGGTCTGTTTAAAATACCAGACTCCCAGCAAACAAACTACTGCGTGCTAGGCACTGTGCCAGGCCCAATGCATGCAGGAGCTCACAGCAACGCTACGAGGCAGGTCTCACGCACAGACGAGAAAACGAGGGTCCAAAGAGGTAAGTGACTTGTAAAGGTTGTGCAGCAAAAACGAGGCAAAGCTGGACCAGCAAGGGGCTCTAAGCACATCACCAGCCTGTGCTCCTGCAGGCTGTCCCCTCAGAAGCAAGGCGATTCCAGGAGAAGGAGGCAGTCCCAGCTTCCAAAAGCTCCCCAGGTGGCAACACAGAAGGTGGCCGGGATGGGGAGCAACGCATTCATTTATACACTGATGGTGAGCAGTGGGAAATGGTCCAGCCACTCTAACAGTTTCTACATGCACCTCTCCTAGGACCCTACAATTCCAACCCCAGTGTTGACCCAAGAGAAATAAAGCTTGTGTCCACACACAGACTTGTACACAAACAGCAGCTTTATCTGTCATAGCCAAAAACTGGAAACCACCCAAACGTCCATCTACAGGTATATCAATAAACAAACTGTGGTGTATCCACAAATGCACTATGACTCAACAACAGAAAGAAACCCAGTATAAACTACTGAGAGGGGCGGCAATGTGGACGCATCTCAGAACATCTTTCTGAACTAAACAAACCAGACTCCGAAAAGGATATACTGTATGGTTCTATCTACATGAAACCCAAAGACACAAAACAAATTCATGGTGATAAAAATCAGAAACAGATTGCAGGGAAAGGGGAATGGACTGGAAAGAAGCACAAGGAAACTTCCCGGGGGGCAGAAATGTTCTGTACCTTTTGGAGCAGTGGTTACATGGTATAAACAAGTATCAAAATTCAAACAGAGCACCTAAGACCTGTGCATTGTATTGTATGTTAATTATAACTTTAAAAAGAAGTCCTTGGACTAATGAGTCATTCTGACAATAAAATGGAAAACAGATTATCACATGATTCCTTCCAAAACTAACTTCTCAGTAGAACTTAAAGAAACCCCAAAGAAACCCTGATTTGCCCATTAAAGTAAATTAGGTTTACTCACAGGCATTAGAAACAATTTCCCTCACAATATTACCTACCTAATATTTGCCCAAGGGGGTCTGTCTAGCAAACAAAGATGAATGAGCCCACCAATGCTTCCTAACAAGCCCATTATAGTCATGACAGCAACCTGCGCCCTTCCATGGGAGAGATGGCTGTCACCATGGCAACTGGTGGAAGGCAGGAAAGGTGGATGGGGAAGGGAGCTGGAGAGCTAAAGAACCACCTTAGAATTATGACTGTCGGGATGCAATACCCCCCACCACCAAGATGTCCACATCCTAATCCCTGGAACCTGTGACTGTTACCTTACACAGCAAAGTTTTTGGCATATGGCAGATTGATAAAATTCAGGATCTTGAAATGGAGGGATTATCTAGGTGGGCCCTAAATGCATTCATAGGAGTCCTTCTAACAGGGGAGCAGAGGGAGATTTGACACACACAGAGGAGAAGGCAACATGAAGACAGGCATAAACTGGAGTGATGCAGTTACAAGCCAAGGAATGCTGGCAGCCACCAGAAGCTGGAAGAAGCAAGAAGCAATTTTCCCTTAGAGTATCCGGTGGGAGCACGGTCCTGCCAACACCTTGATTTTGACCCAGTGAACCTGATTTCAGACTTCTGCCCTCCAGAACTATGAGAAAATAACTTCCTGTTGTTTAAAGTTACCAAGTTTGTGGTCATTTTTCATAACAGCCATAAGAAAACTAATACAGACTGGAAGCCTTAAAGCTGTATTGCTTCTGCCAGCAGTCTACATTCCCCCAGTATCAACTCAAACTCCTAAGAAATTAATTTATTAATTTCAAATTAATAAAAGGGTTTTTTTCTCTTGAAAGAAAACATCAGAGAACATCTCATTACCATGGGGTAGGCAAAGATTTCCTAAACAGGGCTCAAAAAGAACCAAACATAAAGGGAAAACATTGAAAATGTGACATTAAAATTAAGATTTTATGTTTACCAAGACACTAGTAAGAGATGAACTGGCAAACCATAGAGTGAAAGAAGATAGCTGCCTTCTCTAATATGCACTGCCTGTGTGCATGTGTACACAGACCCATCAATGAACTTGTATCCAGAAAAGAACTTTTACAAGTCAATACGAAAAAGGCAGATACCCCAATATATAAATAGACAAAGGACTTAAATAACACCTTACAAAACATGACATCCAAATGGCCAATAGATACATGAAAAGACGCTAAACTTCATTAGTCTTCAGGGAAGGCAAATCAAAACCACACAATGAAATACCACCACATACCCACCAGATTGGCTACGGTGAAAACAACAGACGATGTCAAGTGTGCAAGAGTCTGTGGAACAGCTGGAACTCACACATTTCTGGTGGAGTATTAACAGACACAACCACTCTGCAAAACTCTCTGGCAATATCTCATAAGGGGGACATTTGCAATATCTCCACTCCTAGGTATCCACCCACAGAAAGGCATACATATTATTTCCCAAAACTATTCGTATGGGCCAAAAACTGGGAAGAACTCAAATGTCTATCTGCATCTGCAATAGATATAAACATATTTAGTATATTCACACAATGGAACACCAAACAGTAGTGGAAATAAATAGACCACAACATGGGTGGGGCTCTCAAACATAATGTTAAGAGAAAAAAGCCAGATACAGAAGATCACATCCTGTATGATATGAAATTCAAAAAAAGGCCTAACTAATCTACGGTACTAGAAAACAGAATAGTGGAGCCCTCCGGGGGGGCTGAGGGGATGACTGCAAGGGATGGGGTTGGGGGGCTGCTCTTTCTTGACCTGGGTGTGCTCTGTGTATGAAAATTCATTGAATTATGTACGCTTATGAGTTGTGTACTTTTCTGAATGTATGTTAGACTTCAAATTTATCCTCAAAAACTCAGTTATTCAGAGATTATGTGAAAAGGTGTGGGCAGCTTTCCTTTTTCTCAATAACGTTTTCGAACCGCAAAATGGATGTAAGTTAACCTTAGGGGGAAAAAATAATGGAAAAAAGAGAAGAGAAGAAAATAAAAATCACCCACAATCCCACCAACCAAGGAAAACTATGGTAACCATTTGGTGTAAATCTCCCCAAATACATGTACGTTTTAAAAGCGGGGGAGAGTTCCCCTGGTGGCGCAGTGGTTAAGAATCCGCCTGCCAATGCAAGGGACACGGGTTTGAGCCCTGGACCAGGAAGATCCCACATGCCGCGGGGCAACTAAGCCCGTGCACCACAACTACTGAGCCTGCGCTCTAGAGAGCGCACAACTGCTGAGCCCACGTGCCACAACTACTGAAGCCGGCACGCCTAGAGCCCGTGCTCTGCAGCAAGAGAAGCCATGACAATGAGAAGCCTGCGCACCGCAACAAAGAGTAGCCCCCGCTCACTGCAACTAGAGAAAGCCTGCGCACAGCAAGGAAGACCCAACACAGCACAGCCAAAAATAAAAAAACAAATAAATAAATAAATTTTTTAAAAAATAAATAAAAGGTGGGGGAGGGGACTTACCTGGTGGCGCAGTGGTTAAGACTCCGCACTCCCAATGCAGGGGGCCCGAGTTCGATCCCTGATCAGGGAACTAGATCCCAAATGCATGCCGCAACTAAGAGTTTGCATGCCACAACCAAGGAGCCCACGTGCTGCAACTAAGGAGCCCGCCTGCCACAGCTAAGGAGCCCGCCTGCCACAACTAAGGAGCCCACCTGCCGCAACTAAGACCCAGTGCAACCAAATAAATCAAGAAATTTAAAAATAATAATAATAAAATTAACAGGTGGGGGAGAGGGGATCCTGCAGGGAATGATTAACACACAGCAGGTTATAACATATACAATATATTACATATATTGTGCATATTACATATATTATATGTAATATGCAGTTTTGTAAACTAAGCAACTGCCCCTTTATTATTATTGTCAATGAAACGATCTAGTGTCCCTAAACTATTTGAGTGCAGCCTCAGAACAATCTGACAACCCGGACAGCAAGATGTGCAAATCCTTCCCAAGTACACAGAGGCAAGAACGTTAAACCAGAGCAGTGATTTTCAAACCTAGTATCACCACCAATTACCTCTAAAACTACTGGAATATTCAAAAACCATTCATTTTAATGCAGTATGATTTTTAAAGTTAATATATGCCCCTACTGGTTTTGCTAAGTGGTCCAGGTGGCCCCAAAATCCTGGGAAGTCACGGCTGGAGGCTAAACACTACCTTCTCAAAGTATGTTAATGCAGATCAAGACAAAAGCAAGCCCTGGAAATCTAGTCCCTAAAGGTCCACCCTTGGTGGGCTGTGGTGGGTCTGAAGTCAGGGTGGGCATGTCTGCTGACCCAGAAGACAAAGACTGATGGTTGCGGACAGCAGGGCAAATGATAAACGTACTAACTCAAGGACAAGGCTATGAGCAGGTAGAGAACTAAGAATTATAACAGTAGCAAACACTGGCCAAAACAGAACTAAGTCCTGGTTTGATTTCTTCTCTGTCATGCATTCCTTTGCTTACTCATTCAATAATACTTGCTGAACCTTTATTATATGCCACACCCTGTTCTAGGCACTGGCAATACAGCAGTGAACAAGACAGGTGAAATTATTCTCTGTCCTCAGGGAGCTAACACCTAGTGCAGAAAGACAAAAGAGTAAAATACAGAGCATGTCAGCTGGCGGTTAAGTGTTAAGGAGGAAAAGCAAGGAAGGGAGATGGGGATTAGAGGCTGGAAGAGGGAGTAAGTCACTTCCCCCCGAGATGTAACTGTCTGGTTCCAAGTTTTAAATGATCTCTCTCCCCTCAAAGAACTCTAGGATAATTATGTTAATGGAGTCCCAGAGTCATCCCAGCATTCAAAAATTAGACCAAGAATTTTATGGACCAGAAAGGGTCCATTTACCAAGGGGCAAATTGAAGATCCAATAATAGCTCCCACTTCCCAGGATCCTCAACTATTCTCAGCCCCTTATACACCGGTGTCTTCATTTAATCCCCACACTGAACTAATGAGAAGCATAGGGGTAACACCATCTTCGACATTTAACAGATGGGAAAACGGAAGCCCAGTGCAATAAGGGAACTGGCCCAAGGTAACAGGTGTGCTAAATGCTGACGTCAGGACACACTGCTCTAACTTTCCAAATAAATGTCCATTGGTGGCCTGAGGTTTTCTTTTGCCAACACTCATCTTCCTTATCCTATTCAAGATTTGCCTTTCAGTGTTTTACTGAGTTCCCACAACCCCACCAATCACCTGAAAAAGAATTAGAAGTTGGTTCAATATTTTTTTTTTTGGCCGTGCAGCTTGTGGGATCCTAGTTCCCCAAACTGGGACTGAACCCGGGCCCCCTGCAGTGGAATCACAGAGTCCTAACCACTGGACCACCAGGGAATTCCCTAAATATATTTTTAATATTTGTAGCACCTACCTCTTCCGGAAATTGTATTCATTTGTTTAGAGGCATTTACTCTTTAATGCCATCTTACAAATCTCTACCATGCTGTAATGTCTGAAATATTTTCTTTAAAGAACTATAATAACGGATTATAGAAACTCCTTAATGGGTATTCCCTCCCCTGCCCTCCCCACTTCCCCCGGCTCTGATTACTTCACACTTTCTCAGCCAATGAGAGAGCCAAGTGTCCTGGACATGCTCCCCTGAGCGTGTCCCACCTGTGTAGTTTTCCCTCCTGTCACCTCTGTTTATGTCATTTATTTTGTGTTCTGGCCACACCACCTTCCTCAGGGCATGGGGATGAGGATGAGAGTACTACAAATAAGTTAAGGCAGAATATGATACTGAATGGTAAAATATAAGCATTACAGAAACTTGAGGACGTGCAAGCAGACACCAGAGTAAAAGTGGTGACTAGGGGGTGACGGTGCAAAGCCCTAGGAGCCGGTGGAGGATGTCATCAGCAGCGTGGCAGCCTGGGAACACTCACCAAGGACTTCGAGGCTGGAGATTTCTCATTAACTGCAGGCAATTTGAAAAGAACTGCAAAGGGACACACCATGAGGCCCCCCAATGCAGGGAGATTGACCCAGCCCACCTACTTGCACCAAGGCAATTCCCTGGACTGGGGAAGGGTGGGCTCCTTCCACTTCTGAATCCTGAGACCCCTCCACTACTTGATGAGAAGATGCCCAAGTGTTTTAAACACTGGAGTAGCTCCAGAGTAGCTGGAATGGTGCCTCTGAATAATTAAATGGACAAATGAATATATTTTCCAAGTTTCTGTCTTTGTCCTCCTCCATCTTCCTTTTCACTGATCTAGATCTTCCTTTATAAGACCCCTTGAGAAGAAAGTATGCAGTCACAGCCATCAAAGATTTTCTCCGGATCACTAAATGGAGCCTTGGCCACAGCTGGGGGAACACAGATGTGGGAAACAAAACCTGACACTGAAACATTAACCATTAGAAAGAGACAATGCTTTTGGAGTCAGTGGTAGACTTCAAAACCAGTGCATCTACTGTGATGAGAACAAACATTGGCAGGCAGCTATAAACCACAGTAAACAAACTCAATAAAGATGAGACCTTAGCAGCACACACAGTACATTTCACCTGTGTAGCCTGCAATCAGGTACGTGTTGCTGTTGTTGTTATTATTACTATTACCATTATTATAAATTTTGCGTCTTCTCAATCTGGCCTTCAACCTTAATACTCCAGTAGATTTAGATACACAAAAGCATGAGTTACTCCAATTCCCCCTAAATCCACTCCAAAGAACAAATCCTTTAATATACGTGGCAGGTAAAATGCCATCCCCAAGTGAAATAACAGTAATCCAGGGTAAAAGCTCTGTTGGCCTCATAAGCTACTTGGGAAAAAAAGCATTAAAGGTGACTGTCCAACACACAAACCAAATGCTATCACCAGCAAGGCATGGTGAGGTGCCATTAACAACGCAATTACCAGGAACTGAAATCAGATTCAGTCCTCTCATCTTCCTCCTCTCGGCACTCGACCCATCCTTTCAGCTCTCCAAGAATTGAAGGGGAAAAGGGAAAGGCAAGAGCAGACACTGGGGCTATTTTAAGAAATAAAAGGATTCAAAAGTTAAGGTGCAACTTCCGCTAACACAGTAGCAGATCTCCAAGGAAAGCCCGGTGAAAGTTCTCTGTCTATAATATCAACTCAGGTTCCATACGAAGGAAGTCATCTTCCTCTTAAGTTGAGTTTCATGTAAATAACTGCCTGCTGTTTCAGCTGTAAACAATCTGAAACTTACAAAGGGAGAGAGGACCACGCACTCTACTAACCAGCAGAGAGAAGCAAGAGTTCCCAGGGTGTGATTCAAATCTCACAAGCATCCTTAAGAACCCCAAGTCCTAATATCCAAGGGCTATTAAGGACCAGACACAAGATCTCATCAACAACCTCTCCAAAAAGCCCCATTCTCCTTGCATGGATATTTGTATTTTCCTTTGACTTGCTTTTGAAAAACAAAGTTAAAAAATGTCAGCAGCAGTACCCCATCTGCTCCTTTCAAGTGTTCCTCACTATTCTCACTACTCAGTCCACACAGCACCGCGACCCCTTCCCTTGACACCCATCCTTCCACGTGTCCATAACTAGGCTTCCCAACTGTGAGGGTAGAGTGAGCAGGGAATTTCAAAAAACACCTAAAGGGGAAAAATAATGATAATAATTTAAATAGCGACCTGCCATTTCGAAAGGGGAGAGGGTGTCAAAGGAAAACAAAAAACAAAAAAAACCCTAAACTTCCGTCGCAGAGATTGGAGGTTCCCGGCCACCAACTGGGCAGGGGGCTAGCATGCGCGCCGGAAGCCGCCGAGGATAAGTGGCTGGTTTCTGGCGGTGGTGGTGGTGGTGGTGTCTTTAAACGACAAAGTTTTAAATGAACTATGATATGAGGAGAATTGCTGTGATGGGACCAGATGTACTAGCTCTTTCATCCAGGCGTCAAGCACGCCCCCTCTGCCTCCCGTCCTCAGCCATTCTCCAGGAGTACGGGAAACCACTAGCAGGCAGGGCCCGGGGACCAGCGCGCTCGCCCGCCCGCCGCTCCAGTCCCAGCAGGAGCCAGGGCTCTCCCTCCCTCCCCGCCACTGCGATGCGGTCCCGGGGTGGGGTGGCGGCGCGCCGAGGGGAGCGAGGACGCGGGAAGGGCCCGGGTGCCGAGGCGGCCCCGGCTCGCCGGCGGCCCGATCGCGCGCGCACACACTCACACTCACAACAAGCGGCGCGCGGGGAGGGGCGGGCGGCCGGCGCGTTACCTGTTCTGCCAGCCCTGGAGAAGATTGGTGTATTTGCTGAGCACGCCCTCGAGCGCCGGCTCCCTCCGCCGGCCGCTTCCCCCGCACGGGCTAGCGGCCACCGAGCCCGGGCTACTGCGGCTGCCCCCGCCGCCGAGCGCGGCGGCCGCCGACCGACCGGAGACCCCCCGGCCCGCTAGGGAGCAGGAGGGCGAGGAGCCGGCCGAGGTGGCGCGGCTGCTGCTGCGGCTGCTGCTGTTGCTGCCCCCGCCGCCGTCTGCGCCCTGGGCCGCCCTCTCCATGGTTCGCGCGCGCCTGGGACGCGGGTGCCCGCAGCGGTGGCGACCCCGGCGCTGGAGCTCCTGGCGCGGCGGCGGCTACAGCTCCGGGCACCCGGGCCGCGCGTGGCTGCTCCAAATCCCCGGGAAACGCCTGACTCATACAGGAGGAAGAGGAGGAGGAGGCAAAGGAGAGCTGGGAAGGAAGCCAACGGGGCTGGATGCAGCTGCGGCCGCCCCTCCTCCCGCCGCGGCCCGGGCCCCGGCCCCTCCCTCCGCACTAGTTTTCCCGGCAAGTTCGGAGCGGGTGGCCGGTTCGGCAAGCCCTCCTCCGGTTCCTCCTCCTCTGCTTTCCAGTCCCCGCGGCCGCCCAAGCCCGGGGCTCGGGGCGCTCCCGGCGCCGATGCGCAGGGTGGGCACGCCCGGAATCCACACCCTGCCGCCCCCTCTCGGATGGGAAGGTGCGAAAGGGAATCTCCCCGCGTCACTCCCCGCCCCCCACCCACCTCGGGACCTGGAGGGAGGGGCGGTCCCACCCACCGGGTCCACCCGGATATGGACCCGCCTGGCCTAACGCCGGCTCACGCGCACACTCTTCTCAGTCTTCCGCACTGAGCCTGGCCCGGACACACGTATACGGTCACCTGGACATCGACCTCACTGGCCGAGCCAAGAAGCAGGGCAGGGAGGTTCTCCGGGCTCTCCTGTGCGTCTGGGAGGGGAGGACAGGGCAGGTAAGCTCTCCCGGGGCATTTTCACCCAGCGGAGTTATGGCACAGTGGACACCAGGGCCGGGACCGGAGGCAAGAGAACTCGGGCTCCTGCGAGTGCCTCCTTAAATTGAGCGTCCTAGGCGCCGCACTGCCCTCACCCTAATCCCCACCCTGATGGACACATGTAAACCTGGCAAATCCAGCCCTACCTGGTGTTATCAGACATCACGAAGCACCTGGGAACCGGAGGCTCCGAAATGGGTAAGACTGCACTGAAGGCAGGAGAAATCAGAGATACTTACAAACAGAGCGAAGTATTCTGTCTATTGGCTGTAACTTCTGCCCCCCCCACCTCCACCCCACCCCACCCCCGCCCCAAGGTACACGGAGCTGCAGCTGGGTTTCTAAATCTAAAGTTGTGTTTTTGCTCTTCCACAAAAGTAGATGGGTTACACTCTCTCCACTGCACTCATCATTTTTGTGCATATAAATATCCAATGCAATCTGGAAGTTTCCAAAATTACCTAGAAAATAGCTTTGAGGATCTCACACTCTCCCCAACACACACACACAAGAAAACAAAAACAAATATTGATAGGTGATCCCCATCTACAAACCCATAAAGCAGATAAATAATTCAACAGTTAAAAAATTACTAAATGAAATAGAGTCGGCTTTCATGGGGACAGTTCCCCCAGCCTGACCCCTTTCTAGCTCCATATCCTTCCAGGAAGCTTTCAAAGGTGGGTTAGCTCTAGCAATTTTCATGGAGAAGCTTCTGGAGCTGATGAGAGTTGGTTGTACCCTGAATAAATTACAATCCCAAGTACCCACACAGTGTAAAAAGAGAAAAATTCTCAAGAGACTGCATGGTAGAAAGGACCAACTTTGAAGCCAGACGGAGCTGAGTTCTAATCTATGACCTTGATCACGTTACCTCTTTTAGCCTTAGTTTTCTCACCTGCAAAATAGGACTGATGATACTACTGGCTGGGATGAACTACGTGAGAATGTTTATTTGTTCAAAATACTTACCGCCTCTTGCCCTGGGAGGACTGTTCTCCCTCCACATGACCCTCAGGCTTGGCCATGGAATTCTTTTGGCCAGTAGACTGTGAACAGATATAATAGATGCTATGCCCAAACATAAGTCTAAGAGTCATCACACGGTTCCACCATCTTTCTCTTCCTCCTGCCAGGTGAGCAGCATGTCTCAGATCAGGGCTGTCCTTCAGCTTGGGTCATGGAGTGAGAAGACGTGTGACAGAGCTGAAGCCAGTTAGCCTTGGCCATGCCACATGCACAAAATCTTTGCCGCTGAGATTTTAGGAACCATTTTGCCCCACAGCATAACTTTCCCTGAGCCAGCTGGTCAGTGTGTGAGTGTTCTTGAAGCCCTTCATTGGCATGAGGACTGGGAGGTGGGCATATACTGAAAAATAACCGTCAGTCATTATATGCCCACACAGCACCCCTCGTGGGGGCCTGCCACCTGAGGGTCCGGCTAAAAGTGGGGAGGTGCCATCATCCTGTTTCATATTATCGAACCTCTACCACCATTACTCCATCCTACCCAGCCCACCTGTGACTGGATGAGCCAGCCCAGGAAATTCTCACTTTGGACTAAAAAATTGAGACCCTTGAGATAGTCCAGTTGAAGGGGGGAGGGGCTACACTGAAAGGACTAGTCAAGGTCAGAGTTCTAGTCTGTTAAGCCTGCTGTAACAAAATACCACAGACTGGGAGCCTATAAACAACAAAAATGTATTTCTCACAAATCTGGAGGCTGGAAGTCCAAGATCATGGTGCCGGCATGTTCAGGTTCTGGTGAGAACCCTCTTCCAAGCCTCAGACTTCTCACTGTGTCCTCATGTGGCAGAAGAGTCTTGGGAGCTCTGTGGGGTCTCTTTTATAAGAGCACTAACCCCACCCTCATGAACTAAGCACCTCTCAAAGGCCCCACCTCCTAATACCATCACATTGCGAATTAGGATTTCAACATAGGAATTGGGTGGATATTGATAAGGGATTCAAAACTCTCTGCCAAAAAGAAGAAAAAAAATTTTTTTTCCAATGCATTTTGGCCTTGTATTACTTCATATAATGCTTTAATTACTCTTGCAGACAGTGTAGGAATTTTATAGGGAAAGTGAGTAATTTGATCAAGTCACAAAAAAAAAAACAAATGAGATACCATAACTCTAATTTTCCTGCATCCCAGTCATGGTAGTAATTTACGTCAAATACATTTTATGTAGAACATGATTGAGGGAGTTTCTCAGAAACTGTGGTTGACAAATATTCAGACCATAGAAGCCAGGGCTGAGCAAGAGCAAGCCAGCTGTGTGGGATCAGAAATGGCCAGAGAGGTAAGTCAGTAGCAAGAGATGCATGGAGCAGATGTGCTGCAAGAAGAGGCAAGACCATGACAGAGAGAGGAGCACACATGTCCCCACTCTTCCCCGCCTCTTCACCAGGCTTGTGCTTCTTACCCATGGAATTGGGTTTTTTGTTGTTGTTGTTGTTTGTTTTTTTAATTGAAGTATAGTCAATTTACAATGTTGTGTTAGTTTCAGGCGTACAGCAAAGTAATTCAGTTATACATATATATATATATATATATATATTCCTTTTCCATTATGGTTTATTACAGGATATTGAATATAGTTCCCTGTGCTATACAATAAGACCTTGTTGCTTATCTATTTTATATATAGTAGTTTGTATCTGCTAATCCCAAACTCCTAATTTATCCCTCCCCCACCCCCTTTCCCCTTTGGAAGCCATAAGTTTTTTATGTCTGTGAGTCTGTTTCTGTTTCATAAATAGGTTCATTTGTATCATATTTTAGATTCCAAATATAAGTGATATCATATGATGTTTGTCTTTCTCTGACTTACCTCACTTAGTAATAATAATCTCTAGGTCCATCAATGTTGCTGCAAATGGCATTATTTCATTCTTTTTATGGCTGAGTAATATTCCATGGTATATCTGTACCACATCTTCTTCATCCATTCATCTGTTAATGGACATTTAGGTTGCTTCCATGTTTTGGCTATTGTAAATAGTGCTGCTGTGAACACTGGGGTGCATGTATCTTTTCGAATTAGAGTTTTCTCCAGAAATATGCCTAGGAGTGGGATTGCTGGATCACTGGAGTTTTAAATTTAAAGTCACTTTTTCTAGAAAGCTTTCCTTGACCCACTGTAGAATAGCAAGTGAAGAAAAGATACCTGCAGAATTCTCTTCATGTTGGAAAAACAATTTGAGAACAAAAGACATAATAAATTGGTGAAAATATTTGCAAAACGTACATGCCCAAAACAAGGACTTATTTCCTTAACTCACCCAGATTGCATAAATCATTAAGAAAAATACAAGTGTAAATAGAATGACTGGAAATCTAACAGCCATCTTGGACCATGTGAAGACTTTGTGAATGGAAGCCATACATAGTTGGAACAAAAGGACAAACACACCACACCTCTTCAAATAATGGGCAGAAACAGTCGCCCCAAGTAGGGAGCTGACTACCCCAGTTTCTCCACATGGACCCAGAGAGCTGGTCTGGAGTTTCCAGTAATTGTTTCCGGAACCCCCTCTTCTAGCTGGGACTGTCATTCTTGCCAATGGCACATAAAGTCTTAAGAGGATGTTCACGGACCAGCAAGAGTAAGTAGTACTAGAAATTAACACGACATTGTAAATCAACTATACTTCAATAAAATAAATTTTTTTATCTTTGTGTTCTGAATTCACAGCATTTTAATTTTTTTTTATTTTTATTTTTGGCTGCATTGGGTCTTTGCTGCACACAGGCTTTCTCTAGTTGCGGCGAGTGGGGGCTACTCTGTTGCGGTGTGCAGGCTTCTCATTGCAGTGGCTTCCCTTGTTGCAGAGCACAGGCTCTAGGCACATGGGCTTCAGTAGTTGTGGTGTGAGGGCTCAGTAGCTGTGGCTCGCGGGCTCTAGAGCGCAGGCTCTGTAGTTGTGGTGCACGGGCTTAGTTGCTCTGCGGCATGTGGGGTCTTCCCGGACCAGGGCTCGAACCCGTGTCCCCTGCATTGGCACGTGGATTCTTAACCACTGCGCCACCAGGGAAGTCCCAAAATAAATTTTAGAAAAAGTAATTAGTCACTGACATGGTTGGCCAGATGCCATACATGAAGCCACAAGTGGAGAGAAGTTTGTTACAGGCACATCACCCTCTGTTTCAACTTGGTCACATTTGTGTTAGAAACAACTGATCTAATGTGTTCTCCATCCCAAATAATAACAATCATAGCTAATATTTATTGAGCACTTACTATGTGCCAGGCACTGTGCCAAGTGTTTTATACATAGTGACTCATTTAATCTTTACAACAACCACATGAGCTGTGTACTGTTCCTATTCCTATTTTACAGGTGGAGAAAAACTAAAACAAAGAAATGTTCAGCAAAAATGGGGCAAGATGTAAAAAATTTTATTCTTGTTCTACAAGGAGAAATAGAAATTTATTTTAGGGCTTCCCTGGTGGTGCAGTGGTTAAGAATCCTCCTGCCAATGCAGGGGACACGGGTTCGAGCCCTGGTCCGGGAATATCCCACATGCCACGGAGCAACTAAGCCCGTGCACCGCAACTACTGAGCCTGCGCTCTAGAGCCCGGGAGCCACAACTACTGAGCCCGTGTGCCACAACTACTGAAGCCTGCGTGCCTAGAGCCCGTGCTCCACAACAAAGCAAAGCCACCACAGTGAGAAGCCCGCGCACCGCAACGAAAAGGAGCCCCCGCTCGCTGCAACTAGAGAAAGCCCACGTGCAGCAACGAAGACCCAACGCAGCCAAAAATAAATAAATAAATTTACTAAAAAAAATATTTTATTTTATATTTCAAAAAATTAAAAAAAAGAAATGTTAAGCAACATCCTCCCAAACCCTGCTGGAGCTAGAATTTAAACTCAGGCAGTTTGGCTAATGAGCTTGAGTTCTTTACCACTAAACTATTCCACTTGCTTCATAATGGATTCAGTCTTCTTTCTTCTACTTAATGAAACCACTAAAAGTACAGCTCAGTGCCTGGAATTCCATTTCTTGTTACACTTTTGTTCATGTAGGAATTGATTCTCCCATCACCATTGGGAGAGAGGCAGGGCAGGAGCTTGGGCCCCTAGCATCCAGCCACAGGGCCTGCACGCCATAATCCTCAATAAATGTTTATTGTTTGATGAATGAAGTGCAGTTTTACTGGGGAAGAAACAGAAACTCAGAAAGGAGAAGCTAATACTAAACCTGAACTCAGGTCTTCTGACGCCAAGTCCAATGTTCTTACAAATTCACTGCCTGGACTTCAGCTGCAGTATGTACTTGCAACTTTACCAGCCGCTGGGAAGATGGAAACACCACAATGGGAGTAGGGACAGTCTATCACCCTGTGAACCAGGAGCGCTCCATCAGGACCGCCCTGAGGGTTATATCCAGGAAAATCAAATTACTACAATGGTCATATGCACCTTCACAATACAGCCATATATACATTATATTGACATTTTTCCAAAATGGAAATTATGTCATTGTTTTGATGATTAATTTATTTAAATGGATGCTCATTTGTAAAGATTCATATACACAAAGATACAATGTACAATAGAAAGTGAAATATATTTGTAACACCTCCCCAGAGGAAACCACTGTTAATAAGTTATGTGTATGTTCTTCCAGACATTTTTCTATGCAGAAATATAGTTACAGATTATCTTATCCAAAAACAGGTTCATACTGGGACTTCCCTGGCGGTCCAGTGGTTAGGACTCTGTGCTTCCACTGCAGGGGGCCTGGGTTCAATCCCTGGTCGGGGAGCTAGGATCCCACAAGCTGCGTGATAAGGCCAAAAAAAAAAAAAAAAAAAAAAAGTTCATACTGTAAAATATATTTCTAACGTGCTTTGTTGACTGAAGTATATGGTATAGAGAGGTTCCTTTAGAGCTATATCATCTATATATATCACCTGTATATTAGCTGTATATCAGCTATATATCTGAAACTTGTAAAAGTTTCAGAGTATTGTTCTATATATGTGCACCCCTATTTAATCATCCCATTAGTGAGGCACACTATAGTGTTTCAAACTTTTGCTGTTATAAAAAAATGTTCTTTAAATAACCTTGTACATTAGTTAAATTATTTCCTTAGAATAAGATACTGGAATTACAGTGACTGGGTCAAACTGCTTATTATAAACATGGCTCATGTATTACAAAATTCTCCAAGAAAGTGTGAATCAGTTTTCACTGTGCTGATCCTGTCTGGGTCTCCTCGCGTGTTTGAGCGATGGCTGAATGGTCTAGGTTGGCCTTGGCTGGGACAGCTGGGCTCTTCGTCCTCACCAGGATCTCTCATCCTCCTGCAGCCTCACCTCAGCTTGTTCTCAGGGCACTGAGAGGGTTCCAGAAAGAGGAAGCATGCAAAGCCTCTTGAAGCCTGGTCTAGGGACTGGCGCAGGGTCATTTCTGCCACATTTCAACAAAGGTGCTGACTTTCCAAGATACCCAGGGAGGGGTCAACACGGCAGTGTTCTGGTTCCCATGGTAACTTAAAGGAAAACTTCCACAATATCCAGAGCCCCTGAGGTCCTGCACATGAACAAGGAAGATATTTTCAAATTCCTTGCAGCAGGAACACACGGAAGCTGTTCCTCCACAGACTCTTAGGCAGAAAGTGGAAAAAAGGTGGTTGGAAAATAAACAGTTTCTTTAAAAACAACAATAACAAAAAAACCCCACAAAAAAACAGTGCTGGAACAATTGGACATTTCTATGCAAAAAATTTAAAAATCCATACTTCACACTTTATTCAAAAATGACCTCAAAAGGAATCAAAAACTAAAAGGTGAAACACAAAAATATTAACTTTTAAAAGAAAGCATAGGAGAAATCTTTATGAACTGGGGTTAGGAAAACAGAGCAAAGGTGCGTTACCTCTTGTAAAGAGGGAAGGTTGACTGGGAGGCAAAACCAAGGGTTTGGAGAGGGAGTCAAGGACCACGGGAGAATTATTCCCGGGTCTTGAGATGCAATCAAGGGACTTGAAAGAGGATTACAACTTGTTGACTGGATTTTAGAATCACCGTGGACCACTGATTCCTTCCTGCTTCCCGTTTCCCCCTTTTTGAACAGGAATATCAGAGCAGCTATCCTGTGTCTGTGTCTGTTGACCACTGCCTGTTGAGGGGGGAGGGGGCAGACAGCCTTTCTTCAGTTTCACAGGTCGTGGGAATGAACTCAAGGAGCTGATCTTCAATAGCTACCCCTGGGCATCCTCTCCTCTCCTGGACTCAGCTTAGAGGACGTGATTCTGACTTCAAGCTGGTGCAGTGATGGGAGGAGACTCTTAGGGGCCCTTGAGTGGACAAGTGTGTTTTGCATGTGGGAGGGATATAAATAATTTGTGGCCAGACTATAGTGGTTTCAAAGATATGTCTACAAATTCTGTGATACTTTCTCAAGAGGTGGAGCTTAATTCCTCTCCCCTTGAGTGTGGAATAGACTTGGTGACCCACTTCTAGTGAAGAGAACATTGGCAGAAGTAATGAGACATCATGTCCAAGGTTATGTTATAAAAAGACAATGGTTCCTGTCTTAGGTGAATGTTCTCTCTGTTTCTCTCTCTCATCATTCACACTAGGGAAGCCAGCTCCCATGTCATAAGGACACCCAGGCAGCCTACAGAGAGGAATTAAAGCATGCCAGCCACTATGTGAGTCATCTTGGAAGCAGGTTTTCAGAGGCCAGCTGACCGCCACATGAGTGACCTTGGAAGCAGGTCCACCCCAGTCAAGCCTCAGGATGAGTGCAGCCCTGACAGACAGCTTGGCTGCAACCTCATGAGAGACCCTGAGGCAGAACCGCCCAGCTAAGCTGCTTCCAGATTCCTAACCTTCAGAAACTGTGAGACAGTAAGTGTTTCTGTTTTAAGCCACTAAACTTGGGATAATTTTTTACTCAGCAGAAATTAACTAATACAGATGGCTACCTTGAAAGTTGTCATTTTGTAATTTTGATCTCTTTGTTTCCTTCTCACTACCCTTGACCAAATTTTCATATCCTGAAGATATGAAGCAGGGAAAATAAAATAACTCAGGGCAGGTTAAAATAAAAATGATAGATCGATGTGGTATTGGCAAAAGCATAGACACATAGAAAAATGGAACAATATAAAATCTAGAAATAGTTCTACAGAATAGCCAATTGACTTTTGATAGAAGTGCAAACACAATTCAATGGAGCTTTCTGTATTAGTTTCCTGTTTCTGCTGTAAACTAGTACCACAAACTTGGTGGCTTAAAACAATACAAATTTATTATAATTTATTATCTTACAGTTCTGGCAGTCAGAAATTCAAAAATGGGTCTTACAGGCTATATAATCAAAGTATTAGCAGGCAGTACAGTATTTTTTCTGAAGGCGCTACGGGAGAGTCAGTTCCCTGCCTTCTCCAGCTTCTAGGGGCACCTGCATTCCTTGGCTCATGGCCCCTCCAGCAATGGCATCACCCCAACCTCTGCTTCTGTCATTTAATTTCCTTCCGATTCTGACCCTCCTGTGTCCCTCTTACAAGAATTCTTGTGATTACATTGAGCCTACATCTTTTCAACAAACGATGCTGGAACAACTGGACATTCATATGCAAAAAAAAAAAAAAAAAAACGAACCTTACCTACACCTTATACAAAAATTAACTCAAAATGAATCATAAACCAAAATGTGGAAGGTAAAACTCTTAAACTTTAGGAAGAAAACATAGGAGAAAGCTTTATGAACTTGGAATAGGGAAATAGTTCTCAGATACTACAACAAAAGCATAATCTATTGTTAAAAATTGAAAATTTGACATTATCAAAATTAAAAAATTTTTGCTCTGCAAAGACACTGACAAGAGAATGAAAAGACAAGCCACAGGCTGGGGAAAATGTTTGCAAGTCACGTACCTGACAAAGGACTTGTCCCCAGAATATGTAAAGAACTCTCAAAATGTAGAACTAAGAAAATAAACAGCCTTATTTTTTTTAATGGTGAAAGATTTAAATAATCATCAAATGTGATATACAGATGACAAATAAGTACATGAAGAGATGCTCAACATCTTTAGTCATTGGGGAAATGCAAATTAAAACTACAATGATATACTACATACCTATTGGTATGGCTAAACACACACACACACACACACACACACACACACACACAAAACTAATGATACCACGTGCTAGTGAAGACTTAAGAGTAACTGGAACGCTTATACATTGCTGGTGAGAATGCAAACTAGGACAGCCACTTTGGAAAACTTTTTGGCAGTTTCTTCTAAAGTTAAACATACACTTACCAAGTGAATAAGACAGAGAAAGACAAAGACTGTATGATTTCACTCATATGTGTAGTAATAGAAATTTTCACATATGGAGATATAAGGAAGTCATTCTGGCTTATACATGAATGCACTTGAATTTCATGCTAAAACAGCCTGTTTGTGGCTTATCAAACATACATTGTACATCTCCTTTAATTATTAAGGAAAAGGGCACATTGACCAGAAGTCAAGAATGTCCATGTTAAAAATAAAGATTAAATGCCTCCCTTCGTGGGACACCAATGTGTCTGGCAATAAGACTCCTTTCTCAGGTGCCAAGGCCACGCTGACTTGCTGTGTACGTGCTGATCTATTTTTTGAAACCTTGAAGGAATGTTTCCCTGACTTGTTTGATGTTCTTTGTTCTGACAAGACATAAAACTGTGCAGGGTCTGTCTTCAGGGCTATAGTCCTCAGTTTGGCTCAAATAAAACTCTTTTCTATTCCTTGTATAGATTGTTTATTGGTTATTTTCATCAACATGTGGAATATAAAAAACTAACAAGCAAACAACAAGGTCCTACTGTATAGCACAGAGAACTATATACAATATCCTATGATAAACCATAATGGAAAAGATTATTTTAAAGAAGAATGTTTATATATATATTATGTATAACTGAATCACTTTGCTGTACAGCAGAAATTAACACAACATTGTAAATAAATTATACTTCAATAAAAATATTGATAAAAAACTAACAAACAAAACAAAATAAATGAACAAACCAAACCAAACAAAAACAAACACAAAGATACAGAGAACAGAGTAGTGGCTACCACAGGAGGAGGGGCTGGGAGGGAGGGTGAAATGGGTAAACGGGATGGAAACCAAATTTTTGGGCGTGAGCACATTGTAGGGTATACAGAAGTAGAAATATAATGTTGCACACATGAAACTTATATAATGTTATAAATCTATGTTACCTCAATTAATAATAAATACAAGTGAAAGAACGACAACAACAACAAATACAACCTAGCTATCCCACTTTGGATGTTTATCTAAATGTAACAAAAATCTATGTTCACTATAAAACCTCTAAAAGAATGTTTATTGCTGCTTTATTCATAATCATCAAAACATGGAAACAACCCGAGTATCCCTCAACTGGGGAATGAACTGAAAACAAAACAAAACATACATTCATACAACGGACAACTACTCAGCAATAAGAGAGAGCAAACTGTTGATCCCTGCAACAGCACAAGTAAATCTTGAATGCATTATGCTAAGAAAAAGAAGCCAGACTGAAGCACGTACTATGTGATCCCATTTATAGGACACTCCGGAAAAGGCAAAAGTATAGGGACAAGGAACAGATCAGTGGTTGCCGAGAGGTAAGGGTGAAGCCAGGGTCTGACTACAGAGTCAGCTGGAGAGGATTTTTTGGAGTGGGGTGGGGTGATGGACCTGCTCTGTAGGAGGATTGTGGCAGTGGTTATAAGGACTCTATCCACTTGTCAAAACTCATAGACTGTCCACCAAAAAAGAGTGAATTTTATTAAACGTAAAAATTTTAAACAAATTTTTAAAAAGAAGGAAAAAAAGATATATGAGGTCAAGTGCCAGGTTACCTTCACGTTAGGGAATGGGTTCCCTATGGCAGGGAACAGAAGGACGAATGCATGCAAGGACAGATGCATGTATGCATGGATGAAAGGAAAGAAGGAAGGGTGGTGGATGCATGGATGGATGGAAGGAAGGATGGATGAATGTCTGCCTACCTGCATACTTATCATCACCTGCTCAAATCTTTAGGTTTCCCAGGTGATATTACTCAGACCTTTTTATTTATTGATCGATTGATATTACTCAGACCATTTTCTTTTTTTAAAATTTATTTATTTATTTATTTATTTATTTATTTATTTATTTATGGCTGCAATGGGTCTTCAATGCTGCGTACAGGCTTTCTCTAGTTGCAGCCAGTGGGGGCTACTCTTCGTTGCGGTGCATGGGCTTCTCATCGCGGTGGCTTCTCTTTGTTGCGGAGCACGGGCTCTAGGCGCGCGGGCTTCAGTAGTTGTGGCTCGCGGGCTCTAGAGTGCAGGCTCAGTAGTTGTGGCGCACGGGCTTAGTTGCTCCGCGGCATGTAGGATGTTCCCGTTCCAGGGATCGAATCGGTGTCCCCTGCATTGGCAGGTGGATTCTTAACCACTGTGCCACCAGGGAAGCCCTACTCAGACCTTTTAGGAAGGAATGCCAGTGTCTTTTCTATACACTATCCTCCGTTTACATTTCAGTGAGTGTCTTAATCTAAATGAGACACCAAATGTGAAAATTCTTTATAAACTAAAAGCGTAATACGAATGCCAGCTGTGCTACTGCTAAAGGAAGAAACAATCTAGACATTCATTTGTTCTGCAACAATGTTGAGGCTCCTGAAAGGCCACAAAACAAATACCCCAGCTTAAAGAAATCCATAGAAAACCCCCGTCCAAAGATGCAGTGAAATACATGTGCAGCGAATGCTTAAGGTACCTGTGGTACAAAGCCACCGCTAATGACCATCCACGACACGCCCCCTTCCCACTCGACACCGGACAAATGCTCTATGAAGGGCTGGAAAGAGAAGATGAAGCCAATCTCGGCATTTTCCTGAAAAGGAAAATGAAACCCAGAAAGAGGAAGAGACTTCCCCAGGGTAACCCTGTGAGCTGGTGGTAGAACAGGAGCCCCAGTCTCGTGCTGAACGTCCTTCACTGGAGTCCATTTCAATTCAGTTTTAAGTGGTCTGCACAATAGTTATGCCAACTTCCCAGTGGCTGAGCCCATATAACCAGACTGGCAGATTACTGAAATAGGCAAAATATTCCAGAGACATAAAAATGAAAAAAAAAAAAACAATGTAGCATTCCTACAAAGAAAAACATCTGTCCAAGGAAACATTTTAAATTTAACTGAGAATTGTAACATTCTTTTTGCTGCAATCTGCTGGGAGGACTGATTTCTCTCTGCTCTCCCATGCAAGAGAACAACGACATGATTGTGGGTTCTTTTACTTGGAGGGTTTCTCAACCTCTACATATGAGCCAGCCTATGCTCTGATCTGAAGAATTTTTTTAAGATATAAATTTCCAAGGAAGAAAGGGGGTTCGTGGACCTTAAGGCTTTTATCCACAGATCTAAGAATTGGTTTTCCTAAAGTTTAGAAGGAGAAAAGACCACTCTACTGGAAATCTATAATGTATCTTTGTACTACCCAGTCAAGGGAAAGAGAGGAATTCCAGAGACAAGCAACTGCCGTGTATTGAAGTTTATTTTTGGATTAATCCTAACATTCGGGTCAAGTTCTGTAGTTTGAAACTACTGAAGCAAGAATACAAAATTGCCTGAAGCAAAAGACCAAAAAGCAGTGAATAGAGAGATCCCATACTCCTCTCCAGAGAGTGCAGAATTTAAAAAATAAATAAAAACAAACAAACATGGACCAAGAGATTATCATACTAAGTGAAGTAAATCAGAAAGAGAAAGACAAACACCATATGATATCACTTACATGTGGAATCTAAAATACGACACAAATAAACCTATCTACAAAACAAAAACAGACTCACAGACATAGAGAACAGACTTGTGGTCGCCAAGAGGGGCGATGGGAGAGGGAAGGGTTGGGAGTTTGGGATTAGCAGATGCAAACTAGTATATATAGGATGGATAAACAACAAGGTCCTACCGTATAGCTCAGGGAACTATACTCAATATCCTAAAACAACAACAACAACAAACAAAAACTTGACAAGTATCTCGGGACAGGAGATAGAAAGCTCATTGTTGTGAGAACTTCATTCCAAATAACAGGGAGCTTGTGAATCTTGGAGAACTTAAGGAAAATCAAAGGGCTTCTCCCCTTCTCCCCACAAGGCTCCCCACTCACAGTGGGAGAGAAGCCCGAAAGAAGGCGATGATCGTGGAGATTCATCTTGATGCAAAGGTGGGTGCCTTTATTTACAGATATCATGCCCTTTCTACAGTTGAATGGTTTACTTCCTGACAAGACACATTTAGGATCATCATATGCTCCAATTTACTGGCAGACATTATGCAGTAAATTATTTCTGGCTATAAAAGCATGCCCGATTTATATGCCTAGCAGAGCCCCATAAGTATGACTATTACAGTTGCAATAGACAGTGTTTAAGTTCTAGTAGTCTTATGATCATTTATGAACATCATTCATTTTTAGAGACAGAGAGGAGTTAGTGAATTGGCAGATGCCAGACACAAGGAGAATTTTGTATTTTGCTTTCCACATCAGATAGTCTGCTTACAACACATTTCATCAAACAAATTTTTGGGGATGGGAGATGGAAGGGCTGGGGCTTAGTGGCATTTGGGGTCCAGTGGACTTGAATGTGCATCCAGCTTTGCCTCTTCCTTGCCATGCAAGGAACCAACTCTCTCTCTTGGAGCCCCAATGTTTTCATCAGAAAAATGTGGATGCTGTTTTAAGGCTCAAATAAGATACTTTGTGTTATGCTTTGTGAATAGTAAAGTACCAAAAAATGAGAGAGTGTGTTTGGGTTTTTGTTTTCCTTTCAGCATTTCTCCCCCAAATGAAAAGGAAGAGAGAAAAAATGTCCTCACCATCAAGTTATACTCCCCATCAGCATACCTCACCACTGGTGGTTCAGCCCATCAAATGAAAACTACTCACAAAATATTCCACATGAGCACTGAGTCAGTTGATTTCTTGCTGGCACGGGAGAATTGTTAACAGTCAGAATTTGAGCAGAGAGTTGTCCCCAAGCACTGGGTTTATTTACAACTGAGAAAGAGAACTTCACAAGTATATTAATTTGGGATCACATGGCTTGAGATACTTCATTCTGTCACCAGCAGAACCCATAAGCAATTTCCAATCACCTTATCTCTTTCATTGGATATTTTCCAAGGATTTTTGATACATAAATGACAAATAAGGTAATTTGGATTTCCTATTTTAAAGCTGTTCTTTCCAATTGGCTACCCATTAATTCAGTCCATATTGGGAACTCCACCCCTTCCCTGTTTGGCTCTAGTCTGCTGTTCCTGATTTTTCCTTAATAGCCCATGTCTATTGGTTTTTCTGTCCTTATAGAGTTCTTCCCCCTTTGGTTATGGTAGATCTCCACCATTACTGGAGAGTTTCCAACTATCTCAGTTCTTTTTTCAACTCTTTTGGATAAATAAAATTTATTTTTCCAAATCAGAGTACCCATCAGCTTTGGGTAGTCATTCACACTTTAGAATAAATGGGTCTTTAACATCTATTTAGCTAACCTGCATTCATAAGAAAATGCAAGTTTGAGGAAGATGCATAAAAGAGAAAAAAGAGGGGCATAATTTGCGAAATTCAAATCAGTCAGATACGGATGATAATCTCCAGGTGAGGGCCTAATTTTTACTTTTCCTTTGGTCCTGCTTTGCTGTCAGCATTGCTCTGGGACTTACAGTCTTGATCAGCTATCTCCCCTCTGCTCTCTTGATGGCATTATTTTAACTCCAGGGACAGGCTGTACCCGGGCTGCAGTAGTCACCTGGGGTGTGGCACCGGGCAAAAGTATCATTTGCTCTGCCTTGCTAGCCCCTTCCCTACTAGGTTCCCCTATGTCAACGGTGATGACATGGCCCCCAATTTTTTCTTTCTTTTCAATAAATCTGATTACCTATTTATGCCCCAGGAGGTTGTTTCCAAAAAGATATTTAAAAATCATTTTAAAAAATCATTAGCCCTTCATCTATCTTGCTATGGGGTTCAGAAAATCTGGCTGTCTCAACTATACCCTGGTGTCAGGAATAGGATCACTACCCTGACAGCTTTGCCTTTCCCAGTCACACCCACCACCCAGGGAAATAAGACCCACAGAGCACTCTATTTTATAATGGAACTCTCCAATCAGACTCTAAATAATTTTACTGCCGTCACAGATCCGGCCCTAAAGACAGGGCATGAAAGGGATCATTCAGTTCCCTCACCTGAGGTCAGTGCCGAAATGTTCTTGAGAGGCCTCTTCAAGACTAATTCGTTTTCCTTTTAAACATCTAGAGCTGTGACCCTGGCCGTTCCTCAAGGTTTGAGTCACATGGTCTCATGATTATCTTTGTGGGGAGATTATCTCCCTGTCAGAAATTTCAGCCTTCATTCCACCTTCCTTAATCGTACCAGGTTATTCTATTTGAGGCTTTCTTCCTGTACCTGGTAAATGGTGTTCATTTTCCTGGGTCTTATACAAGTGCCAGCCTCCCTCCCTTCCCTACACCTTCACTGTGGCATGGTCATTCTGCTCAGGTGAGTTAGCACTTGAGATAAAGGAGGAAAATTAAGATCAGAGTCATGTCCAAGCTTATATTATATTATAATATGTGCTTAAAAAAGCAAAGGTCCATTCCAAATGGTATTTAGGATCAAATTGCCTCCAATTGGTTCTGCTACTTCAATAACTATATGACCTCTGTGGGCTTCCTTATCCGAAACTGAGTGGAGGTAAAGACAATCATACCTCTCCAGAGGGCCTCTGTGAGGGCTAACTGACACCTGTAAGGAGGCCAGCATACTGACCCACGTGTGAAGGGTAATGAATACACCTATATAAGCCCATCGCTTATCTCACTCATTCTGCAGGTATTTCCACATCTTCTGTGCAAAATCATGGCACTATTCTCAGCACAGTGTGTCAGCCCCTACCCCGACTGTTCCTCCTTTCACATTGTTAGCTGTCCCCCCTCAATGCCAGTTCCACGTATGTTACACTCCAGTTTCCAACATTTCACCTTCTCTGCTCAGCATCTCTCTCTTCTTCCTGGAACTGCTCCCACCCTGTCTCCAGCCAGGTGGTTCACATGGCAAAGACCTTTTTCTTACATGGTCACAACTGAAGACTCTAAGATGGACAGCTTGTCAAACTAGACCACTCAGAGTCCTCCCTGGAGAGCCATGGAACTGGGACTGAGGAGAGACCATCCTTCTTTCCTGGTGGCAGCCTTGGGGAGTGGGTTCTGGGAGCCTTGGCAGCCATGTTCCTGGCTGTGTGGACAAGGTCCATGGCAGGAATACAGAATCAAGCCAACAAACAGGCAGAGTTCAGAGAGGGAGAGAAAACATCCCTTGGGGGTCCTTGAATAAAGATGCCCTCAGATCCAGGTTAGTGTCTGTTCTTCCTGAAGCCTGGCCATTCCACCCATGCTTGGTGGCATGAGCTCCCCACCATTGTTCCAGGTGGGGTTCTGTGCTTGAAAACAAGAGACACCTAAGATGAGGGGCAAGCTTATCCATCCAGCCAGAAGGTGTCCCAAGAGAATTACCCCTTCCAATTAGGAGGTTGGGAGTAACATATGCACACTACTATTTATAAAATAGATAATCAACAAGGACCTACTGTATAGCACAGGGAAATATATTCAGTACTCTGTAAATAACCTATACGGGAAAGAATCTGGAAAAGAATAGATATAGGACTTCCCTGGCAGCGCAGTGGTTAAGAATCCGCCTGCCAATGCAGGGGACACGGGTTCGAGCCTTGGTCTGGGAAGATCCCACATGCCGCGGAGCAACTAAGCCCGTGCGCCACAACTACTGAGCCCACGTGCTGCAACTACTGAAGCCCACGCGCCTAGAGCCCGTGCTCCGCAGCAAGAGAAGCCACCGCAATTAGAAGCCCGCGTAACTCAACAAAGAGTAGCTCCCACTCGCTGCAACTAGAGAAAGCCCGCGCGCGGCAACGAAGACACAATGCAGCCAAAATAAATAAATAAAATTATTTATTAAAAAAAGGAATAGATATGTGTAAATTAATTAATTAATTAAATATATATCTAGTACATTAAAAAAAAAAAAGAATTACGCCTTCCTCACCCCTTCCCTATGCCTTTGCTGCTCTGTTGGCACATGCTGTCTCCTATCTCAGTGTGCCGATGAAATAATCATCACAGCCACTTCTCAAGGGTCTCTAGCAGAGGAAGCATGTTACACCCATCATTGCTCTTCATGATACTAAATTACAATCTCAAAAGGTAAAATCATGACTCAGGTACACATGTGAAAGGAACACGTGTCAAAGGTTTTATCCAACTCGTTAATTATAGGAAACTGGTAAGATGTTAAAACTGGTTCAAATAAGAATTGGAATTACAGAGATTTATATTCTCTATCAGACAAAATTAGTTGGCATTGCCATGAACAGGAACCGTTTGCATTACTATGAACCATCAGTTTTCTCAACTTAGTTTCTACCCTCAGAGAGTGGTTTAAAAAAAGTCTCGCCAACAGCAAGTCAATTAATGTGCACGCCCCTATGGAAACATATCTCAGAAGTTCCCTAAACAATGGCCAGCACTCCCTGATAGGACACCCAATAGTCTGTTTTGTCCATTTTTTTTTAATATTTATGTATTTTTTTTTTTGGCTGCGTCGAGTCTTAGTTGCGTCACGTGAGATCTTTCGTGGCAGCGTGCAGGCTCTTCATTGCGGCATGCAGGTTCTGTAGTTGTTGCACTTGGGCTTAGTTGCCCCGCGGCATGTAGGATCTTAGTTCCCTGACCAGGGATCAAACCAGCGTCCCCTGCATCGCAAGGTGGATTCGTAACCACTGGACCACAAGGGAAGTCCCTCTTTTGTCCTTTTTCAATCTTTGGACAATCTTTTCTGATAATTACAACAATTCTGTAACAGAGGGATGATTATATTCAATAAATAATAATAATAATCCCTTTAAGAGATGAGGAAACTGAGACCCAGAGAAGTAAGAAACTTGTTTTGCTCACATAATTAGTAAATGGCAGGTTGGGATTCAGATGCAGCCCTGACTCCAAAATCCTGATCTAAACCATCCAAGTTGGCCAGGGCCTAGGGACACTTCTTGGCTCACACTAGTCTATCTAGGGGAACGTGTCACTCACTCATTCACCCACTGAACAGATATTGCTCTTATCCTGTGTTCTAGGTGCTGTGATGAATTGCTGTCTCAATCAGCCCAAGACCACCAGGCACAAACCTCAGACTGACAAAGTCAGGTTCATTGACGTATGGCAGAGGGAGTGCACATCAGAGGATTCATAGGGGGGTCTCACCAAACAAAGGAAAAGAGAGAGTTATAGGACAGGGGGAAGGAATGGCGGTTAGGTGAAATTTAAATGAAGCCGTATACTGATAGACTCAAAGCAAAGTAGGGCTGTGTGTTAAGGTATTATCGTAAGTCCTGGAAGTGGACCCAGGGACCTGTTTACTTGGAAACAAAGTTATGATAGTGTTGGAATACTGTGTTCAGAAACCTCTTATCCAAAGTTTTGCACCTGGGTTGTAAGCTCTGCACCTGGTTTGTAAATGAGGCTTTTCTCTGTGTCACGACTTAGACACCCCCACCACCCCCCACCGTGGGATGTTTCACTTTTTTAAACGTTTCTTATTATAATTGACATATAACATTGTGTAAGTTTAAGGTACACAGCATGTTGATTTGATACATTTATGTATTGCAATCTGATTGCCACCGTAGCCTTAGCTAACATTTCTATCACATCACATAATTATCATTTGTTTTTTTGTGGTGGATGCTTCATTCTAACTAACATAATTCCAGACAGCAAAGTTTCTGATAGTCTATGATTTTAGAGAAAAAATTCTTCAGTAAGAAAACAGTACTCACTCTAAGAAGGGAGTTGTAACACTCTATAGCTACAGTGTCCTTGAGAGAGATATTAATTTTTGTTAACTTTGGAACAGATTTTATCTGTATCTTTTATCCTAGCCTGATGACTGGCCAGGTAGATTTTAAAAGTCTGTGATAATTTTTACTTTCTTATGTCTCTGTGAGGGCCACAGATAATCAGGTCATTACAATATAGTGCGGAAAGGTGTTGAATTAGGGGATTTACTTTAGACGTAAGTTAGGTTAAGGAAGACTGCCTGCACGAGGCAGACCCCACTCTGGGAAAAGCAGGAGTTGGGCAAATGAAGGGGGGGGTTACCTTACCGCACAGCAAGGACTTGGGCAAAGGCGTTAAGATGGAGAGGGTGGCACACTGGAGGAATTGGTGGTGTTGGTGAAGGTGAATCAACAGTACACCTAGTACACGGAGAGGGGCGTGGGGGCGGGAGGCACATAACGGTTATTTTATACCGTCTGGTATATAATATATACCAGATATATATATATATAATTATATATAATATATATAATATCTAATTTATACCAGACGGTATAAAATAACCAGACTCTCCTACATCGAAGGGTGGAACGCACAGTCACCTTAGAGAGTGTGTTCTTTGTTCAGGGAAGGGTTGTTGGCGTGTTCTTCCTATATATGCCCAAGTGAAAGGCAAGTAGGCTGCACGGGGCTTCCGCTTCCTAAGGCACCTGGTTATGGAGCAAAGCGGATCCTTGAAGAGGAAGTAGAGCCATTGTGTCGACTTTGCCCTGAACCGTCCTATCCTACTTCCTGAGAACATTCAGGGGAACAAGGCTGGCCTTCAACCAATGCTGAGTTGCAGGGAAGGACAATGAGACTCCAGAGATAAAAGTGCTACAGAGACATAAGGCGGCCTCGAGGAGAGACCTGGATTCAGCAGTGGGTGGTATCATTCCAGGTCCTGGGAGGGAACAGACTGCACAGTGAAACGGGCTAGTTCTCCTGCTTGTCTCTTCACTGGCTGAACCCAATCAGAAGAGGAGGGGGAGGAAGCCTGCGGATGCTCTCTGGAGAGGTGGGCCTTCCAGGGCCCAGAGCAGGATGGAGAAGGGAGAATCATGGGTCTGGAGAGGCAGAGTGGAAACTCCGAGCACGGGGGTTAATGCTGAGAGTGCTTTCCAACCTGTTCACCCTGCCAACAGCTGAGTTTGAAACAGTGAGATAAAGGAGTTGTTACTTACAGCACAGCAGGGAGGGGCAGGCCCAAGGTCGGTGGAGCTGGTGTCTGCTACAAAGTGACGCCTCCGGAGCCAGGCGTAAGAAAGCGTTGTATAACTGTATAACTGATTCACTTTGTTATAAAGCAGAAACTAACACACCATTGTAAAGCAATTATACTCCAATAAAGATGTTAAAAAAAAAAGAGGGCTTCCCTGGTGGTGCAGTGGTTGAGAATCCGCCTGCCAATGCAGGGGACACGGGTTCGAGCCCTGGTCTGGGAAGATCCCACATGCCGCGGAGCAACTGGGCCCGTGAGCCACAACTACTGAGCCTGCGCGTCTGGAGCCTGTGCTCCGCAACAAGAGAGGCCACGATAGTGAGAGGCCCGCACACGGCGATGAAGAGTGGCCCCCACTTGCCGCAACTAGAGAAAGCCCTCACACAGAAACGAAGACCGAACACAGCCATAAATAAATAAAGTTTAAAAAAATAAAAAATAAATAAAAAAGAAAGAAAGAAAGCGTTGTTGATTACTCCCTTATTTAGTTTTAATTTTAACTGTTTTATTTAAAATCATTTATTATTGAATTTAAAAAGCTGGAAAGCGTGACCATGGTTGTACTCTTGGTTAAAGAAGCAGATCGTACCAATTCAAGTGGCAAAGGCTGAGGCCGGATGGCTGAGCAGATCTGGAACGTCAGGTAGAGACTTTACCCCGAGGGCAGTGTGGGCCCGCCCCCGCTGCCCCCCCCTGACCCCCACCCCACCCCCGACCCCCGTCCCCCCCCCCACCCACCCCGGGGAAGGAGGGGTGGAAGCAGGAGAGCACTGTTCCCTGGCCCGCCTTCGCTGGATTATTGCTGTGATAGGCAAACTCCTGGCCTCTCACTTCTACCACCAGGAAGGATTGCACAACAATGCCACCGTCAGCTGACTTTCCCGCCCAGAGAGAAAGGGTAGCTGGGGACCCGGAGGAGCAGACAGGGAACCAGTCAGGGAAGACAGAACACAAGCACCAAAAACAGGACCTGCTTTCCAACCTCGAGCCTTGAAAATATGCAGATCTAGAAAATCTTGGTTCTAAGCGCCACATTCTTTGGATTTTCTACATTTCTAAGCTTTTGAGGGACGTATAAACTGGTTTCCAAAGTGTTCTGAGTTTTCATTCAACAAAACTATCACCTGCTTGTGCCAGGTACCAAGGGAACAATGGAGGGTAGGAGTTTGGGGGGAACATGGGTGCTCTCCAGACCCTCGAAGCTTCGCAGAGCAACAGATGCACAAACAACTGCTTCAAAGTGTGTCAAGGCCCTGGAACAACGCAGGGCATATTATAGACAAAAAATAAAAGATGGCTAGAATTTTTTAAATTGGTTTTTGGAAAACAGGTGCAGAAATTGAGTTAATTATAATCCTCAGCTCACAGCATCTACCTCAGTCTCCTATTTTATTTTATTTTCTCCCTCCAGTTCCCACCCCTATTCTCTCCCCTCCTCCTCTGATTTAATGGACTTGATAAGTACTTTTGCATATGTTGGTACCCTTGTTAAAATATACAGGAGTCATATTGTCCATGGATCTGAATCTGCTTCTTTCAGTCAACACTCTGATTTTAAGATCTGCCTAGTACAATAGCTAAGACATGGAAGCAACCTAAATATCCATCAACAGATGAGTGGATAAAGAAGATGTCGTACATATATACAATAGAATATTACTCAGCCATAAAAAAGGATGAAATAATACCATTTGCAGCAAGCTGGATGGACCTAGAGATTATCATACTAAGTGAAGTAAGTCAGACAGAGAAAGACAAATACCATACAGTATCACTTATAGGTGGAATCTTAAAAAATGATACAAATGAACTTATATACAAAACAGAAATAGACTCACAGACATAGAAAACAAGCTTATGGTTACCAAAGGGGAAAGGGGGGGGTAGGGATAAATTAGGAGTTTGGGATTAATATATACACACTACTATATATAAAATAGATAACCAACAAGGACCTACTGCATGGCACAGGGAACTATACTCAATATTTCGTAATAACCTATTAGGGAAAAGAATGTAAAAAAATAGATATATATGTATGTATAACTGAATCACTTTGCTATACACCTGAAATTAACACAACATTGTAAATTAACTATACTTCAGTTAAATAAGTAAATAAGATCTTCCCAGGATGCACCTGGATATCAAGTTTATAGTACCTAACTGCTGAAAGTTACCCCATAGGTTGATCTGTTCCATAGTCCTTATTCCGTCCTCCTCTTGTTAAAAGCCTGGTTGCCTCCACCTGCCCAATACCAGGTGAATGCTGAGATGAACATCGGTGGACACATCCATTCGTGGGCTGTGAGCAAGTTTCTCTGGAGTACTTACCCAGGAGTCCTCACCCAGGAGTGGGCTGGCTGGGTCATGGGGTGTATGCAGCATCCCTAAGTTCGGGCACACTGCTCTCCAGAGACCCACGCTTGGAATCATCAGATGCTAACATTTGCCACCCCAGAGGCTGTAAAGTGGTATCTCATTTTATTTTGCATTTCTCAGTTACATAACCAAGTTGAGCAATGCTGGCCATTTAGATAGTCCCTATGTGCATTTTTCTATTAGATTTGCTTTATAATCTAGATTGTATTTCTGTGTCACTTTTTGATGATGTAAAAGTCTCCCTGTAAGACAACTGTCAACTTTGTCACTTGTATCATATTTAAAATAAATTATTAGGAATTCCCTGGCCGTCCAGTGGTTAGCACTCTGTGCTTTCACTGCTGAGGGCCGGGGTTCGATCCCTGGTCAGGGAACTAAGATCCTGCAAGACGCTCGGCGCAGCCAAAAAAAAAAAGAAAAGAAAGAAAAGAAATTCTTAATTTGTATGTACTATAACCCATTTAACTTTTTCACCTTTTGGTTTGTGTTTTCTGGGCCTCGCTTAAGAAATCCTTCAACCCCACTCCCATCACAAAGATATTCTCCTATATTTTCTTCTTTTAACTTTATTTTTTAAAATTTATTATTATTATTTTTTGGCCGCACTGTGTGACATGCAGGATCTTCGTTCCCCAACCAGGGATGGAACCCGTGCCCCCTGCAGTGGAAGGGCCAAGTCCTAACCACTGGACCGAGAGGGAATTCCCTTCTTTTAACTTTATACTTTTATCTTTCCAGGGCACCTTAGTCCATCTGTAGTCCAGTTTTATAAATGAAGTGAGGTAAGGATCCAATTTTATTTTTCTCCAGTACTAAGGTACTTTTTCCTTTCTCTATTGATTTGTGTCAACTTTACCATCTATCAAGTTCTCCTGTACACAAAGATTTGTTTCTGAGCTCTCTGTTCTGTTCCATTGGGCCAGTCTGTTCATCCATGATTACCATACTGTTTTTGTTACTGTTACTTTGTAGTGTGTGTTAATATCTGGGAAGATGAAGCCTGGCTTTTCTATTTCAAAGTGAACCTAGTGATATGTATCCTTATGGACGTGTATCCTTCCTTAGACATTTTATAGGAAGATGGTAGGGTTTCTTTAAAAAAATCCAACTGGAATATTGCTTGTATTGCTTTGAATATATAGACTACTAATTGGAAGGAAATAAGCATCTTTATAATATTAAATCATCCAGTCCAATATTATGGACTGTCTCTTCATTGATTCAGATCATTTTCTATTTTTTTAAGTTTTTCAAATTTTCTCCTAAGAGGTTTTGAGTACCTCCCTGATATCTTACTTCCTAGATACTTTATATTTTTTGTACTTATGAAAGATACACTTTCTATTATACCTTATAGTTGTTTATCGCTAGTGTAAGGAATGAATGCTATTGAGTCTTGTAAGGTGGTCTTTTTTCTAGAGACCTTGCTAAACCTTTACAAATTTTGATAGTTTGTTTATTGATTCTGTTGGGTTTTCTATACAGTTGAGCGTATCTTTCACAAGTAATGACAATTTTATCTCTTCCCTTATTATCCTTTTACCTTTTAGTTCTTTCTTATGTCTTTTTGCATTGGTTAGAGCCAGCAGTATTGTGTTGAACAACAGTGGTGATATCAATCATCCCTGCCTTATTTCTGATCTTAAGGGAATGCATCTAAAATTGCCCCTTAGTGTAAGATGCTTTCTGTGGGCTTTGGTGTCTCAGCCCAGTTTCCCTAGAAAATGGAACCTAAGGTAAAGTTTAAATGCTAACACTCTACTGGGGAGAGGAGCAAACCCATGGAAGCAAATCAAGGAAGTAAAGCAAGAAAGGGGGCAAAGCAAACAGGGAATACGTTCCCAGGCTGGAAACAGCTTCAAACAGTGCTGCCCGGACTTTGAAGCATGTCTCCAGAGAGGCTGTGTGATATGACTGAGGCACAGAACCACCTGATACAGTTGAAAAGGGAGCACTGTTTTTGCTGTATCCTGCCATGTTCTATCTCCCAGTGGTGCAGGTCAGCCCCTTAAGGCCTTAACCTCCTTCATGTTTGGATTCATCCCTTATCCCCCTCAATAGCTTCAAGGAGACTTAGCGTCTCTGCAGGTCCATTTTGGGCAGTGCACAGGTGGGGACTCCTTGGACTGTGGAAACAGCACTGCCACCAAGCGTGCATTCAAGAAATGCCAGATCGTGGCTCACTGTGACCCTCTCAGGTCCTCTCCCCTGACCTCTAGGTGTCTAAGGCCCCAGGAATGTCATGAGCTGTCACCAGGGGCACCCTTGCAAGTGACTGAGGTAGGCATAGCCAAGCAGATCTGGAGTGGTGCATAATGGTTGTGTACACATGGCAGCAGAGTTAGAGCTTGGCACGTTTCCTAGACGTGTTTGCAGTTTGACGAGGCCACGTGTCTAAACTATCATTATTGGAATGTAAAATGATATGAGTCGGGCTTCCCTGGTGGCGCAGTGGTTAAGAATCCGCCTGCCAAATGCAGGGGACATGGGTTCGAGCCCTGGTCTGGGAAGATCCCATATGCTGCGGAGCAACTAAGCCCTTGTGCCACAACTACTGAGCCTGCACTCTAGAGTCCGTGAGCCACAACTACTGAGCCCTCGTGCCTAGAGCCCGTGCTCTGCAACAAGAGAAGCCACCGCAATGAGAAGCCTGCACACTGCAACGAAGAGTAGCCCCCACTCGCCACAATTAGAGAAAGCCCACGCACAGCAACGAAGACCCAATGCAGCCAAAAATAAATAAAATAAATTTTTAAAAAAACGATATGAGTCATTCTGGGTCTGGGACTTAAGACACTGGCCATGCCTCCTTTGTGATGTCTTTTAACAGCTGGAACCTAGTTGTGGCAGCCACCTAGCTTCCACCAACGACAATGACATCCCTGTGGGATGCTGGAACTATAACTCAGAAGAAACTTGGAAACTTGAATGATGACATGGAGAGGGTCATCTGTCCCCCAGACCAGGACTGTTCACAGTGAGATGGTTAAGTAAGAAAGAAATAGTGTTTGTTTAGGCCACTGTTTACACATTTTTGTTGTAGCAGTTCACTGTACCCTGGTTAATATAATAGCCTTTATCAAGAAAATAAAATTACCATTTATTCTTAATTTTCTGAGAGTTTTTAGCATGAGTTATTTAATTTGATTAAATGTTTTTTCTATATTATGATAATTTTGTGATTTTTCTCCTTTAATCAATTAATAGGGTCGGTTGCATATAGAGATTTTCTAACGTTGAAGCATCCTTGCATTATGTACATATATGTCTGTTTATGTGTGTGTATAATACACACACACCCATATATATATACATAGTTACTGGTAGATTTAGTTAACTAATATTTAATTTAGAATTTTTGCATCTGTAGTTGTGAGGTAGGCCTTAAATTAGTCAGGGTTTAATTGCATGTATGAAGTCACATAAGCAGGAAGAGTTTAAATTTAGGGAATTGGGTGCTTATAAAGTCATAAAAGGGATGGTGAAGCAGGCGCTAGGCTGGGTGTCCAGGAATGACTCTCAGAACAGACCATGGGTGTTATTTCCACTGCCACAGCTGCAGAGGAAGAACTAAGAACTGCCACAGAGGAGCAGCTGCCAGATCCCACCTGGAGCTGTGACCTACAGGGCAGGAAGCTGCCGAAATATCACGACAGCCGCTTGACACCAAGGAGCTAGTGATTGGACACAAGAATGCAAACGCCAGAGCCTGATGCTTCCAAAACTGCCTCTCAACACTCACAGCTAGCGACTGGACTCCAAATGCTGCTCTAGTAGTGTCTCCATGACCACGCTAAGCAAAGTAACAGCAAGAGCAGTGGGAAGATGGCCTGTTCCACGCTTGGCACGTCTACATTTTATTCAAGTGCAGCTAATTGTTGAAACTTCATCACACCAAGAACTCCAGCTGCAAAGGAGACTGAAAAGGGTTGCATTTCGTTTTCCGGGTTTTGCAGTACGGATGGGCTTGCTGGAAGAACGCTGGGTTGGAGAGTGAGTATCAGTTGACCATTGCATTGGCCAGATTCTGCTGCAATAACAAGCAAGCCCCAAACCACAGTGGCTTAAAATAGCACAGGTTTCGTTCTTAGATATGCCATCTGCCTGTCACCGGTCAGCAGGGATGTAACTGCTCATCTTAGTCATCCAGAGACCCAGGTTGATGGAGCCAGTGCCACCTCGCACATTGCTAATTGCCATGACAAAGGTAAAGAGACACCAGAGGGTCTCAGACCAGCCATTAAACTCACCAGCCTGGAAATAACCTACCATTTATGCTCATAAATCATTGGTCAGAACTTAAAGAGGCCCCACCCAGCCTCAAGCAGGTTAATATATTCAATTCTACTGTGCACCCAGAAAGCTGGAGGAGAACTTGGAATATTGGGTGAATGTCACTTATAAATTACCACACTTACATCTGCCCAGACCTAGAAATGTCTTCTCTTCTACTTTCCTTATATGGATTTGGAATCAAGGTTATACTAGACTCAAAAGATGAGTCAAGCAGGTTTTCTTTTTCTATTCTTTGGAACAACTGACATAAAGTAAGGATGATATACTCCTTGAGAGATTGAGAGACATTTGTAAAATATCTGGGCCTGTGGTTTTTTGTGGGGTGTTTTCCTCTATTTTATTTTATTTGTTTGTTTGTTTGGGGTTTTTTTTGTTTTGAATTTTATTTTATTTTTTTATGCCACAGGTTCTTATTAGTTATCCATTTTATACATATTAGTGTATATATGTCAATCCCAATCCCCCAATTCATCATGGGCCTGTAGTTTTTTTTTCTTTGAATTTTTGAATTTTATTTTATTTATTTTTTTATACCACAGGTTCTTATTAGTTATTCATTTTATACATATTAGTGTATATATGTCAATCCCAGTCTCCCAATTCATCACGGGCCTGTGGTTTTTAATGTGCATAGGAAGAGATCTTTGAGATACTTTTTCTCAAGATACTAGTAAGTCTGTTCAAGTTTCCTATTTCTTCTCCCATCAGTTTTTACTTTTGATATGTTTACGTATAAATTTTTAAATGTTATTTTATTGTGTTTAAATCTCTATTATATCTGATTTCCTGCTTTTTACTTTGTAATTTGTTTGTTTGCATGTTTTCTCTCCTTTTCTTTTGCTCAGTCTTTCTAGAGGGTTGTCAAACTAATTATATTGACAAAACATTGGTTATACTGATATATATCATATTTTTGTTTTGTTTTATTGTTATTCACTATTTTACTGATTTTTGTCTTTATTTATTACTTCCTTTTGTTTTATTTTTTCAAATTTACTCTGTTCTTTAAGTTGATTCTTGAGTTGAGTGGTTAGGTCATTTGGTTTCAGTCTTTATTGTTTTATGACAAATATTTAAAGCTATAAACTCAAAGATGTACATTTTGACATATAGTATCTGGAATTCATTTGGGAAGCATAAAATATTCTCTTTTGGCCAGATGAAATCTTTGTTTTATACGTGTACATCCTTTGCCTCTGATAATCCATTTCATAGAATTTGTCCTACAAATATAATTGTACAAGTGGTTAAAGCTACATGTGCCAACTAATCATTATAGCTCACTTTCACTATGGTAGAAACACCCTAAATGTTCATCAGTACAGGAATTGTATTCATTTCCTGTGGCTGCTTTAACAAATTACCACAAACTTGGTGGCTTAAAATAACACAGGTTTCTTCTTCCACAGTTCTGTAAGCCAGAAGTCTGAAATCAATAGCACTGGTCCAAAATCAAGGTGGCAGCAGGGCTGCACATCCTCTGGAGGTTCTAGAAGAGAATCTGTCCCTTGCATCTTCCAGGTTCTGGCAGCTGCTGGCATTCCTTGGCTTGTGGCCACAACCCTCCAATTTCCACCTCTGTCTTCACATCACCTTCTCCTCTGTGTGTGTCAGATCTCTGCCTTTCTCTCTCTTTCTCTCTTTTTTTTTTTTCAGGCCACGCCACGTGGCATGTGGGATCTTAGTTCCCCGACCAGGGATTGAACCCATGCCCCCTGCAGTGGAAGTGCAGAGTCTTAACCACTGGACCACCAGGGAAGTGTGTCCCTGTCCACACTTCTCTTAAAAGAACACTTGTGATTCATGCAGGGCCCACCCAGATCATCCAGGATAATATCCCCATCTCAAGATCCTTAACTGAATCACATCTGCAAAGACTTTTTTCAAATAAGGTAACATTTACAGGTTCCACGGATTAGGAGATGGACATTTGGGGGAGGGGGCATTATTCAGTCTATAATAGGAAAAATTAAATAAATCGTGGTATATTCCTACAGTGAAATATTTTGCCATCATTAAGAAGAATGAAATGGAACTACATATATTAATATGAAACTATGTCAAGATGTACTGTTAAGGATTAAAAAGTACATTGCTGAACAATAACTATAGTATTATCCTACACTATAATTTATATATATTAGATATGTGCTTACGTGTGCTTAAAATATACTTCTGAGTACATGCATGAAAGTAGTAATAATCACCTCTGGAGAATGCAACTGGGGATGGATCAGGAAGATGAGAAAATTTACTCTTCCTTTATACTTTTCTACATTGTTTAGATTTTTAAAAATCATGGACAGGATATTTTTACCATCACTATAAAGTGCTTTTGTTATAAAGTATTCTCCAGCCCATCTGCTTAAAGTGCCCTGGCCCTGCCATGCAGAAATTATTTGTTTTCCCCAGCAATCCTTTTTTGCACAAGAATCAGAACAAAAGAATCATTTTTCAGTGCCCTGTGAAGGTCTGTAGTTGCCCTCTTTTGCTGTCTGTTGTTGAACCTGCCGTGATACGTCATAATAGGAGCGGAGAAAGAAGCTGATGACTCAGCTTTCAGAGTGAGCAAACACATGAGCTATTCAATTCACCAGCACATAAACCTGCAACTCTACATCCACCTCAGGCTATGTCTCTTACGAGCTGGAGAACCTTAAGCAAGTGACTTAACCTCTCAGACATCCTTATCTATAAAATGAGAAAATGTGCTTGGTGTGAGCTGAGTTGCTATCTGCCTAGGTATAAAGAAAGCATTGGTGAAATTCAAAGTGGTGAATAGCAGGGAGGATATCACATATAAAATCAGATTTGAAATAGCCAGGTGCACTGCAATCAAATGACCCCTGCACCACATGGGAATTCTGGGTTCCAGTATGGGTGCCAGTGAGTCCCAGCTGTGTGACCCTCACACAAGCCCCTTCCCCATTCTGGCTCTAAGTTTCACCAACTGAAAACTGAAGGCACCTAACTATGATCTGTAAGGTCCCCTCTGGCGCTCACATTGTATAATTTGGGGGACTTGGACACAAAATTCATGACTGTGTTTGTCAATCAAAGTGTTTCTGAAAGTATTTATAGAAAACACTCTTATTACCTTGAGGATAAAAATTCGGATTCTTTAATGGACTGAACTGTCCCCACCCCCAAATTCATATGTTGAAGTCCTAACCCCTGAAATGATTGTATTTGGTGATAGGGCTTATAAAGAGGTAATTAAAGTTAAATGAGGCCAAAAGGGTGGGGCCCTAATGCAATAGGATTGGTGTCCTTATAAGAGGAGGAAGAGGCGTGACATTAGTAAGATGATGGAATACAAGTCCCAGGCCCCGTTCTCCCACAAAAATACCTTTCATGATTGAAAACTCTCAAAAAACTAGTTATAGAAAGAATTTACCTCAACATAATAAAGGTCATATATAAAAAGCCCACAGGAATTCCCTGAGTCTAGTGATTAAGACTCTGCACTCCCAATGCAGGGGGCACAGGTTCAATCCCTGGTCAGGGAACTAAGATCCTGCATGCCACATGGCGCAGCCAAAAAAAAATAATGAAATAAATTAAATAAAATGTGCTTCCCTCTAAAATAAAATGAAATAAATAGAAATAAAAAGCCCACAGCTAACATCATACTCAACAGTGAAAAACTGAAAGCTTTTCCTCTAAGATCAGGAACAAGGCAAAGATGCCCATTCTCATCACTTCTGTTCAACACAGTATTGGAAGTGCTAGTCAGAGCAATTAAGCAAGAAAAAGAAATAAAAGCCATCCAGCTCAGAAAGGAAGAAGTAAAATGATCTCTGTTCGCAAATGACACACTCTTATATGTAGAAAACCCTAAAGATTCCACAAAAAAACTCTTAGAACTAATAAAGGAATTCAATAAAGTGGCAAAATACCAAATCAACACACAAAAATCACTTGCGTTTTTATATACTAACACTGTATCCAAAAGAAAAATTAAGAAAACACTCCCAATTTTAATGTTTAGAAATAAATTTAATGAAGGAGATGAAAGACTGGTATACTGAAAACTACAAAACATTGTTGAAAGAAATTAAAGAAGACCCCAATAAATGGAAAGACATCCCATGCTCCTGGCTTGTAAAAATTAGTATTGTTAAAATGTCCATATTATCCAAAGTGATCTATAGATTCAATATTATCCCCAACAAAATTCCAATGACATTTTTAATGGAAATACAAAAAATAATCCTAAAATTCATATGGAACCACAAAAGATCCCAAATAGCCAAAGCAATCTCAAGAAAGAACAAAGCTGGAGGCATCACATTTTCTGATTTCAAAATGTAATACAAATCTACAGAAGTTAAAAGTATGGTACTGACATAAAAACAAACATATAGACCAAAGGAAGAGAATAGAAAACCCAGAAATAAACCCAATCTTATATGGTGAACTTGAGACAGGCTGAGACCTGGGACCTGGGACCCTTTGCTGCAGCGCTTGCACCTGGACAAACATCTCCTCAAGCAACAGAAGACAAAGAAACTATAAGGGACTAAAAATAACTGCATGCATGTGCCTTTTGGGGCAAATTATGAACAAGATACAAAAAGGCCAGAATCCAGTTGCCACTTCTGAGGTGCCGGGAGCAAAAGCAGGGTACTGCGCATGCCCCCTGCACACAGCCCCACCAAGGGGGTGGGCAGACCACCTGAGCCACCCCTCCTGCCTGACCTACCAATCCGCCCCCACCCTCACCCCATATAAGGAACCAGCTCACCCCACCTCAGGGAGCAAGCAAGGACACATGTTACTTGTTTTTTCTCCCCCCTGCTACAGCATGAGTCCCAGTAAAGCCTTGCCTGAATTCCTCTTCTGGCCTCTTATCAATTTCTATTGATTAAAGAGTCCAAGAACCCAGGTCGGTAACATACTGATCTTGAACAAGGGCGCCAAATACACAATGGGGAAAGAATAGTCTCTTCAACAAATGGTGTTGAGAAAGCTGAATATCCACAGGCAAAAGAATGAAATTGCACACTTATAGGACATCATACACAAAAACCAACTCAAAATGGATTAAAGACTTACATGTAAGATCAGAAACTGTAAAACTCCTAAAAGAAAACAGGGAGAGAGCTTCTTGACATCAGTCTTGGCAATGATTTTTTTGGATTTGATACCAAAAGCACAGGCCACAAAAGCAAAAATAGACAAGTGGGACTACATCAAACTGAAAAGCTTCTGCACAGCAAAGGAAACCAATAACAAAATGAAAAGGCAACCTATGAAATGGGAGAAAATATTTGCAAACCATATATCTGATAAGGCATTAGTATCTGAAATATATAAGGAACTTGTAAAACTCAATATCAAAAACACAAGTAACCCAATTACAAAATGGGCAAAAGACTTGAATAGACGTTGCTCCACAGAAGACATACAATGGCCAACTGGTATGTGAAAAGGTGCTCAACATCCCGAAGCACCAGGGAAGTGCAAATCAAAACCATAATGAGATATCACCTCACACGTTTTAGGATGGCCATTATCAACAAGACCAAAAAGAACAAGTGTTGGCCAGGATGTAGAGAATTGGGAATCCTTGTACACTGTTGGTGAGAATGCAAATTCATGCAGCCATTATAGAAAATAGTATGGAGATTCCTCAAAATATTAAAAATAGAACTATCATAAGGTCCAGGAATCCTACTTCTGGGTATATATCCAAAATAATTGAAATCTGGATTTCAAAGATATCTGCACTCCCACGTTCATTGCATTATTATCCACAATAGCTAAGATATGGAAACAATCTAAATGTCTACTGACACATGAGTGGATAAACAAAATGTGGTGTACACAGAGAGAGAGAGAGAAAATGGAGTAATATTCAGCTTTTAAAAAAGAAGATCCTACAACCCAATCAAACTTACTAATTCTGTACAGTTAAGTGTACATTTTGCTAATCTTTTCCTCTCTCCAAATATATACCTGTTACACACAAACACACCTGTGAATATCATCCCACGTTTGTAAAGATTTATCAATACTATAGCACTTTGATGTATACTATGCATACTATGAAGCTATATTATGTGATTTAACAGTATTTCATCATAAGTCTATAGCATAGTTGGTTTGGTCTAAGTAAAAACTTAAAATGAGATGTTTTATGTTGTCAATTTTTGTCATTACAAACAATACTTCAATAAACATTCTATACATAAAAAGAAGAGAGAAGATCCTGTCATATGCACATATGCAACAACATAGGGGAACCTATAGGATATTATGTTAAGTGAAATAGGCCAGCTACAAAAGGACAAATACTGCATGATTCCACTTATATGAGGAATATAAACTAGTCAAACTCATATAAGCAGAGAGTAGAATGGTGGTTGCCAGGGGCTGTGGGAAGGAGGAAATGGGGAGATGTGGCTCCATGGGTAAACATTTCTGTTAGCACAGGATGAATAGGTTCTGGAGCTCTGAGTACAACATAGTTAAGAATACTGTGTTTTGCGCTTAAAAACTGGTTAAGAGACTAGATCTCAAGTGAAGTGTTCTTACCACAAAACAAACAAAACATGAAAAGGAAGAGACACCAAGGATGCGTGTGCACAGAAGGCAGCTGTCTGCAAGCCAAGGAGAGAGGCCTTAGGAGGAAGCAAACCTGCCAGCACCTTGATCTTGGACTTCCAGCCTCCAGAACTGTGAGAAATAGATTTCTACTGTTTAAGCCAGCCGGGTGGTAGCATTTTGTTATGGCAACCCTAGCAAACTAATACGGGGTTTAAAAGTCAATTGTGGTAGGAGCTACATTTAGGAATAATCAAGAGATTTCGTGGAATGGTTAAGCATTAAAAGAGCTTTTCCTGAGCTGGCAAGCCACAACTAAGGAGCCCACAAGCCGCAACTAAGGAGCCCTCCTGCCACAACTAAGACCTGGCACAACCAAATAAATAAAATAAATAAATTAATAAATATTTTAAAAAGAAAAAAAAAAAAAAAGAGCTTTTCCTGACTTTATAAAAGCCATGTACAGATGCTATCTCTAACAGTTTTTGGTGGTTAGAATAGGTTATTGAAATCTAGTGCAGTTTTTCAAAGTCTCAGGTTTTAATTCTCCTACCAGTTCAGCTGGGGAGACAGAATTAAAATAGCACAGCGGAATAATAGTACAGAGCTTGGAGCAACCTGGACCCGAATGAAACTGCTTATTAGCAGGATGACCCTGGGTCAGTTACTTCATCTGTCTGCATCTGAGCATTCTGATACCTACCTCGTCGGGTTATTGGGGGAGTTAAATTAACGAAAAGACTGTAAAGACCCGGCAGCCCCATGGCTCGTGCTTCGTGGCTGTTAACACTTTTTTGACAATGAAAAGTCATTACCGCTGCTCTCCTTGCAAACCTCATCACTTTGCAAAGAAAATACTATTTTCTAATAAAATATTTCCTAGACTAAATTCTTTACTTCAGTGGTTTGCCCATTAGGAGGCCTGAGTTACTGAGCTCTGACTTATGTGCCAAGCACATTGAATTTTTCATACATTATTTCATTCAAACTTCTAGATACCCTAAAAGACAAGTATTATTATTATTCCCATTTGACAGATGAGGAAACTAACACTCAGAGAAGGTAAATAGCTTTCCAAAGGTCCTACAACTAGAAACACCAGGTGTTTGACTCCAAAGATCAATTTCTTCGCTACTATGCTATACTGGTCTCAAAATATAATTACTTTTTATAGAACTACACATTTTCCCTATGCTAAGTGTTTTATATTTTTAATTTTCACAACAACTTTATAAGGTCAGTACAAGATTCTATCAGTTTTACAGAAGGGGAAACATGCTTAAATAACTTACCTAATGTGATTTAGGAAGTGGCAAGGCTGAGATTCAAATCAGGTCTGTTTGGGTCCAAGGTCCTGGCTCTTTGTGCCCTGCCTGCCTTAACACCTCCACACTGTGTTTAGACTGCACAGAGCACTGCAAAGTGCACAAAACTGGAATTTAAGAGACCTGGGTTTTCATCTTGGCTGTGTTACAAACAGGCTGTGTGACATCAGGTAAGTCATTTCACCTCTGAGCCTCGATTTTCTCATTTGTTAAAAAATAATTTATCTTCTTAGCTTTAACATTCTATCACACCAGGTGAATTCTGAGTAATTACATTCATTGTATCGCTAAATTTAAAGAAATAAGTGATTACAGACTCCTAAAAAAAACTAGAGCTGTTAAACCTTATGGTAAAGAAGTTTGATCCCAGTGCTTTGGAAATCAGCTTTGTAGATGGATTAGCGCACCAGTGAATGGGCAGTGGGAACAAAGATCACACTGAGGCTCAATATCAAAAAAACATACAACCCAATCAAAAAATGGGCAGAAGACCTAAATAGACATTTCTCCAAAGAAGACATACAGATGGCCAACAGGTATATGAAAAGATGCTCAACATCGCTAATATTAGAGAAATGCAAATCAAAACTACAATGAGGTATCACCTCACACTTGTCAGAATGGCCATCATCAAAAAGTCTACAAATAATAAATGCTGGAGAGGGTGTGGAGAAAAGGGAACCCTCTTACACTATTGGTGGGAATGTAAATTGGTGCAGCCACTATGGAGAACAGTATGGAGGTTCCTTAAAAAACTACAAATAGAGTTACCATATGATCCAGCAATCCCACTCCTGTGCATATATCTGGAACAGATGAAAACCCTAATTTGAAAAGATACATGCACCCCAATGTTCATAGCAGCACTATTTACAACTGCCAAAACACGGAAGCAACCTAAATGTTGACTGACAGATGAACAGATAAAGAAGATGTGGTATATGTATACAATGGAATATTACTCAGCCATAAAAAAGAATGAAATAATGCCATTGGCAGCAACATGGATAGACCTAGAGATTATCATACTAAGTGAAGTAAGTCAGAGAAAGACAAATATCATATGATATAACTTATATATGGAATCTAAAAAAAATTATACAAATGAACTTATTTATGAAACAGAAATAAACTCACAGACATAAGAAACAAACTTTTGGTTACCAAAGGGGACGGGGGGAGGGATGAATTGGGAATTTGGGATTAACAGATACACACTACTATATATAAAATAAACAATAAGGGGTGCGTCAGGCTGCAGGAGAAGATGGCGGTCTCCACAGGCGTTAAAGTTCCTCGTAATTTTCGCTTGTTGCAAGAACTTGAAGAAGGACAAAAAGGAGTAGGCGATGGTACGGTTAGCTGGGGCCTTGAAGATGATGAAGATATGACACTTACAAGGTGGACAGGCATGATTATTGAGCCACCAAGGAGAAATTATGAAAACAGAATATATAGCCTGAAAGTAGAATGTGGACCTAAATACCCAGAAGCACCTTCATCAGTTAGATTTGTAACCAAAATTAATATGAATGGAATAAATAATTCCAGTGGAATTGTGGATGCACGGAGCATACCAGTGCTAGCAAAATGGCAAAATTCATACAGCATTAAAGTTGTGCTTCAAGAGCTAAGACATCTAATGATGTCCAAAGAAAATATGAAGCTTCCACAGCCACCAGAAGGACAAACATACAACAATTAATTTTAGTGGATTTAAAACTTGTCTTAAATCAACAACCTTCTATTCATGTTAATGTCTTGATTAAATATCACAATGCAAAATACCCACACATTAAGTAAGATAATTCCAGCTGGTAAACATGACCTGGACATCTGTAAGAGTATATTTAATATATGTACACCCATTATGTTTTCAGGTAACAGGAGGAAAATTCAGCACAGTTTTTTTTTCTTGTTAAGGCACCGTCATTTAAGCATGAACCTGGAGTACTCAGAGTGGAACTCAGGTTTCCAGGTGGAAGAACAGCGAGAAGTGTCAGATGGCTGTGCAAGCAGATGTGTTTCTGAAGAGAAAGCTCAAGAAGGAAAACCCGGAACGGCATGCTCTTGCTTAGCGAAAGAGCTTCCGTTGAAATTGTCTAAAATAGCAGGTACAATGAATATTGTCCCAAAAATGTGTTCATTTTTGAAGCGGTATAGGTGCTGACTACTAGTAGTATCAAAAATACGTTCAGGATTGTTTTGATACCTGCATTTATAATAGAATTGCTGTGGGGAGGCGGACGGGTTTCCGTTACAAGCTGTTCCTGGGTGTCCCATGTACCAGACGCGGTGAAGAGTTGTTTACAGTCTTTGTTGGACAAACCACGCATTTACATTTAAGTGAAATCAACAAAAAGGAAATAGATGTATGGATATGTGATTTTGAGATTCACGTTAGTCTTAAATTGTAAATAAAGTGTGGAATGTGTAAAAACAACAACAACAATAAGGACCTACTGTAGAGCTACAGGGAACTATACTCAATATCTTGTAATAAACTATAATAGAAAAGAATCTGAAAAGTAATAGATCTGTACACATATATACATATATGTGTATATACTATTATAACTGAATCACTTTGCTGTACACCTGAAACATTGTAAATCGACTATACTTAAATTAAAAAAAGAATCAGATTGAGTATCTGTGATCAGAGACAGGTATTCCTTCTCACTCTGCTTCAGTTTGCTTTTTGGTTGAGTGGAGAGTGCTCTAATACCTGTATGTTCACCCTAAGAAGACTCCTTCAAGTACCAAAAAAAGAGTGAGCAAGAGAATAGATGGGAAACAACATTGGAAGAAAGTTAATAAAAATGCAAGACACCCTCTTTGAAGAGGTCTTCTTCGTCCCCGGAATTGAACATCAGTGGCTGAGTTTGGAGTTTGGTCCACTGTGTTCATTAAACACAACAAGAAAGAAAATATTGTTTCCTGTGTGATCACATTGGAAATAACGGAATATAAACAAGCAGAAATCAAAAGGAAACCACAGTTTCAAAGAACTGAGTAGTGAAAAGTTGAGAACAAGAAGTGAAAGAAGAAAAACTTCAAAATTGGTGGATATGAGAAAAAAAAAAAGGGGGTCCACAAGGGAGAAAAAGGGAAAGTGAGAGGGGAAGAGGACGGGGGAGAAATGGAAAAAAGGTAATTTCCACCGAGAGAGAGCCCAAGCCACTCTTGATTTGAGGGGGTCATGCAAACATCACCTCATTCTGATTTTAGAAGATCACCCTCAAAACTCTCTTGAATTGAATTCCACACATTTTTGAGCCCTCCAAAGTCCACAGGAGTTTGAAGAACTGGGCCATCCTTCAGCAAAGTTGAAGTTGTTCTTCTATTCAGCCACCAGGGGGTGGCACATTCCACTCAATACAACAAACACTTCGAGGTTACCAAGTGCAGGGTGCCCTAGAGGCACCAGGAATGAGGCACCATTCCTTGTACACAAGTATACTTGATAATCTATTTACACAAATAATCAGAGCTCAAGAAGGAATGAGCTATGGAGTGGTATTTGAACTAAGTCTTTAAGGAGAGGTGGAAATTCATACTAAGCAGAAGTGTGTGGTAGGAGGAAAGTTCTGAAGAAAGGAATACATTTGCAAAGAAAGACTGGTGACAAAGATCATGTAAGCTTCTATTAGATAGTTGGAATAGAAAGCATTTTCTTAACTTGATGTTTTCGTACATTCAATGGCCACACACCACTTAATGGGGATTGCTCACATGTGTAAATGAGTGGAAGTGAGTTATAAAAAAAGATTCAACACATTTTAAAAATGCAATTATAGGGCATCCCTGGTGGCGCAGTGGTTGAGAATCTGCCTGCCAATGCAGGGGACACGGGTTCGAGCCCTGGTCTGGGAAGATCCCACATGCCGCGGAGCGACTAAGCCCGTGGGCCACAATTACTGAGCCTGCGCGTCTGGAGCCTGTGCTCCACAACGGGAGAGGCCACGATAGTGAGAGGCCCGCGCACCGCAATGAAGAGTGGCCCCACTTGCCGCAACTAGAGAAAGCCCTCGCACAGAAACGAAGACCCAACACAGCCATAAATAAATAAATAAATAAATAAAATTTAAAAAAAAAAATGCAATTATACAAGTTGTTAAATGTGAAATTGTTTGCAGTCTTTCATCATGTTATCTCCACTTGGCTCCATGATCAATAGCTTGAATTGTAGTCTGATTCTTCATCAAGTTAGTTCCCTTTCTTTCTTTTTTTTTTAAAGCTGTTTTTAAAAAATAAATTTATTTATTTATTTTTGGCTGCATTGGGTCTTCATTGCTGCGCACAGGCTTTCTCTAGTTGCAGTGAGCGGGGGCTACTCTTCGTTGCGGTGCGCGGGCTGCTCATTGTGGTGGCTTCTCTTGTTGCGGAGCACAGGCTCTAGGCGCGTGGGCTTCAGTATTTGTGGCTGGCGGGCTTAGCTGCTCTGCGGCATGTGGGATCTTCCCAGACCAGGGCTCGAACCTGTGTCCCCTGCATTGGCAGGCGGATTCTTAACCACTGCGCCACCAGGGAAGCCCTATCCTTCATTTCTATTTAACTAGAAAATAGAAATTAAATCACAATTACATTGTGATCTTTGGCCAGGGTAGCAAGGGCCTCTGCTTCTTCGGATGGTTCTAGATATTTGTTCAAATGTGGACCCCAAAGTGATGGAGGGATTTCTCTCCAAATTCCACTCAAAATGCTCTGTAGAAGCAGAATTAATGAGCCTATCACACAAAACATCAGAAATCTGGATGCCTGTGCACTTTTATGATACAATTGGCTCTGATAGTGAATTTTCATGATTTGGCGCAGCATTTGAATTTTATCTTTTGTCCTTTTTATTTTTTTACAGCTTTACTGACATACAATTTAAATACCATAAAATTCACCCATTGAAGTACACAGTTCAATGAGTTCTAGTAAACTTACAAAACTGTTCGATCATCACATTTGAATTTTAGAACACCCCTTCCTCCAATTCCCTAGAGTCCTTTTGCAGACAATCTCCCTTCCACATCTAGTCCCAAGCAACCACTGGATCTACTTTCCGTGTATCTAAATTTGTATTTTCTGGACACTTTACATAAATGGAATCATACTATACTCAGTTTTTGCATTTGGCTTTTTTCACTTAGCATAATATTTTCAAGAGTCATCCCTTTTGTAGCACATCTCAGTATATTGGTACCCTAATTGACATAATAATACCTTATGCACATTTGAGCTTTAATAGTAAGTTTTTGAGATTGAACAACATTAAGTACTCCAACTTTGTTTTTCCTTTTCAAAACTGTTTTGGCTCTGCAAGATTATTTGTGTTTCCATATAAATTTTCTGATCAGAGGACTTCCCTGGTGGTCCAGTGGTTGAGAATCCGCCTTCCAATGCAAGGGATACGGGTTAAGCCCGCATACTGCAACTACTGAGGCTGCGTGCCACAACTACAGAGCCCATGTGCTCTGGAGCCCGCATGCCACAACTAGAAAGAAGCCTGTGCACTGCAGCAAAGAGCCTGGCACCACAACGAAAGATCCCACATGCTGCAACTAAGACCCAACACATCCAAAAATAAATAAATAAATAATTTTTTAAAAAAAATTTCTGATCAGCTTATCAATTTCTGCAAAAAGTCATCTGTTGGGATTTTGTGAAGAATTGTGTTGAGTTAATCAGTTTTGGGGAAATTGCCCTCTTAACAATATTGAGTCTTCCAATCCATGAACTTATGTGTATTTATTTATATTTTCTTTAATTTCTCTCAGCGATATTTTGTTGTTTTCAGTGTATATATCTGGCACTACTTTTTAAAAAATATTTATTTATTTATTTATTTTGGCTGTGCCTGGTCATAGTTGCAGCACTCAGGATCTTAGTTGCGGCACTTGGGATCTTAGTTGCGGCATAAGGACTTCTTAGTTGCAGCACGCAAACTCGTGGTTGCAGCACGCATGCGGGATCTAGTTCCCCGACCAAGGATCGAACCCTGGGCCCCCTGCATTGGGGGCGTGGAGTCTTACCCACTGGACCAGCAGGGAAGTCCCTGGCACTACTTTTGATAAATTCATTCCTAAGTATCTTGTTCTGTTTGATTCTAAGTTGAATTGTTTTCTTATTGTCCTTATCATCCTGGCTAGGACCACCAGTACAGGGCTGAATAGAAGTGATGAGAGTAGATAGTCTTGGGAAGGGAAGCATTTAGTCCTCCTCCATTAAGACTGATGTTAGCTGTAGGTTGTTCATGGATGCCCTTTATCAGATTGAGAAGTACCCTTCTATCTGGTTTATTGAAGGTTTTTATCATGAATGAATGTTGGATTTTTCTATATTATGGAAATGATCATGTAGTCTTTTAGTTTATTTGACTTTATAAGTATAGTGTATTAAATTAATTAATGTTTGGATGCTAATTCAACCTTTCATACCTAGGACACAGGATATGCTGGGAATACACTCGGTCAGGGTGTATAATCCTTTTTTCTACATTGATCAATTTGATTTGATAGAGTTTTATTAAGAATTTTTGTGCTTGTGCTCATGAGGAATTTTGATCTGTAGTTTTCTTTTCATGTGATATCTTTGTCTGGCTTTGGTATCAGGGTAATGCTGCCATCACATGTGGGGGCTCTTTGTTACTGTAGCCTAACCTACCCTAGACTGAGTGATACAGCTGCTGAAAAGAATGATGCAGGTCTGTATTTTCAATCTCCAAAATACAGTGTTAAGTGGTAAATGCATGTTACAAACTCTATGGTATATGGTGTGCTATTATTTGTATAAGTAAAAACAAATCTATAAACATTTATGCATAGGCATAGCATTTCTCTGGAAAAACATGCAAGGAGTTGAAAATAAGGCTGCCTCTGTGAAAGAAAATTGAGCCACTGGGATAGAGGGAAGGAGACTTCTTTTTCCTGTTTATCCTTTCATACCTTTTGAATTTTGTACCATGTACAGGTATTACCTACACACACACACACACACACACTTTTAGTTTATAAAAATATTTATAGTATAAGGAAGCATAGCCACAAACAAGCTGAAAGTCACAGAAACGAGCTTTGTCTGGGAAGAAACGCTGGAGCAGGGCGTTGGGCACTGTTCTCGGCTCCGTGGCCTCCAAGACCAACTCCTTGGTCCTCACTAAGATTCTGTAAGAACCTTAATATTGTTTAAGGAGTTCCTTTTCTGATTAATATAACTTCAACTTAGAACCCAGATTGATGTGATTACAGGGCTGCCTAAAGGGACGGCCAAAGAAATTATGTGTGTCTCAAAGATCCCTTAGTGACTATTACTCCAGGGTGCATCCTACCGCATACCACTGGTCATGAGAGAAAACCCTCCATCAATTAATATATGCAGTACATTTTGCCTCGTGAACAAAGATTGTTCTTGGGAAATGATCAGCGACGCTAACGTTCCCTTCATTTCCAAACAGGGGCCCTCACAGCTGCGCTTTGCAGCTGGTGCACAACTTCTGCTATTTTTAGCCGAGAGCGCTCTAAGCTGAGGAAGCAGGTGCAGGACCGAAATTCCCCAGAGCCCGCTTCACTTCCTTGGTAATACCCTCACTTCTGGGCCAGAGATGCTGCACTGGCATCCACAGATCTGCATCAGCCCCCAGACTGACTGTTGTCATGCCCAGAGAGGACAAACTTTGGAGTTCTAGGAGACTAGCTTGAGTGAGAAGAGCCATGGCCAGCCAAGGAGTCATTTATTAATAAAACGGTATGTGGGGACTTCCCTGGCGGTCCAGCAGTTGACTCTGTGCTTCCACTGCAGGGGGCATGGGTTTGATCCCTCGTCAAGAAACTAAGATCCCACATGCCAGTGCAGCCAAAATAAATAAATAAATGAAATGATATGTAAATTA